>NC_142483.1:5000-618125 GCF_049115385.1 Moschus berezovskii
AACATGCAAATTTGGCCTTGGAGCACGGAATGAAGCAGGGCAAAGGCTAATAAAGTTTTGGCAAGAGAACGCACTGCAAACACCCTCTTTCAACAACACAAGAGAAGACTCTGCACATGGATATCACGAGATGGTCAACACCAAAATCAAATTGATTATATTCCTTGCAGCCAAAGATGGAGAAGCACTTATACAGTTAGCAAAAACAAGGCTCAGATCATGAACTCCTTATTGCCAAATTCAGATTTAAATTGAAGAAAGTAGGGAAAACCACTAGACCATTCAGGTATGAACTAAATCAAATCCCTTATGATTATACAGTGGAAGTGAGAAATAGATTTAAGGGACTAGATCTGATAGATAGAGTGCCTGATGAACTATGGACGGAGGTTCGTGACACTGTACAGGAGACAGGGATCAAAACCATCCCCATGGGGATGCAAAAAAGCAAAATGGCTGTCTGGGGAGGCCTTACAAATAGCTGTGAAAAGAAGAGAAGTGAAAAGCAAAGGAGAAAAGGAAAGTTATAAGCATCTGAATGCAGAGTTCCAAAGAATAGCAAGGAGAGATAAGAAAGCCTTCCTCAGCGATCAATGCAAAGAAATAGAGGAAAACAATAGAATGTGAAAGACTAGAGATCTCTTCAAGAAAATTAGAGATACCAAGGAAATATTTCATGCAAAGATGGGCTCGATAAAGGACAGAAATGCTATGGACCTAATAGAAGCAGAAGATATTAAGAAGAGGTGGCAAGAATACACAGAAGAACTGTACAAAAAAGATCTTCAGGACCAAGATAATGACGATGGTGTGATCACTTACCTAGAGCCAGACATCCTGGAATGTGAAGTCAAGTGGGCCTTAGAAAGCATCACTACGAACAAAGCTAGTGGAGGTAATGGAATTCCAGTTGAGCTATTTCAAATCCTGAAAGATGATGCTGTGAAAGTGCTGCACACAATATGCCAGCAAATTTGGAAAACTCAGCAGTGGCCACAGGACTGGAAAAGGTCAGTTTTCATTCCAATCACAAAGAAGGCAATGCCAAAGAATGCTCAAACTACCGCATAATTGCACTCATCTCACAGGCTAGTAAACTCATGCTTAATATTCTCCAAGCCAGGCTTCAGCAATACATGAACCGTGAACTTCCAGATGTTCAAGCTGGTTTTAGAAAAGGCATGGGAACAAGAGATCAAATTACCAACATCCGCTGGCTCATGGAAAAAGCAAGAGAGTTCCAGAAAAACATCTAATTCTGCTTTGTTGACTATGCCAAAGCCTTTGACTGTGTGGATCACAATAAACTGTGGAAAATTCTGAAAGAGATGGGAAAACAAGACCACCTGACCTGCCTCTTGAGAAATCTGTATCCAGGTCAGGAAGCAACAGTTAGAACTAGACATGGAACAACAGACTGGTTCCAAATAGGAAAAGGAGTACATCAAGGCTGTATATTTTCACCCTGCTTATTTACCTTATATGCAGAGTACATCATGAGAAACGCTTGGCTGGAAGAAGCACACGCTGGAATCAAGATTGCCAGGAGAAATATCAATAACCTCAGATATGCAGATGACACCACCCTTATGGCAGAAAGTGAAGAGGAACTAAAACGTCTCTTGATGAACGTGAAAGAAGAGAGTGAAAAAAGTTGGCTTAAAGCTCAACATTCAAAAAATAAGATCATGGCATCTCGTCCCATCACTTCATGGGAAATAGATGGGGAAACAGTGGAAACAGTGTCAGACTTTATTTTGGGGGCTCCAAAATCACTGCGGATGCTGATTGCAGCCATGAAATTCAAAGGCGCTTACTCCTTGGAAGGAAAGTTATGATCAATCTAGATAGCATATTAAAAAGCAGAGACATTATTTTGCCAACAAAGGTCCGTCTAGTCAAGGCTATAGTTTTTCCAGTGGTCATGTATGGATGTGAGAGTTGGACTGCGAAGAAAGCTGAGCACCGAAGAATTGATGCTTTTGAACTGTGGGGCTGGAGAAGACTCTTGAGAGTCCCTTGGACTGCAAGGAGATCCAACCAGTCCATTCTAAAGGAGATCAGTCCTGGGTGTTCACTGGAAGGACTGATGCTGGAGCTGAAACTCCAATACTTTGGCCACCTCATGCAAAAAGTTGACTCACTGGAAAAGACTCGTGCTGAGAGGGATTGGGGGCGGGAGGAGAAGGGGACGACAGAGAATGAGATGGCTGGATGGCATCACCGACTCGATTGACATGAGTTTGAGTGAACTCCGGGAGTTGGTGATGGACAGGGAGGCCTGGTGTGCTGTGATTCATGGGGTTTCAAAGAGTCGGACACGACTGAGCGACTGAACTGAACTGAACTGAGCGCGCAGCCAGTGTTTAGCTCCTCAGACACCAGACCTCCGGGCCTGGCCCCAGGGCCTCAATTCCCGACTCAGGGCCGAGAGTCGGCCTGCACTCTGCCAGCCAGGTGGGCATTCAGTGTGTTCTGCCCCCAGAAGCCAAGCACCATGCAGAGAGGCCTAGGCTCGCGAGATCTCTCTCCTGCAGAGCAAACGTGATGGAACAGCCGTGTGGAGGTTGCCTAGACCTTGAGAGTGCGGCAGCCCTGCCTGGGCACGGGGTCCTTGGGGCCATTGCCACTGCAAAATAACTTCCCAGCCTGCGCTCCCAGCTTGAGGTGACTCTCAGCCCCCAGGAGGCTGGGGCCGCTATCGTCCTAGTGTGTGGCTCCTCAGGCACCACACTGGCGAGGCCTGCTCCAAGGAACTCATTTCCCGAGTCAGGGATGGATGTCGGCCTGCACCCTGCGAGCCTTACAAACACATTCTTAGGTCAGCGCAGTCCTGCCCATGGGTGAGGCGGCTGCGGGAGCGCATTTGAGGGGGTCGGGTGCCATGTCGGGACCCCTAACCCTAACTCATCTAACCCTAACCCATGTGACCTTATCCGTAACCCTAACCCCAAACCTAACCCTAAAACCCTAACACCAACACGGTTTCCGGCTGTCTTTCCTCTCTAGGACCTGAGGAGGCCTCTCGCTGCTCCCTGACGTCTTTCCTCTCTAGGACCTGACGCTGCCTGTGGCCGGTCCTGAATTCTTTCCTCTTTGTGCCCTGAGACAGTCCCCTTCACAGATCCCATGCGCTGCCACTCGTCCACTTACGACTTACGACTCCCCACCCCAGGTCCGCTTCACCGCTCCCCTCAGGGTCCTCTCCGCAGACCGTCACCCCCCGCCAGGTTCTCTCCGTGGTTCCCCACCCCCCAGGTCCTCTCATCGACCAGATGGGGTCCCCAGGTCCCCTCATCGGCCCGCCGCTGCTCCTCACTACATCCTGACCCTGGCTCACTACTCCCTGACATCGGTCCTCACTGTGGCATGCCTCTGGACCTCATTACCGCCTGACTCTGGTCCTCGCTGTGCCCTTACTCTGGACCTGACCACACTTCGATCCTGGTTCTATGTCCTGACACTTTTCCATGCAATTCCTGACACTGCTTCTCACTGTGTGCTGACACTGGTCTCACTATATCCTGACTTACTTTACTCTCCATCCAAATTTGGGCCCCACTGCGGCCCTGACTCGGCCTCACTTCGACTTGACTCTGATCCTCAGTCAACCCTGTCTCTGGTCCTCACTAGGGCCTGACTCTAAAAGAACTGTTAAAATATGCCATACAATCCTACACAAACAGAGTGAAGTTATTTCAAACACAAGTACAGATCACTATCACTTCAAAGCAATTCAGAAGCACATTCCAGATGAGATTTCCCGGAATGAACCACCACCAAAATAGGAACCAAGATTACACTAAGTCTACAGAACCACAGTGTGTCTGCCCTCTGATGCCCCCTCGAAATACCTACCATCTTATTTGGGTTTCTCTTACCTTGGTCGTGGAATATCTCTTCACAGCTGCTCCAGCAAAGTGCATACTTATATGCAGAGTACATCATGAGGAACGCTGGGCTGGAGGAGGCACAAGCTGGAATCAAGATTGCCAGGAGAAATATCAATAACCTCAGATATGCAAATGACACCACCCTTATGGCAGAAAGTGAAAAGGAACTAAAAAGCCTCTTGATGAAAGTGAAAGAGGAGAGTGAAAAGGTTGGCTTGAAGCTCAACATTCAAAAAATAAGATCATGGCATCTGGTCCCATCACTTCATGGGAAATGGATGGAGAAACAGTGGAAACAGTGTCAGACTTTATTTTTTTGGGCTCCAAAATCACTGCGGATGCTAATTGCAGCCATGAAATTCAAAGACGCTTACTCTTTGGAAGGAAAGTTATGATCAATCTAGATAGCATATTAAAAAGCAGAGACATTACTTTGCCAACAAAGGTCAAGGCTATAGTTTTTCCAGTGGTCATGTATGGATGTGAGAGTTGGACTGCGAAGAAAGCTGAGCACCGAAGAATTGATGCTTTTGAACTGTGGGGCTGGAGAAGACTCTTGAGAGTCCCTTGGACTGCAAGGAGATCCAACCAGTCCATTCTAAAGGAGATCAGTCCTGGGTGTTCATTGGAAGGACTGATGCTGAAGCTGAAACTCCAATACTTTGGCCACCTCATGCAAAGAGTTGACTCACTGGAAAAGACTCATGCTGAGAGGGATTGGGGGCGGGAGGAGAAGGGGACGACAGAGAATGAGATGGCTGGATGGCATCACCAACTCAATGGACATACGTTTTAGCGAACTTGGGGAGTTGGTGATGGACAGGGAGGTCTGGCGTGCTGTGATTCATGGGGTTTCAAAGAGTCGGACACGACTGAGCGACTGAACTGAACTGAAACACAGAGTACATGCAAGTGAGTTTTCACACACTGAGTTCTTGCAACACCCCACGTGCTACTTTCCTGGTTTCCCAGATTAATTCCTTGGAGTAGGACATTTGAAACAGTCCAGGCAGGATGAAGAGAGGATCTTCCTCAAGGCAGAGTTGGCCTTGGCAAAGGCTAGGCCAGTCCCTCTTCACTGTCTGCTCCTGCCCTGGAGTTCCAATTGCCAGGTGGGGTATGACTCGGTCTCAGCCTTTCCAGGCAAGAATGCCAGGTGATCTGCCCTCTCATGGCATTCTCCAACCCTCCACTCTCTTGAAAGAGGCTGGCATGGAGAAAATCTTGGAGCATCTGATCAATTCAGAGGACCCACGGGGCCAACCCCAAGTCAGCCCCACACTGAGCACAAAATCCGATTACAAAACACCACCTCTGTACACCTGTGCTAAACCGAATTTCAGAGATAGAGTTTCAGGTGAAGTAGAAAAGCATAGCTTTACTGCTTTGCTAGCAAAGACAGACACAGAAAACTCGTGCCCTCAAAAACTGCCCCAAAGCAGGAGGATTTGTTTAGGAGTTTTATAGCTATGGGCTTCCCTGGTAGCTCAGCTGGTATATAATCTGCATGTAATGCAGGAGACCCTGGTTCAATTCTTGGGTTGGGAAGACTCCCTGGAGAAGGGATAGGCTACCCACTTTAGTATTCTTGGGCTTCCCTGGTGGCTCAGCTGGTACAGAATCCACCTGCAATGAGGGAGACCTGGGTTTGATCTCTGGGTTAGGAAGATCCCCTGGAGAAGGGAATGGCTACCCACTCCAGTGTTGTGGTCTGGAGAATTCCATGGACTATACAGTCCATGGGATCACAAAGAGTCGGACTGAGCGACTTTCACTTTATAGCAATTGTTAAAGGGCAGAGTTGTTGTAAGGATTAGGGTGTGTACCTGGACTGAACTCCCTTCATCGGACCTCAGGTGGTCTCTTGGTGAGCTTCTCTGGAATGAAGAATGCTACAACTTTCCATTTTGCTGGAGCGGATGTTTAGTTGGGTAAAAAGTTTAGAGATATTTTTATGTGTATCCCTTTGGACAGAAACAGGACCCTGACCCAAGACAAAATACTATTTCTTGAGTGTTCTTTCCTTCTCTCTGCATCCCCTCCCTTCCCTGATTAGCACCGCTTCCAATCTGCCCTTTGAAGATCAGGGTAGGTCATGGAGCCGGGAGTCTATTCCCAACAAAGAAACAGGGGACATGGGAAAGGCTTCTGGGCCCAGGAGCCTCACAGGGTCCTGCTCGATTTCACTACCAGACCCTGACCCTACACTAACTATGGCCCTGAGCTGTCCATGATGGCCTGAGCTTTCCAAAACTGTCCTCGTAACTCTCTCCCTAACTAAGGCCCTGATGCTGGTTGTAACGAACACCCTGACAATACCCCTGGGACAAATGGTCTAAAGTGTCTTTTACTCAGGTTTCAAGTTTTCTCTGAGGCCCTGACACTCTCCCTAATTAAGCCCTTAACTCTGTATTTAAGTGACGGCCTGATGCACTGCCTCTCTCAGGCACTGAAGAGGCACTCCTGATGCACTCCCTCACTTCAAGGCACTAAGGCCTCGAAGAAGTCTCTACCTGAGGGGCTGATACTGTCTGTAACCAGTTTTCTGACTCTTTCCCTAACATCCTCATTTTGCCTCTAAATAACACCCTGAGACTCATCCTAATGCCCTGATCGTGTCCCTAATAGCCCTCAATAGCCTCACTTTTGAAATGATCCTGTCCATAACTAAGGCCCTGAATATGTACTGAAGTAGGTCTCTGACGCTGTCCCTAACTGACACCCTGACACTAGTCACAACTATGAACCCGACGCTAGACCTATTAAGGTCCTGAGATGCTGCTAAGTAACAGCCTGAACTTCTTTAAGGCCCTCAAGTTATCTCTAACTGAAGCCTTGAAACTGTCTTTAGCTAAGCCCCAGACACTGTCCCTAGCTAAGGCCTGAACTATAGTTCAGGAAGGCCCTAAGCCCGTCCCTAAATCTGACACTGCCCCTAATTGAGGTCATGATACTGCCCCTTATAGCCTAAGCTGTCACAAAATAACACCCAGATCCTATTACTAAGGCCCTGATTATGTCCCTAAGAAAGTCACTGAAGTGCGTCTAACTAACAGCCTGAACTATCTCTTACTCAGGCCATGAAGTTATCTCTGAGTTTCTAACACTGTCCCTAATTAAGGCCCTGTTGTTGGCCCTAACTAATGTCCTGCTGCTGAATCTGAGTCCCTGATGCTCTTCCTGTTATCCTTTGCCCTGCCAACAGAGTTTTGCCAAAAGAACATACTGGTCATAGCAAACACCCTCTCCCAACAGCACAAGAGAAGACTCTACATAGGGACATTACCAGACGGTCAACACCAAAATGAGATGGATTATATCCTTTGCAGCCAAAGATGGGAGTTTTGACACAACCCCGAGGGCATCACCAGCAACCTATTGCTTATCTAAGTAGAGAATTAGATGTAGTTTCACGTGGGTGGCCCCACTGCCTAAGAGTAATTGCGACAGCAGCTTTATTAGCACCTGAAGCTTTAAAAATAATTAATGGACGAAACCTTACTGTACTGACTTCTCATGATGTGAGTGGAATCGTAAATTCTAAAGTTAATATTTGGATGACAGACAGTAGGCTTCTTAAATATCAGTCATTGTTGTTAGAAGGACCAGTAACTAAGCTTAAAGTTTATGGAACTTTAAATCCTGCACTTTCCTTCCTGAGAAGGAAAATGAAACGCCTGATCACGATTGTTCCCACTTCCTAACTTTGAACTATGCAGCTCGGGAGGATCTAACGGATACCCCATTAGACAACCCTGACATGGAAATATTTACTGATGGCAGTTCTTTCGTTCGGGATGGAAAGCGTAAAGCAGGTTAGGCAGTGGTAACTGCTGAACAGGTTTTAGAGGCAAAATCTCTCCCTCAGGGAACCAGTGCTCAGTTAGCAGAGCTTGTGGCTCTGACCCGAGCTCTAGAGTTAAGCAAAGGGCAGCGAGTAAATATCTACACTGATTCTAAGTATGCTTATTTGACTTTACATGCTCATGCTGCAATATGGAAAGAAAGACAGTTTAAAACAGCAACAGGAGAAACTATTAAGCATTTCAGAGAGATCGAGAGACTTTCAACTGCTATATACTGTCCTAAAGAAGTAGCTGTTATGCATTGCAAAGGGCACAGCAGGGATGGGAGTAAAGTAGCTGAAGGTAATCAGTTGGCTGATTGTCAAGCCAGAAAAGCAGCACTTTATGAAACCCCCTCACTACAGACGCCTTTGATCTGGACAGGACCTGTGGAACAGGAAAAACCACAATATACTGGGGAAGAATTAGAAAGATATGAGAAAAGAGGAGCAACGATTACTGATAAAGGATGGTTACAGTCCGAGGATGGACGATTAATAATTCCTGAAAGTGCTCAATGGAAAATTCTTAAAGGTTTACACCAGAGTTTTCATTTGGGTGCAGAGAGTACTTACCAGATGGCTTCTCGTTTGTTTGAAGGAAAAAATGTAATGAAAACTTTAAAGAACATTATCAAATTCTAAATTCAACAGCACTCTCATAAAATTGAATTTAGCATTTCATGAGAGTGCTGTTGGAAAGACTTGATAATTCACCCTTTTTGTTTTGAAGAGTTGAATCTTCTGTTAAAAGGTGATTTAAAACTTGAATGTGATGAATTGTGGCAAGTTAACTTCAAGTTATGTGCAATACTTATTTCAAACTTTTGAAAGATCTTTGCAGTGTAATTCTTTGTTTTTAATTGCAGACATTTAAAAATGTCATTTTCTGCTGTTAAGAGTAATCCTCTTTCTTGCTGGTGTTTCTAAAGAAAAGAATCAGAAATCAATCTTTCTACTAATGTAAATTTGAGATTATTTTTAAAAATGGAATAAAAGAGGTTTTGGTCATTTGCTTTATTTTATTATCTTATTTTAAAGCTACTGTGATTGATAGCATTGTAAGAATTGGGACAATATTGTATTCAACTGTTTTATTTTTTATATTTTTAAAATTTAAAATATAATTAGTTTTTATAATTTTCATCAGATTTTTGTTATATTTTTTGGAAGTGAAACTTTTAGTAAGTGGGTGTCTAGTTTTTACTAATCCCTAATTTTTTTTTTCCAGTGTATTGCTCATATTATCAGAAGGAAAAGTTATTTAAGTATGTCAGTTAATTATACTACTTGGCTGAATTTCCATATAGTTTTTACTGTGTATGGGGAGGTTGTAGTATTTATTATAGCATTTTAAATAAGGGTAATTCATTTTTTATTAAAGTCATTTTCACGTTAAGTTCCTATTTTTGTATGTTCTACTCTTAAGTTATATAACACAGTTCCTTTTTTAAAAGAGTTCATTTGTTGAAGTGCTAGTGGAAAATTAATGTTATTAAATAGTTTGCAAATGACTATTTATACCAGTATGCGTATAATTTTTAAATTAAAAAAAAAAAAAGAACATTATCAAAAGGTGTGAAGTTTGTCAGAAAAATAACCCAAAGACTGAAAAGCTAGCAAAATCTGGATTACAACGAAGTGGGAAGTATCCTGGAGAGGACTGGGAAATAGATTTTACTCATATGCCAAAAGTTAACGGATATTCTTGCTTACAAGTTTGGGTAGATACTTTTACTGGATGGATTGAAGCTTTTCCATGTCGTAGTGAACAAGCTAAGGAGGCTATAAAGATTTTAATCCATGAAATTATTCCCAGGTTTGGACTGCCACGGAGCCTTCAGAGTGACAATGGCTCTGCCTTTAAAGCTGCTGTAACTCAGGGGGTATCTAAAGCTCTAGGAATAGAATATCACTTACACTGTTCCTGGAGACCCAAATTCTCAGGAGAGGTTGAAAAAGCTAATGACATTATCAAAAGGCATCTGTGCAAATTAACTCAAGAGACACAGGACAATTGGATTAAAGTCCTACCCATAGCTTTAATGAGGGCTCGAATTGCCCCCCAAAAGGAGGGACTATCCCCCTTTGAATGTATTTATGGAAGGCACAGACATTGTTATAGACCCTGAAACCTTAGAATTAATTAATTATGTAACTCAGCTCTCAACTTTTCAACAGGCATTAACAGAACTCTGGGAGACGAACAGAACTCCGGGAGACGACTCCTGACCCAGCCTCTGAGCCAAGCGAGCCTCTATTTGAGCCGGGAACCGAGGTCCTCATAAAAACATTGGGATCTGGGGGCCCATTCCTCGAGCCCCTCTGGGAAGGCCCTTATCAGGTTATTCTTTCTTCTCCCACAGCTGTCAAAGTGCCAGGAATTGATTCGTGGGTACATCACACTCGAGTTAAGAGGTGGCACTCTGACCAGAACTAAGTGATGTCATTTTATGTCTTTACTTTCTATGCTCTGACTTTGTACTTTTCAGATGGGCCTGAGAACCGATGTGAGCCTATTTCTGCTGACTCCAAAAATCCTGAGTCTGCCATTTGATCCTCAAGACAAGGCGTTCCTGTCCTGGGCTCACTCCTACGCTGCATTCCACAGTCGGTCCAACTGCTGGGTCTGCGGAGCGCTCCCCTCTTCATTGGTGGAAGGCTTCCCGTGGTGGACATCTCCACTTGAAGGAAAACACTTTCTGCGAGTCTGCGGATACCTTCGACAAACAATTGTATGTGATGCCTCTTCTTCATCTGATGACGTCTAACAACCCTAAAATGGACTGGTGCAACACTTTGTACTTCAACTATGGACATAACGTGACTTTTAATTTTGATTTTAACTTGTTTTAACGACTATTTTGCCTTGCATCTGTAACTGTGTAACTGGATTTGTTTCTAGTCGCATGAAAGCTTTTAAGTTACAAATGGTGGCTCAAACTCCTGCTACTGCTGCAGAGTCCTCCAGCTACTATTTGGGGCCCCTGGATCAGATATCCTCAGTATGAGGATTAGGAGAATATGTTGCCTCACCAATTTAGGGACAACACCCTTTGTCAGCTTGGAAGCAGTTATGGAATGAAAACGACGTCCCTTTTCCCTAGGCAACATAATTCTCCTAAAAGAAAAGGGGGGAATGAGAGGGTAACAGGCAGGAAGGCCAGGGGTCTCCAAATGGAGGAAATAGCCTGCAAGTGTCAGACATTTTTATCTCTTAAGCGGCAGGAGGAAACAAACTAGAGATATTTTTTTCTTCTCTATACAAATTTGAAAGGAAGTTTCTCTTAAAATACTGTGTGGCCATAATGACACCTGGTTTCACCTGAGGTTAACTATTCTCAAATCTTGAGTTAACCAATGCAGTTTTTCTTATGGAAATGTTGGTCTTAAGCTATGTTAATGTACTACATATTTACCCCAGACTCTATCTTCAAGTCGGTTCCGCCAAATGGCTCAGAACCTACTTGACAAACCTGTATGTTATACTCAGATATTGTTCCCTTAATCTATGTAAAATGAAACTATTTATATGGTAATCTGCCCTTCTACAAGATTCAAGTTAATCATTTTACTGCCGGGATAAATCGTCTGGTGTAAAAATTATCCCAAAATGCATCTATGGGTGAGGGGCCTGGTGCCATTCTGAGCCTTAAGACATTCCTTTCTTTCATTAACAGACTGCTAGTGACTGTATAACATCCAGCTGAAGACTAGCAGGGGGTACCCTTTCTACCCCCTTCTGATGTCTATGTCAGTAGCTTTCTCTATCTCCTTTCTTTATACTTTAATAAAACTTTATTACACAAAAGCTCTGAGCGATCAAGCCTCGTCTCTGGCCCTAGATTGAATTCTTCTCCGGAGGCCAAGATCCCGGTGTCCTTGTGTCATTCCGCAACAATCTTTCACCCTGACGTTGTCAATAATAATGACCTGACTTTTACCCTAAGTAACACCCTGATTTTGTCACTAACTAATGCCCTGACACTGGTTCTAACTACAGCCCTGACGCTGGTCCTATTGAAAGCCCTGAGATATCCCTAAGGAACAACCTTACCTGAAGCCTTGACACTGTCCCTAGCTTAGGTCTTGGTCCCTTATAGTCTATGCTGTCACCAAAGATCCCTCTGATTCTGTCCATAACCAAGGCCCTGAATATGTCCCTGATAAAGTCTGCGAAGTGTCCCTAATGAACAGCCTTAGCCTTAACTGACTCTTGCTAAGGCCATCAAGTTACCTCTGAGATCCTGACACTGTGTCTAAGGCCCTGATGCTGGCTCTAACGAATGGCCTGACGCAGACCCTTACTAAGTCCTTGCCCAGGAGTTGTTCCAGGCTGCTGGGCAGCTTTCTGTTTTCCTCATCTCTTGCCAGCTGCCTGCCATTGGCCAATCTAAGATTCTGTGATGCAGTGGTCCCATATAGGATGCGCCTGAGGAGGCTTACCTACTGGAGGATGGTCATGGCCATTCCACCCTCCAAGGGACAGTGGCTCAGGGTGGGAATCTCTCAGCCAGCGTCTGACCTCAGGTTCTGTGTCCCTATTTGTTGTACAACCCTTGGAGTTACTTCAGTAACATTTTTATTTTATTTTTTATTTATACAAAGCACAATGCCAAAAACATTAACAGTTAAAATTTCACGAAATGAAAAAATACTATAGAATACACAGTTGTAAAAGCTACATTAGGTTTTTGCTGACTGTATAGAGCTCCTCCAGGCGAGAGACGCCCGGCTCCCAGCGGCGCAGACGCGAGAGACGCCCGGCTCCCGGCGGCGCAGACGCGAGAGACGCCCGGCTCCCGGCGGCGCAGACGCGAGAGAGGCCCGGCTCCCGGCGCAACCGACCACGTGCAGAATCGTGGCTGAGAGGAGCTGCCCCGCACCCAGGGTTAGGGCGGTGGCTGAGAGGAGCTGTACCACGTCCAGGAGGCGGTGGCTGCTTGGGCACCGGAGGGCCGAGAGGAGCTGATCCACATTCAAAGCAGGAGGGGCAGCCTCGTCCAAGGTAAGGTACGGCGGCTGCGCCTTGCTGGAGCAGCTGGGAAGAGATACTCCACGATCAAGTGGAATATAAGAATCCAGTGTTCTGGGGAGGAAGGAACAAGATGGCGGAGGGATAAGACGGCGAGACCACTTTCTTCCCCACAAATTCATCAAAAGAACATTTGAGTGCAGAGTAAAGTCCACAAAACAACTTCTGAATACTGGCAGAGGACATCAGGCTCCCAGAAAAGCAGCCATTGTCTTCTAAAGGAAAGAGAAGAAATCAAACTCCACCCACCAGAACACTGACACATGCCTCCCTAACCAGGGAACCCGGACAAGTCACCCGTCCAACCCCACACGCAGCGAAGAAACTACATAATAAAGAGAACTCCACAAACTGCAAGAAGAGGGAAAGGCCACCCCAAGTAAAGCAATATAAGCAAGATGAAGAGGCAGAGAAATACCCAGCAAGTAAAGGAACAAGATAATTGCCCACCAACACAAACAAAAGAAGAAGATATAGGGAATCTACCTGATAAAGAATTTCAGATTTTGATGGTGAAAATGATTCAAAATCTTGAAAGCAAAATGGAGTTACAGATAAATAACCTGGAGAAAAGGATTGAGAAGATGGACGAAAGATTTAATAAGGACTTAGAAGAAATAAAAAAGAGTCAATATACAGTGAATAATGCAATAGATGAGATCAGAAACACTCTGGAGGGAACAAACAATAGAATAACAGAGGCAGAAGACAGGATTAGCGAACTAGAAGATAAAATTGTAGAAATAAATGAAACAGAGAGGAAAAAAGAAAAACGAATTAAAAGAAATGAGGACAATATTAGAGACCTCTGGGACAATGTTAAACGCTCCAACATTCGAATCATAGGAGTCCCAGAAGAAGAAGACAAAAAGAAAGACCATGAGAGAATATTTGAGGAGATAATAGTTGAAAACTTCCCTAAAATAGGGAAAGAAATAATCACCCAAGTCCAAGAAACCCAGAGAGTCCCCAACAGGATAAACCCAAGGCGAAATACTCCAAGACACATATTAATCAAATTAACAAAGATCAAACACAAAGAACAAATAATAAAAGCAGCAAGGGAAAAGCAGCAAATAACACATAAGGGGATTCCCATAAGGATAACAGCTGATCTTTCAACAGAAACTCTTCAGGCCAGAAGGGAGTGGCAAGACATACTTAAAGTGATGAAAGAAAATACCCTACAGCCCAGATTATTATACCCAGCAAGGATCTCATTCAAATATGAAGGAGAAATCAAAAGCTTTACAGACAAGCAAAAGCTGAGGGAATTCAGCATCACCAAACCAGCTCTCCAACAAATGCTAAAGGATCTTCTCTAGACAGGAAACACAGAAAGAGTGTATAAACTTGAACCCAAAGTAATAAAGAAAATGGCTACGGGATCGTACTTATCAATAATTACCTTAAACGTAAATGGGTTGAAATTTTCAAAAAGGCTAGGAAACAATTCTCATAGCCATCAATAGTTCAGTGTTGAGTTCATGAATAGTTTTTAAAGTTTGGGACAAACTGTAGTATTTGCTATTTGAAGTACTATTTGTAATTGGCATATTACGATGTAACATTGGTCTTCATTTCCAACTTAAAACGCCTAAAAATGCCTAACAGGTTTTTAGATTTGTGAATTTTAGTTGAAATGTATTTTACGATGTTACTAAACCTGCAGAAATATTGAAATATTTCAGAGAACTTATTCACTGTACATTTAATTTATTTTATTTATAAAAGTTATGAACTGTAGAAAGTTTTACTTGTTGGGTCAAATGCTTGTTGCTTCAAATGCTTGTTGCATTTGAAGTGCTAGTTACAAGAAAATCAAATACCTTCAATGTATAAATGCTATTAAGTTTTTAAAGGACTCTGGAGTATAAGTAAGTTTGTTTAAAGAAATTTAGTCTATTCAACCTGAATCAGCTCTGTCAAACATTAATTAAAAGCCTCATTTTAAATAAATAAATAAATAAATAATGGTGGTGGGAGGGAGGGTTGGGAAGCTGGCTGGAGGTGGAGGTGGTGAAGTTTATAAATCTAATTAAAAATGAAGTTGCATTTCCATTTTCCAAATCCACCCATCCACCAGCGTACTGTGTCACTAGACATTATGTACGATTTTACTTTGCGACAGAAACCATTACATTTAAAAATTCATTACAGCAAGGTGAGTTAGACACATGATGGATGCAGCTTTAATTCTGCCATATATTATTACAGTTAAAATGTAAATGATGAAAAATATTTTGTGCTTATCAGCATTTATGTGGAAATGTGTTTTACAGTGATATATGATGTTATATTTCTATTATTGTGATAAAAAAAAGCAATACAAAAAGACGAAGTGTTTATTAAAACATGAAAAAAAAAAAAGAAATAAATGGTTTTGCAGCACTGAAGAGATTATAGAAAGTAAATAAGCTAGATCAGACCTGTTTTATGTAGTAATTTTATAGTTTATTTTAATTATTTCAGTTGTAAAATATTGTTATACTGTTAATTAGTTCTGATTGTTCATATTAAACTATTGTAATGCAAAAAAATAAATAAATAAAATTAAAACAAGAAAAAATAAAAATAAATAAATAAATAAAAAGCTACATTAAGTTATTTTACAACTGCCTCAAGCTGCAAAAAGGAGAAAAACCCAATGCCATACCTAAGTTATCCCTCTCTCAAAATAATGCCATTTATGTTATAAACCATAAGCACCCCATCAAAAGACAGGAACTGCTTTTGTTAATTCATATATATATATATATATATATATGACTATCACTTTGCTATAGACTGGAAACAAACACAACACTGTAAATAAAATATAGTACAATATAAAATAAAAATAAGTAACAGACCTTTGGGGCTTCACACCGAGTTAGAGTTCCTATCAGAGGGATAACAGCACCACAGCCATACTGAATCCTCATGAAGGAGGGACACGAATGACTGGATTACAAGAGTTACAGGAATGAGAGCTGCTCACTTCCAAGAAACTACAGCTCACAGAAAACCAACAAAGGCACGAGATATAGACCATTCACTTATGAATGTGTAAAACTCAAGAAAGTCCACATCACTCCTACAACATGTTGAAAGTGCTTCAGAATTCACACAGTACTAATTTTATTTTGGTTCTGGTTAAATTACATATACCAGTTTATAACAAATGGTCAAATCTGTAACTCTGTTCAAAGTTTTAAAAGATTACTTAAGAATAGTTTCTTGTATTTCTATGCCACCTTTATAGTTCTGGTTTCTCATTTCTTGATTAGTAAATTCAGCGTGCAGGTTCTATCCAGGCTAATTTATACACTTCCGGAAGGAACGGCCTCTTAAATCCACAGAGTGTTGAGGTGGGGAATCCCCAACCACGTCAGATTCATTTCACATATGATAATATACATGCTTCAATCCATTCTCCCAAATTATCCCACCCTCGCCCTCTCCCACAGAGTCCGAAAGACTGCTCCATACATCCGAGTCTCTGCTGTTGTCTCGTATACAGGGTTATCGTTATCCTCTTGCTATATTCCATATATATGTGTTAATATGCTGTATTGGTGTTTTTCTTTCTGGCTTACTTCACTCTGTATAATAGGCTCCAGTTTCATCCACCTCATTAGAACTAATTCAAATGTATTCTTTTTAATTGCTGAGTAGTACTCCATTGTGTATATGTACCACAGCTTTCTTATCCATTCGTCTCCAGATGGACATCTAGGTTGCTTCCACGTCCTGGCTATTATAAACAGTGCGGCGATGAACATTGGGGTACATGTGTCTCTTTCAATTCTGGTTTCCTCAGTGTGTATGCCCAGCAGTGGGATTTCTGGGTCGTATGGCAGTTCTATTTCCAGTTTTTTAAGGAATCTCCACACTGTTCTCCATAGTGGCTGTACTAGTTTGCATATCCACCAACAGGGCAAGAGGGTTCCCTTTTCTCCACACCCTCTCCAGCATTGATTGCTTGTAGACTTTTGGATAGCAGCGATTCTGACTGCTGTGAAATGGTACCTCATTGTGGTATTAATTTGCATTTCTCTGATTATGAGTGATGTTGAGCATCTTTTCATATGTTTGTTAGCCATCTGTATGTCTTCTTTGGAGAAATGTCTGTTTAGTTCTTTGGCCCATTTTTTGATTGGGTCGTTTATTTTTCTGGAACTGAGCTGCAGGAGTTGCTTGTATCTTTTTGAGATTAATCCTTTATCAGTAGCTTCATTTGCTATTATTTTCTCCCATTCTGAAGGCTGTCTTTTCACCTTGTTTATAGTTTCCTTTGCTGTGCAGAAGCTTTTCATTTTAATTAGGTCCCATTTGTTTATTTTTGCTTTTATTTCCAATATTCTGGGAGGTGGGTCATGGAGGATCCTGCTGTGATTTATATCGGAGAGTGTTTTGCCTATGTTCTCCTCTAGGAGTTTTATAGTTTCTGGTCTTACATTTAGATCTTTAATCCATTTTGAGTTTATTTTTGTGTATGGTGTGAGGAAGTGTTCTAGTTTCATTCTTTTACAAGTGGTTGACCAGTTTTCCCAGCACTACTTGTTAAAGAGATTGTCTTTTCTCCATTGAATATTCTTGCCTCCCTTGTCAAAGATAAGGTGTCCATAGGTGCATGGATTTATCTCTGGGCTTTCTATTTTGTTCCATTGATCTATATTTCTGTCTTTATGCCAGTACCATCCTGTCTTGATGACTGTGGCTTTGTAGTAGAGCCTGAAGTCCGGCAGGTTGATTCCCCCAGTTCCATTCTTCTTTCTTAAGATTGCTTTGGCTATGCGAGGTTTTTTGTCTTTCCATACAAATTGTGACATTATTTGTTCTAGCTCTGTGAAAAACACCGTTGGTAGCTTGATAGGGATTGCATTGAACTTATAAATTACTTTGGGTAATATATTCATTTTCACAATATTTATTCTTCCAATCCATGAACATGGTATATTTCTCCATCTATTAGTGTCCTCTCTGATTTCTTTCACCAATGTTTTATAGTTTTCTATACATAGGTCTTTTGTTTCTTTAGGCAGATATATTCCTAAGTATTTTATTCTTTTCGTTGCAACGGTGAATGGAATTATTTCCTTAATTTCGCTTTCTATTTTCTCATTATTAGTGTATAGGAATGCAAGGGATTTCTGTGTGTTGATTTTATATCCTGCAACTTTACTATATTCATTGATTAGCTCTAGTAATTTTCTAGTAGAGTCTTTAGGGTTTTCTGTGTAGAGGATCATGTCATCTGCAAACAGTGAGAGTTTTACTTCTTTTCCAATTTGAATTCCTTTTATGTCTTTTTCTGCTCTGATTGCTGTGGCCAAAACTTCCAAAACTGTGTTGAATAGTAGTGGTGAGAGTGGGCACCATTGTCTTGTTCCTGACTTTAGGGGAAACGCTTTCAATTTTTCACCATTGAGGATAATGTTTGCTGTGGGTTTGTCATATATAGCTTTTATTACGTTGAGGAATGTTCCTTCTATTCCCGCCTTCTGGAGGGTTTTGATCATAAATGGATGTTGAATTTTGTCAAAGGCTTTCTCTGCATCTATTTAAATAAACATATGGTTTTTATTTTTCAATTTGTTAATGTGGTGTATTACATTGATTGATTTGCGGATATTGAAGAATCCTTGCATCCCTGGGATAAAGCCCACTTGGTCATGATGTATGATCTTTTTAATGTGTTGTTGGATTCTGATTGCTAGAATTTTGTTAAGGATTTTTGCATCTATGTTCATCAGTGATATTGGCCTGAAGTTCTCTTTTTTGGGGGGGGGACATCTTTGTCAGGTTTTGGGATTAGGGTGATGGTGGCCTCATAGAATGAGTTAGGAAGTTTACCTTCCTCTGCAATTTTCTGGAAGAGTTTGAGTAGGATAGGTGTTAGCTCTTCTCTAAATTTTTGGTAGAATTCAGCTGTGAAGCCATCTGGACCTGGGCTTTTGTTTGCTGGAAGATTTCTGATTACAGTTTCAATTTTCATGCTTGTGATGGGTCTGTTAAGATTTTCTATATCTTCTTGGTTCAGTTTTGGAAAGTTAGACTTTTCTAAGAATTTGTGCATTTCTTTCAAGTTGTCCATTTTATTGGCATATAATTGCTGATAATAGTCTCTTATGATCCTTTGTATTTCTGTGTTGTCTGTTGTGATCTCTCCCTTTTCATTTCTAATTTTATTGATTTGGTTTTTCTCCCTCTGTTTCTTGATGAGTCTGGCTAGTGGTTTGTCAATTTTATTTACCCTCTCAAAGAACCAGCTTTTGGCTTTGTTGATTTTTGCTATGGTCTCTTTTGTTTCTTTTGTATTTATTTCTGCCTTAATTTTTAAGATCTCTTTCCTTCTACTGACCCTAGGGTTCTTCATTTCTTCCTTTTCTAGTTGCTTTAGCTGCAGAGTTAGGTTATTTATTTGGCTTTTTTCTTGTTTCTTGAGGTATGCCTGTATTGCTATGAACTTTCCCCTTAGCACTGCTTTTACAGTGTCCCACAGGTTTTGGGTTGTTGTGTTTTCATTTTCATTCATTTCTATGCATATTTTGATTTCTTTAATTGAAAATTAAAGGAACAACATTATTAGAATAAGCAGGAAGACAAACGATGCCCCCAGTGATCTATTACTTGGAGGATTTTACAGTCCTCATGAGAAAACACTCACTCTCATCACCCTCGAGGCATCAGCACGAGGTAGGAATCATCTGCATTCTTTATTTACCCCTATGAACCAATCACTTCATGGGAAATAGATGGAGAAACAGTGGAAGCAGTGTCAGACTTTATTTTCTGGGGCTCCAAAATCACCGCAGATGCTGATTGCAGCCAGGAAATTAAAAGACGCTTTCTCCTTGGAAGGAAAGTTATGACCAACCTAGGTAGCATATTAAAAAGCAGAGACATTACTTTGCAACCAAGGTCCATCTAGTCAAGGCTATGGTTTTTCCTGTGGTCATGTATGGATGTGAGAGTTGGACTGTGAAGAAAGCTGATTGCCGAAGAATTGATGCTTTTGAACTGTGGTGCTGGAGAAGACTGTTGAGAGTCCCTTGGACTGCAAGGAGATCCAACCAGTCCGTCTAGTCAAAGCTATGGTTTTTCCTGTGGTCATGTATGGATGTGAGAGTTGGACTGTGAAGAAAGCTGATTGCCGAAGAATTGATGCTTTTGAACTGTGGTGCTGGAGAAGACTCTTGAGAGTCCCTTGGACTGCAAGGAGATCCAACCAGTCCATTCTAAAGGAAATCAGTCCTGGGTGTTCATTGGAAGGACTGATGCTAAAGCTGAAACTCCAATACTTTGGCCACCTCCTGCAACGAGTTGACTCACTGGAAAAGACTCTGATGCTGGGAGGGATTGGGGGTGGAGGAGACAGGGACGACAGAGGAGATGGCTGGATGGCATCACCGACTCTGTGGACATGAGTTTGAGTGAACTCCGGGAATTGGTGATGGACAGGGAGGCCTGGCGTGCTGTGATTCGTGGGGTCGCAGAGAGTCGGACACGACTGAGCAACTGAACTGAACTGAACTGATGAATCTTTCAGAAACCTGTCCTTCAGGAGAAATCTCTGGGCTCTTCAGGAACTGTGAGTGGCGATGTCAGGTAACTCTGAGACTGAAAAGCAAGAGGAAAAGAGAAGGTGAGGAGATGAGAGTTCTTGATGGATAAGCAGGGGCGTCCACGTTCAGAGCCAACCTGCGAGTCTGAGTTAGTATCCAGTGAAAGCAAGGACCACCAGGACCTCCCCCACCGGCCTCGTCACCTGGTGCGGGGACTGGAGACACTCAACCTGCCCTGGCCACTTTTAGAGAGATGAAGAAGGTGGGAGAACACCACGGGGGCCACACTGGAAAAGGTCACTGCTACGAAATAAGATGCACTTTTCAAGAAAGTGAAGGATGATCCCTTGGTCCTCAAAGACTTGCAAAGATTCTGTGTTCTTCTGGAGACATGTTGAAGCCTCCAGTCTTTGAGGGCAGTGATGAGAAGGAGCAGGGCTCAAAACCATCCTGCACTCACTCCTTGAGGGTGCTGAGGATGACCAGTGTCCAGCCCAAGGTTGCTGTGGGGCCTGAAACCCCCTTATCACCTGGGGTGGGAGGGGCCCCACAGGCACCCCACTGGGCCAGCGGGGTCTCGGCTTGTAGGCTACAGACCTTTATCAGGTACGATATCTGCAAACATCTTGTGCCGTTTTGGTGGCAGATCTTTTCCCTGACTCCTTTTGTGCACAACTTTTGTTGTGAAGAAGTCTGATTCATCTCTTTTTTCTTCTGTTGCTTGTGGCTTTGGTAGCAGATCTAAGAAATCATGGCCAAATCCAAAGTCATGAAGGTTTTCTCATGTTTTCTTCCATGGGGTGTATAATTTTGGTTCTTACATCTAGGCCTTTGAGCCATTTTGAGTTGACTTAGTACAGTGAGGGAAGTAGGGGTCCAACTTTGTTCTTTTGCATGTGGGATCTTGAGTACATTCAAGATGCTGGTGGAATGCGTGTCCAGTCAACTTTGGAAGACAGTTTGGCACTTTCCTCCAAATCTAAACAGTCTCACCTCAGGATCCAAGAAGTGTGTCTCTTGTATTTAGACAAGTGCTTAGCAAAACTGTGAAATAAAAACTAGCATCAAGTAATGTACGAGAGCTCTATTCATGATAGCTAAACACTTAAAGATATCAGGATGTCCGTCCGCAGATGCATTCATAAGTAAATCAGGTCACAGACATGTCAAGGGGAGCACAGTACAGCACACCCAAAACACGCACCTCTGACAAAAGGGTTATTCTGGACAGATTAGTTTAAAAACAGTAGCACCAGGAGAATCCTGGCAAACCAAGGAGAAGTGCCATTTTATGAAGCAGATTTCCATTTATTAAGGATATCTCCATCGGTAAGGGTGTGTCCCTCTCTGGGACAGGATTGGATGATGACATCTCCAGATGGTCAACACCGAAATCAGACTGATTATATTCTTTGCAGCCAAAGATGGATAAGATAAGTCAGCACAAACAAGAATGGGAGCTGACTGGAGTCCAGACCATGAACTCCTTACTGCAAAATTCAGACTTAAATGGAAGAATGTAGGGAAATCACTAGACCATTCAGGTATGACCTATATCAAATCCCTTATGACTATCCAGTGGAGGTGACAAATAGATTTAAGGCATTAGATCTGATAGAGTGCCTGAAGAACTATGAATGGAGGTTCGTGACATTGTACAGGAGGCAGTGATTAAGACCACTCCCAAGAAGAAGTGGAAAAAGGCAAAGTGGGTGTCTGAGGAGGTCTTACAAATAGCTGAGGAAAGCAGAGAAGCTAAAGGCAAAGGAGAAAGGAAAGATATACCCACTTGAATGCAGAGTTCCAAAGAATAGCAAGGAAAGATAAGAAAGACTTCCTCAGTGATCAATGCAAAAAAATAGAGGAAAACAATAGAATGGGGAAGACTAGAGACCTCTTCAAGAAAATAAGAGATACCAAGGGAACATTTTGTGCAAAGATGGGCACGATAAAGGACAGAAATGGTATGGACCTAACAGAAGCAGAAGATATTAAGAATACACAGAAGAACTATACTATCATGACCAAGATATCCACAATGGTGTGATCACTCACCTAGAGCCAGACATCCTGGAATATGAAGTCAAGGAGGCCTTAGAAAGCGTAACTACAAACAAAGCTACTGGAGGTGATGCAATTCCGATTGAGCTATTTCAAATCCTAAAAGATGGTGCTGTGAAAGTGCTGCACTCTATATGTCAGCAAATTCGGAAAACTCAGCAGTGGCCACGGGACTGAAAAGGTCAGTTTTCATTCCAATCCCAAAGGAGAGAAATGCCAAAAAATGTTCAAACTACCGTACAATTGCACTCATCTCACACACTAGCAAAGTAATGCTCAAAATTTCTACTCCAGGCTTAAACAGTATGTGAATCATGAACATCCAGATGTTCAAGCTGGATTTAGAAAAGAAGAGGAACCAGAGATCTAACTGCCAACATCTGCTGGATCATAGAAAAAAATAGCAGAAATCCAGGAAAATCATCTATTTCTGATTTATTGATTATGCCAAAGCCTTTGACTGTGTAGATCACAACAAACCATGGAATATTCTTAAACAGATGGAAATACCAGACCACCTGACCTTCCTCCTGAGAAATATCTATGGAGGTCAAGAAGCAACAGGTAGAATCGGACAAGGAACAAGGGACTGGTTCCAAATCGGGAAAGGAGTACATCAAGACTGTATATTGCTACCCTGTTTATTTAACTTATATGCAGAGTACATTATGTGAAATGCTAGGCTGGATGAAAGACAAGCCGGAGTCAAGATTGCTGGGAGAAATATCAATAACCTCAGATACATAGATGACACCACCCTTGTGGCAAAAAGTGAAGAGGAACTGAAGAGCCTCTTGATGAAAGTGAAAGAGGAGAGTGAAAAAGTAGGTTTAAAACTCAACATTCAGAAAACTAAGATCATGTCATCTGGTCCCATCACTTCATGTCAAATAGATGGGGAAACAATGGAAACAGTGAGAGACTTTATTTTTCTGGGCTCCAAAATCACTGCACATGGTGACTGTAGCCATGAAATTCAAAGACACTTGCTCCTTGGAAGAAAAGTAATGACCAACCTAGACAGCATATTAAAAAGCAGAGACATCACTTTGCCAACAAAGGTCTGTCTAGTCAAAGCTATGGTTTTTCCAGTAGTCATGTATGGATGTGAGAGTTGGACTATAAAGAAAGCTGAGTGCTGAGATATGGATGCTTTTTAACTGCGGTGTTGGAGAAGACTCTTGAGAGTCCCTTGGACTGCAAGGAGATCCAACCAGTCTATCCTAAAAGAAATCATTCCTGTGTATTTATTGGAAGGACAGATGCTGAAGCTGAAACTCCAACACATTGGCCATCTGATGCGAACAAGTGACTCATCTGAAAAAATCCTGATGCTGGGAATGATTGAAGGCAGGAAAAGGGGACAACAGGCGATCAGATGGTTGGATGGCATCACTGACTCGATGGACATGAGTTTGAGCAAGCTCTGGCAGTTGGTGCTGGACAGGGAAGCCTGGCGTCCTGCAGTCCAGGGGGTTGTAAACAGTTGGTCTTGACTGAGTGAACTCAACTGACCTTGCACCATTTCAGGAAGTGACTCAGCTTTCCCAGGTATCTTTCAAGTCTACACGAATGCGTGGCATATATTAAACCTTCCATTGTTTTTCTCCAGTTCATCTCCCTTTCATTATGAGGATCTCAATGAAGAACATCGAATGGTAGAGAGAAAATTATCTTTCCTCTCTTATAATGCAACACAATAGTATTCAGAGATACACAGGAATGAACCACCAACCCATTTATTTATAAAGCATGAATCTAGCACATTACTAAGTGAAGGAATCCAGCCTCAAGTGCTACACACTGTACAAACTTATAAGACATTCTAGAAAAGGCAAACCAGACATGATAAACAGTTTATGGAATGCATGGTTGAAATATTTCATATGGTATTGCAGTGATGAATATCTGCCATTATGCATTTGTCTAAGCACATGTATTTTTCTTTTTAGAACCCAACAAGTAAATTATTACCTATTCACATTTATTTATTTATGGTATGGGAGTGTCAAAGACTGGAAAGCAGAATTTAACAAAGAATCTAACTGATTGAGAAATCTATGAAAAACTTCAGGACTTCCCTGGTGGTCCAGTGATTAAGACTCCCCGTTGCCAATGCAGGAAAGGTGGGTTCAATTCCTCGTCAGGGACCTAAAATCCCACATGCCATATAGCACAGCCAAGAGATTTTTTTAAATAGAAGAAAAAGAAAAAACCCACTCTTAGTGGTAGGATAAAATGAGCTGACCTAAGTTCACTGTGGCAAAGAATGGAATCTGCAGGCCAAAGGTAAAATGTACCATGCATAAACAATGGACTCTGTAAGTTCTTTCCTATGGGAGGTTGTAGCTAACAGGACTGAAACTACTGTTTTTATCAGTCATCGAATGGAACAAGCACTGAATTTGATAAATGACAAGTAGTGGAAGCCAGGCTTCTTACCACTGGAGTGGGAAGTTACAGGCAGACAAAGGGAGAAGGTTACAATACCTGTGTCATAACAGATCAGGTTGGAGACATAATTATAAACTGCCTTTAAACACGTAGCTCCCTGTGAAAATCTTCATAACTGTGTGTATGCATAGTCTGAGGCAGATGCATATGTATTTTCATGCATTGTCTACTGAGAATAGTAAGTTCCCACATGCAAGTTTTTATTACCATTCTCTAATAAAGAGGAACAATGGCTCTTTAAATATGTGGCTGATACTAGGACTGAGACAGTAAATATGGAAAGCAAGATAATCTTAAAATATGATAAAGAAGTACCAAAAACCCCCACAAAAGCTGAATTATGTAAAATAAAAACAGGAGAACATGGAAAAAGCTCTCAATAGCCAAAGCAAGAATAAACGAAGCAGTCTAATAACGTAGTGCTGGATTATAACCAAAACTTTAAAATAATTTTCATGTGTCCAAACTGGTTTTTAAAGAAAGTCACATATGTTTTATGAGTAGTGTTGAATAAAAATCTCCATGCAGAAAGAGTCTAAACAATTGATACAGACACTCAGCTGTCCATCAAGTATGTGAAGCTAACTTCCCTCTCCTCAAGTGTGGGTCCTGCATTATGACTTCCTCCTTAATAAGGCACACAGGATGGACATGGGGAAAATCAACAATAAAGACAAATAACAAATGCTGGCAAAAATGTACAGAAATTGGAACTCAAACTTTACTTGTGGAGATGTAAAATGGTGCAATCAATGGGTGTAAAACTTCAGCATTTTCTCAAAAATATAGAAATGTAATTATCATATGTTTTGGAAGCTCCACTCCTAGACATACATACAAAGAATTTAAAACAAGTATTCAAATATAAAGTTGTACACCAAGATTCATAGCAGCACTGTTCTCAACAGCCCAAGGTAAAAACAATGAAAATGTCCACCAACAGGTAAATGAATAAGCAAAATAAGGTAGATCCATCCATAAGATGCATTACTCTGCCATAGAAAGGCATATAGTAATATATGCCATATAGTAAAATAGAGCCACAGCTGCAGAAAACAGTAGGGGGCTCCTCAAAAACAAACACAGCGTTAACATAGACTCCATCAATTTCAGTCTAGGGAATACACCCAAAATATTTAAAACCAAGAACGGGAACATATATTCGTATCCCATATTCATAGCAGCATTATTCACAGTAGCCAAAAGGTGGAAGCAACACAGCATTCAACAGATGAATGGATAAGCACAGCGTAGTATATACACAATGGAATATGATTCAACCTTTAAAAACAAGATAACTCTCACATATGCTCTAATGTGAATGAACCTTCAAGTCATGATGTGAAGTGAAACAAGGCCGACACAAAAGGAAAAATGTTCCATGTTCCAAAAATGTACGAGATATCCATATAAGACAAACTCCAAGTAGAAGAAGGTAGCCAGGGATTGAGGGTGGTGAGTGTTTAATAGTTACTTGTCACTTCAGGAAAAGGAAAAGATTCTGGAGATAAATGGTGTGGATACTTTTACAACATGAGTGCAGTTAATGCTATAGAAGTGCATACTTAAAGTGACTCAAATGATAAATATTATATGTTTGTAATCACAATTTAAGATGATACAGGTTACAACATGGAAAAGTACTGAAAACATCCTCAGTGAAAGAAGCCACACAGAAAAAGCTATGCAGATCATACTCATCTTGTTACTTTAAATCCACGAAAGTTTATGACATGAGGAAAAGCTCCAATGGTGGTCCCAGAAAAACAAAAGTGCATTAGAATGCAGAAAGACATTTGCACAAAGTTTGGGCAGCTGATGCAAGTTGAAGTGGTCCTATGGATAAGATTGTAATGTGGACACCATAACTATCCCCCATTTGGGGGTTATGGGTTGGTTCCCTGGGAAAGTGACCCTGTTTTAGGTAAAACACATTGTATTTTTCGGTGTGAATATAGAAAACTTTGTACCACTATTTAAACTTGAAGCTTTTGAAATTTTACTAGAAAGTAAATTACTTTTGACTACAACCATATAAGTCACATGCCAGAGAATCAGAGATGGCATCAAACATTCCAGTAGACTCCAAAACTTAACCAGACCAAATTCAACTAAAGTAGTGATGCTAATTGCCTTGTAGTAGTCCACATGGTATTAAAAGTCACCGTAGGAAGAGTAGCCACCGTGCCTTGAGTGCTGTGGATGGCCCTGATGGAACTGAAACAATGAGATGTCTGAATTCTAGTTTTCCATGTAACACTTCACCAAAGCAACTGTCAGAACATAAAGTGAATTCAGGGACTTCCCTGGCAGTCCAGTGGTGAAGATTCTGCACATCCACTGCAGGGGGTCCAGGTTTGATCCTTGGTCAGGGAACTAAGATCCAACATGCTCAGTTGCATGGCCAAAAAATAAATCAGTAGAACTGCAGGATCATGTGTGATTTTCTACACTAATAATGAACTATCAGAAAGAGAAATTAAGAAAATAATACCCTGTACAATTGCATCCCTCCAAAACTAGAAATTTAACCAAGGACTTGAAAGAGCTGCAAACTAAAAACTGAAAGACACAGTGCTCAATTAAAATGAACAGATATGAAAATAAATCCCATGCTCATGGGTGACAGTACCATTAAAACGTCCATTCTAACCAAAGTAACATACACATTCATGCAATCACTACCAACATCTCACTGACATTTTTCACAGAAACAAAAACAATGTTAACATCCGTGTGGAACCACAAAGGACCCAGAAGAGCCAAAGTGACCCTGAGAAAGGAGAACAGGCTGGCAGCAGCTCCATCCCTGACTTCAATCTACATTACTCACCTAAGGGCACCACAAGATGTGTGGAACTGTATCAGAAACAGGCACAGATACCAGAGACCCAGAAATAAATCTGCAGGTTCATGGTAATCAATTTACAAGAAAGGAGCTAAGAACATACACCCAGGAAAGGACAGTCCCCTCAATAAGCCATGCTGGGGAAAATGGACACCACACACCAAGGAACAACACTGGACACCATTCTATACCACAGACAAAAACTGACGAAAAACCCACAACTTTCCACATCAAGCCCTAACAGTCCTGGGTCCTCTGAAGACAGACACTCAGCAACAGCCACACACAGAAAGTTTCTTCCCAATTTTCCTCACCTATTCCTTCAGCGGCACCACCTCCCTGCAGGTCCTGAGGAAACCAGACTCCTGTCAGACTCGACTGAACCCCACAATGTAACAAAGATGAAACCCCAGCAGGTCCTGAGGAAACCAGGCTGTCAACCTGAACTGAACCCCACAATATCCCAAAGCCAAAGTCCTAATGGGTCCTGAGGGGCCAGACTCCCATCACCCTGGATTGAACCCTAAATGTATCAAAGCTGAAACCCCAGTGGGTCCTCAGTGGCCAGACTCCCTTCAGCCTGAACTGAACCCCACAACGTCTGGAAGCTGAAGCCCCAATGGGTCCTGAGGAGACCAGACTCCAATCAGCAGCCACACGCAGCCAGGCGCTCCGTAAGAGTGGGAACTCCGCTTGGGGTGGGGGCGGGGCAGGGAGGCGGGCTCCGCGCTCCTACCAGCCAATGAGAACTGCAGATCTAGCCTCCCTCACTTGCGCAGGCGCAGCCAAGCGGAGACTCCGCCCCTCAGGGCAGTTCTTAATATCTTGCCACCTGTTAATATCTTCTGCTTCTGTTAGGTCCACACCATTTCTGTCCTTTATCAAGCCCATCTTTGCATGAAATGTTCCCTTGGTATCTCTAATTTTCTTGAAGAGATCTCTTGTATTTCCTATTCTGTTGTTTTCCTCTTTTTCTTTGCATTTATCGCTGAGGAAGGCTTTCTTATCTCTCCTTGCTGTTCTTTAAGTTCAGTTCAGTCACTCAGTCGCGACCGACTCTTTGCCACCCCATGAATCACAGCACGCCAGGACTTCCTGGCCATCACCAACTCCCAGAGTTCACTCAAACTCATGTCCATCGAGTTGGTGATGCCATCCAGCCATCTCATTCTCTGTCGTCCCTGTCTCCTCCTGCCCCCAATCCCTCCCAGCATCAGACTCTTTTCCAGTGAGTCAACTCGTTGCATGAGGTGGCCAAAGTATTGGAGTTTCAGCTTCAGCATCAGTCCTTCCAATGAACACCCAGGACTGATCTCCTCTAGAATGGACTGGTTGGATTTCCTTGCAGTCCAAGGGACTCTCAAGAGTCTTCTCCAGCACCACAGTTCAAAAGCATCAATTCTTCGGCCATCAGCTTTCTTCACAGTCCAACTCTCACATCCATACATGACCATGGGAAAAACCATAGCCTTGACTAGACGGACCTTGGTTGGCAAAGTAATGTCTCTGCTTTTTAATATGCTATCTAGGTTGGTCATAACTTTCCTTCCAAGGAGTAAGCGTCTTTTAATTTCATGGCTGCAATCACCATCTGCAGTGATTTTGGAGCCCAAAAAAATAAAGTCTGACATTGCTTCCACTGTTTCCCCATCTATTTCCCATGAAGTGATGGGACCAGATGCCATGATCTTTGTTTTCTGAATGTTGAGCTTCAAGCCAACCTTTTCACTCTCCTCTTTCACTTTCATCAAGAGACTTTTTAGTTCCTCTTCACTTTCTGCCATAAGGGTGGTGTCATCTGCATACCTGAGGTTATTGATATTTCTCCTGGCAATCTTGATTCCAGCTTGTGCTTCTTCCTCCCAGCGTTCCTCATGAAGTATTCTGCCACTAGACCATTCAGATATGACCTAAATCAAATCCCTTATGATTATACAGTGGAAGTAAGAAATAGATTTAAGGGACTAGATCTGATAGATAGGGTGCTTGATGAACTATGGACGGAGGTTCATGACATTGTACAGGAGACAGGGACCAAGACCATCCCCATGGGAAAGAAATGCAAAAAAGCAAAATGGTGTCTGAGGAGGCCTTACAAATAGCTGTGAAAAGAAGAGAAGCGAAAAGCAAAGGAGAAAAGGAAAGATATAAGCATCTGAATGTAGAGTTCCAAAGAATAGCAAGGAGAGATAAGAAAGCCTTCCTCAGCGATCAATGCAAAGAAATAGAGGAAAACAACAGAATAGGAAAAACAAGAGATCTCTTCAAGAAAATTAGAGATATCAAGGGAACATTTCATGAAAAGATGGGCTCTATAAAGGACAGAAATGCTATGGACCTAACAGAAGCAGAAGATGTTAAGAAGAGGTGGCAAGAATATACAGAAGAACTACACTAAAAAGATCTTCATGACCCAGATAACCACGATGGTGTGATCACTCACCTGGAGCCAGACATCTTGGAATGTGAAGTCAAGTGGGTCTTAGAGAGCATCACTACGACCAAAGCTAGTGGAGGTGATGGAATTCCAATTGAGCTATTTCAAATCCTGAAAGATGATGCTGTGAAAGTGCTGCACTCAATATGCCAGCAAATTTGGAAAACTCAGCAGTGGCCACAGGACTGGAAAAGGTCAGTTTTCATTCCAATCCCAAAGAAAGGCAATGCCAAAGAATGTTCAAACTACCGCACAATTGCACTCATCTCACACGCTAGTAAAGTCATGCTCAAAATTCTCCAAGCCAGGCTTCAGCAATACATGAACCGAGAACTTCCAGATGTTCAAGCTGGTTTTAGAAAAGGCAGAGGCACCAGAGTTCAAATTGCCAACATCCGCTGGATCATGGAGAAAGCAACAGAGTTCCAGGAAAACATCTATTTCTGCTTCATTGACTATGCCAAAGCCTTTGACTGTGTGGATCACAATAAACTGTGGAACATTCTGAAAGAGATGGGAATACCAGACCACCTGACCTGCCTCTTGAGAAACCTGTATGTAGAACTGGACATGGAACAACAGACTGGTCCCAAATAGGAAAAGGAGTACGTCAAGGTTGTATATTGTCACCCTGCTATTCTTTGGAACTCTGCATTTAGATGCTTATATCTTTCCTTTTCTCCTTTACACATATTATCCTTTGATTATCCTTACAACACTCCCTTCCCCTTGGAGTTACATGTCAGAAAGGCCAGGCCACAGAGTCAATGAACTGCTAGACTCAATACTGGGCTACAGACACCAGCCTAGGACTGTTTTTGACAAGACCCTAACACCTCTGTTCCTCATCACTAAGTCCTGACTGCAAGCCCTCGTCCTATATAAGCCCCTGGACTCCTCAAGGGAGGGGGCACAGTTCCCAAGGCATCACCCTACTGGGTTCCCCTCTCCACTGGCTGGAAATTTCTTTTAGGAAGTTCTATTCTGTAACTTCAGACTTAAATTATTATGCCTTCAAAGTTTTTATAAGGCATTCAGCACAGACCTTTTTCAATGTATAAATCGAGCCAAAGCAAAATTCCTATTTTTAAGTAAGAGGTTCTGGGATCACCAGAGTCGGGTAGAGCTGAGGAAGTCAGCCCTTTTTGGCTCAGTTCAGTTCAGTCACTCAGTCGTGTCCGACTCTTTGCGACCCCATGAACTGCAGCACACCAGGCCTCCCTGTCCATCACCAACTCCCGGAGTTTATTCAAACTCATGTCCATTGAGTCAGTGATGCTGTCCAACCATCTCATCCTCTGTCATCCCCTTCTCCTGCCTTCAATCTTTCCCAGCATCAGGGTCTTTTCCAGTGAGTCAGTATTTGCATCAGCTGGCCAAAGTATCGGAGCTTCAACTTCAGCATCAGTCCTTCCAATGAATATTTAGGACTGATTTCCTTTAGGATGGACTGGTTGGATCTCCTTGCAGTCCAAGGGACTCTCAAGAGTCTTCTCCAACACCACAGTTCTAAAGCATCAATTCCACCGTGCTCAGATTTTTATGATCCAACTCTCACATCCATATATGATTACTGGAAAAACCATAGCTTTGACTAGTGTTGAGAAACTAAGGAAGAGATGCCTGAGGAGAAGGTCCTCACCAGAGGCCTTGGCAGAGGGCCGGCCTCGCTTAGCACGTCTCCAACATTTTCACAAACATCTTGCCCTTTGAACCTGTTTCATTTGGCCCTTAACAACCCTTGGCATGAAGGGCAAGAAACAATCCCTAGCCTAAGAAACACTTTCTTTGTTCTTTATTTAGCTTTAGGAATACTCCCTACGCACGTAGTCCTTGAGCTAATTGAAAGCCATGCCAGTAACCTTGATTGATAGCTGACTTGAAGCTTCAGTTCAGTTCAGTCACTCAGTCGTGTCCAACTTTTTGCGACCCCATGAATCACAGCACACCAGGCCTCCCTGTCCATCACCAACTCCCGGAGTTCACTCAAACTCATGTCCATAGAGTCAGTGATGCCATCCAACCATCTCATTCTCTGTCGTCCCCTTCCCCTCCTGCCCCCAATCTTTCCCAGCATCAGAGTCTTTTCCAGTGAGTCAACTCGTCACATGAGGTGGCCAAAGTATTGGAGTTTCAGCTTTAGCATCAGTCCTTCCAATGAACACCCAGGATTGAACTCCCTTAGAATGGACTGGTTGGATCTCCTTGCAGTCCAAGGGACTCTCAAGAATCTTCTCCAGCACCACAGTTCAAAAGCATCAATTCTTCGGCGATCAGCTGTCTTCATAGTCCAACTCTCACATCCATACATGACCATGGGAAAAACCATAACCTTGACTAGACGGACCTTGGTTGGCAAAGTAATGTCTCTGCTTTTTAATATACTGTCTAGGTTGGTCATAACTTTCCTTCCAATCCCAAAGAAAGGCAATGCCAAAGAATGTTCAAACTACCGCACAATTGCACTCATCTCACATGCTACTAAAGTCATGCTCAAAATTCTCCAAGCCATGCTTCAGCAATATGTGAACCGTGAACTTCCAGATGTTCAAGCAGGTTTTAGAAAAGGCAGAGGCACCAGAGATCAAATTGCCAACATCCGCTGGATCATGGAGAAAGCAACAGAGTTCCAGGAAAACATCTATTTCTGTTTCATCGACTATGCCAAAGCCTTTGACTGTGTGGATCACAATAAACTGTGGGAAATTCTGAAAGAGATGGGAATACCAGACCACCTGACCTGCCTCTTGAGGAACCTGTATACAGGTCAGGAAGCAACAGTTAGAACTGGACATGGAACAACAGACTGGTTCCAAATAGGAAAAGGAGTACGTCAAGGTTGTATATTGTCACCCTGCTTATTTAACTTATATGCAGAGTACATCATGAGGAACGCTGGGCTGGAAGAAGCACAAGCTGGAATCAAGATTTCGGGGAGAAATATCAATAACCTCAGATATGCAGGTGACACCACCCTTATGGCAGAAAGTGAAGAGGAACTAAAAAGTCTCTTGATGAAAGTGAAAGAGGAGAGTGAAAAGGTTGGCTTGAAGCTCAACATTCAGAAAACAAAGATCATGGCATCTGATCCCATCACTTCATGGGAAATAGATGGGAAAACAGTGGAAACAGTGTCAGATTTTATTTTTTGGGGGCTCCAAAATCACTGCGGATGTTGACTGCAGCCATGAAATTAAAAGACTTGAAGCTTAGGAAATTGATTATGCTTAGAAGTGGAGACAGCATGTCTGGTAAAGCTATGTAAATCTAAGTTTATCAACACTTCACAGGTGTCCTGGTTTTTGTCATGCTGATATAGCTGTTAAAGTCTTACCTCCTTGTTAAACTATATAATAGCGCTTGTAAAATAAAGCAAATTGTCAGTCTCCGAGAAGGCTGTCCATGTCCCTTTTTCAGAGGCATCTCCGCCGAGCTCTACAAATGGCGCCCAACGTGGGGCTCGAAGAACACGCATTTCGAAAACGGAGACGTGCTTCCTGCAGAAAGAGGTAAGCAGAACATGGGACACCAAGCGAGTAAGATTCCTTTTGTTTCTCTAATGCATCATTTTTTAAAACATTTTTTGGAGCGAATGTTTCTACAGAACAGCTAATGGAATGTTACAACCTTGTTGTTGATTCCAACCCATGGTTTCCGGAGGAAGGGACTTTACATGAGCAGGTTTGGCAGAGAGTGTGAACTAATGTCTTGACGGCATACAGACGAGGAGCCCAGATTCCTCCCCGTTGGTGGGTAACCTGCGCTCTAATTCGTACCGTCTTTGAACAATTAGATGGGAAAAAAGTGGATGTTGAGGTAGAAACAGTGCAATCACTGCATGAATATGAATTGGAAGAAAAGGATATGCAGGGGACTCTTCATCACAGAAATGTCCTTTTTGGACAGAGGGGTGTATCTCATTTGCTGCCGCCGCCTCAGCCAGCAAAAACGGACGCAAAAACGGCTGAACCACTGGAGAGCCAGTTTCCCCCTCCTCCGAAGGAAATCCTATCTTTCCCTACTGCTCCAACTTTAACTCTTCCATCACTGACAACTAACGTTCCCCCTGCTCCTTTTCTGACCCCCGCTACCAGCTCCTTGACTCCTTGGGACTTGGTCAAGCAGGCTTTTCCTATATTCTTTGACCATCCCCAACAGGGGCAAGTGACATGGAGCACTCCTGATTTCAACATCATTTCGACCTTTAAAAAAGCATGTACACTCTACGGGCCCACTGCTCCTTACTGTCTTGAATTCCTTCGGAACTGGGCAAAAAACTGGATACCAGCGGATTTTACTGCCATTGTGAAAATGGTCCTTCAGTTCAGTTCAGTTGCTCAGTCGTGTCCGACTCTTTGCGACCCCATGAATCACAGCACACCAGGCCTCCCTGTCCATCACCAACTCCTGGAGTTCATGCAAACTCATGTCCATCGAGTCAGTGATGCCATCCAGCCATCTCATTCTCTGTCGTCCCCATCTCCTCCCACCCCAAATCCCTCCCAGCATCAGCCTCTTTTCCAGTGAGTCAACTCGTCGCATGAGGTGGCCAAAATATTGGAGTTTCAGCTTTAGCATCAGTCCTTCCATTGAACACCCCCCCAACAATTGCTCCAGTGGCAGATGTGGGTGAATGATGAAGCGAAAGGGATGCTTCAAGAACAGCAAAGTCGGGGAAACCCCGCACAGTTTACTTTTGATATTTTAACAGACACAGGGACAATGGCAGAGATGGCCGCTCAAATACAGGGCGTGACTCCACCCATGATGCATGGAATTAAACAAGTAGCCCTAAATGCATGGTCTAAAGTGGATAGCTCTCTGTCTGATGGGTCCTTTGTAAAAATATTTCAAGGACCAAATGAGAAATATGCTCAATTCCTCAGAAAGTTAAAAGATGCAATGAAAAAATCTATTAGGGATGCAAATGTGCAACAAATGATTTTGAAGCAATTAGCATTTGAAAATGCAAACGAGGACTGTCAAAATGTTATCAGACCCATCAAAGAAACAGGCTCTATTATGGATTACATAAAAGTATGTAGAAACATTGGCTCAATACGTCATAGGGTGAAGGTCGCCGCTATGAAAACATATGCCATACAAAAAAGTATAAATGTAAAATGTTTTAACTGTGGCAAGCCAGGTCACATAAAAAAATAATGCTGTCTGCCTGCAAATCCGTCTTTGACTGCTCCTACAAATAAAAAAGGGAAACCTCCCGGGCCTTGCCCGCGATGCAAAAGGACAATCATTGGTTAAATAAATACAAATCTAAATTTGACCAAGATGACAATCCATTGCCCTTAAAGCTAAAACACAATCAGGGAGATGTGAGAAACTAAAAATGGGGCTTCCCTTCAGCCCTGCACCAAAAGAAGGGGATAATACAAAACCTAGTGTTATGACTCTTTCCTCAGCTACGCAGCGCAGTGCCTGTGTAGATATGCCTAGCCCAAGGGACATAAAACTGTTACTAATTAATTCTCCATATAAAATAGATACTGGTTATTATGGGCCTATTCCTGCTAACACTGTGGGACTTATATTGGGCAAAAGTAGTTGTACTATAAAAGGGTTGCATGTTATGACTGGGGTTATTGATAAAGATTATGACAGAGAGATTTCAATAATAGTACAAGTCACTCAAAATATATCTGCAAAAAGGGGATCACTTTGCCCAGATGCTCCTGTTACCCTATGAGAAACCACAAAAATCGTCCCAAGCTGTTCGTGCTGGGGGCTTTGGCAACACTAACTTATCTGCAGGATTAACTGCTCTCTTACAGGAGTTAGAAAAGCCCATTTTGACTTTGAACATTAGGGGAAAAAAATTTTTTTAAATGTTAGATACTGGGGCCGATATTTCCATTATCCGCTTGTCAGAGTGGCCCCCTAAGTGGCCTCTCCAAACACCCGCAAACCGTATTACCGGCTTGAGAGAGGCCAGCCTTAATGAGACTTTTGAAAGTGTCTCTTACCTGCAGGCTCGAGGGCCCGAGCAGATTGTAGCCTACATTAAACCTTACATTACAGAGGTCCCTATAAATCTGTGGGGCCAAGATGTTTTGCAACAGACTCAAGCCCGTTTGGTATCAAATAAACCTTTTTGTTAGGGGCCATTAAGATACAGCCGCTAAAATTACAATGGAAGTCTAATGATCCAGGATAGACGGCTCAGTGGCCCCTGCCTTTTAAAAAAAATTAGTGGCCTTAACAAAACTGATAAAACAGCAACTTGATCAAGGGCGAATCGAGCCCTCTTTCTCGCCACAGAATTCTCCTGTGTTTGCAATTTTTAAAAAAATCAAGAAAATGGCAAATGTTAATAGATTTAAAAAATGTTAATGAGACTATGGTCACCATGGGAGCCTTACAGCCAGGACTTCCAAATCCGAATATAATACCCAAAAGATGGCCAGTAATTATTATAGACCTTCAAGATTGCTTTTTTACCCTTCCTCTTCATCCAGATGACAACCAGCGGTTTGCTTTTTCTATTCCCACAACAAATAACAAGCAACCCGTTCAAAGGTATCATTAAAAAGTGCTTCCTCAGGGAATGAAAAATTCCCCCACTATTTGCCAGTTTTTAGTGAGACAGATGGAGAAGGCAATGGCAAGTCACTCCAGTACTCTTGCCTAGAAAATCCCATGGACAGAGGAACCTGGTAGGCTGCAGTCCATGGGGTCACTACTAGTTGGACACGACTGAGCAACTTCACTTTCACACATTGGAGAAGGAAATGGCAACCCACTCCTGTGTTCTTGCGTGGAGAATCCCAGCGATGGGGGAGCCTGGTGGGCTGCCATCTATGGGGACGCACAGAGTCGGACATGACTGAAGCGACTTAGCAGCAGCAGCAGCAGTGAGACAGATCCTACTACCCATAAGGGAGAGATTCCCAGATGCATATATAATTCACTACATGGATGATATCTTACTTGCTGCGTCAACAACAGCAACTGTGGAAGCCTTGTTAGTGGCTACCACACAACAATTGCAAATGAGATATCTAATAGTATCTGAAAAAAAATACAATTCCAGGAACCTTTTAATTGTTTGGGATATGTAATGACTAAACAGACTGTAAAACCTCAAAAAATGTCTGTGAGATTGGACAAAACTCAAACCTTAAATGATTTTCAAAAACTTCTTGGCAATATTAATTGGCTCCGGCCTTCTCTAGGTATACCCAATTATGCATTAAAAAACCTTTCAAAACGTTAGAGGGACCCTCTGATCTAAATAGTTCCCGAACTTTAACCCCCTCAGCCAAACAAGAACTAAAACTAATAGAAGAAAAAATTTCTAAAGCCTTCGCCTTGCAGCTACATTTCGGTGTTCTGATTGCTCTTTACGTTTTTGCTACAATAGATTCCCCTACCGCCAAAATAGCTCGGGGAAAAAAGCCTTTAGAATGGGTTTATTTGCATACCAAGCAGACAAAAAAGATTGTTGCTTATATTAAATTAATTGGCAAACTTGTTCATTCGAAAAGGCAACTCATTCAAGCCCTTACGGGTTATGACCCTGTGAAAATTTATCTCCCAATTTCCAAAAAAAATTTTACTGCTGCTTTACAAGTCAATCTCATGTTCCAGATAGTTTTTTCTGATTACCAGGGACAACTTATTCCTAACCTCCCAAAAGACAAACTGTGGGATTTTTTACAAACCACCCCGTTCATTATTAACAACATAGTATCTTCCCAACCACTTTCTGCAGTGCCTACTTATTTCTTTGATGGCAATAAAGCAGGCTATTCTGGGGTAATAGGCCCAAAATGCATAAAACGACTCAAAAGTCCTTTCTCCTCAGTGCAACGTGCTAAATCACATGCTCTTTTTCTTCTCTTGCAAATGGAACCAAATGCCTTTAATGTGCTCACCGACTCTTTATACATTGCTAATATGTTTCCACAATTTGTCACTGCTAGATTCTCCTCTTCTAATGAAAAATTATTACAGTTATTCTCTTCTACACAAACCCTTATTCAAGCCCAAACTAAACCTTTTTTCAATGCTCATATACGGGCACACACGGGCCTCCCTGACCCGCTATCCGAAGGGAATGCTAAAGTTGATAAATTACTAAAAATGATTTTCTCCTCAGCACAAAAAGAGCATGACCTTTTTCATACAAACACAAATAGGTTACATGCTCTTTATCACATTCCTTTAAAGAAAACAAGACAGCTTGTCCGTACGTGTTCAATATGTGCCCCTTTATATCAACGTTCAGTTCCTGCTAGATCTAATCCTAGAAGACTAATCCCAAATAAACTCTGACAAGCTGACTTCTCACATTTCTTTCTCCCTCACACTACTCTTCTTTTTGTGGTTTTAAGCTAGCTTTTTCATGTTCCTCTTTCACTCTCATCAAGACACTATTTAATTCTTCTTCGCTTTCTGCTATAAGGGTGCTGTCATCTGCATATCTGAGGTTATTCAGGCAGCCTTTCCCTCTCCTGGTGCTGGGGGTCCCAGTTCCAGCCTCCTGCCTGAGAATGCAGCCTTCTGACACCTAAGAACTCCCAGCAGTGCACTGTGTGCCCTGAAGGGACTCATCTGGACGGGCTGTTTGTGAGATGCTGTAGGGGAAAGGAGTGAGACTCAGGCCCTGTCTTCTTTGCTCAGGCACATCCCACTCATTTCTTGCACAGTCCAGGAGGCCAGCTTAAGGGTCCGCTTGCCCCCAGGATCCAAAGGAGGGCATGGGAATGTGCTGCCTCCTTTTGGACATTTCCTGTAATGACAACATGACCACAGGCACCTCAGTTCAATCCTCAAGGCCTGGGCTTCTGAACCAGCTGCCCCCAGGGAATGGCAGTGGCTGTTCAGGAAGCCAACTGCCTAAGGAAAATTGTCCTCCACCCTTAAAGGAGAAGAAAGAAAAAACCAGAAAAGCACAGACGCACCCAACCTCCCCCACCAAACAAGGCGCTCAGCATCCCTGATTATTGCAGGAATGCCAATCGAAAGGACAATGGGAAGTCACATTGCAATAACTCACAAATGCCAACATGGCAAGGCTATAGACAATCAACGTGGAAGAGAGTCTAGAGGAAGAAGAATCGCCCTAGGCTGTGGGCGGAAACACCCATTGACAGCAGCCACTAGAATGGAGATGGACAGTCTCTGAATGCCTGAAAGAAACACTCTCAAGTCAGGCCTTATGTCATTCCCACACCTTGGCCTGTTTCCTGAGAGCTCCACTGATCAAAAGGCACATGCACCCCAACAAACCTCGAGCACTTCTTCCTCAGGAGCCTAGACGCACACCCCGCAAAATCCCCAATGAGAGACTGAAGCTTCAACAAAATGTTGTACATAGATCCAGTAAATGGTTTCTCAGAAAAAGTAACACAGAAAGTAGGGAACTCTAACCCTTGGAGACACGGATGAATGGCCCATGAAGGGTAGGAGGCCAAGAGAAGTCAGTCAGGCAGAGGAAGATCCAGGTATATGAGGTCTAGTCTAGGCCAAGTGAGGACAGACATAGAAGGCAATAAACTGACATCCCAGAAAGAGATGCTGAGAGTTCAAAGTCAAAGAAAGGGCTTCAGAAAGAAAGAAAGAGCACGGCCTGGAACAAATTAGCGGGTAAGTACCCAAAACGAAAGCAGATCTGTCCCTGTAATTGTTATGCCCTGAGTCCGGTCCCCCCTTACTGGTTGAATAAGACACTCGCAGCAATGCAAAAGCAAGAAGGGGGTTTATTTCTAGCTCGAGCTAGGGCTCATGCCTCCTCCAGCGCAGTGGAGTGGGACAAGAGCCCCGAGCCCAGGTCACATCGGTTTTTATAGTCTTAGATTACATAAGCACCTATTTTTGTTCAAAAGATCAAACTGGCAGAAGCTCATTGGCCAGTTCATACGCGCGCAGAAGCTCATTGGCCAGTTTATGCGCGCGCGGGGTTTTTCTGGAGGATTTCCTTTTTTCCTCTGATTGGCCTGATTTTTGGCGCCAGCGGGACTTTTCTAGGGAGGAGTTTCTTAATTTTGGCGCTGGCGGGATCTTCTTAGGGAGGAGTTTCTGTGAACTTAGCCTCCACCCTGTCTCCAGGAAATCGAAACATAGGCCTAAGAAGGTCTCAGGCCTATCCCGGCTACTCAGATGTTAGGGCTCCTAACATAATGAATCACCCACGTGGACTGTACCCTTTCTTCCTCCCTTCCACCCACACATACGTACAACTCTGTAGTTCTAAGAGATGATCCAGACCAGTTATCTGTTATCTTCCTGCTTTCCATTGGCAAAAAAAAAAAAAGGTATCTGAGGTAGAAAAGGCATGAAGACCTGATGCTCATCACTCTGCTCGAACTCCTAAGGCAAATAGTCCCCTGAACACCATAGAGAAAACCCACAGATGACTTCATTTCGAATCAGTACAGTGACAATCGTCACAGCAGGTCAACTGGATTATGCTGCAGGTAGTATTGGCAAGATGTTAAAGAAAAGGGAAGGAAAGCAGTGCCTACTGTATGATGTCTGACCTCCCTAGCATGGGATGCTATCGCATCCCTGGAGGCTGAGCAGGCTTGAGTCCCACTGCTGAACTGGGGTGGGGTGGAAACAGTCTGGCAGGGTGCCCCTCACTGAACAATTTTTAAAGGTTTAGTGTGTGCTATGTTGGGCTGGGACAAGATTGCATTGTAGGATGAAGGCCGCTAGGAATTTCGGGCAAAATTAAGCCAGTCTTCACCTCTGCTGGTCCTGCGGATGTTAGCTCAAGCCTCCTTCCTGACAATGCTGCCTCCTGGCATATAAACACCCTCAGTAGTGTACTGTGGACCCTGAAAAGATTCGTCTGGATTGGGTGTTTGTGTGATGCTTTATGGGGAAATACTAGTGAGACTCAAGCCCTTTTGTGTTTGTTCAGGTAGAATCCAGACAGGTAGTCCAGGTAGAATCCACAAACACAGAAAACTAATCAAACTGGTCACACGGACCACAGCCTTGTCTAACTCAATGAAACTGAGCCATGCTGTGTAGCGCCACCTAAGACGGACGGGTCATGGCGGAGAGTTCTGACAAAACGTGGTCCACTGGAGAAGGGAATGACAAACCACTTTAGTATTCTTGCCTTGATAATCCCATGAACAGTATGAAAAGGCAAAAATATATGACACTGAAAGATAAACTCCCCAGGTCGGTAGGTGCCCCATATGCTACTGGAGATCAGTGGAGAAATAACTCCAGGAAGAATGAAGAGACAGAGCCAAAGTGAAAACAACGCCCAGTTGTGGATGTGATTGGTGATGGAAGCAAGGTCCAATGCTGTAAAGAGCAATACTGCATAGGAACCTGGAATGTTAGGTCCATGAATCAAGGTAAATTAGAAGTGGTCAAACAGGGGATGGCAAGGGTGAACATTGACATTTTAGCAATCAGTGAACTAAAATGGACTGGAATGGGTGAATTTAACTCAGATGAACATTATATCTACTACTGTGGGCAAGAATCCCTTAGAAGAAATGGAGTAGCCATCATAGTCAATAAGAGTCCAAAATGCAGTGCTTGGGTGCAATCTCAAAAATGACAGAATGATTTCTGTTCATTACCAAGGCGAGCCATTCAATACCACAGTGATCCAAGTCAATGCCTCTACCGATAATACTGAAGAAGATGAAAGATTCTATGAAGACCTATAAGATGTTCTAAAACTAACACCCCCCCAAAAATGTCCTAATTATAGGGGCTTGAATGCAAAAGTAATAAGTCAAGAAACACCTGGAGTAACAGGCAAATTTGGCCTGGAAGTACAAAATGAAACAGGGCAAAGGCTAACAGAGTTTTGCTAAGAGAACACACTGGTCACAGCAAACACCCTCTTCCAACAACACAAGAGAAGATTCTGGACATGGATGTCACCAGATGGTCAATACCAAAATTAGATTGACCATATTCTTTGTAGCCAAAGATGGAGAAGCTCTATACAGTCAGCAGAAAACAAGACCAGGAGCTGACTGTGGCTCAGATCATGAACTCCTTATTGCCAAAGTCATACTTAAAAGGAAGAAAGTAGGGAAAACCACTAGACCATTCAGGTATGACCTAAATCAAATCCCTTACAATTATACAGTGGAAATGACAAATAGATTCAAGGGATTAGATCTGATAGACAGAGTGACTGAAGAACTATGGACAGAGGTTCATGACATTGTTCAGGAGGCAATGATCAAGACCTTCCCCAAGAAAAAGAAATGCAGAAAGGCAAAATGGGATTGTCTGAGGAGGCCTTACAAATACTGAGAAAAGAAGAGAAGTGAAAGGGAAAGGAGAAAGGAAAGATATACCCATTTGAATGCAGAGTTTCAAAGAAGAGCAGGAGAGATAAGAAAGCCTTCCTCAATGATCAGTGCAAAGAAATAGAAGAAAACAATAGAATGGGAAAGACTAGAGATCTCTTCAAGAAAATTAGAGATACCAAGGGAACATTTCATGCAAAGATGGTCACAATAAAGGACAGAAATAGTATGGACCTAACAGAAGCAGAAGATTTTAAGAAGAGGTGGCAAGACTACACAAAAGAACTACACAAAAAAGATCTTTATAATCCAGATAACCACGATGGTATGATCACTCACCTAAAGCCAGACATCCTGGAATGTGAAGTCAAGTGGGCTTTAGAAAGCATCACTACAAAGCTAGTGGAGGTGATGGAATTCCAGTGGAGCTATTTCAAATTCTAAAAGATGATGCTGTGAAAGTGCTGCACTCAATATGCCAACAAATTTAGGAAACTCAGCAGTGGCCACAGGACTGGAAGAGATTAGTTTTCATTCCAACCCAAAATAAGGGCAATGCCAAAGAACGTTCAAACTACCACACAACTGCACTCATCTCTAGCTAGCAAAGTAATGCTCAAAAGTCTCCAAGCCAGGCTTCAACAGTACATGAAGAATGAAATTCCAGATGTTCAAGCTGGATTTAGAAAAGGCAGAGGAACCAGAGATGAAATTGCCAGCATCCGTTGGATCATAGAAAAAGCAAGAGAATTCGAGAAAAACAACTACTCCTGCTTTATTGACTATGCCAAAGCCTTTGACTGTGATCACAACAAAGTGTGGAAACTTGTTCAAGAGATGGAAATACCAGACCACCTGAACTGCCTCCTGAGAAATCTGTATGCAGGTCAAGAAGCAACAGTTAGAACCCGACATGGAACAATGGACTGGCTCCAAATTGGGAAAGGAGTATGTCAAGGCTGTATATTATCACCCTGCTTATTTACTTTATATGCAGAGTACATCATAAGAAATGCCAGGCTGGATGAAGTACAAGCTGGAATCAAGATTGCTGGGAGAAATATCAATAACCTCAGATATGCAGATGACACCACCCTTATGGCAGAAAGCAAAGAAGAACTAAAGAGCCTCTTGATGAAAGTGAAAGGGGGGAGTGAAAAAGTTGGCTTAAAGCTCAACATTCAGAAAACAAAGATCATGGCATCCGGTCCCATCACTTCATGGCAAATAGATGGGGAAACAATGGAAAAAGTAAGAGTTTGTTTTCTTGGGCTACAAAATCACTGCAGAAGATGACTGCAGCCATGAAATTAAACGATGCTTAATTCTTGAAAGAAAAGTTATGACCAACCTAGACAGCATATTAAAAAGCAGAGATCTTTGCCAACAAAGATCAGTCTAGTCAAAGCTATGGTTTTTCCAGTAGTCATGTATGGATGTGAGAGTTGGACCATAAAGAAAGCTGAACACCAAAGAATTCATTCTTTTGAACTGTGGTCTTGGAGAAGACTCTTGAGAGTCCCTTGGACTGCAAGACCAAACCAGTCCTTCCTGAAGGAAATCAGTCCTGAATATTCATTGGAAGGACTGATACTGAAGCTGAAACTCCAATACTTTGGCCACCTGATGCGAAGAGCTGACTCACTGGAAAAGACCCTGATGCTGGGAAAGATTGAAGGCAAGAGGAAAAGGGGATGACAGAGGATGAAACGGTTGGATGGCATCACCGACTCGATGGACATGAGTTTGAGCAAGCTCTGGGCATTGGTGATGGACAGGGAGGCCTGGCGTGCCGCCGTCCATGGGGTCACAGAGTGGACACGATTGAGCGACTGACCAACAAGAAGATGTGCTGCACTCACATGGTGGACGATTACTCACTCACAATAAACTGCTGCTGAAGTCAGGGAATTGTGACCTAATGGTCACAGGGACGGACCTTGAAGGATCATACACTAAGGGAAGTCAGTCAGGCAGAGGTAGAACATGGTGTATGAGGCATTGTCCAGGTAAACTAAAAAACGGTGTACATGTCAACAAATTTACAATTCAGAAAGAGACTCTGAGAATGCAAAATCAAGCAAATGGTTCCAGAAAAAAAAAAATTGAAGTGAAGGGATGGAACAAATTAGGAGGCCCGTACCTAAATTGACAAGAAATCAATATATCTAACAAGCAATCCATGAGGATAATCCTCTTTCTGCCTTCCTTCCTTCCTTTGACATATGCACAGAAATCTTTCTCTCTAAGAGGTAATTCATAAAATTTACTTCCTACTGAAAGGTTGTTGCTGAACCACGAAAGCTGGGATTCTTGGCCTCCAGAGGAGAAGAATTCAACCTGGAACCAGAGACAAGGCTTGAGAGTTTTTGTGTAATAAAGTTTTATTAAAGTATAAAAGAGATAGAGAAAGCTTCTGACACAGACAGCAGAAGAGGGCAGAAAGAGTGCCCCCTTCTCTAGTGTTAGCAAGGGAGTTATATACTTTTTAATTAGTTACTACAATGAATCAAAAGAGTGTCTGGAGGTTGTAAAGATCTACTAGACCCACTCTCATAATTTACATTTTAAGATAACAGGATTAGCCAGGTTTCCAGGAAGGAGAAACTGTTCTCAAGCAGGACAAATTGTTGTTATATAATCCTTAGTACAGAGTTTAAACTGAGTTTTTTGTTGTGTAATCATCAGTTTGAGGCTAAGGAACGTAGGAGGGAAAAAAGTTTGTCCTTTCCTCCTCCTCGAGAACCCCAGACCCCTCTGTCCTTGGGGACCCCTGGATTTCTTATCAACCTGCCTAGGAATTGACTCTCTCACCATCTTCCTGCTTATATTCACAGAAAAGTGCATCTGATATAAGTAACTCACAAGGACCCTATGCTCACCACTCTGCTCAACCTTCTAAGGCAAAAAGTCCAGGGAACAAAGCAGAGATTTCCCATAGATAACTTGCATTTCAGTCCCCTATGATGAAAAGGACATCTCTTTTTGGTCTCAGTTTTTGTAGGTCTTCCTAGAATTGGTACTTCAGCTTCTTCAGCATTAGACGTTAGGGCATAGACTTGGATTACTTTGATATTGAATGATTTGCCTTGGAAACAAACAGAGATCATTCTCTTTTGAGACTGCAGCCAAGTACTGCATTTCACACTCTTTCGTTGACTATCAGGGCTGCTCTGTTTCTTCTAAGGGATTCCTGCCCACGGTAGTGGATATAATGGTCATCTGAGTTACATTCACTCATTCCAGTCCATTTTAGTTTGCTGATTCCTCAAATGCCAATGTTCACTCTTGCAATCTCCTTGACCACTTCTAAGTTACCTGGATTCATAGACCTAACATTCCAGGTTCCTGTGCAGTATTGCGCTTTACAGCATCGGACTTTACTTCCACCACCAGACACACCCACCACTGTTTCCCCTTTGGCTTAGCCTTTTCATTCCCTCTGGATTTATTTCTTCACTCTTCTCCAGTAGCATACTGGGCACCTCTAAACAAGGGAGTTCATCTTTCAGTGTCACATATTTTTGTCTTTTCATACTGTGCAGCTGAACATTAAATGCCAGCTGAATTGTGAAGCAGTTAATATTCAGGAGGATCCAGGGTTTTGTAGTTGTCCAGTTGCTAAGTCATGTCTGACTCTTTGTAACCCCATGGACTGCAGCATGCCAGGCTTCCCTGTCCCTCACTGTCTCTAGAAGTCTGCACAAACTCATGTCTGTTGAGTGGGTGATGCCATCCAACTGTCTCATCCTCTGCTGCCCGCTTCTCCTCCTGCCCTCAGTCTTTCCCAGCATTAGGGTCTTTTCCAATCAGTCAGCTCTTCGCATCAGGTGGCTGAAAGATTGGAGCTTCAGCTTCAGTCTTTCCAATGAATATTCAGGGTTGACTCCACAAGGAGTTTCTCTCCAACATATACAGATCATTAAAACTCAACAAAAAAAATCAACCAAAGATCTAAATGCATGTTTGCTGTTGCGTCACTTCAGTCGTGTCCGACTCTGTGTGACCCCATAGATGGAAGCCCACCAGGGTCCCCCATCCCTGGGATTCTCCAGGCAAGAACACTGGAGTGGGTTGCCATTTCCTTCTCCAATGTGTGAAAGTAAAAAGTGAAAGTGAAGTCGCACAGTCGTGTCCGACCCTTAGCGACCCCACAGACTGCAGCCTACCAGGCTCCTCCATCAAAGAGGTCATAGAGACGGTCATAAAGCACATGAAAAGATGCTCAGCATCACTAGTTCTTTGAGAAAGGCAAATCAAATGTACCATGAGGTATCACCTCACACTGGTCAGAATGGCCACGTCAAAAACCTACAACAATAAATTCTGCAGATGATGTGGAGAGAAAGGAACCCTCCTATACTGTTGGTGGGAATGTAAATTAATACACCCATTAGGGAGAACATTATGGAAGTTCTTTTAAAAACTAAGCATACAAGTACCCAGTGACCCAGAGATCCAATACCTAGAAGTAGATCCAGAATAAAAAGCAAGCTTATAAAAGACACTTGCACTCCAAAGATCATGGCAGCCTTAGGTACAATAGCCAAGACAGAGGAGCAACTTAAGTGTCCGAGGACAGACGAATGGATACATAAAATGAGATCATACACACAACCCAATATTGCTCAGACACAAAGAGGGTGAAATAATGCCATTTCCAGTCACAGCGGAGAAACCTGAGGCCCTCAGAGGAGTGACATAACTGAGAAAGGGAGAGACGGGCAGCAGAGGGCGTTGCTTCCGGTGGGATCTAAACACGGTGCAAATGAACCTCACTACTGTGGCTCAGCTGGTAAAGAATCTGTCTGCAATGCAGGAGACCTGGGTTTGATCCCTGGGTTGGGAAGATCCCCTGGAGAAGGGAAAGGCTACCTACTCCAGTATTCTAGCCTAGAGAATTCCATGGACAGTCCATGGGGTCACAAAGAGTCGGACACGACTGTGTGACTTTCACTTCCACAGAAGACAAGCAGACTCACAGACTCAGAGACTTAATATCACCGAGACAGAAAGGCGGCGGGGCGGGGGGGGGGCAGTCAGCGGGCACAGGCCAATACTCAAGTGTTAATACTGGTGCAGTTGTTGCTGTTTGGTTGCGCAGTCATGTCTCTTTGCGACCCCACGGGCTGTAGCCCTCCAGGCTCCATTGTCCATGGGATTCTCTAGGCAAGAATACTGGAGTGGTTTGCCATTTCCTTCTCCAGGGGATCTTCCCAACCCAGGGATTGAGCCCAGGTCTACTGAAAGTCCCTGCATTGCTGGTGGATTCTTTTACCACTGAACAAGCAGGGAAGCCGGAGAAGGCAATGGTAAGCCACTCCAGTACTCTTGCCTAGAAAATCCCATGGATGGAGGAGCCTGGTAGGCTGCAGTCCGTGGGGTGGCTAAGGGTCGGACACAACTGAGCGACTTCACTTTCACTTTTCACTTTCACACATTGGAGAAGGAAATGGCAACCCACTCCAGTGTTCTTGCCTGGAGAATCCCAGGGACAGGGGAGCCTGGTGGGCTTCCGTCTATGGGGTCACACAGAGTCGGACACGACTGAAGTGACTTAGCAGCAGCAGCAGCAAGCAGGAAAGCCATAAAACAGGTGCTGAAGGGCTCTAAATAGTCACAAGTTTGACAGGGCTTTAAATGACATCTGCCCTCAAGAAATGTCCTGGGGTATTTCATCAGAAAAGAATTCCAAACAGGGCCCAGATTCAGGAAGCCACTTTCAAGAGGTAAACTGTACACATAAAGTATAAAATAATAAAAACACATGGAAAGATACTCCACAACAGTAATTATTAAATCAGTGCCAGTGAAAACTACCATAAGGTATCACCTCACGCTGGCCACAATGGCCATCATCACAACGATCTACAAAGAATAAAGATAAAATAAATAAATTAATTAAAAGATCTGCAAAGAATATACAGAAAATGAAATCCTGCTACAATCTTTTTGAGAATGTAAATGGTGAAGCCACTATGGAAAACAGCATGGAGCTTCCAAGAAACACAAGACATAGAGGTATCACATGACCCTGCAATCCCATTCATGGGCTTAGGTCCAGGGAAAGTGAAGTGAAATTCGCTCAGTCATGTCTGACCCTTTGCAACCCCGTGGACTATCCAGTTCATGGAATTCACTAGGCCAGAACACTGGAGTGGGTAGCCTTTCCCTTCTCCAAGGGATCTTCCCAACCCAGGGGTCAAATCCAAGTCTCCCTCATTGCAGGCAGACTCTTTACCAGCTGAGCCACAAGGGAAGTGCAGGTCCACAGAAAATCACCATTCAAAATGACACGTGCCCCTTGATTTTCAGGGCAACACTGTTTCAATAGGCGAGACATGGGATCCACCAGAAGGTCCACTGACAGACAATGAAGACCAGGTGGTACATCTGTGCCCCAGAATCCTGCTCAGCCGTGAAACAGAATGGAGTAAGGATGCAGTCAGCAGCACGGATGGACTAAGAAATCATCACAGTAAGTGAGGGAACTCAGAGAAAAAGACAAATATCACGAGATCTCACTCACGGGTGCAATCCATAAACTCATACCGAAGACCTAGTGTACAAAACGGACCTCACAGCCTGAGAAAAGCAAATTATGATCATCAAGAGAAGTTAGAAAGAAGGGATAATTAAGAGTTTAGGATTAACTATACACACTAATATGTAACAAATTAATAATCAAATAGGACCTAGTGAATAGAACAGGGAAATCTACTGAACAGACTGTAATAATCTATAGAGAAAAAAATGGAGAAAGAATAGATACGCTTCTATGTAAAATCAAATTGAGTTCTGATATCGCTGAAACTAACAAAACAATAGAAATCAACTTGACTCCAATAGAAAATAAAAATTAAATTACCTGAAATCCATCTAGGGAACCCCAGACAGAGGTGACCCTATGGATTAGATATGTGATACGCTATGACATTAATATGACACCACCAACGGTTTTCACTCAGCAGAACACAGAGCAGCAACCCATTCAAAGGTGCCTCACCTCGTGTGAATGTCCCAAGATGAAAAGAAGAAAAAGGACCACAGGTTAATTAGGGCAACGCCCTCAACTCAGATGCTGGTAATCTCCGAGGGGCAAGACACACTGAGGTGAAGAGCAGAAACAGGGTGTCCGGGTACAGGATCCGGACCCACGTGGGTGCGGTGAGACCCACACAACCCCAGACCCTGCATCCGGGGTCACAGGACTTTTGGTTAGGACACCAGGTCTCTGATGGCTGGGCCCCTAAGGCAGAAACGAGTGGGTTCCTGGAACCTCCTGGGATGGTAGAAAGAAGCGTAGGGTGGGTCTCCTCTCCCCACACTTGTCCCAGAGAAGTCCTCCTCTCCTGCCCTTTGGTTCTGTCTGATACTGTTTTTACAGCCATCACAATAATGTTGAACATACTACCTTGGTTCCAGCAGGCTCCGTCCTTTGTTTTCCCGCTGAGATGTTGAGAAAACACACCAGGCGCGGGGCTGGAAGCTGAGGGGCAGGTCTGGTCTCTGCTGAGCAGGGACAGCTGACCGGAAGGCGATCACACAGCAACCTCACCTGCTGCCCGTTGGTTTTTTGCCTGATCCCTGCACCCTGGAATCAATTTACCAGGTGAAGCTGCCTCCCTACTCAAACTGAATGAGCTGAAAACTGGAATAATTACCAGGTAGTCCACCTGACGGAGAAGGCAATGGCAAGCCACTCCAGTACTATTGCCTAGAAAATCCCATGGATGGAGGAGCCTGGTAGGCTGCAGTCCGTGGGGTCACTCAGGGTCGGACATGACTGAGCGACTTCACTTTCACTTTTCATTTTCACACATTGGAGAAGGAAATGGCAACCCACTCCAGTGTTCTTGCCTGGAGAATCCCAGGGACGGGGGAGCCTGGTGGGCTTCCGCCTATGGGGTCACACAGAGTCGGACACGACTGAAGTGACTTAGCAGCAGCAGCAGCCCACCTGAGGCGTCTCCATAAGCCCCAGGGAAGGTGAGCCTGGAAGGAGGAAAGACTAGGAGCCCTACTGCAGCACTGACCCCTGGGAGGGCCATGGAACCCCACTCAGAGGAGGGCATGTTACCCAGGGAAGCCCACCTCAGCTCCAGACCCCAGACATCTGAGCACTGACATTTGGACACGGCACGGAGTTTTCCAGGACAGAGGACAGGCCCAGGCTGCACCCAGGTCTCCACATCCTGGTGCACATAGAACATGGTCAGGTGGAAATATTCTCATCGTAGAAAGCACACAGTCTTGTCTAAACATAATCAGTGCAGACAGGATTGAAAAGTCAAAGTGTTCATCGTTCAGACACGTCTGACTGTTTGTGACCCCATGGACTCTAGCCCTCCAGGCTCCTCTGTCCATGGGATTCTCCAAGCAAGAATACTGGAGTCAGTTGCCATTCCCTTCTCCAGGGGATCTTCCCGATCCAGAGATCGAACCCAGGTCTCCTGCACTGCATGCGGATTCTTTACTATCTGAGCCCCTAGACAAGACAGAGAGGTCTAAATCTACCATGTAGACAGAACTTGGGCAGGTTTAAACTAGCGTAAAGTTGCTCTCCCTGGAGGCACAGGTCACACCCAGGCAGGGTCTCTCATCGTTGGACAGGGGGCTCATCCTGGTGTAGGAGCTAGCACGTAAGTCTCTTAAAGAAGAAATCATCACTGGGTTCCACATGTCGCCCATATCAAGTCATTAAACAGTTCAATCGCCAGAACAAAACTGTTACCAGTATCTTTTGGCAAGCGGTGGCCAGGATCCAGGGGAGATCCAGGGATTCCTTAGAGTTGAGCCCAGGGTCCTGTACAGACAGACAGGAAGTGCCCTGATTCCATCATCCAAGGCTTCCAGCAGGAGGCAGCCACACTGGAAGCCTTCTAGAAAAGGATATTCTTTATCAGAATAAAAATTGTTAAAATTTAAAGCATACTAGTTATTATTTGCCAACCTAAAATATTCTTAAAAGCCTGGCCCCCAGATCTTTGCAGTTCCCACTAGTTCCTTTGTGTTCAGATTGTCAGGGTAGAAACAATCCATCATTTCAAATTAGTTTCTTCTGATTCTGTTATTTGCTATTATATGAAGGAAAGGTCACACTTGAAAAAATACATAAGAAAATTCTTGCAAAAAAATTGAGTCAAGGAGCCCATAAGCTGCACGAACTCTGCCTTCTAACAGTTTCAATTTCAAAGACTGAGAGCAGAAGGAGAAGGCGACAACAGAGGATGAGCTGGTTGGACGGCATCACCAACTCAATGGACATGAGTTTGAGCAAGCTCCGGGAGATGGTGAAGGACAGGGAAGCCCAGAGTGCTGCAATGGATGGGGTCACAAAGAGTTGGACACGACTGAGTGACTGAACAACATCAAGCTTCAATTTTCTGCCTGGAGGAACCTGATAAAATGGGCACCCTGATTTTTTCAAACTGTTCAAACTCTGCTAAAATGAAATTGATATTCATATCAACACGTAGGAGTTTCTGAGTTTTGAGATGTCACAACAAGGTAAGAGGTTCTGGTGAAAATAGAACACTACTGGTAGGCAAAACATTCTTAAAATAAAGCTTTGTTTCAAACTGGATTTAAATACAACACTACATGGTTACGTGAAGCATGAACTAAGAGTCTGAATACAGCAGGCGACGTGTGAAAGCAAGTCTGAGATCCCACCCGTGAGAACGAAAGCTACCGGCTCTGCGGCGGTCGTGTGCGGATGCGACAGTAGGGCCAGGAAGAGGCGGAGCACCAAAGAACCCATGCTTGTGAGCTGTGGTGCTGGAGAAGACTCCTGAGAGCCCCTTGGTCTGAAAGGAGATCCAACCAGTCCATCCTAAAGGAGATCAGTCCTGAGTACTCATAGGAAGGACTGATGCTGAAACCAAAGCTCCAATCCCTTGGCCGCCTGACGTGAAGAGCCAGCCCCCCGGAAAAGACCCTGATGCTGGGAGAGACTGAAGGCAAGTGGAGCCGGGGCGGCAGAGGAAGAGGCAGTTGGGCGGCGTCACCAGCTCAGCAGACAGAGGTCTGGGCGTCTCCACAAACAGTCTGAGCGTCTCCACAAACAGTGTTGGGACAGGCGGACATCCACACACAGAATGAAAGGAAGACCCCCCCCCCACCTCACACACAAAGTGTCCTCCAAACAGATCAAGGACCGAAATGTAAGAGAAAAAACTGTGAATCTACTAGAACAAAACCTGGGGGTATATATTCATGACCATGGCTCGGGCAACAGTTTTTGAGATGATACCAAAAGCACAAGCCTTAAAAGAAAATATACATAGGAGACTGAGAAGTGAAAAACATTTTGTGCTTCAAAAGCCACCATCAAGGGCTTCCCAAGTGGCACCAGTGGTAAAGAACCTGCCTGATGCCAGAGATGCAAGAAACGCAGGTCTGATCCCTGGGTTGGGAAGATCCCCTGGAGGAGGGCATGGCAAAGGACACCATCAAGGAAGTGAAGACAACCCACAGAATGGGGAAAAAATACTTGGAATTCCTAACTCTGATAAAGGACTCATGTCCAGGCCACATAAAGAACTCATAACTCAAGAAGACCGCCTAATGAAGAAACGGATATAAACATGTAGACACTTCCACACAGAAGACACAGAAACGGCCACTAAGCCCATGAAAAGGCGCTTAACGCCACCAGCCACCAGGGGCTGGAGAGCAAAACCACAGGAAGAGACCGCTGCGCACTCGCTGCTGGCCCAGTGCTTACGAATCGCCCTGACAACGCAGGGTGTCCGGGTTCGATCCCTGATCGGGGAAGATGCCACGTGCCGTGCAGCAGCTAAGTCCATGCGCCACAGCTACGGAGCCCGCACTCCAGACCCCGTGCTCGGAGACGAGAGAAGCCACTGTGATGAGACGCTTGCACCCCGCAGAGTAGCCCCTGCCCTGTGGAACTGGAGAAAACCCACGTGCAGCAATGAAGACCCAGCGCAACCAAAAGAGAGAAAGAAGCCACTTCACGGGCACTAAGGATGACTAACACCAAAACGAAAGACTAAGTTTCATGCAGAACACGGAGAAATACACCAGAAACCTCATGCGCTCCTGGTGGGAAGGCAGAACGGTGCAGCTGCAGCAGAAAACAGGCTTGTGGTTCTTCCACAGAGGAAGCACAGAGCTGCCGATATGACCCTGCAACTCCACTCTGGGTACATACCCGAGGGAAAACGTGTGTCCACGCCGAAGCTTGTTACAGGGACGCTCACAGCAGCAGCACTCACAACAGGCAAGTGCTCATCAGCTGACGAGTGGACAAAGTGTGGTGGTGGTGGTGTCACTAAGCTGTGCCGACTCTGAGAGCCCATGAACTGCAGCGCCCCAGGCTTCCCTGTCTGTCACTAGCTTCCCTAAAATGGAATGTTACTCAGTAGTAAAAAGAACTGAAGTGCTGACATACACTACAACCTGAAGGAACCTTAAAAAACCTTAGGCTAAGTGAAAGAAGCCCGTCACAAAATACCAGCTAGTGCAGGATTCCTGGGTGTGTGAAATGTCCAGAATAGGCAAATCTAGAGACAGAAAGTACATTTGTGGTTGCCGAGGGTTGGGGGGTGGGGGTGAGGAGGGAAGGAGAGTGCATTTCAACAGCTGTGGGTTTGGGGGAGGAATAAAAATGTCCTAAAATTGAATTCTGGTCGATGGCTGTACAGTTCTGAACTTGATAAGACCACTGAGTTGTAGATTTTAAATCATATTATTTAACCATGTCCCAGTAAACCTGTTGCCTAAAATAATACGTGTCCACAAGCACATATCTTACATGTCTTCAGAACTATGCAGTATCAGTATATTTAAGTTTTACCTGCACGATAGCACATCTTCCGGTATCTTATTTTTTCAGTCACAACTATGTTTCAGATTAACCCATTAGTAAACTCTTGCTGGGAGGGACTGTAGGCAAAAGGAGAAGAGGGCGGCAGAGGACGAGATGGTTGGATGGCGTCACTGACTCAGTGGACACGAACACGAGCAAACTCGGGGAGATACTGAAGGACAGAGGAGCCTGGCGTGCGGCAGTCCATGGGATCGCAGAGTCGCACGACTTAGTGACTCAACCACAACAAAACCGCAGGAATAAAAACTTTGCCTGTTCAGTCCTAAACTATATCAAAGGGAAAGCTCCCCTTGATCCCATGTCGCCTGCCAGCTGCCCCCTGCCTGCTTCAGAACCAGACTTCTCAGGTTTCCACCTGTCAGCCTCCACTTCCTTCCACACACGCCTCTACCCACGCCACACTGACGCTGCTGGCCAAGGTCACCGTCAACCTCTGCATCACCCCAAATACCGAATTTCAACCGGAGACGCACATCTATGCTTTCCCAACGTTTCTAAACTGGGCTGTTTCATGCTTGATGGCGTCTGGTCGTTTTAAGTGCCAGCATCTTTGTCTTAGTAGCACAGAGACCAGCGGTTCCTGTAACAGGGGGCACCTGACACGCAAGGAAACAGCGCAGGGGACAGGCCTGTCATCTCCGTGTTCCTGCAGCTGTCTGGGCCCCAGCTGACCTCAGCCCTCGAGAGGTTTCGTCTCCCTCCGTTCCCCCCACTGCCTGCGCATGCCTACATGTCCTTCGCTGGCTCACACAAAGGACACTCAAGCTCCCCGCAGCTGCCAGCCCTACAGGGACACTGTCGGAAGACTGTAGATCGCGGCCAAACCTCCTCTCCGCAGCCCTGATCACGCCTACCCTCAACGCCCCCGTCCTCCTGGGGACTCACCCAAACCGAGCTCCCGCTTCTCCCCTGACCTCAGCCCCTCTCTCCAGCCAGAAGCCTGGTCATCATCCATGAGTTTCCTTTTCTCCCATTACCACTGACTCACACAACACGCAAGATGCATCTCAAATATGTCCGCTGTCCCCACCCCCTCTGCCCAGACTGCCACCATCTCTGGGCTGCAGCCCCAGCTTTCACTCAGCTCCCCCACTTCGGGACAACTCCCCGAGGCCAGGCAGGACCCCCCGCCAAACACGTGGGACAAGCTTAGTCTCTGCTAAGGACACTCAGGGCTGTGCACCGAGGTCAGGCTCAAGGCCTTACTGGGCAGGTGTCACACTGGGACAGGATAAGAAAGTTTGGTCTTCACCCCGGCTCCTGGCCTGCGCTCCAAACACCCATGCGATTGCCTAAGAGATAAGAATGGCTGATAGACAAGTCTTCTGCTGTAGCACCTGGGTTTATCCCCGGCTCCAGAAACAGCTCTGGACTAATTTAGGTGAAAAAAAGCATCTTCGGTTATTCTTAAGGAGCTCTTTGGACCACTCCTGAGTTTACGTTAACAAGGTGAACTTTGGAGACCTAAGGACAGGGCCCGGTTGCCAGGGGTACCAGCCAGGTGATCCAAGGGCTGGACATGCCCCAGCCCCCGACTTCCTGGGGGGGGGCTATCCAATCACCACTGCCGAGGATCCAAGCACCACACACACACAGACGGAATGAGGCCCCCACGAAAACCCGAACTGAAGGGGCGGAGAGGACTTCCAGGCTGGTGACAGGGATCCCCCTCACCGGGAGGGGCGGAGAGGACTTCCAGGCTGGTGACAGGGACCCCCCTCACCAGGAGGGACTGAGAGGACCTCCAGGCTGGTGACAGGGACCCCCCTCACCGGGAGGGGCTGAGAGGACCTCCAGGCTGGTGACAGGGACCCCCAATACCAGGAGGGGCTGAGAGGACTTCCAGGCTGGTGACAGGGACCCCCCACACCGGGAGGGGCGCACCCTCTCCCACGGGGACACTGCTGCTGTGCGGGACTCTTCTCTGGCTGTTCCTCCACGTCCTGTGGTATAGCTTTCAGTTCACAAGTGAACTTGCTCTGGGTTCAGGAGGTGTTACGGCAAATTACCACCCCCGAGGGGGCCTGGGGATATTTGAGCTGCAGCCCAGCTGGACCAAAGTACAGGTGAGCTTGGGCCACTGCTCGGGGCTGGTGTCTGAGCCATAATCACGGGGTCTGCAAGGACCCCTGTGTTAGTATCGGAGCCGACACCCCGTCTGTGATCATGGGCACCCGGAGGGTCAGTTGGTGTGGAAGACACAGCCTCAAGTGGTGCGCGTGTGTCTATGCGTATGCACGTACAGAGAACACACTGGCCTTCTGGCCCGCGAGCCGGCCTGGCGGTTCCTGCCCTCCTGCCTGTTGCGCTGCAGCCACACCCACCCGCCTTGAGGGTCCGCCCACCGCCCCCAGCCTGGCCCTTTCTCCCCGCTCTTCCTCACTTTGCTGACCCACATCCCTCCGCCCTATCCCGGCGGGGACCATGTCCCACTTGCTCCCCAGTCCTGGCAGCCGCTCACAAGGCTCTGGAGGATCGTGGGAGGCTCGTGAGGCATCAGATGTCTGCAGGGCTTTCATCCAAGTCCTTGTCGTGGAAGGTTCCAGAAAGGGAAACCTGGACAAGGGGAAGATCCAACGCAAGGAGATCCTTGTGCTCCGTCCCAGGTGGGACACAGGAAGGCACGCGGGAGTGCACCGCCCGGGTCAGCTGTCCAAGCACAGGGGCGAGTGGGGTTGCTCCCTCCGAAGCCCGGTCACCACCAGCTCCCCCGGGTGTACAAGCCTGTCCCAAAGTCCCCTGACCCCATACAGACACCAAGTGCCAACCAAATTCCCCAGAGACCCGCACCCACAAACCAAACCGCTCTGTCAGCCTGATCCACACCTGCAGAAAGCCAGAGGCAGAGCAGAGGACCTTAGAGAGAAGTGCAGGAAAGCCTGGGTCTTCATATGAAAACTGAACAGACACCAGTATTTAGGTTTACTTGACTTTATTAAAAACTAAAACCATAGAAGAACTGAACGTACAAATGACAGCATGGGAAGACAGCCAGGTGGAGCAGACCATCACAGCAACGGGGAGGGGGTGGCCCGGCTCGAAGGACCCTCCCCACCCGACCCCATCCCACCCCTATCGCCACAAGCCAAGGCTGTGGGCCGTCAGAGGGCGCAGGGCTGTGCTGACCCACAGGCTGTGCCTACTCACGGGAGCCAAGACAAGCCTGTGGGACACGGTTCAGAAAAACACTGCAAGTGTGGGGAACTCACTCTTTAAGACCCGGAACTCACGCCAAGAGGCCAACAATTCTGGTGAAGCCCTTACAGCTTCAGTCCCCCAGCACGGAATCCTCCTCCACCCCGGGCCCTGAACAGAAGCACCTCGAAGGAGGTGAGGCAAATCTGCAGGTGGGGGGCAGCTGGTGGCGGGGGGTGCTGAAAATGCAGCCCTGGAAAACGAGTCCCCCAGATAACAGAGCAGAAAAAATAAACACCCGGGCAGATACCAGCAGGGGAGCCACAGCCCGGCTCCACCCTGTGAGTCTCCTGCTGTTTGGCTTTGGGTCCCCGGGCAGAGTGAAGCCTGGACGCTAGAACTGCTGTAGGATCACCTTGCGCTTCAGGTCGTGGGTGAACTTGTGCATCCGGAAGAGCTCGCTGTCGTAGAAGGCGGACAGGTTGTGGATGTTGATCTGCCGGGCCTGAAAGAGGGGGCGTCAGGTGAGCCCTGAGGACTGCGGGCTCCCAGAGCCCAAACCCAGCATGCTCCCAGGGACCGTTCGCGGGGGCAGCCAGCTGGGCTCCGTCCCCATCACCAGGAGGAGTGAACAGGACTGCGGACACCAAACAAACAGTCTGCAACTGGGCACGGGGCTCAGAACCGCAGCCCGGCGGTGCCCCTGAACTCAGACAAGATGCGAGCTGGCCTGGCTCCTCGGCGGGACAAGGAGGACACGGGCGTTCCGACCGCCCCGCCACAGCCATACCTTGTCCACCAAATCCTTCTCGGGCACCTCGATCGTGTCCTGCTGGGCCCCGAAGCGGTTGCGCTGATACGTCACCTGCTCGGCCACCAGCTGCTTCAGGATGAACAGCAGCAGCTCGTTGTTATCCCGGCGGAACGACAGGTAGCGGGAGAATGTCTGAGGGGACAGCAGGTGACGCTCCAACCGGGGTTCAGGCCCCGCCTCCCCTGCCCCACCCACATGGCTCAGGCCCCGCCTCCCGCACGCTGCCCCCACAGCCAGCCACCGCCCGCCCCCCCCCCGCCGGGCTCCAGGCCCCGCCCACGCAGCCCAGGCCCCGCCCCCAGACCCCAGGCCCACCTTCCGCATGCCGCGCATGACGCTGAACTTCTGCGTGTCCACGAAGCTCTCGAGCATCACACGGATGGCCATGTTCACGTCGTCCTCCATGACGTAGTCCCGCAGGTGCATGCGCGCGTGGGCCTCAGCCATGCGGATCATGGACTCGATGTGCCGCACGGTGATGGGGATGCTGCCGGTGGCCTGGAGGGGGAACCACGTCAGGGCGCCGTGGGGCAGCCAGGGCGGGAGGAGCCTCAGTGCTGGCACAGCCGAGGGCCCAGCTGGCCACTCCGCAGCGGGGTGCCTGCCTGAGCCAGGTGTGCCCACACTTCCACTCACTCCCAAAGCGCAGTGGTTCATGCCCGCTAGGACCACCGGTTTGGGGCATCTGCAGCGCACACGCCTGGGGGCGGCTGTTTGTCTCTGTCCGGTACCTGGGGCCCCACGGTACCGTGAGCATGGGGGGACAGAGTGCTTCTGTGAAGCCTGCCCTATCCCTCGGCAAAGGCCTGCGCCAGTGACAAGGTAGTGGGGAGAGTGGCTGTGTGACTCAGAGGGTAAGGGAGCAACCTGCCCTTAAATTCTCCCTGAACCAGCCCCACACCGAGGTGCATGCATATGCCCGTAAAGTTCCATCTATGAACAGACTCATCTGAAAAGACCCCGATGCTGGGAAAGACTGAAGGTGTGAGGAGGGGCCGACAGAGGATGTGACAGCTGGATGGCGTCACTGACTCAATGGACAGCACGAGAGAAGGGGACAATGAGAGGGCTGGACTCAGTGGACATGAGTCGGTGAACTGCAGGGGCTGGTGATGGACAGGGAGGCCTGTCGCGCTGTGGTCCACGGCGTCACAGAGTCAGACGTGCCTGAGCGACTGCCCTGACCGGTGAACAGACTGGGGGGCCACGTGAGCACCGCGTCTTTCGGGCTTCCCTGCCCCAGCTCTGGGCCCTCTACCCACACGGACGGGACTCGGCTGCAGGGCCCTCACCATGGACTCCTTCCTCAGGTCACTGTACATCTTGGCCACCTTGTCCTGGTCCATCTGGTTGAGCTTTGGGTGGACCTTCTCCTTGGCATAGATGATGTACTTCCTTAGGACCTCTTGCGGCAGGGGCTCCACGCCATAGGTGTTGGGCATAGCGGGCTCCAGGGCGCCCCCGGGGCCCCCGTCCTCCTTGTTGCTGGGGTGGTGTCTGACGTGGCTGCTGACCACGAAACGGGCCAGCATCTCATCCTGAGACAGCAGAGGAGGAGCAGGGTGAGCCCGGTGCAGAGAACATGAACCCCAACGAAGCCCTCCAATGACGCGTCGTCTGCCTACTGTGGACCCAAAACTCCGGTGTGGGGGTGAGGGTGGACAGTGAATGGGGCGCACCCCCAGGAGGGCAGAGGAGACAGGCGGGGTTTAAGCTCCAGGAAGAGAGGCCGCGGGGCAGGCTGGAGGCCTGAGGAGTGGCCCCCCACCGAGGTTAGCAGAGCCCCGATCACGACACCTGGGAGCGCGCGAAGCCCAAGGGAGAGGTCAGGAGGCTGTGCAGGAGAGGAGGGGCGGGGGGGATCTCACGGGACGGTGGGCTCCCTGCTCCTGAGGAGGGAGCGGGGCCAGGGAGAGGCAGGCCCGCCTGTGCACCTGCAGACAGCTGGCTGCCGGCAGGGGAACTGGGTGGCTGTGAGGGTGGAGGCCTGGGGCCAACACTAAGGGTGCGGCACACGCACCAGCAGAGGGAAGCTGGGGCCAGAGCAGCGAAAAGCAGTGGACTCGGGAAGCAGTGGGCGGAGGCGGGGGGTGGCCAAGGAGAGAAACTGAGGACCTCTGGACTCAACAAGCATGGAGAGCACACAACCATCGAGCGGCCCTTCTGAGCTCTCCGTCCCAGGACCCACGTGAGGCCCCCAAGCTCGGCGCACAGCCCCAGGCCCTGGCCCACGTACCTGCACGGGGTCCACCGTGTCCCTGACCACACATAGGACGTCGAAGCGGGAGATGATGGGCTCAGTGAGGTCCACGTTCTCCGAGAAGGTGAGCGAGGGGTCGTAGCGGCCACCTGGGACAGAGAGGCAGTTGCTCTCCGGGCTACTGCTCCAGGGCCCTCTTCTCCTTGACCAAACACGGCTTTCCAACCCGCATGGCTGCAGTGGCAGGAGGGGGGTAGACGGACACAGCGTCCGCCCCGGGCATCCACATGGGTCCACAGTGCGTGGAGCTGGCGGGGCTCCCAGTGCTCCAGCCACGTGCCGGCTGAGACCGGCGCCAGCCCCCGCCACAGGACACACCGAGCTCCTCCCGCCCCCAAGGGCGCAGCTCCACAAGGGTTGGGGAGTCTCTGGCCTTCCACCCGCGCCCCCACACGCAGCGCGGGAGCGAGCCCCGCCTTCCGCGGCTGGGTCCTTCCCTCGGACGGGTGGCCGGGCCCTGTGTGCGGGCTCCCCTGGCATCGTGCTCCCACCTATGGGGTTGGCGGCGGCGATGACGGTGCAGCGGGCCTGCAGGGAAGTGACGATGCCAGCCTTGGAGATGGAGATGCTCTGCTGCTCCATGGCCTCGTGGATGCTGGTCCTGTCCTGGTCGTTCATCTGCGTGGAGGCCAACGGGGCTCTTGACGTGCCCGTTCAGACCAGGCCCCAGGCTCCCCACCTAGGCCCGCACACACCTCCACGGCCCAGGACCCCACCTTGTCAAATTCGTCAATGAGGCACACTCCTCGGTCAGCCAGCACCAGGGCCCCAGCCTCCAGGGTCCACTCCCGGCTGACCGGGTGGCGCTGGACATACGCGGTGAGGCCCACAGCCGAGGCGCCCTGGCCGGTGGTAAAGATGGCGCGGCTGGACACCTTCTCCACGTACTTGAGGAACTGCGACTTGGCCGTGCCGGGGTCCCCACACAGCAACACATTGATGTCACCTCGCACCTTGTGCTTGCCGCCTGCGGGGGGGTGATGGGGGTTCAGGACAGCCCCCAACCCCCACCACTGACACGAGCTTCTTCTGGTAGGGGGTGGGCACCAAGATGCTCTTTGTGACATGAACCCTGGAGGCTGTGCACGAGCTCTCCCGCCAGGACAGCTGGACACAGCCCTCTGGACCAGGACATGGTCACTGGGAGGAGGAGCCTGTGCTGGGTGCGCCCATGGGGGGCGAGGCTGGACAGCCCCTCACGGGCACGCAGCACCATGCATGTAAGGAGCAACATGCTTCTGAAGTCACCGAGCTGTTTCCCGTGTCAGCCCGTGTGCCGTCCACGTGAATGACCACAAGGGTCTGCCCCCCAGCCCCCACCCGTGACCCATGACCAACAGGAGGGCGCACACCAAGGCAAGGCGGCCTGTGGGGCCTCGTGGGTCGAGAAGGGGACTGCCCGCCCCTGCTCACCGGGGTTCTTGGGCTCCCCTCCGAACAGGGCCAGCGCCAGGCCTCGCTTGATGTCCTCATGCCCGTAGATGGAAGGGGCGATGCTGGCAAAGATCTGGGGGTGAGGGGCGATGGGAACGGTCACCTGTATGCTCCGGCCCCGCACGGGTGCCCCCACCCACCGACTTGGGCCTCCTTCCTAGTCACAGAACCCGAGGGCTTCCCTGGGGTGTGTGTAACAGGGAGAAAGGCTCTCAAAATCCACGTGAGCCAGAGGATACAACCACAGACGTCAGAGTCATCTTCCTGGTAGAAATGACACCTCCCTCCTTGGCCTCCCGCCCCACCCCATGAGGAGGCCCTGCAGACCCACCACGTCCACGAACCCGACACAGCTCAGACGAGGCGGCTGGACAAGCACCCACCTCGGGGAGCGGGAGCTGCAGCAGCAAAGCGGGATGCTGGGATCTGACCCCTGGACCAGGGCGTGGGCCGGCGGTCTGTCCCGTGCACAGCTGCTGCGCACTGCGGCCACACGGCAAGGTGACCAGCGCACCCTCCTGGGAACTGCCCGGCCCTGCCTGACTGCCTCTCGCCTGGCTGCACGTGGTCAGGACAGAGATGATGCCCGTTTCCACAGCATGGGCCCCTCTGCTAGATCTTTCCTCGGCCTGAAAACCTACTGCAGAACCCGGCCCGAGGAGCGGCAGCCCTGTGTGCAGTGGGGACAAGGGTCCAGGGCAGTGCCCTGGGGGCACCCCCGAGAGGAGAACCACACTCCCCATGGGGCGCGTTGGGGGAAGCGCTGCCGCAGAGTCCGGGGCAGGAAATGTATAGAAACACGCAGGACAGCGAGGACGCACCCAGATGACTGGCCATGGCCGCCGGTCAGGAGCCAGCATGAGCAGGGTCACTGGCAAGACACGGACACAGGGCGCCAAGGCGCTGACCGAGGGGCCAAACCCCAGGGACGTCGGGTCCACAGTTGCGCTGACCCTGAAGCGCGGGTGGGGGGCAACAGTCTCTCCTTTAGAAACTGGTGAACAAAAGGAAACGAGCCCCACCTCGCTTCTCCTCCAGGAGCCCCCGGGCAGTCAGCAGTCGAGAAGGAAAAGCTTCTCTGAGCACAGGATGCCTGGCAGGGAAGGGACAGAGCCGGGCCAGAGGCCGGGCCTCCCGCAGTCCCCGTGAAGGACCCACACAGCAAAAGCGCGTCTGGGCTGCTCACGGCAGAGATGAGTGAGCACCACCTGCTCCTGGGGGGTCCACCTCAGCCCCCACCCAAGGAAAACCCGCCCCGTCTGACCAAGCCTCCGAACTATTTACAGAAGCAGGCGACAGAGGAACGTGCTCGTGCAGGACAAGGTTGGCAGCATTCGGGCTGCAGAAGGCTGGGAGGATAAACGCCCCGGGTCTCCCACAGAAAAACCGAGGGGTGGAGGGAACAGCTCCAGGCAGGAGACGATCAACCAGCCCCCACGTGAGGACCGAACACACCTGGACGCCGACCACAGGGAGCTCTTCAAAGGAGGAAGATCACCAGGGAACCGTGGGGCCCCCATTGAGTGTCCACCCTCAGGACCAGCTCCGTTTTTTCAGCGTGACAGTAGCGGCAGGACCAGGCTCAGGGAGGAGAGAGCCTCTTATAGACTTATTGACGAAGGTGCCGGTGCCACACCAGGTCTGAATCGCACAGAGACCAGCCTGGACCTCAAGGAGCAGACACGCCAGCAAAGGACCTGGGGGTCATCAGGCCGCCACACCCGACTCAAAACCTAAGCCACGTCCCCGACACTCCCACACACGGGAGCCCCACAGAGGGGGCAGCGGGCGGCCCCTGGGAGCAGGGCTGGAAGCCAGGCAGCCTGGCAAGACCCCCGCACTGCCACATGTGAGCCCTGTGACGAGGGCACCTTACAGTAACCCCTGACATCATCAGTAACACAACACAGCCCACTCTCTGCAAACCGCTCACTCCCGAGCAGACACTTGGTGAGCCTCCTGCTAAGCCCCCATCTCTGTCGGGAGACGGTCACCCTGGGCTGCTCCTCTGCCAACACGTCCCGGGGGGTCAGGACTGCCGACCAGGACCCTCCACCCAGACCACAGCCCAGTGCTGTCTGGGCACCAGGCACGCAGCAGGATGAGGTGACATCCCCTGCAGGACTGGGGGCAGCAGCCCGCTTCCTGCTGCTGTGTCCACAGGCTCCCCGGGGCCTCGCTGTGGCCCGAGGGCAGGGGTTGGCCCCACTGCCCCGGGGACCTGAAGTGACCAGTGACCGTGCTTTCAGCGCCCAGTGACACAGACAACATCCAGCCCAACCCTGAGGGGGAGACGCCCACTTCCCCAGGGTTGGTCCACTCACCTTCCTGACCTCCGTGTCACAGGGAGGAACGAGCCGCCAGCTGCTGAGCACAGGGCGGGACGACCGTGGACTCCTCTGCTCCTGCCGAACCCCCTGGGCCCTGCCTGCAGCCTGCCGCGGGGATGGCGCCCCTGCTGTCTGAGCTCATCCTCCCGCCCCCCCCAAGCATAGTCCTCGCGCCCCCATCCAGCTGCTGACTGGGAGGGCTGCCGCCCACCCTCCATCCCGTGCCTGCAAACTCTGGCCTGAGCGGTTCAAGGAAGCCTGATTACTTCTGGACCTGCCTGTAATCCCTTCAATGTGTCTCCAGAATTGTAGAGGCATGCCCAGTGGTTGGTGAGAACCCACCCCAATGGTGGACTCAACATGAGGCCAGTGCTGACCACCCCCCATGGGGCTCAGACGGGCGGACCTGGAGGATGTACCCCGTCCGCCTGAGGGCTTGCTCTGTGAGCATCATGGCAAGGAGCAGGCAGGACTGAGGTCCCACTGGACTCTGCCTGGAGATGTCAGTAACCAGCCCGGACAGACGGACAGGAGGGAGCAGCCTCCTGGGCTCGGCAGCAACGGGAGCTTCTAGGAGCCTGGGCACAAGGCACCCTTGGGCCGCCCTGTTTGGAATCCAGCTGCCTCACTCTGCAGACCAGCAGAGCAGGAGGTAAGGGGCGGGAGGTCACAGCACAGGCAGGGCAGGGAGCTGGGAGGGCCGCAGACCCCCATGTGGACACCCACTACCCACAAACAGGTACATGCGCAGGCAAGCTGACGTGTGCCCGGGACACAGAGTCCCCACTCTTAGAAACTGGCCCAAATGCTGCATCAGGCGTATGAACACGTCCATCACGCTAGCACTGGTTTCTTTAGGGAGGCAGGAGGAGCCGAGGTGTTACTGGGACCCAGGAAAGAAGAAGCCCCGTGAGGGCGACGATCAGGTCCGACTCCCCTCTGGAGGCCCGGACGCGGCCCTGGAGGGTCTTCCCTGACCCAGAGCATCGGCAGGCCCGGGAGTCCTATCCCCTGGGGGGCCCCAACCTCGGTGGATGGATTACAGCGCTGATGGGGTGCAGGGCCCTGCCCTGCGGGCAGAGAGCAGACTGGGAGACAGCGGGTGGTGCGTCAACAGGTAGACAGCAAGCGGGAGGCGAGGGGAGGGGGACCCAAGGGGCCAAGCGCAGACCCAGCAGGCTGCAAGGACAGGAACCACGCACCCCACGGCTGAGCCCGCGGCAACACGGGCCTGCCCATGAGGGTGCACACACGCGATCCTTGGCGGTGGGGGGTGGGCACCCCTCAGCCCTGCGCTACTGAGAAACCACCTCTATCTTCATCTCTAGACCGTGAGCCCCGTTCTCCCCAGCCTCCGCAAACACACCTGCCGTTCAAGGGCAAACGACAGCCTGCACTGGGGAGTGGTCTTCCAGGAGGCAGACGGGGAAGTGGGGGGTGGGGGGGTGGGGGTGGGATGACCCCCCACCGAGCTCTTCCTGCTCCCGCATTTCCGGTCCAGCCTGAGCACTCCCCCGTCCTCTGGACACAACATGGGCCCCAAGAGGCCGCCTGTTGCTCTTCCCTGAGAGTGCAGCCCCCGCTGAGGCACATGGACTCTGGACTCGGGACTCGGGAATCAAACCGAGGGCCCAGGTTCCAAGACCCGGAAACAAGACGGAGGCTCGCGTGGCCAGGGCGCGACCCCAGGCACCCAGGCTCTGTGGCAGCGTCCACCCCCCCACCTTCCACCTGCCTTCTCCCCGATCTGCTGGTCCTTGGAGAGGCTGGTGATCATCTTCACGTCCTCGTCGGTCAGCTCGCCCACGGCCACCTTGTTGTCCTTCTTGGTCACGTGGTTGGCAAGGATGACGGTGGCGAAGACCGGGAAGCCATTGGCGGCATTGAGAGCCCCAGCGTAGTTGTTGTGGTAGATGCCGGTCAGCTCCTGGAGGAGGCTGAGAGGTCAGGGGGGCCAACCCAGGGCCGGCCCCACCCCATCCCACCCTTTCCCAGGCCCCCCGGTCTGAGAGCCGAACTCAGTAGAAGCATGGCACCCGGCCGCTGCACCCCAACAGAAGCTCAGCCCAGCAACAGAGCTGCCTGCTGCCCGGCCACAGCGCCCACACCGGCTCCCTCGGCCCCGGGCACGCACAATCTCATCGCCCGGCTTGCAGCTGTCCACCAGGTCCGCGAGGAGGATGGCATCCTTGGAGCGGGGCAGCCGGCCCGCCGCCACCTTGCCAGGGCTCTCCTGAATCCGGATGCGCTGGTAGTTCTGGTAGACGGTCTGCACGGGACAGACACGGTCTCAGGGGCCATCCAGCCCAGGATCAGCACCCGGGGTCTAAGCGGCGGCTCGCCACCTGCTGGACCGCGGCCCCGGGTGGGGAGAGCAGCTTGCTACTCTCACTGGTGACAAGGAGACGCGAGACCGGGGAGGGCAGGGAGCCACAGGCGCCGGCGCCCCGCCCCACTCTGCTCCGGCCGCCACCCCCGCAGACGCAGAGCCCACTGCGGGCCCTGCAGCTCAGCCCCGCATGTGGCCGCGGGAGCCGGGCTGCTCTGTGGCCTGAGCTGAGTGACGCTGGCGGATGAGGCTCCCCGTGCTGTCCCATGGGGTGGGGCGTGAACGCTGCAGGTGCAGTCACACGGGGGAAGTCAGGTTCACGGGAAAAGAATCAAACCGGTGCCCAGGAAGCGAGTTACGCTGGAGGCAGGCCTGCTCTCAAAGTCATGGGCAGCACCGTGCATGCAATCTAACACATCCCATCTCCCTACCGTCCAGAAAAGCCATGTGACGGCAGTTGAACGCACGTGGTCTGGGTCAAAAGGCTTGAGTTCTACCTCTCTGGGCCACCTCTGAGCCAGACGACCTGCTGTTACTTCATTGGCTAAACAGGACCGACAACAGTACCCACCCCCACGGGGCGATGAAGACCCACTACCACACGCCCGCCCTGGGCACCAAGCAGACCCTCCGGAAACTCCAGTGTGAGGACCACTCCTCCACAAGTTCCTGTCCCCACACGCAGAGCCTGCGTCTCTTGCTCCTGGGCAGGAGGCGTCCAGGCAACATGTGTGACAGTGGAACCATAAAGGGAGGGGACCAGTGAGATGGGGGCGCGGGCTCTGGGCAAAGGCAGGGGCTCACCCGGAGCCCCACCCTGCAGCTACCCTCCCCAAATCAAGGCACTCTCCATTTTGAACAGGTCAGACTCTGGCCGTGGGCTGCCAGGCACTCCCTGGCAAAGCTGCTCCAGCTGGGGCGCTTCTCAGATTTGTGGAGCAGTGAGAGGTCAGCCTGACACAGAGCAGACGGTGGAGAGGTGTGTGCCCCACACAGGGGTCGTGATGGCCCCCCAACATGGACAAAGCTAAGCATCACGTGTCCAGGTGCTTAATGCCCAGAGCCTTCGAGCAGGGCCTCCTGCTGATGGCACAGCAGTGTCTCGGGCAATTACGACCCGGGCGAGGCCAGAAAGACATGTCCCAGGGAGTCAGGACTGGGGGTGGGCCTTGCTGTGGGTGGGGCTCTGGGGGGAGCCGGGTCAATTCTCCAGATCTTCCCAATTGCAAAAGAGCCATAAACGCCGATGTTTCAGAGGAAAACATCTGGACCACTTGGAGAGCTGGCTGGCGCCCACCCACGCCCTGTCTCCCGGGCCGAGGGCTGGCCTGCGCTCACCTCCTCCATGTTGACTTCAAAGGGGCCGGCTGACTGGCACTCGGGGCAGGAGCCCGGCTTCACCTCCTGGTTCTGGGACTGACAGAAGGGTCCCAGCACGAAGCTGCACTTGTTGCAGTTGTACTTGACCATGCTGAGCTGGGGCAGGACGCCCGTGCAGCTGGTCACCACGCCGCTGGTGCGGATCAGCTGGTTCAGGTGCAGCTGCCTGCGGGGGGCGGGGCGGGGCGTCAGGGCGTGGGCGGGGCATCAGGATGGGGCGGGGCGTCAGAGGGCCCATCTTGCAGACCCAGGGGGTGAGTGGGGGGCGCTCACCGGAGCGAGCGCAGCTCCTCCACCAGCGGTAGGTGGGAGATGCGCACGTGGATGTGGCTGGCGATGCGGTCGTACTTGGGGTACATGGCCAGCACCACCTCCAGGGCCGCCTCGTCGAAGATCTGCAGCAGCTCGGCGGGCGCCTCAGGCAGGAAGTAGGCCAGCACGTGCTCCCGGGCAGCCAGGTCCTCGTAATTCACCACCAGGCTCTCACGGTTCTCTGGGGGGGCGGGGCGGACAGGCTGAGCAGGACGGCCGGGGAGCGCGCCCCGCAGGCAGAGCCCTGAGTCCAGGCCGACGGCACCAAGGGCGTCGGGCCCCCGCCCCGCGTGCCCGGCGCCCACCCGCGGGGCGGGCTCACCTTTGCACAGGTCGCTGATGCGCTCCTTGAAGACGTTGTGCCCGCGGCCGTCCACGTGGGTGCGCAGGAAGTTCCTGAAGCGGTGGTGGATCTCCAGGCGCGGGCCGGCCATGCTCACCCACTCGCGCACCGAGTGGCCCTTGAGGTCCTCCAGGTTCTCCACGCTCTCGATCACGTCCTCCTCATCCTCGCCGTCCTCCGGGGCCCGCTCCGCCTGCCGCCGCTTCCGGCTGGGGCGCTCTTCCTCCTCTTCGTCGCTGTCTGCGAGCCGGGAGGCGCTCGGGGTCGGCTCCGCGCCCCACCCACCCCCCCGCCCCGCCCCGCGCTCCCCGAGAACCCACCATACAGCAGCCCGCGGCGCATGCGGCCCAGGCCCCGGCCCGCCTCCCGGTCGCGCTGCCGCATGACCCGCTCGGCCGCCTCCCTCTGACTGGCCGTCAGCTCCTGCACGTCCTCGTCGTCCAGGGCTAGCCCCTCGGCCTCATAGACGTCCAGCTCCGGGATGGCGCGGTAGTCCCTGCAGGGCCCGGACAGGCGTGTCAGCGACCAAACCCCCAACAACAGCACCAGGATCTGGGCCTCGAGGGTTCCGGAGGCCCGCGAGGGTCCCCAGGGACCACCACCCCGCCCACACACCCACCCACGATGGGGTGCAGTCTTCAAAGGCTGAGATGCTGAGGACACTGCGCTCGGGGAGACGAGCCAGGCCGAGACTGGTGTCCTGCAGAAGTCAGTCTGGGAACCGGCTGGAGGTGGTGTTGACTGTCACACCACACGAGAGACCTGATGCCCCTGACCTCACACTCGACACCTGAGACGGGAAAGCTTACGTCATGTGCACTTGCCACAAGGCAAAGGGGAGCTCTCAGCACCCGCAGGAAAAGCAATTGGAGGACCCACCAAACCTCCCGACGGAAGGGCCTTCAGAGCACCAACCCAGCTCCCCTTGGGCAGGAGAGCGCCCCTCCAGGACGGTCTCTGGCAGCCCCACCTAGAACCCTGGACCCCGGGAGGCCCACTCACACCAGCCCAACTAGCCTAGCCCAAATACATCTGCGGCTCAACCCTCCCAGCCACGAGAGACCTTCCACCTGACCACCTCTCAGATACTGGATGGAGCAATGTCCACCCTCAGAGCTAACGCAGCTGCCCTCCCTGGCATTCGGGGAGACATACATACCCTCCATCAGAAAGAGGAGAAAACCCAGCTCAAGACTCAGGGGATTCCTGCCACTGGTCACTCAATACGGCTGTGTGTCACAGTGGATCCAACGGCAGGGGCCCAGCTGGCTCCGACTCCACGCTGGCCCTCTGCAGTCCTCCCAATTCTCCTTCCCTCAGGGGAGGTAGTGATAGGGGAACAGCCTTTCTTAACTTTCTTTTTTTGGTGCCATAAACTCTGTCAAGTGACAGTCTCAAAACACATAATCCCATAACGCTGATGCCAGAAACAAAACCCAGAGCCAGCTTCATTTCTGGGCCGATAGTTCCAAAATTTGAAGTGTCCTCGGGAAAAGGTACCTGTCTGTCTGATGCTTGCTTCTTGGAAGGAAAGCTATGACAAACAGACACCATATTAAAAAGCAGAGACATTACTTTGCCAACAAAGGTCCGTTTAGTCAAAGCTACAGTTTTTCCAGTAGTCATGTACGGATATGAGAGCTGGACCATAAAGAAGGCTGAGCACCGAAGAATTGATGCTTTTGAACTGTGATGTTGGAGAAGACTCTTGAGAGTCCCTTGGACTGCAAGGAGATAGAACCAGTCCATCCTAAAGGAGATCAACCCTGAATATTCATTGAAAGGACTGACGCTGAAACTCTAGTACTCTGGTCACCTTATGCGAAGAGCACTCTTTAGAAAAGACCCCGATGCTGGGCAAGATAGAAGGCAGGAAGACAAGGGGACGACAGAGGACGAGACGGTTGGATGGCGTCACTGACTCAACAGACACGAGTTTGAGCAAGCTCCAGGACACAGTGAAGGACAGGGAAGCCTGGTGTGCTGCAGTCCATGGGGTCACGAAGAGTCAGACAGGACTTAGCGACTTGTTAAGAATTTCAAGTTATGTGAGATACCATCAGTGAAATTCTAATTAGTCTGCAGAAAAAATTTTGATAAATTCGATCTCAGAAAATTTAAAATTAATTATGCATCTGAAGCAAAACCATTTTTTTAAACTTAAAAAAAAGCCACAGATTGAGAAGAAAGTAATTACAAATCACATACCTGATAAAAGCCTCATATCCAGAATAAGTTTTTTATAATTCTTACAACTCAGTAATAAGAAATCAAGCAAACCAATTAAAAGATGGACAAAGACCTGAAGACACATTTTCCAAAGATACACTGATAGCCAACACACACATGAACTGATACTCGATGTCACTGATCATCGGAGAAAAGGAAATCAAGACCACAGTAAGATACCGCATTATGACTATTAAGGCGGCTATCAGCAAAGCCCAGAACACATCAGGTGTTGGCGAGAACATGCAAAAACTGAATGGCATACGCCACTTGTGGGAAGGGAAAATGATGCAGCTGCTCTGGACAACAGTTTGGCAGTTCCTCAAAAAATTCACCTTAGTTATCGCACAACCTAACCATGCCATTCCTAGGACCTGGAATTCCATTTCAAGAGAATTAAAACACACGTTCACACGAAAATCTCACAGCAGTACTATTCATAATCGCTAAGAGCTTTCAGAGAACCCAAATGTCTCCCAACTTATGAATGGGTGAACAAAATGCGGCCTGCCCATAAAATAGAGTATCACTCAGCCAGGAAAAAGACTGACGTAGGGACGGGTGAGTCAACACAGATAGATGGACAACGAAAACCAGGGACACGTGCATTACAGACCCTGCTTATGATCAGAGGAATGAGGGGCGGGCTGCTGGTGGGGAAAGGGGATGGGATGAGCTGGAAGCAGGTACAGGGGATTGTCCTGGGATGACAGAAAAGTGGGGCTGTGCTGACGTCCGCACAACTTGGGTTGTGCAGTTCAGAAGCACTGAACTGTATTCTTGCGAGATGTAGCTTATACATTATAGAAACCATACCTTGATAACACTGCGTTTTAAAAACCTACAAAACACAAACCCTAACTGGGCCCAACCAGTCCTCAGAACCTCTATCAGAGCCCTGGCAAGGGAAGGGCAGAGAGGCAGAGAGCGGTGGGCAGAGGTAGCGAGGTCAGGGAGGGGCGTCCCACCCGCACAGCCCCACAGAGCACGGGAGGAAGCTGCTCCGGGCCCATCTGTCAGGACTCGGCATCCTCACTAGAGCAAAGCCCCAGTGGTCCACTGCTGCTGCTGCTAAGTCACTTCAGTCGTGTCCGACTCTGTGTGACCCCATAGACGGCAGCCCACCAGGCTCCCCCGTCCCTGGGATTCTCCAGGCAAGAACACGGGAGTGGGTTGCCATTTCCTTCTCCAATGTGTGAAAGTGGAAAGTGAAAGTGAAGTCGCTCAGTCGTGTCCGACCCTTAGTGACCCCACAGACTGCAGCCTACCAGGCTCCTCCATCCATGGGATTTTCTAGACAAGAGTACTGGAGTGGCTTGCCATTGCCTTCTCCGCCAGTGGTCCACAGTGCCCTTCAAAGTCCCTGTGACGCTCCCGCTGGGCCCCGCTGACTGTGGGGTGGCCTGAACACACAAAGGCTGGCGCCCCCCCAGTCAGAGCCAGAGGGCCCCAGAGCAGAACATCTGTGTGGCTCTGGGGGTTCAGACAATCCTGGGGCAAACGTACAGTCAGAGAGGAGTGGGGCCCAGCCTGGCTCACTCAGAGCCCTACTCCGCGGTCACAGCACTAAGCCTCTGTGGCCGTGAGTGCGTGCTTCCACAGCGATTACTAAGGGTGGACACAGGGTCTGGCACAGATTAGGCACAGTAATCCTTTGCTGAACTGAAACTAAACCTCGATTAGTCAGACCCACCCCCACCCCCAGTCTGTCTGAAGTTGCAGAGAAACCTGGCTGCCTGCTTCTTGACCTTCCCAGTTGGGATCCCCAACGTGTGCCCAGATTAGACAGACCCCTGGGTGCACATCTCACGGAGCTGGGGCTTCCCCGGGCCTTAGGTAGGGTCTGGTCTAAGGTAGACACAGCAAGTTACAAGGATGTACGCTGTGGCTCCACAGACCTGTCTCCCCCCGCGCCGGACACTGGACCAAAATGTGCTCAAAGGCAAGGAGGCTCCGATGTATCTGCTTCTCCAGGACCCCAAACAAGGGAGGCCAGACACCGAAGGCACACCCTGCGAAAGCCGTGGAGCGCGGGGCCCGGAACTGCATACCTCTCCATGCCGTCTCCAATAAGCTCCTCTCCGTCCTCCTCCTCCTCCAGGGGCCCCTCGGTGCCCAGCAGTCCCTCCGACTCATCCTCAAAGGGGGGAAGGTCCCGGCCAGGGCTGGAGGTCAGGGCATCCGTGCGCCGGGAGCTGCTCCGCCCGGGGCTGGAGGTGAGGGGCTCGTTGGCGCGCCGCCGCGGGCCCGGGCTGGACGCCACCGTCAAGGACTCGGAGGATTCCTGCGAGAGGAGACAGGCTTGGGGCGGGCGAAGGCCGACCGCGCTCCCCGGCACGTCGCCCCCGACTCGGGGCGTCTGCCTGCGCCCCCGCACCGCGGCCCCCGCCGGCCTGCGCCCCCGCACCCGCTGACGTCCCCTGGGCCGGCGGACCGCCCGCTCCGGCGCTCGGCCCGGCTTCCCACCCATCAGGACACCGGGGGCAGCTCCCGGGGAGGCGGGACGCCAGGGCGGCCGCCCCGAAGGGGTCCGGCACTCGGGCTGGAGGCGCGGCTGCTGACGAAGACCAGCCGGGGGAAGGGGACCCGAGGGCGCCGGCCGCGCCAAGGCGCCCGGGAGCCGCCGGCCCCCGACCGGAGCGCGGAGTCGGGCCCGGGCCCGAGCCAGGCGCCGCGCTCACCGCCATCTCCGCGCCGCGCTCCTCTCCGCTCCGCCCGCCGCGACCAGTTTTCGCGCCAAAAGCAGCCCACGTGACCGCGAGAGCCCGGGAAGCGGCTGACGCGACACTACGTCACGACGTCGGCGACCGCGTTCCGGCCGTCTCTCGCGGGGCGGCCCGACGCCCCGCCCAGGCCACTCGAAGCCCGCCCAGCTCGCCCCGAGGCCCCGCCCAGGCCGCCCGAAGCCGGCCCAGCTCGCCCAGAAGCCCCGCCCAGGCCGCCCGAGGCCCCGCCCAGCCAGCGCTCAGCGCTGCGGGACCCGCTGAGACGCTGCAACCCGCGGAGGCAGTGAGGACCAATCTCTCGTGCCAGCAGCACGACTTTGTCACTCCGGGGCCATTTGACAGACGAGGCAACGGAGGCTCAGGGCTCTGTCTTACTGTGTTATGTCAACTGCTCCGAAAGTTCAGGCTGAACGCTTTAAGCGCCGAAAAGGCAAGGGTGCTAGGAAGCTACGAGGTTGGGGTGCCCTCTGGAGGCAGACTTGATGCAAGGGGGGGTTCAAGGGAGCAAGAGCCTCCCGCGCAGAGACGTGGAGAGCGGGCCGCCCTGGCATCTGCAAGCACTTCCCTAGCTCCAGGTAGACCGCTTGTGATGTCCTGGAAGGGACAAGACGACGTTGGAGACTCCAGCTCACGGAAGGCGACCAAGTCTTTCTAGAGAACTGGAGCTTCCTGCGGACAGTCGAGAGACCCCTGGGTTTTAGGAGAATCTTTTAGGCTGCCAGGGATGCAGGAGGATGGAGGCAAGTTAAAAAAGTTAGTCAATTCCGACTCTGCGGACTCAACCAACTGGGTGGTTAGGAAAAAAAAAAGACAATTCCAAAAATCAAAGCTTGGTTTGGATGTATGCCACTTAACTATTTACCTGCTTTTTACAGCGTATTTATACCTATTTGCATAGAATTTACATTGTATTATATATTGCTCAGTTCAGTTCAGTCACTCAGTTGTGTCCAACTCTACAACCCCATGGACCGAGCCTCTTGATGAAAGTGAAACAGTGGAAAAAGCTGGCTTAAAACTCAACATTCAAAAATTGAAGATCACGGCATCTGTTCCCATCACTGCATGGCAAATAGACGGGGAAACAATGGAAACAGTGACAGATTTTATTTTGGGGGACTCCAAAATCACTGCAGATGGTAACTGCAGCCATGAAATTAAAAGACGCTTGCTCCTTGGAAGAAAAGCTATGAGCAACCTAGACAGCATATTAAAAAGCAGAGACATTACTTTGCTGACAAAGGTTTGTCTAGTCAAAGCTATGTTTTTTCCAATAATCATGTATGGATGTGAGAATTGGACCATAAAGAAAGCTGAGCACTCAAGAATTGATGCTTTTGAACTGTGTTGTTGGAGAAGACTCTTGAGAGTCCCTTGGACTGCAAGGAGATCCAACCAGTCCATCCTAAAGGAAATCAACCCTGAATATTCATTGGAAGGACAAATGCTGAAGCTGAAGCTCCAACACTTTGGCCACCTGATGCAAAGAGCAAACTCATCAGAAGAGACCCTGATGCTGGGAAAGACAGAAGGCAGGAGGAGAAGGGGATGACAGAGGATGAGATGATTGGACGGCATCACTGACTCAATGGACATGAGTTTGAGCAAATGCCAGGAGATGGTGAAGGACAGGGAAGCCTGGCGTGCTACAGTCCATGGGGTTGTAAAGAGTCGGACACGACTGAAGAACTGAACAACAACAGCAAGGTGTTGTAAATAATCTTGAAACTACCGTATACAGAAGGATGTACACTGGTTACATGCAGGCAAGATGTACAGATACTGCACCATTTTATATGAGTAACTGAGCACCCTTGAAGTTTGTCGTCTGCAGGTAGCCTGAAACCAGGCAGAGGCAGTCTGGATGGGGCAGGGGAGCAGGGCGGGGCTGGGGCCCTGCTCTCGTGTGGTGAGCAAGCATCTCAGGAGGGGACCCTGGTAGGGGCAGGAGTGATCCCTGGAAGTGCAGATATCCGAGGGGCCTTCAGGAGGTACAGTCTGTTCGTCTTGAGGATCTGTTCAGTTCAGTTCAGTTCAGTCGCTCAGTCATGTCCGACTCTTCGCGACCCCATGGACCGCAGCACACCAGGCCTCCCTGTCCATCACCAACTCCCGGAGTCTACTCAAACTTATGTCCATGGAGTCAGCGGAGGATAGCAAAAGGGAGGACCAAGATGGAAAATCTCCTGGAGGAGGGCACCCACTCCAGGATTCTTGCCTGGGGAGTTCCATGAACAGAGGAGCCTGGCGGGCCACAGTCCACGGGGTTGCAAAGAGTTGGACATGCCTGAGTGACTGACACTTTCACTCTCACCATGGCAGCAGGAGTCTGACTCGGGAGACTAGGTGGGGGACAGCACAGCTCTGAGCCAGGGAACTCGAGGGGAAGCCAGGTGAGGAGTCCAGCGGCTCACAGCAGTCAGCATGTTATCAACTCAGTGTCTGTGGGTCTGGGACTGGGCCAGGCTTGACTGGGGCCCTCTGCTGCCTGGTCCCTCTGCTGAGCAGAACCAACCCTGTCTATTATTTTGGGGTCCTCGCTGCTCTCAGGGAGCCCAGTTCTGCAGGAGCTGCCCCACTGTGGGCCATGCCTCGAGAGGCTCACCCTTCGCAAGCCTGATGTAGGGCAAGCGAGACATTTGGGGGTCAGATCTGTGTTTATTAAACCCCATTCATGGAGGCTCACCACTGCCCTGCTCTATCTGTGTGCAGGGGAGCATAGCACTGAGCCAGCGCACCTCTGCCCCGAAGGGAGGAGGCGAGGAAAGTGCCCTCGTTACTCCACAAATAGGATCCCACAGAAATCTCCAGTGGGGCTCAGCTCAGAGCACAAAACCCATCCCCGATCTCCACCCCGCAATTGTCGCGTCTCAAACAACAAGGGTGGAGGGCAGGTCAGTGTACCCCACCTCCCCTCCTTCCTGGCACGGGGGTCAGAACTTTCCTGCCCCTGGAGGTCAGAAGTGGCCTGGGCCTTGTGTTGCCAGTTACAGGTTAGCAGGGGTGATGCAGGTAACCCCCAGGCAGAAACTCTCGGAGCTGCCCATTCAGGGATGCAGGCACCTCCTAGAGCTCTGCTTCTAGGGGCTGCTGCAGAAACGGCACGTTGACCGGGGTCCAGGCTGGGAAGGGCAGATAAACTGAGTCCCAGATGGTCCCAAGCTGCTGGTCTCCTCACCTTCCCCTCGTTTCAAACAGGAGCTAGGCAAAGACTGGGGCCTGATCCCATTCCAGCCCAGCTGTGGAAAAAGCGTGGTGTCACGGGTGTGTATCTGGGTGTTACTGTGATAAGTGGGTGCTTACGACGTGCACCAGGCCCTGAGTCAGACTCTGGACACTCAGGGAATGTGATAAGCATGGCTCTATCATCACGACACAGACATTCTACTTAGGGGAGGCTGATGCTGAACCACGAAGTGACTAAATGAACACGATCCTGTTAGAGAGACTGTGCTAGAGTAAGCAGATAAGGGCTTCTCAGGTGGCTGAGTGGTAAAGATTCCACCTGCCAGTGCAGAAGTTGTGGGTTTGATGCCTGGGTCAAGAAGATCCCATGGAGAAGAAAATGGCAACCTGCTCCAATATTCCTGTTGGGAAAATCCCATGGATAGAGAATCCTGGCAGACTGCAATCCACAGGGTCACACAGAGTCAGACACAACTGAGCAACTGAGCATACACTCACGCAAGCACGCAGATAGGGCAGGGGGCCCCCGAAAAAGAGCACTGGCCATGGCTTTCTTGACATAAGAGAAGCCGTTTTTGGTTTAAGCCATTTGGGGATCTAAGACTGGCCACCGTGCTTGCCCTGGACCAGGTCTCAGTAATTAATGATGTTAATGGAACACAAGAATGCAGAGACAAATTGTAATCAGGCAAGAGAAGTAACAATGCTGGACAATACATCAGTTGTAAATATACCCCATTTTGTTTCAATGGTAAAGACAAGATCACCAGGCCAACTGGAACCTAAGGGATGGTCTCTAACCCATATGACCTCAATTAACTAAAGCTTGGATGTCCCAAGACCCTTCACGAATATGCATGTACCCTTAATTTAAAATAGGACTTCCCTGATAGCTCAGTTGGTAAAGAATCCACCTTCTATGCAGGAGACCACAGTTCAATTCCTAGGTCAGGAAAATCCGCTGGAGAAGGGATAGGCTGGAATGGGTGAATTTAACTCAGATGACCATTATATCTACTACTGTTGGGCAAGAATCCCTTAAAAGAAATGGAGTAACCCTCGTAGTCAACAAAAGAGTCCGAAATGCAGTACTTGGGTGCAGTCTCATAAATGACAGAATGATCTCTGTTTCCAAGGGAAACCATTCAGTATCACAGTAATCCAAGTCTATGCCCCAACCAGTAGTGCTGAAGAAGCTGAATGGTTCTATGAAGACCTACAAGACCTTCTAGAACTAATACCCCAAAAAGATGACCTTTTCACCATAGGGTACTGGAATGCAAAAGTAGGAAGTCAAGAGATACCTGGAGTAACAGGCAAATTTGGCTTTGGAGTGCAAAATGAAGCTGGGAAAAGGCTAATAGAGTTTTGTCAAGAGAATGCACTGGTCACAGCAAACACCCTCTTCCAACAATACAAGAGAAGACTCTACACATGGACATCACCAGATGGTCAATACCGAAATCAGATTGATTATATTCTTTGCAGCCAAAGATGGAGAAGCTCTATACAGTCAGCAAAAGCAAGACCAGGAGTTGACTGCGGCTCAGATCATGAACTCCTTATTGCCAAATTCAGACTTAAATTGAAGAAAGTAGGGAAAACCACTAGACCACTCAGTTCAGTTCAGTTCAGTCGCTCAGTCGTGTCCAACTCTTTGCGACCCCATGAACCACAGCACGCCAGGCCTCCCTGTCCATCACCAACTCCCGGAGTTCACTCAAACTCATGTCCATCGAGTCGGTGATGCTATCCAGCCATCTCATTCTCTGTCGTCCCCATCTCCTCCTACCCCCAATCCCTCCTAGCGTCAGACTCTTTTCCAGTGAGTCAACTCGTCACATGAGGTGGCCAAAGTATTGGAGTTTCAGCTTTAGCATCAGTCCTTCCAATGAACACCCAAGATTGATCTCCTTTAGAATGGACTGGTTGGATCTCCTTGCAGTCCAAGGGACTCTCAAGAGTCTTCTCCAGCACCACAGTTCAAAAGCATCAATTCTTCGGCCATCAGCTTTCTTCACAGTCCAACTCTCACATCCATACATGACCATGGGAAAAACCATAGCCTTGACTAGACGGACCTTTGTTGGCAAAGTAATGTCTCTGCTTTTTAATATGCTATCTAGGCTGGTCATAACTTTCCTTCCAAGGAGCAAGCGTCTTTTAATTTCATGGCTGCAATCAGCATCCGCAGTGATTTTGGAGCTCCAAAAAATAAAGTCTGACATTGTTTCCACTGTTTCCCCATCTATTTCCCATGAAGTGATGGGACCAGATACCATGATATTTGTTTTCTGAATGTTGAGCTTCAAGCCAACCTTTTCACTCTCCTCTTTCACTTTCATCAAGAGGCCTTTGAGTTCCTCTTCACTTTCTGCCATAAGGGTGGTGTTATCTGCATATCTGAGGTTATTGATATTTCTCCCAGCAATCTTGATTCCAGTTTGTGCTTCTTCCAGCACGGACCACTCAGGTATGACCTAAATCAAATCCCTTGCGATTATACAGTGGAAATGACAAATAGAGTCAAGGGATTAGATCTGATAGACAGAGTGCCTGAAGAATTATGGATGGAGGTTCGTGACATTGTATAGGAGGCAGTGATCAAGACCATCCCCAAGAAAAAGAAATGCAAAAAGGCAAAATGGCTGTCAGAGGAGGCTTTACAAATAGCTGAGAAAAGAAGAGAAGTGAAAAGCAAAGGAGAAAAGAAAAGATATAAGCATCTGAATGCAGACTATCCAAGGAGAGATAAGAAAATCTTCTTCAGTGATCAGTTTAAAGAAATAGAGGAAAACAATTGACTGGGTAAGACTTGAGATCTCAAGAAAATTAGAGATACCAAGGGAACATTTCATGCAAAGATGGGCTCAATAAAGGACAGAAACGGTAGGGACCTAACAGAAGCAGAAGATAGTAAGAAGAGGTGGCAAGAATACACAGAACAATTATACAAAAAAGATCTTCACGACCCAGATAAACATAATGGTGTGATCACTCACCTAGAGCCAGACATCCTGGAATGCAAAATCAAGTGGGCCTTAGGAAGCATCACTACGAACAAAGCCAGTGGAGGTGATGGAATTCCTGCTGAGCTATTTCAAATCCTAAAAGATGATGCTGTAAAAGTGCTGCCAGCAAATTTGGAAATCTCAGCAGTGGCCACAGAACTGGAAAAGGTCAGTTTCCATTCCAGTCTCAAAGAAGGGCAATGTCAAAGAATGGTCAAACTACTGCACAATTGCACTCATCTCACACGCTAGCAAAGTAATGCTCAAAATTTTCCAAGCTGGGCTTCAACAGTACATGAACCATGAACTTCCAGAGGTTCAAGCTTTTAGAAAAGGAAGAGAAACCAGAGGTCAAATTGCCAACATCAGTTGGATCATCGAAAAAGCAAGAGAATTACAGAAAAACATCAACTTCTGCTTTATTGGTTACACCAAAGCCTTTTACTGTGTAGATCACAACAAACTGGAAAATTCTTCAAGAGATGGGAATACTAGACCACCTGACCTGCCTCCTGAGAAACCTGTATGCAGGCCAAGAAGCAACAGTTAGAACCGGACATGGAACAACAGACTGGTTTCAAACTGGGTAAGGAGTATGTCAAGGCTGTATATTGTCACCCTGTTTGTTTAACTTCTATTCAGAGTACATCATGTGAAATGCCAGACTGGATGAAGCACAAGCTGGAATCAAGATTGCCAGGAGAAATCTCAATAACCTCAGATATGCAGATGACACCACCCTTTTGGCAGAAACTGAAGAGGAACTGAAGAACCTCTTGATGGAAGTGAAAGAGGAGAGTGGAAAAGTTGGCATAAAGCTCAACATTCAGAAAACTAAGATCATGGCATCCAGTCCCATTACTTCATGGCAAATAGATGGGGAAACAGTGGCTGACTTTATTTTTTGGAGCTTCCAAAACACTGCAGATGGTAACTGCAGCCATGAAATTAAAAGATGCTTGCTTCTTGGAAGAAAAGCTATGAGGAACCTAGAAAGCATATTAAAACGCAGAGACATTACTTTGCCAACAAAGGTCTGTCTAGTCAAAGCTATGGTTTTTCCCATGGTCATGTATGGATGTGAGAGTTGGACCATAAAGAAAGCTGAGCACCCATGAATTGATGCTTTTGAACTGTGGTGTTGGAGAAGACTCTTGAGAGTCCCTTGGACTGCAAGGAGATCCAGCCAGTCCATCCTAAAGGAAATCAGTCATGAATATTCACTGGAAGGACTGATGCTGAAGTTGAAACTCCAATACTTTGGCCACCTGATGCAAAGAACTGACTCACTGGAAAAGACCCTGATGCTGGGAAAGATTGAAGGCGGGAGGTGAAGGGGACGATGGAGGATGAGATGATTGGCTGGTCTCACCGATTTAATGCACATGAGTTTGAGTATACTCCGGGAGTTGGTGATGGACAGGGAGGCCTGGCTTTCCTAAGCCCATGGGGTCGCTGAGTCAGACACGACCGAGTAACTGAACTGAACCCACTCCAGTATTCTGGCCTGGAGAATTCCATGGACTGTATAGCCAATGGGGTCGCAAAAAGTTGGACCCCATTGAGTGACTTGCACTTGGATTAATTTGGGAAAGATCCCAGATGTTCTCCTTACTTGCTGCAGTTAATAAATCCTTCCTTGTCCTGCTTTTTACCACGGTTGTGTCTTTCTACTCAACACCCCTGGAAAAAGGAGTCCAGTTTTGGGTAACAACTGAGGAGGAAATGAAAGGGCTTTGTGTTACAGAGACTGGACAGCTGCTTTGGCTAGGGTGTCAAGTGGAAGTGTGTGTCAAGTGACAGACCCACAGGTAAGGAAGCTTGGTGTAGTCAAGGAAGAGAAACAGGGAACACAGAGAGGAGCGGGCGGGAGGGAAGAGGATGAGGAGGCAGGAGGGGCCAGGCCCGGCGGAGCCTTGCGGTGGGGGCAGAGGCGTGAACCCCGCGCAGACGCAGGAGGGGAAGCACAGGCTGTCTGGGAGGGCTTCCTGGAGGAGGCTGCCTGGAGGGAAGCGGTGAGGGCAGGCAGGCCAAGCCGCAGGCCTGGGTCCTGTCACCTCCCGGTCCTGTGACTTCGGGGGAAGCGCTTAACGCCTCCGCCCCGGGGTCTGCTCTGCGAAGAGGGATGACAGCCGGCCTGCAGGGCGGCCTGGAGGCGGAGGGCGCGTGGGCGGGTGCGAAGGGGCCGCGCCGAGCCCGGAGGTCCCCGGGCCGGAGGCGGCGGAGCGCCTCCCCGGACGCTGGAGGCGGGGGCGCTGCGGGCGGCGCGCGTGGACAGGCAGGTCGCCAAGGGTTGCGGCCGCGACCCCCGGCGGCCGAGGGTGGCGCGCGCGGGTCCTTTAAGAGGCCGGCGGGCCGCCCCGCCTCCCGGGGACCCGATTGGCTCCGTCCTCTGCACGCGCCCCGCCCCCTTTCCGGCGTACCTCCGTCCCTATTGGTCGCTGCCGGCTGGGGGCGGGACCCCGCGCCGCCGCGGGCAGGGAAGGTGGCTGTTTTTGCAGTTTCGGCGGAACGCAGAGGACGCGCCTCCCTTCCGGGTCGCTGCAGCCGGGAGGGCCGCGCGGGGTCAGGCCGATCGCGTCTCCCTTCCCCGCCCGCCCGCCGCCCGGTCTCCCGGAGCCGGCCTCCCGCGCCACGCTCCGCGCGCCACTTTCCCGGCCCGAGCGCCGGAGGTCCAGGCCCGCGGCCTTCGGCGGGGTCCGCGCCCGGCGGCGGATGGGCGGCCGGGGCCCCAGGTAAGGGGGAGCCCCTGCTCTGCCCCAGCTGCGCGAGCCGATCGCGAACGTCCCTTTCCCGCCTCCTGCCGCCGGGAGCGGGCCTCCCGCCCAGAGGCAGGCCCGGGGCCGCCGGGGAGGCCGAGCTCCCGGACCCTGTGCCCCAGGCTGTGCGCCGAGACGTGTCTGCGAATGGTCACCTCACCTCCCGAGAGGGTGGGGGGTGCGGGGTGTCTCCTGGCAGGGGCAGCGGGAAGGGACCTGTCCTCGCTGTGTGGTGGGGACGGGGCCGTGGGGCCTCCCGGACGGTCCTCCCACTGTCCAGAAGGTCTGGGCCGCCCTCTCTCTGCTGCTGGACGTTCATCTGTCCAGCTCACCACATTGGCTGTCCCCCCGAGAACTGGATCATGAAACGCCGGGGCTGGACGGCCCACAAACACACAGACACACAGCTGAGGGCCATTTCAGATGGAAGGGGTGGTCAGGGAGGGCTTCTTAGAGGAGGTGGCCCAAAGGGTGCGACCCGGTCGGGGGCCGGGAGAGCACGCAGCCTGCCAAGTCGAAGGGAATCTGCAGAGGTCAGGCCAGAAGGCACAGGGCTGTCTTCCCTCCTGGGGGCTCCTGATAGGGTCCACCCCCTTCCCCAAGGCTGGAGGATAATGGTTGTGAAACATTCCTCACCCAGTTTTGGTTCAGGATTGAAAGTTCGTTGAGCAGCTGGGGCCGGCCTCCCTGAGGGGTTTTTCCACAGCAGCTTGTCTACTCAGGGTTTTCTGTTTCTTCAGGGCTCCCATCCAGGACCTCTGGGCCACACATGGTCAGTCCCACTGCACATACCGGGGAGACCCAGCAACTGAGGCTCAGAGAGGGAGGGCCCTTCTGGCCCAGGTCCAGCACACAGGGCCCACACCACTGGCCTGATGCCCACAGGCTGGCCACAGACAGAGGCAGGGCGAGAGGGTGGGAGGAGGTCTCTGGAATGGCAGCGAGGTCAGGAGCGTCCTCCCTAGGTGGAAGAGACAGTCTGTCCCAGAGTCCCTGGTCCTGAGTGGCGCGGGGCTGCCCAGGGCACTCAGCGTCCCAGGAAGTCCCCCTCTCTCCGTGCCCTCCGCCAGCCTGCCCTCCTGGCTCCTCTCTCCTGCAGACCCCTCGCTCTGGCACGGCCTGGAGCTCACCTGTGGTGGGGGAGGGGAATGGGGGCCTCCGATGGTCCCCCTCAGCCTCCTTCTGTCTGTGAGGGGACAGCAGCTGGCCGCCCGCTCCTGGAGGCCGGGGTGGTGGCCCCACGGATCAGCACCCAGAAAGTATGGGCCCGGAGTGCTCACAGGAAGGGTGGGGTGCGCTTGTCCTGTTGCTTGTGTCCCAGCTTCAGTTATTTTGAGCTCTGACACACCGTGGTAACCTGCTGTGAGTCATGTGATCCCTACCCCTGTCCGCCCCGAGTCCGCTTGTTACCAATAGTCCACCCTGGATCAGGCCTGGGCGGCCCTGCGTCTGCAGGGGAGACACCGAGCCCTGGGACACCCCCCTAGGAGGGGGCCCGGGCCCTGGAGGCGAGCTGGGCCATGGGGGTCTCCTCTTCTGCCACTATTGTGGGGCTGGGGCGGGGAAGCAGGCACAGCGGACACCGACCTTCCCCAGCCCAGACTCCAAAGCAAGTGGGGCTTGGACCCCGTGAACCAAATCTTGCCCGCCCACACCCCCAGCTCCCCCTCTGGGAAGAAAGCAGTCACCTTTGCGTGTGTGGTCCGGTGCAGACTCCCTTCTCTGCTCTTGCCTGATCCTTCCAGCAACCTTGCTGGTGGGGATGCTACGGTCCCGTGACACTGAGAGAGGGAAAAGACTGGCCCAAGGTCACAAAGGTAGCACCTGGCAGAGCCAGAAGGTCAAGCTGGGGATTTGTTAAGATTTCAGAATGCAAGGTCCTCCCCAGCGGTGGGGCTGGGGATCCTAGCTTCAGGTGTGGCTGGATCCAGGGGCTCCTGTCTGGCGCTGCCTGTGTCTCTCCTCTGTGTTCCTTTGTCGGCTCTTGTCCCACGTGGACTCCAGTGTGAGTGCTCCCTGGGGTTGCGGAGGGGGTGTTATAAGTCGTACCTACTCACTGTGCACAGAGATGGGGGTGCTGAGGTTCCCCCCAGGAAAGGGGGCTGCTGGCCACGCAAAGCCAGGAGAAGTCCTCCAACCACACTTCCACTCTGGCCACCGTCCACCCACAGGCTCCTCTCGGCCGTGCAGGGGTCCCTGCAGGACATGAGGCAGCCCTGAAGCCACCCTGCTGAGGGGGCTGCACTGGCCATGCCACCCCTGCTGGAAACCACTGGCTTCCGGTCAGCAGCTTCAGCTTCTGGTGCCTGTGAGGGGCCTTGTCGTGAGCACAGGGCATCAAGGAGGTCCTGCAATGATGGAGCACCTGCTTAGCGATCGTGGGGACTCCATCCTCACCTTAGCAATCCCAGGGACACCCCCCTCACCTTAGTATCGCGGGGACACCGTCTGCAGCCAGTGGGGACGCTGCAGGCGCCCCGAGACTCAGGTTGGAGCCTGGAATGAGCTTCCCCCGCCTTCTGCCCTCACCCCTCTTGGGTCCATCTATGGGTCCCGCTGGCCGACCCTCCCAAAGGGGTCCCAGATCCCACCACTCCACCCCTGCTGCTGCCTCCAGTAGGGCTGCTGTCCTTGTCGGCAGGCCGAGCACTCCGTCTCCCTGCCCCCATGCCCCTGCTTTGGTGCCCCCTCCACCCGTCTCCCTCCACCCATCCCGTTGCGCTTAGAGGGAGATTGGCTGACCTGGCCACCACCCTGTCTCCTCTCTCTTCCAGCATCAGCATGCCCTGTGCCCTTTGAACAGGCCAAGACTGTTTCTGCCTCCTGCCTTTGCCTTCACTGCTCCCTCCCCGGGATGTGCTCTGCCCAGATTATCCCAGTTCAGCTACTTTCAGTTATTTAGATCTCAGTCCAAATGTCATTCTGTCTGACAACCCAGCCTGTGGCAGCACTACTTTGCATTCCGGTTTAGCTACTGAACAAAGGCTGAGATGACAAGGTAGACGGGTACTGCCATCTGCTGCACAGTAGTCTGTGCAGGCTGACCTGATTGAGACCCAGATGCCCTGTTACCCTCTGTTCCATGACTTCTGCCTCATGGTCCATAATGGCTGCTACTGCTCCCACCACCACACCCACAATTCCAGGCAGTGGGAAAGGAGGAGGATGTGCCCTGAAAATTGGCACACTTTGCTGCTCATACCCAGTTGGACTCAACTTGATCACGTGGCCACAGCCAGCACGAAGGGAAGCTGCGAAAGTGGCCCTGCTTCTGGGAAGCCATGTGCCAGCTAGAATCCATGGCTCTGGTACAAAGTGGCATGGACGCTGGGGACCCCAGCAGTTTCGGCTGTGTTTCCCGTCATTTTATTTTGTCCCCCTCCTGTTTTCTTCTCAGCACGTACTTCTGGAAGTTTGGTTTGTAAGCACGGGTGCTTTAATACCTTTAATCCCCTTTAACACCGCCTGGCCTCCTCATCAGGTTGCCGAAGGGGTCTGATCCCAGAGCCTCCAGCAGCGGCATGTGTGGGAGGGAAGGATAGAGGGTTCTGAGCCCCCGGTCCAGGCCTACCCACCCCAGAGTCTCCCCAAGTGCAGGGCTGCCCCTGCACCCCCCACCCCAGCCTGCACAGAGGGCACCGGCCCCCTGCAGGAAGCGTCCTGGGCTGCTTGTGGCCGACCTGGGCACTCAGTGCGTAAACGATTCACCTTCCTTGTTGCTGAAAACCTGCTGAAGCCGTAACCCACCCAGAAAGGCGCCCCACTCACAGGCGCGTGCTCGATGAACCGCGATAGGCAGCACAGCCACGCACCGACCCCGCCGTGGGCCCGCCACCCTCCACTGGGCGCCTCTCCCCGGCCTCCGCTCAGCATGCTGCCTGCCAGGCCTGGGACAGGGACTCGCTCCTGTTTTTGGGCAGCGTTCTAGCATTGATGCAGACACCCCGCTGGGCGTGCATTCTGCTGATGGCAGCACTTGGGCTGCTCTCGCCCCGGGCTGTTGTGGACTGCCGGTGGTGGGGGTGCCAGGTCAGGAGCGTGGCCTGTTCAGCCATCGTTTTCAACGCTGGCATCTGTCACGTCCTGCTGCCGGGCCCCGTGCTCCCTGCAGACACCCCCTCCTTCCTGCTGGGTTGGGGACCCCAACACCCTGGTGCTGCTCACCTGCTGACTCTCCCCTCTCCCCCCAGGGCCAGCTGCTGGCAGGATGGACACCTGGGACATGGGGGCCAGCTCGCCCCCGCCTCTGGCGCCCAACATCAGTGTGCCACATCGCTGCTTGCTGCTGCTGTACGAGGACATTGGCACCTCGCGGTGAGGGGCACGGCCCTGCCCGTGAGAGGGGTTCCCTGTGGGAGTGTGTGTGCGCGTGGTGGGGGCAGGCAGGCACAGCCCTGTGTATTTGTGTGAGGCAGGCGTCCTGGGGTGCAGACACAGCCCCACCACTGAGCCGCCTACTATGCCCATCTTCTAGGGTCCGGTATTGGGACCTCCTGCTGCTCATCCCCAATGTGCTGTTTTTCATCTTCCTGCTCTGGAAGCTTCCATTTGCTCGGGCCAAGATTCGAGTCACCTCCAGCCCCATCTTTATCACCTTTTATATCCTGGTGAGTTCATTCCAATTGGTGACAGAAAACCCAGTTCCACCTGGCTTAAGCAAAACAGGGAATTATTAACTGTCTTTGTAAAAAATAACCAGCTTTAGGTATGGCTGCATCCAGGGGTTACCTGACGCTGTCCAGACCCTCTCTTTGCACGTCTGCTTGCCTCTAGCCTTACCTTCACATGCGTTCCCCCGACACGGAATCAAAGCATCCAAGAGCAGCTGTGTGCTGACCTCCCTGAGCTGACCCCCTGCCAGCTGCAGTGGAAGGGCATCACTTAGTGGTTCCGCACTGCAGACCTGGCATTACCGCAGAGTGGCCCACCTGGGAACCCCTGTTCATCCCTGACTCACAGAGAAAGGGACACTCTAGAGCTGGGAGGGAGGGGTCAGCTCAGCAAGACCGCATGGACCGAGGAGGGTAGTGGCCACAGGAAGCAAACTGGGGAAGTATGACTTGAGGGAAGGGGCGTGGGTGCCAGGTGGGGGATGCCCAGCCTGTTCTGACCTCTGGCTGTCCCAAGTGACCTCGGGCCAGTGGCATGGCCCCTCTGGACCTCAGGGCCGGTCCACCAGATGCTATGTGGATCTTTTCAGCTCACGGCGCTGGGAGCACACACCCAGTGGGATCACACAGAGCTCCCATCCCTGGCCGCCTGGCACACGGCGGATATGTGGCCCCGAGCGGTGTCAGCCTCCCCGAGGCTAGACACGGTTTTCCAGGCTCAGGGGTCAGAAGGTACGGCCTTGAGCCCACAGAAGTGGTTCCGGGAGGGGTTGTCCCCCGGTGCGACCTGCCCCCCACCTGGGTCTGCTCTGCCTCCCCAGGTGTTCGTGGTGGCGCTGGTGGGCATTGCCCGGGCGGTGGTGTCCATGACGGTCAGCACATCAGACGCCGCGACGGTGGCTGACAAGGTGGGCCCGGGCCCGTCGGTGGGGACGCCGGGCGCCGGGAGGGGGGTGTGGCCCTGGGGCTGACGCTCTGCCCCCATCTGTGTCCAGATCCTGTGGGAGATCACGCGGTTCTTCCTGCTGGCCATCGAGCTGAGCGTGGTCATCCTGGGCCTGGCCTTCGGTGTGTGCCCCTGCGGCCTGCGCCCGCCCCAGCCCCGCCCCGGCCCCGCCCCGGAGCTGGCCCCGCCCCCTGACCGGGATGTTTCTTCCAGGCCACCTGGAGAGCAAGTCCAGCATCAAGCGGGTGCTGGCCATCACCACGGTGCTGTCGCTGGCCTACTCCGTCACCCAGGTGAGGGGCAGGGGGCTGGCAGCAGGGGGCTGGGCGTGCACTGCTTCCGGTCCTAGGTTGGGGGCGTCAGGGGTGAGGCGTCAGGGCGTCAAGGGCAGGGGCTCAAACGTTCAATGCTGCGAAGGAATCGCCTGCAAACCGCGGGCTGGGCGCCTCGTATTCTGATCCACCAGGCTAGACCTGCTGTTTCAGCAAGCAGCCAGGCAGCTCTGCGGGTCCCCCTGAGAGCCGGCATCCAGAGGGCCCTCTCCTAGTGGGGGACCCCCGCCTGGGGGCGGGCTGTGGCGGAGAGCAGGCTGGAGTGGGGGACGGAGGACCTTAGTGGGGTGGGCTGCGGGAGCCCCTGAGGCCCGCCCCCACACCCCTGCAGGGAACGCTGGAGATCCTGTACCCCGACGCCCACCTGTCGGCTGAGGACTTCAACATCTACGGGCATGGGGGCCGCCAGTTCTGGCTAGTTAGCTCCTGTTTCTTCTTCCTGGTGAGCCGACGCGGGGCTGGGGCTGCCCGCGGGGCCTGGGCGTGCTGCTGAGGGGTTGGGCGCCTTGGTCAGCCCCGCTGCCTCCTCAGGTCTACTCCCTGGTGGTCCTGCTCCCCAAGACCCCGCTGAAGCAGCGCATCTCCCTGCCGTGTGAGCGCCCGGGACGGGGCCAGGCGTCGGGGTGGTGGTGGTTGGAGGATTAGGGGGGTGGTTGGGGGTGATTGGGGGTGGGGAGTGGTTGAGGGTTGGTTGGGGTTTGTGGGGTGGTTGGGGGGTTTGGGTTGGGGGTAGGGGGTGATTGGGGGACGGGGGTGGGGGTGTCGGAGAGTGGGGTTGGGTGGGGGTGGCGGTGGTTGGGGTGGTCGGGTGGTTGGTGGGGTGGTTGTGGGTGCCCTGGGCGGCCCAGAGCACACAGCCCCGTGCTGGCCCTGGCCCGGGGCAGGACCTCACGCACCCGCCCTGCAGCGCGGAGGAGCTTCTACGTGTACGCGGGCATACTGGCTCTGCTCAACCTGGTGCAGGGGCTGGGGAGTGCGCTGCTGTGCGCGGACATCATCGAGGGGCTCTGGTATGTGTGGGGGGGTGGGGGATGGGGCGGGGGTCGGGGAGGCCAGGGGTGGGGCGCACGTCCCCCCGCCGCAGCCCTGACTCGCCCCTGCCCCCAGCTGCGTGGACGCCACCACCTTCCTCTACTTCAGCTTCTTCGCGCCCCTCATCTACGTGGCCTTCCTGCGCGGCTTCTTCGGGTGAGCCCCCCGCGCAGTGAGGGACGCCGGGTGGGAGTCTGAGTCAGAGGCCGCAGGCGGGGTCGCTCGCGCATGCGCAGCTGCCACCACCCCCCCACACCTCCCCCGGGCCTCGCGGCCTCTGGCTCAGGGCGCCCAGGCTTCCAGGGGCTGAGGAGGCCGGGGGTGCATGTCAGAGCACGCTGTGCATGCACCGAGCACACAGACACTGTGCACACAGGTGTGTACACACGTGCATGCATGTTCACACCCACATGTACCCATATGTAACTCAGTCATGAACATATGCCTGCACGCACACATATGGAGACCTGGCTTCAATCCCCGGGTTGGGAAGATCCCGTGGAGAAGGGAGAGGCTCCCCAGTCCAGTGTTGTGGGCTGGAGCATCCCATGGACTGTGCAGTCCACAGGGTTGCAAAGAGCTGGACACAACTGAGCAGCTTTCACTTTCACACACGCACACAGGCACGTGACACCCGTGTGGACGCGCGTGTCCAGACGTTCAGTAGATATATATACACCACAGACACACACAGTATGCACGCCACAGCCTGTTCCCTCCAGAGCAGGCTGGACCGGCCAGCCTGCCCATGTGCTTGGCCACTGCCTCCTCAGCAAGCGTGCTGTTGGTGCTGCAGACGCAAGCCCTGAGCTCCCCGAGGAGCTCATGTTCCATCGGGGGTGCCTGGAGCAGGGAGCGGGGTTGGGGGGTGTCCAGCGTGCCTCTGAGCATCGGGTGGGTACACCTTTGTACATGTCTGTGTCTGGAGGCCTGTCAGGGAGCTGGGAAGCTGGAGACTGTGGGATTGAGGGATCCCAGCCTCAGCTGTGGGAGTGGGCGTCTTGCCCCCAGCCCGTTCCCTACCTGCCAGGTCTGAGAGGGTGGGGGGCTAGACTGGACCCCAATGTGCATGACCTCACGCACGACCTGTCTCCGTGGGCTCAGGCTGCTTTCTCCCAGGAGAGTCACCCCGAGGTCTGGGGACGGGTGGCCAGACACCCAGTGGGTGGTGCGAGCGGGGCAGGCGGGGGTCAGAGCGGTGGGCGCCCCGTGCTACGCGCACCTGCTCTTTAAGGCCTGCTGTTCCCCAGGCTGGACTCTGTCCATCCACTTGACATGAGAAGGCAGGTACTCCCCGGGTTCACTCGCCTGGAGCTGGGGGGCTCACACGTGTCCCAGTGGACCCCAGAGGGCAAACAAGGAAGGGCGCCTCAAGGGGTGGGCATTAGGGGCCCTCAGCGTGTTTCTTTCTGGGCCCAGCCCCAGCAAAGAGGGCCTTCTGGACTCACAGAGGTCCCCTGACTCTCTTCCCCACCAGCTCGGAGCCCAAGATTCTCTTCTCCTACAAATGCCAAGTGGACGAGACTGAGGAGCCGGACGTGCACCTGCCCCAGCCCTACGCGGTGGCCCGGCGGGAGGGCCTGGAGGCAGCCGGGGCGGCCAGCACGCAGTTCGATTCAGCCGGGGTGGCCTACTTGGATGACGTGGCCTCGCTGCCCTGCCACGCCGGCAGCATCAACAGCTTGGACAGTGAGCGCTGGAAGGCCATCAACGCCTAGCTCAGCCACCCTGGGGGCTGGACTGCAGGGGACAGCGAGCGCTGGAGGGCCGTCAACACCTAGTGCAGCCATCCAAGGGACTGGCTGCGGGGGGCCGGGGGCGGAGAGCCCCAGCGGAGTGGACAAGGGGCCCTGCCCACCCTCTGTCCCCACCTCTGTTCAGCCGGGGCCGCTTCCCCCTCCCAGCTGCCCCTGCTGCACTCAGGGACGTGGCCCTGACTGTGTGTCCCAGCCACCGTCTCCCTGCAGCCTGGGCCCCGGGACTGGACTGGCCTCCTCACCTCCCACCCCCACCCCAGAGCCTGCACCGGCGGGATGGCCGAAGTGTGTCTATTTTCCTGATCTGTTTTCTAATAAAAAGGAACAGGGTGGAAAGTGGTGGCGTGGCTGCCGTGGAGGGTTGGTGGGGCCGGGGGGCCCCCATGCCCCCGGCGGGACGGTCCTCATTCTGTGTGCCGGGCCACCCCCCCGTGCATGGGGGGAAGCAGAATCAGACTCTGCCTCTCGCCAGTCCCCGCACTGGCAGGCCTTCGGGGCACCCGGGGAATGGTCTCCATCACCCTCCCATCAGAACCAGCTTTCAGTTTCCAAGGAGCAGCTGTGTGCTCGCAGCTGGGAGGACGTGACCTTCCTTGTCTCGCTGAGATTCCTTCTTATCAGCACTAAGAAAGCCTTAAGAGTTTCCAAGGCCGGAAACTAAAATCCCACTGTTGGGCACCAAGAGGAGGGGGAGAAAAAGTAGGCTCAACAAGCTGGAAACATCGCCAATGAGCAGAACATGCGCAACCGGGGGCGGCGGGGGCATCGCCTCTGCGGGAGAGCGGTGGGTGCTGTGGGCGCGGCCTCGGCCCAGGGCTTCAGGGGTGACCACACCCTCAGTAGCTGCTGGAGACAGTTTTAAAAACAGCCCCTGGGCGGTGTTTTAATAACAACCACGGGGATTAAGGATCCGGGAGACAATGAGAGCCCCCCTGTCCCCTCCCTCCTGACTCTGCCCGGGCCCTGGGACCAGGTGCCCACCGGCGTGAATTTCCCTTTTGTCACCAAAGCACACACGTGTGCGTCCGCAGACAACGGGCTTCACCTCAAACAAGCGTGTTCACGCGGCTCCTCTCCCGCTGCTGTCTGCACTCAGCTCCCGTCCCGGGCCCCCCTCCCGTTCGGCTCGCCACCGAGTCAGCAGAGCATCATCTACTCGCCAGCTCTGTTTGCAGTGACTGGTGTCCGACGCCCGGTCTGCCTGATCCCCTGTGCACACCAGGGGCTCCGGGGCAGATCCAGGGGACGAGGTCTGGGCTGTTCTCCCAGTGGTCCGGGTGGTCGGGCCACAGACCCAGAGATCTCACTCCAGGTCCTTCCCCGCCCTCAGGGCTTCCGAGACCCCTCGAGGGGTCCCTGAGGTCCAAACTATTCTCATAGTGAACCGAGTGCACCAGGAAATTTTCCAGACCCGGCGGGTGATGGCCGATGGCATGTGTGCATTATTAAAATTAAACTGTTGAGTATATAGCTTCAAATCCATAAATGTTAGTAGACTTAGTTCCCATCCAGGACACTCGCTGTTTGCTCCGGGAACTCTCAGTCCATCTCAGAACAGTCACAGCTGGTTCCCGTGTCCACTGGGGGTCGTGGAGGGCCTGTCATAGCCTGACCTGCCTGATCGTCACTTGAGGGGACACTGAGCATCCAAGCAGGGAGTCCTTTCTGAGGCTGGAAGGGGCAGGAAGTCAGGGAGCCCGGCGCAGGTCAGACTCCGCCGCCATGAGTGACCCGCACCCTCTGGCCTCAGTTGCAGACGCACAGAAGGGAACACAGGACTTGCGTCCCTGGAGCATCGAGAGCCAGGGTGGGCCAGGGCCAGCCCCGCAGAAGCCATCCTGTGCGTTCCCCGCAGACAGACCTTCCTCCTGCTTGACACCCACTTGACCACCTCCACGCACACTCACGTCGGGAAAGCACATGGACAGGACCACACTGTCCGAGCTGAGGGCTCCGTGGCCGTTCTCCCGACTGTCCCCATGGCAAACAATCTAGTTCAGGGCCAGACACATGAGGGCTGGCTGCCACCGGAAGGAAATGCTTCTCCTCACCCATTGGTCACGCACTAGCTATTTATATTTATTATTCAGAGGGAAGCAGGGACCCTGACTGTGGAAGGGGGCGTGACCCTAATGACACAGCGTGTGTGCTCCGTCACTCAGTCGTGTCCGACTCTGTGCAACCCCGTGGGCTGCAGCCCGCCGGGCTCCTCTGTCCCTGGGGCTCTCCAGGCGAGACCCCCAGAGTGGGTGCATAATGCAGGACTTCTCCCCAGGAGGCTGGGCGGCAGGCCTACCTGTGAGAGCACCCTCCCCAGTGCCGGCACCCCAGCCTGCGGCCCCTGGAACGCCAAGCTTCCCAACACTCAACTGCCAGCCGTGTGGGAGGGAGACCGCGTGTGGCTGGGAATGTTTATGCTTACCAAATCATTTCTTTTTGCAGCTGTTTAGTCAGATCGGTTAGGAATTGTGTGGGGATGTTTATTCTGGCGAGAATGTTGGATGGCATCACCGACTCAGTGGAAGTGAGCTTAAGCAAGTTCTGGGAGTTGGTGATGGACTGGGAGGCCTGGCGTGCTGCAGTCCACGGGGTCGCAAAGAGTCAGACACAACTGAGCGACTGAACAACGTTGGAGCCTGTGGACTCCGATCCAGCCTGGCCGCTGGGCCTGTAAACTTCCCACTGGACACCAGAGGGCGCTGGGCAGCAGCCTCCCCGCTCTCCTCCCGGCCCCTGCCCAACCCTCTGACAGCAGGTAACATCCAGACCCCAAAGGCTGGGTCCAGGAACAAGGTCCTGATCAGGAGCTACGTTTAGCCCTCTCAGGTTCGACACCTCATACGCTGGTGTGAAAAAAGTTATGTCTGTTGACCCAGATTAAGATTCATGTACCTGCTTGAAAATGTCTTAGCTGGAAATTTTCTGAACATCCAGTATGGAGAGTTGTCTTTAAACACTTGGGCTTCCCTGGTGGCTCAGCTGGTAAAGAATCTGCCTGCGATGCAGGAGACCCTGGTTTGATCCCTGGGTTGGGAAGGTCCCCTGGAGGAGGGAAAGGCTACCCACTCCAGTATCCTGGCCTGGAGAATTCCATGGACTGTACAGTCCATGGGGTCACAAAGAGTTGGACACAACTGAGCGACTTCCACTTTCTTTCTTTTAAATACTCAGCGCCACGCATCCTTCCGTGCCTCATGGATGCTGCCCCTCACCCGCTCCGCCTCTCCAGGTGAGCCGTGGCGGGCGAAAGCCGGGAGGTCCAGGCCGGGACACTGCTGGCTGGGGCCTCTGCTCGGAACAAGCCCGCTCTCCTGAGGTCGGTTCCTCTGCTAGACGCTGGCCTTCCTGGCCCCCAGAGGAGACGGGCGCTGGACGCACGCACTCAGGTGTATGAAGAAGAGATGCGTGTGTAGCTCCCGCCTGTGCTAGGTGCTGCCATGAGGCTCCGCACCTCCAGTGGCCCTGTGACCCTCTCAGCGCTGAGCTCGGCGGGTGCTGTCATTGTCCCTGTTTCACAGACGGGAAAACTGAGGCTTAGAGGTTTTGGTGACCCGGCAAAATGCCCGCTGTAGGAAAGTGGTGGAGCTCTGGTTCTGACCCAGCAGTGAGGCTACAGGCCCACGCTTTGCAGTGTTAGAACCATGAGACAGCCGGAGACTCCGGACAACCTCTTTGTGCCCCCTTGTCCACGGAGGCCTGACGTCCTGGCCCTGCAGTGACGCGGGTTTCTCCCCAAGTCGCCAGGTCGGTTGGGCTGGGTTTCTGACCCTGGTTACTTAGAGGATCCAGGGCAGGCAGGGGAGCGTGCCCAGCTGGGGCCGGGTGCGGCCTGCAGACCCTCGAGCCCTGAGTCCAGGGGAGGGCCAGCCGCAGGTGCAGGGACACTGGGGGGTGTCTTCTCAGCTCCAGCAGAGGCGGCGGCTCTGACTCGGGGTGGAGAGAACGTGCGCGCAGCCGTGTGCACACCCACGGCAAGTGTGCGGGGGACCTGCTCCAGGCTCCAAGCACAGGCCTGGAGACACACAGAGGCGCACACTCACACACAACGCAGAGCCCTGACCTCGAAATCCCACCGCTGGGAAGCTGCCCGAAGCACGGAGTGTGGGGCGAGTGCCAAGACTCTGCTCCAAGGAATGTCCCTCTGCGTGGCCCCTAATCACGGCGCTGGCGCACGTGGGGCCGCGGTGGCGGCGGGGGCGGGGGGTGGTGCTTGGGCCCTCGAGCGAAATAAGGACGCAGCTTGAGGACAGTCTTGCATGCCCGGCGCCTGCCTGCATAAAGCCGAGTCACAGCCAGCGAGGAAGCAGGTCCAGCGTAGCCGGGCTGGTTTCTGAGTCCAGATGGCTGTGGGTTGGGGGTCCCACGGGAAGTGAGTGATGCTGCATGGTGACAAAAAACAACGCGCTTTTGAAAATGATGATGAATTCTGCGCACACACACACCCTCCCCCAGGTGACCGTGAGGTGCAAAGGGAGATCAAAGTCACGACGTTGCCTTAAAGGCAGGTGGTCGGGGCAGCCGCGGCGTCCGGGGGGTGCAGAGCCCCGGCGAGTAGGGTGGGGCCCCGGGCAGCCCGGGTGAGGAAGGTCCCCATGGCACGGTGAGTAGGAACAAGACAGAACGGCGTCTCCAGACCCCCAGCACACACACGCGCCCGCGTCTGGGGAGCAGCGGGTGTCAGGGACCAGGGTGGGGAAGGGAGACTCCTGCTGCCCGCAGAGCGGTCTGCACCTCGAGTCTGAGTGTCATTCCTGCAAAACACAGAGGAAAAGGGGCTCCCCAGGTCTCTGGGCGGCACACGGCGGTGGGGATGTCCAAACACGCAGGCCATGCCCACCGGGCCCACGCACTTCTGCGCCAGCCTGCCACCCTCCCGGCCTGGCCCTGGGCTGGGCGCCCAGCTCTCTGCCACTGCGATCCCCTCTGGCTGAGCATCAATTTTCTGCCAGGCTGGCCCAGCCGCTGCAGAGCCGCCTCTGATAGCACCCTGCATGAAAGAGCAGAGCAATTAGGCAATTTACACTGTTTTCAACGGAATTTAGGCCTGGTGTTTCCCTGGGAGGGCGGGGGACAGAGGGCAAGGCTGGTGACAGACTCAGGAGATGACACTCAGCCCCGCAGCCCAGGGGGCACGGAGCTGGCAGGCCCCAAACCTCTGTCCAGCCATGGGGACCCATAAGGACCTGGTCCTCTGGAGCCGCGGGACACAGCTGACAAATACACGAGACGACCCCCGGATGAGACAGGAAGTCGGGAAAGGGAATGACTGGGGAATGCGGCCAGCCAAGGTGGTCAGCCTCGCCAAGGGCTCACGTTCCTCCCGCAAAGCTGGGAGGGAAGAGGTGGACACACAGCCTTCCAGACGGCACAGAGGGCAAATGCAAAGGCCCTGAGGTTCGCGCCACCCCGGCCATGTTAGAAGTTAGCACAGCCGAGGCAGGGCGTCGCAGGAGAGGCTGGCTAGGCTGCTGTGGCCCTGCAGCTCAGGGCAACCCTGCGGAAGGCACCTGGACCAAAAGGGGCTGCTGGGGGCGCCCAGGACCTCACAGCCCCGTGTCCTGGCCTCCGAGGGCCAGTGTGGTTTCCCTGACAGAGCCGGGGGTGGGGAGGGTGCACCTGGGAGTGAGGGGGCACTTCTAAGAGAACCAAGCGGCCAGGGAACACCCTCTTTGCCAGGTGGTGAGCTTCCTGTCCTGGGAGGTATTCAAAGGCTAGACAGCTCGCTGAGAGGGTCTGATAGAGGGAACTCCAGTGCTGCGCGGGCGGGACCATGTCTGTTGCCAAGCTGGTCTGGGGGCGTCCTCGGGGCGGGGGGTGGCTCAGGTGGTAAGCAACCCACCTGCCAGGACACTCGGGTTCCATCCCTGCTCGGGAGGATCCCTGGAGGCGGGCACAGCAGCCCACTCGGGTATTCTCGCCTGGAGAATCCCATGGACGGAGGAGCCTGGCGGGCTGCAGTCCACGGGGTCGCAGAGTCAGACGTGACTTAGCGCGCACATGCGTGCACACGCACTCTGCTCAGTGTGGCTTGCTTCCCCCGTTTCCTCACAGCCACACACGGATCTCAAAGCTCGACGTTGCTGAGAAGACACCTCCTCACAGGGCTTCAGAGCTGCCAGGATTTGAAGCCCTCCCTTCCCTGCGCCTGACCGCCACTCCCCAGACAGGTGTTCACCTCTGAGGTTTCTCAGGGTTCCTCCCACTGTTCTTCCCACAAGTCCAAACACACACCAACAGGTCAGCAGGACGGCCTCCCCTTCCTGCCGGGCGCCACCTTGCTGCCTTAGTGGTTCCGTGCCGTCCCCTGGGCATCCAAGGCAGAGACTCTGTACCAGTTCCCAGGTGGGTTGTGCTCACATGTCACAGACACGGACCCCGGCTCCCACAGGGTAACCTCATCATTCTGCGGGCCCGGCTGTGTCCTCAGGTCCAGTGTTGGCGTGGGCTGTGGGGTCAGGGCCAGACCCTGCTGGACAGACAGCGTCCCGTCCGTGAGCGCCGGCTGGATGCTCCCCCCAGTGCCATGGTCGGGACCTGGTTCCCCTGCGTCCCCCCCACACTGTCTCTGGGTCATTCATCTCGGCTCCCCGGGTCATGTGAGAGTGCGGGCATCTGTCACGCTGGCTCAAGGCCTTTGAGTTTCCTTTTTGAGAAACTGTCTATGGCTGTTTTCTCCCCACTTTTGTGGGGTTGCCTCTTCTTGATTTCTAGGAGCTCTTCATATACTGATTAAACTAGACCAGACTACGGCCTGTAGTCTGCTATGCCATGCCTGCTTCTTCATGAAGCATCTACTTCTGCTTCACTGACTACGCTAAAGCCTTTGACCGTGTGGATCACAACAAACTGGAAAATTCTTCAAGAGATGGGAATGCCAGACCACCTGACCTGCCTCTTGAGAAATCTGTATGTAGGTCTGCTGCTGCTGCTGCTGCTGCTAAGTCACTTCAGTCGTGTCCGACTCTGTGTGACCCCATAGCTGGAAGCCCACCAGGCTCCCCTGTCCCTGGGATTCTCCAGGCAAGAACACTGGAGTGGGTTGCCATTTCCTTCTCCAATGTGTGAAAGTGAAAAGTGAAAGTGAAGTCGCTCAGTCGTGTCCGACCCATAGCGACCCCAAGGACTGCAGCCTACCAGGCTCCTCCATCCATGGGATTTTCTAGGCAAGAGTACTGGAGTGGCTTGCCATTGCCTTCTCCGAGTATGTAGGTCAGAAAGCAACAATTAGAACAACAGATTGGTTCCAAATCAGGAAAGGAGTATGTCAAGGTTGTATATTGTCACCCTGCTTATTTAACTTATATGCAGAGTACATCATGAGGAACGCTGGGCTGGAAGAAGCACAAGCTGGAATCAAGACTGCCGGGAGAAATATCAATAACCTCAGATATGCAGGTGACACCACCTTTATGGCAGAAAGTGAAGAGGAACTAAAGAGCCTCTTGATGAAAGTGAAAGAGGAGAGTGAAAAAGTTGAATTAAAACTCAACATTCAAAAAACGAAGATTATGGCATCCGGTCCCATCGCTTCATGGGAAATAGATGGGGAAACAATGGACACAGTGAGAGACTTTATCTTTTGGGGGGCTCCAAAATCACTGTGGATGGTGACTGCAGCCATGAAATTAAAAGACGCTTGCTCCTGGGAAGAAATGCTATGACCAACCTAGACAGAATATTAAAAAGCAGAGACATTACTTTGCCAACAAAGGGCTGTCTAGTCAAAGCTATGGTTTTTCCAGTAGTCATGTATGGATGTGAGAGTTGGACTATAAAGAAAGCTGAGCCCTGAAGAATTGATGCTTTTGAACTGTGGTGTTGGAGAAGACTCTTGAGTCCCTTGGATAGCAAGGAGATCTAACTGGTCCATCCTAAAGGAGATCAGTCCTGAATTCATTGAAAGGACTGATGCTGAAGCTGAAACTCCAATACTTTGGCCACCTGATGTGAAGAGCTAACTCATCTGAAAAGACCCTGATGCTGGGAAAGATTGAAGGCAGGAGGAGGAGGGGACGACAGAGGATGAGATGGTTGGATGGCATCACCAACTCGATGGACATGAGTTTGAGTAAACTGCGGGAGTTGGTGATGGACAGGGAGGCCTGGCATGCTGCGGTCCATGGGGTCGCAAAGAGTCAGACACGACTGAGCGACTGAACTGAACTGATTGATGGCCTGTATACTCAATCAGGCCTGCTGACTTGATATTTTTTTTAATCAACAAAATCCCCTTGGGGCACACAGCCAGGCTCCCTGTCTGTGGCTTTTGCAGTTACTGCAGCAAAGCTGACAGGGTCTATGGCCTGGGAGCTGGAAGTGTGTACTATGTGGCCAGTGAGTCTGCTGACCCCCGGATTAGATATTTGTCATGTGAAGTGCGATCGCTTCCCCCAGTTTGTCATTCATCTTTTGACTGTTTTTTTTCCCTTTTAAGTGCATTTAAAATTTTTAGTTGTCCAGACGTGTTTTAATAGGGCTCAAAGCTGCTTGACTTTGGAGGGTCCTTGCTTCTCAAAATCCAGGATCTTTACACACCAGACTCTGCAGTTCAAGGTCACTGTGTGCTTTGCTCCAGAGCTAAGAGGAAATGAATGGAAAAAGGCAGATTTGGACGAACACGGTCTAGAAACTGCTGGAGAATTTAGCGCTTGCACTCCACCTTCTGGGGGTTTACCGCTCTGAGAGCTGAAGACGCTAAGGCAGGTTAGGGGGTACTGTGACCCCGGCTCACAGACGAGTGAACCGAGGCTCAGGGGTCGTGGAGCCCGCAGGCCTGCGGGGACAGCGCCGCCACCCCCTGGGCGACCCTGGCTGGTCCCGCAGTGAAGGAACGAGACCCGGGGCAGAGGGGCTGTCCGGAGGGACAGGGAGAGCCACAGCTTCGCGCCCCGCCCCGCAAACCGCGCCGGAGCCCCCAGCCCCGCGGCCCCGGCAGCGCCGGCGGCGCGATGCCCAGCGCGGCCGGCAGGGGCGGCGTCGCACCGGCTGGAGCTCGCCGCTCGGCTGCTGTGCCCCCGGCCCGGCGCCCCAGCTGTGTCCGCACCCCGCACCCCACCCGCGATCCCAGACGGGTCTCCCCGCCTGTGTCCCAACCGACCCCACCGGCCAGCGCAGCCCTGCACGTCCGCCGGCCATCCCAGCTCGCCCCCCACACCGGGGATCCCAGCCCGGCCCACCCCCCATCCCCGCGCCCCCGGCCTGGCCCCGCCCCAGGCCCTCCCTCTTGGCTTCAGGCTTCAGTGCCGGGGGGCTGCGGGCTTGAGTCAGAGGGCGGCAGCCGGCCGATCGCCTCGCGGGAAAATGGAAAGCCCGCCGCCCCAGCGCCCTTGGGCTCTCTCTCCCCCGGGGTGGGGTGGGGGGCTCCTGTCACCTGAAAATAGAACCCCACCCCCTCCGCTGGCCGGCCTGCAGAGGCCCTGGCCGCTGGCATCACCTCCCCCGCCAGCGACCACCCTCCTTCCTGCCCGGCCCTCCCCCCAGTCTCAAGGCCCCCCTGAGCTTGCAGCGCCTCCCCGCCCCACTCCCAGGACGCTCCCCTCGCTGGATCTGGAGTAGCCCCGATTCCTAGCTGCGTGTTTCCTGCCCACCCCAGTGCAGACCCCTAGGAGACTGCGGGGCACCCGCACCTCCACCCGGTCTGTCACTCCCCGCCCACTCTCCACAGCTGACCACACAAGGCCTCCGGAAACCAGGACTGAAGCGACCTCAGACTCTGTCGCGCAGGCCAGTGAACCCCTGCTGGGGGCCTGGAGCTGGGTCTTCTCTGGAAGCTGGCCTCCACGCCTCGTCTGGGATGCTGTGGCGGGCGTGGGCCTGAGCCCCAGGGGCGGGGGACCCCGGTCAGCTCGGGACGGGCAGCTGCTGCTCACGCGCACTGAGCCACACTCACGCCCCACGCAGCCCCAGGACGGGCCAGGCCTGCCTTGCCCACGGCTGTGCACCTGCCGCTCCCTTGCTTGGACGCTGGCCCGTGCCCGGGGTCCCCATCCACCTCCCTGCTTCCTTCGGGTCTCTGCCCCCAAGTCTCAGTGACTCCGGCCCTGACCATGTCCGCCACGCTCGACCTTCACCGTGTGGCTTTATGTGTTTGCCCCACAGGATGGTGCCCAGGGCCCAGCTGGTGCTCAGCAAATACCGTCCAGGGGTGAATTCGTTCTGAGTCCCTCCAGCCAGCGTGTGGGGCCGCTGCAGAGCTGGGCCCATCCCCAGGCTCCGTTGATGGCAGCCAAGCTGTCGGAGCGCTTTGCCCGGGCGTGGGAAGGAGAGGCTGTGCCGTGGTGCCTGGCTGTGACTGTGCCCTTGGGGACAGCACTGTCCCTGGTGCAGGACGGGCCTGTCATGATATGTGACTCACAGGCCGCGGCTAAGCCGGGCTGCAAACACAGCGCTGCCAAGGGGGACTGCCGGCTCTCACGGTGCCAGGGGCACGCCGCCCGGGTCCCAGCATCTGCCTGGCTGCCCCCAGGGTGCGGAGAGCGACCTCGAAGCCCTGCCTCCACGTCCTCCCTGCACCCCCCCACCCCCGCCCCGGCCCGGCACTGTCTGCTAGAGCCTGGACCCCTGTGGCCTGAAGCCAGCCCAGAACACTCTGCTTCCGAAGGCCTCTCAGGGATGTCCTGCCGGCCAGCCCCCCTGCCCCGGGGTGGCTGCACACCTCCTGGCTCCTGGAGTAGGACACGCATGGGGAGGGCCCCTCTGAACAGGGCTTTCCAGGCCTGGGAGCTGGGAGGCTTGAAGCCAGCGGTTAGCTCATCTCAACGTCTCTTTCTTGTCTGTCTGCCTGTCCGGGCAGACCCTGTGGCTGGTCTCTGGACACAGACTCGGGCGCTCAGGAAACCCGCTTCCTGGGTGAGGCCAGCTCTGCCCACCCAGCCGGCCCGCCAGTCCTGCCTGCTGCCCCTGGGGGTGGGGGCTCCTCTCCTGACACCACCCCCCTATCTCTACCCCCACCCCCCACCCAGGCTCTGCCCCTCCCACACCGGGAACCTGGTCCCAGCCTGGGGCGACTTCCCCTCCTCACACTCCCACAGCTCAGTGAGTCTGAAACACACAATTTAGCACTTAATTATACACTCTGCTCACTAATTATTTTGTGCCTTATCTCCGCAGCTCGCGTGAGCTCCAGGAAGCAGATTGCACTCCCGGGCTCCAGCCTCCATGAGGCCCGTGCCTCCTGCCCCCCCGGGGCTGGGAAGGGGGCCCTTGATGGCAGCCTAGAGCCCACGGTGCCCCACAGGTGGACCTGGGCGGGGAGAGGCGGCCTGTCTGCTCCTTCTGCATGTGTTTGCCCAGCCCCTGGCCTGCCTTCCTGGGCCCTGGGCGTCCAGCATGCCCCGGACCACGGAGCCTCCCCACCTCGCCCCGGACACACACAGAGCTGCCCCGCCGGCCCCGCAGCCTCGCCTGGGCCCTCCACCCTCTTGCTGGATGGTGGAGACCCGTGGACCCCTACAGGCCACCCTCCGCCTGCGGCCAAGGAAGGGGGATGTCCCTCCATCCCGTCCCCCTGGCGAATGGCACGGGGACAGACGTCACTGTCTCTCCAGGCTCTGGGCAGAGGCGAGGGTGCGGGGGGTCCACGGGGAGGTTCACCCTGAGGCTGGACTGGGGAAAGGCCTGCGGGGTCTGGGGAAAGACTTGGGCTCCACAGGGTCCACCCACTGACCGCGTCCTGGGCGGGCGTCCCCACCACCCTGAAGCCCTAACGTCCATCCTCCCTGGGGGTCCCAAGGCTGGGGCACCTGGGAGCCCACTAGGGGGAGCAGCGGGGGAGCACGTGGGGCTGGCTGGGCAGTGGCTGCTCCCGCAGGGCACACCCCGACCCCTGACTTTCCGCTGCTCATGCAAGCCCGTCCGTCTATCCTGTGTCCTGTCCTCTCCTGCCCCGACCCATCGCCTGGACGCTTGGCTCTGGTTCCCCCGGGGGATCCCACTGACCGCTGCCCTCTGCAGATCCCCTTTGTCTTTGAGAAAAGGTCCCTGCCCACAGTCAACGTCCTCAGTGATCGCTCTTCTGGCCCCTCCGGCCCTGGCCCTGGGACACCTTCCGCCGTGGGGAAACAGCCACAACCCGGTCCAGGCGGGCCCGACCTCTGCCAACACTCCGGGTCAGCACGCCGGGGCCCAGGCACCCTGACCCGGTGATGAGGGGCCACCTCGGGTCTTGCCCCAGCTCCCGGCCGGGGACCTGCCAGGGCTCTGCTGCAGTTAGAACAGAGGTGCACCCCTGGGTCACAAAGGCCCGCCCCCCTGTTCCCTGGGCTCTGCCGCCCGGCTGGCCCCATCCCAGGACCTCTGCCACACGCGCGTGTCCACTCCCCACTAAGCGCTCACCTGGGCAGGACACACGGGCCGCCTTCCTCACCGCGGGGTCCCAGGCACCCAGTCGGGGCTCCTGTAAGGGGGGCGGGGGTGGTGACGCTGGGCCGGGGTCTCCACTCCTGAGGGTTTGCAGGGGGCAGGCCCTGCGCTCGGGCAGAGGGTGGCCCTGCAGGTGGAGGCGACGTGAGATCGGGGCGGGGGCATAGGGGGCGGACTGGACAGGGCTGGTGGCCACCTCTCTGGGTGTCTCTTCTGTCTCAGCCCAGGCCAGGCGGCATGGAAGCCCCCTCCCCCTGCACCCACCCCATCCCCCGGGTACGCGTGTGAGTGGCTCGGGTGCCTGGTGTGCCCTGGGTGTGTCTGTGCGAAGCTGACCTGCCTGTGGTGGCAGCCCCGTGACCGTCTCCACCACGTGTGGAGTGTGTGTGTGTGTGTCTGCGTGCGAACGTGATTGTTTTGGTTTGATGGGTGTGGGTGTGATTCTGGAGGGCTGTCTGCGAGGATCTGGGGTGTGGGGGTGTCCCCAGGGCCTGCGGGGCTGTGTGAGGGTGGTTCATGGGCTCTGCTTGTGTCTGAATGGTCAGGGGGCCCCCGCCACAGGGCCCAGTGGCCCTGGCCTCCTCCCCACTGTCCCCACCCCCAGTTGCCATCACGCAGCAGTGGAGGGTCTCATCAGCTTGGTGGGTGAGATGGGGGCCATGCTGGAGATGTGTGGGGGTGAGGGGAGTGGATGGGGAGGGGTGTGGTCGCCACTGGACAGAGCCCCTCCCCGCTGCCCCGGGCAGGCAAGGGCTGGACTCATGGACGCCCACCCTCTTCCAGCCCAGCCCCCACCCACCCAGGAGGCTCAGTCTGGGGGGGGAGGCGTGAGGACATGACGGGTGAGTGCAGGTGAATGCTGGGGCTCCGTGCTGCCCGAGCACCGTCCAGTGAGAGGGAACACCTCCCAGACTGGGTGAGGGGCTCTGGGCAGGAGTTGGGGAGTTGCGGGGAGGACTCTCAGATCTGAGCCTCCAGGATGTGGTTCCCTTCCCAGAAGTGAGACAGACTGACGACCGAGAAACTGCACACTGTTCACCGTCTCTAATCCAAAGCACAAACCTCTGGGCTCTCCTGATCGACACACACGGACGGAAAGTCAAGAAAAGCATTTTGCAATTTAATCTGAAATAAACACATTGGAAAAGACCCTGATGCTGGGAAACATGGAAGGCAAAAGGAGAAGAAGGATGCGGAGGCTGAGATGGTTGGATGGCATCGCTGACAACGGACATGAACCTGGGTGAAGTCCGGGAGATGCTGAGGGACCGGGGAGCCTGGCGTGCGTGGGGTCACAAGGAGCCAGGCATGACTCAGTGACTAAACAGCAGCAGCAGCAAAGCGGGGTTTGAAGGACACAGCACTGGTGATGGAAAGCGGGCCCCACCCACCTCCGCAGGTCCTTCCCGGCCTCCCCAGTGGCAGCACCTCCTGCACCTCCTGAGGCTGTGTGCTGACACGCTGTGACGTGGGCCCGCAGTCTGCTGTCCCTTGTCAGGTGACGAGGTGTGTCACCAGCACGCGATCAAGATACAGAACTGTCCCCATCACAGAGACCGCTCCCTCCCCCACCACTCCCGCCACCTCTGACCCAGGAGCCATCTCACAGCTTCATCACTTCAAGGCTTTCCTACACGAACTCCCTGGCGGTCCTGTGGTTAGGACTCCGAGCTTCCACTGCAGGGGGCTCAGATTCCATCCCTGGGGGGCGAAACAAACACCCCACAAGCTGCACCCCAAAATGGGGGGTTTCTTATAAGTAGGATCGCTAGTGTGTGACCTTCTCGATCAGTGCAATGAGACCCACTCAAGCTGGTGCTGGGACACAGGCTGCTGAGACTCTCACCTGGACCGGAGGTTGGGGTGGTTCGCAGTTTTTGACTATTATAAACACCTGCTACAAACAACTGTGTGCAGGGTTTGGTGTGGACGGAAGATAGCGTTTCTCTGGTTTGAGTGCCCAGGAACACGAGCGCCGGGTTGGAGGATAAATGTCTGATTGAAGAAACTGCCTGTTTGCCACAGCAGGTGAGCCTTCCTGTTCTCCTACATCCTCGCCAGCACCGGGTGTTGTCACTTTCTTCATCTCTGACTCTCAGCCTCCCTGTGTCATTGGATTTTGCATGAGTTTCTAGTAGACGGCACACACACCAGGGCTATTTTCCCACACGGTCTGTCTCTGTCTTTTAATCGATGTACTAGACTGTTTAGATTTAATCTAATTATTGACATGTTAGGTCTATGGCAAGCCACTCCAGTACTCTTGCCTAGAAAATCCCATGGATGAAGGAGCCTGGTAGGCTGCAGTCCGTGGGGTCGCTAAGGGTCGGACACGACTGAGTGACTTCACTTTCACTTTTCACTTTCACACATTGGAGAAGGAAATGGCAACCCACTCCAGTGTTCTTGCCTGAAGAATCCCAGGGACGGGGGAGCCTGGTGGGCTTCCATCTATGGGGTCACACAGAGTCGGACACGACTGAAGTGACTTAGCAGCAGCAGCAGGTCTAAGTCTGCTGTTTAATTTTCTTGTCTTTTTGTTCCCTCTGTTCTTAATTTGTTTCCTTCTTCCTGTCTTCTTGGATGCCACTTGAATCTTTAAGAGATGTGGGCTTCCCTGGTGGCTCAGTGGTAAAGAATCCGCCTGCCGACACAGGAGACACGGGTGTGATCCCTGGTCCAGAAGATCCCGCATGCCGCGGGGCAGCTAAGCTTGTGAGCCACAACTGCTGAGCCTGTGCTCTGGAGCCTGAGAGCCACCACTGCCAAGCCCACGGGTCGCAACTGCTGAAGCCTGAGACCCTGCGCTCCACAGCAAGAGAGTGGTCCCCACCCGCCACAACCAGAGAAAAGCCCGGCGGCAACGAAGACCCAGCACGGCCAAAGGTAACTAACGGAATAAAGCTTATCGCAGCACTGTTTTGGTTTCTATGCAGTGTCTTTGGTTGCCTCTCTCCATACTTTAGTGGTGTTCTAGGCGGACACTGTAATTACATCACGTTCATCGATTTGACGTCTTATCAGTTAGAGCGAGACATAGCAACATGAGTCCCTCTGTGTCCACTCCCGTTTATAACGACTGTCTCGAACATTTCCTCTGCACGCACTGAGAATCACATCAGATAGTGGTACAACTTTTGCCTCAATTGTCAAACAAAATCTGGGAGATTTAAGAGATGAAGTCTGTTGTATTTACCTGTATTCTTGTTCACTTTGTGTTCTTCCGTGATGTTCCAAGATTCCTGCTTTTGTCATTTTCTTTTTGTTTAGGGAACTTCCTGTAATAATTCCTTTAGGGTAGGTCTGATGGCGATGGTGACAAATTCTCTCTGTTTTCTTTCTGCTGAGAATGTCTTGATTTCTTTTTCATTCCTGAAGGATATTGTCACTGGATATGAGATTCCGGGCTGACATTTCTTTCAGTGCTTGAAAAATGTTTGCCATTTCCTGCTGGTCTCCATGGCTTCTGATGAGACGTCTGCTGTCAATCAAATTGTGTCTCTTATGCCTAAGATGTCATTTCTCTTACTGCTTTCAAGACTTTGTCTTTAGTTTTCAGAAGTTTTAATATGCTTTATATCTCAGCATAGATTTCTTTTGGTTAATCCTTTTAGGGTATTTCTTAGCTTCCTAAATCTGTAGAATTCGGTCTTTTGCCAAATTTGAGAGGCTTTTCTCTGAAAAGTTTTCCAGTCCCACTCTCATCTTTTTTTTTTTTTTTTTCCTTCCTGGGATTCTGATCACTCAAATGTTAGATCTTCTTCCTTTTTTTTCTTTTAAGTTTCTTAGGTCCTTTAGGGTGTTTCAGATGGTAAAGAATCTGCCTGCAATACAGGAGACATGAGTTTGATCCCTGGGTTGCGAAAATCCCCTGGAGAAGGAAATGGCAACCCACTCCAGTATTCTTTCCTGGAGAATCCCCTTGAATAGAGGAGCCTGGTGGGCTACAGTTCAAGGGGACGAAAAGAGGGCCTGCTCATGACTTTCTCTAAGTCTACTTTTTCTCTCGTGTTCAGATTGAGCAGTTTTTACTGCTTCATCTCTAAGGTCCCCTCTGTTTTGGCGCTGAGCCCATTGGTTGAGTTTTACATTTCGGTTACTGTATTTTCCAGTTCCAGAGTCTCCATTCGGCCCTTCTTTAAGCTTTGGTTTCTTTTCAGAGCCCTTCCATGTTTCCATTTGTTTCGGTCGTCTTCGTTGCTGAAGGAGTTCCGTAGCGGCCGCCTGAGCAGGGCTGGCAGGCGGCCCTGACGTCTGCATCCACTGTGGCTTGTTCTCTTGATCGCCATTTCTCATTGAGCTTGAGATCTTCCTGGATCTCGGTATGAAGAGTGACTTGCAACTGAAGCCTGGACTGTGGGGGACTCAGGCCGTGAGATTCTGGGCCTTATTTAAACCTCCATCTTAGCTGGCATCCTCTGCAGCTGTTCTGGTGGGGGCAGGGGCAGCGGCTCATCACTGCCTGGTGGGGGCAGAGGCAGCGGCTCATCACTGCCTGGTGGGGGCAGGGGCGCAGGTTGCCAGGCAGCCCTCCTCTGACACTGCTTGGGGGGGTGAGCTTTCTGGCCCCCCACCAGTTCAGCGATGCGGTCCCTGCTGGGAGGGGCGCCTCATCACTGCCGCCCATGGCCTCCTCCGCAGAGCTGGGCAGGTGCTCGTGCTTGGTGGACGGTGCTGGTGAAAGCCTCCACGCCCAGGTGGCCTCTGATGCCCCCGGGGAGGGGGACTTGACCACCACGGGGAAAGGGAGACTGTGCCCCAAAGCGAGTAGAACACAATGAGTTCATAGCCAGTTAACTTAGAATTGCTGTCACTGAGTCGTGTCTGACTCTGTGTGACTCCCTGGACTGTAACCCACCAGGGCTCCTCTGTCCATGGGATTTCCCAGGCAAGAATACTGGAGTGGGTGACCATGTCCTTCTCCAGGGGATTTTCCCGGCCCAGGGACCAAACTCATGTCTCCTGCATTGGCAGGCAGGTTCTTCACCCCTGGGCCTCCTGGGGTGAAGAATTTAGAATTGAGAACTTCTAAAGGTCCATGCTCTGTAGTTTTAAGGGATTATTTTTTCCCCTCCACAATAGAACTGTCAGATAATACGAGACTGTGTTTGACATGGGCTCACTTAGGATTCCATTCTCCTTCCACACACGCAAACCGGGCGGTGCCAGGAGGTAAGAGGTTTGCCAGCAAGCATCCAGCTTCAGGTACATGCGATGACCTTGCAGTGGCTCACTATCTTTCAGTCCAAGGTGGCTGCTATAACTCCAGCCATCACATCTGCATTCCAGCCAGTGGGAAGGGGAAAGCGTGACTCTTTTCAAGAACACATATTCAGAGTTGCAGGTAATTTCTGCTTATACTTCACTGGGTGGCATTTATGCACACAGCCACCTCTGGCTGCCAGGAATGCTGGGAAATACAGCCTTTATTCTGGAGACCCGGCACCAGCTAAAAGTCTACAGAGTTCTATTTCCATGTGAGAGGGGTTGGGAATGGCTACTGGGGACAATGAACAGCTTCTGCTTCACCTTGTAATAAATACGATGAGTGCAGCCCTTGTCCCCTCTGCATATCCACCTCACCCAGGCACACTGAGCACCCACTCCAAGTGAGGCCTGCTGTGGGCCCACGGGACCTACGTATATGTCAAAGTCCAAACAGCAGGTAAAGTTCAGACCACGGGGAAAACGACACGACCTTGAACAATGCAGCTGCCACAGATACCCAAGGACAATGCCCAGGGACTCAGCCCCGAGCCCTCACCTTCAACAAGGCATGAAAACACGCCATAAGGGTTTAAACCAGTAGTATCTGGTTTACACGGTTAAAAAGTCACTAAGAAGGCACTTTACACAAAAGTGCGCCACACTGTGCCGATAACAAGCTGATTCAGATATTATTAGTACATGATGACAAGGTGATTCCGATATTATTAGTACAGCATCCACACGGTATATCACAGACCATCTGTCTGGCCATGGGGCATGCGTGCTTGTTGAGTTTTGCTACAGGAAGCTTCCTCTCTGTCACACATCTCTATATTCATGGATAAATCATCTAAATAGTGGACTCCGGGAGGCTGGGTGGCCTGGCCCCCTGCACTGGCCCTGCCTTGGTGCACACAGGAAACTTGTCTGGGGCTCCCCCACCTCCCCCTGCCCCCGCGGCCCGCAAAGCCTCTGCCTGGGCCGGCCAGGAAAGCCGCCCAGCGAGTGGGAGGGGAGCCAGGGCTGCTTGGGTAGCATCACCATGGCAACGCTCCCCCCACTCGGCTCCTCACTGAGACCTGGGCATCTGTGGCCATGGAGACTGGTCCCGCCACGGGCGCATCTGCATAGCAACCAGGGAGGGGGCCACGCAGCTGGGCCCCTGTCAGGAGAGCAGGTACACTTAGCGCTTTTATAAATCATTAAGGGGAAGATGGGTACTTCGGCAAGAGATGGACAAAGGACGCAGACAAAGAGGAACCACAAGTGGCTAATAAATACGTGACAAGTGCTGGCACCGCCAACGATCACAGAGATGCAAATGCAAACAACAATAAGATGCTTTTTCAAAAAAAGCCGTGCGGTTGGCAAGAGATGAAGAAAACAAAGAACAGAGGCTCAGAGTCGGGATGTGCAGGGGGACAGGGCTTGCAAACCTGCTGGTCTGAGCGCACGTTTGCGGAACGTTTCTGGGAGGGCAATTCGGCAAAATGCATCAGAAACCTTTAAAACGCGCATAGCTTTTGAACCAACAATTCTAGTTCCAGTAATTTCTTCCAAGGTAATAATTAAGTGAATAAAGATTTAGCTACAAGTGTGTTCCCTATAGGGGCAATTATAAAAGCAAAAAGTTAGAAACACGCACAATCTGGAGGGAAAACGTGATTAAATAACCCGTTCGGCATTCACACAATAGATGCCAGGCAACCATTAGGAACGCTGCAGACCGTGTAATGGCACAGAACACTGCACACAGTGACGTGTTAAGTGGTAGAGAACGAATTATGAGGCATGCATGGCGCCTGGGAGTTTGAGGGGAAGGGGGCTCAGGGAGCCCCCCAACACCCTGAGTCCTCAGCATCCCGCTACAGCCCGGGAGAGGACCTCCGGAAGTCTGGGTGTGCATCACAGCGGGTACAGGGCAGGGCTGCAGGGCCTGGGCAGCCCCAGCTGGGTCCTGGCGCCGCCACTGGCCGTGGGCCTCGGGGACAGCCATCCCTCGAGATCTTCCATCACGTGGAGGGAGAAGTCATCATGACACCAGCCACCACATCCCAGGTTGTCGGATCGCCAGCCAGCCCCAGTGGACCCAGGGGTCAGTCATGAAGGGCAATGAAAGTTTATTTCAAGGCAACCATGCAGGTTTGGAAACCTTGCTTGCACGAGGAAAAATGAGCTTCAGTGGAGGGCACTGTGGTGGTTTAGTGGTGGTTTAGTCGCTCAGTCATGTCCAACTCTTCGCGACCCCGTGGACTGAAGCCCACCAGGCTCCTCTGGCCATAAGATATTCCAGGCAGGAATACTGTAGTGGGTTGTCACTTCTTCCTCCAGGGGAATCTTCCAGACCCAGGAACTGAACTGGAGTCTCCTGCACTACAGGGGGATTCTGCACTGCTGAGTCACCAGCAAAGCACATAGGACATTAAAAACTTAAAAATATGTTTTATTTGTGGGACTTCCTTGGCGGTCCCTTGGCTAAGACTCTGTGCTTCCAAGGCAGGGGTGTGGGTTTGATCTCTGGTCAAGGAGCAAGGATCCCGCATGCCGCAGCCCCCAAAAAGTGTTTTTAATTGTTATTTGTGATGAAACACACATAACATAAAATCTGTCATCTAATCATGGTCCAGTGCCCCACGTGACAGGCTTACTTCACTGGTCATCCTGCTCTCGGGGCTCGTCTGTGTGGTAATAGGTGTCCAAGTGCCTTCCCTTCAAAGCCTGAGTCACAGTCCACCATGTGAACGGACTACATTGTGTTCATCCATCACCTGTGGCTAAAGAAAGCTGAGCACCAAAGAATGGATGCTTTTGAACTGTGGTGTTGGAGAAGACTCTTGAGAGTCCCTTGGACTGCAAGGAGATTTTGGCCATCTGATGCGAAGAGCTGACTCATTGGAAAAGATGCTGATGCTGGGCAAGACTGAAGGCGGGAGGAGAAGGGGACGACAGAGGATGAGATGGTTGGATGGCATCACCGACTCAACAGACATGAGTTTGAGTAAATTCTGGGAGTTGGTGATGGACAGGGAGGCCTGGCATGCTGCAGTGCATGTGGTCACAAAGAGTCAGACACGACTGAGTGACTGAACTGAACTGAACTGATCACCTGTGGTCAGACACTTGGGTTGTTTCACCTTTCAGCGGCTGTGAATAATGCTGTGGGGAATGTGGGTGTGTGAGTATCTCTTTGAGACCCATGCAAGGCATTTTAGATGTAGAACCACACCCTGGGGTGAAGCTAGAAAGTGACTGGGATGAGCCTTGCTCCCCGTGTGACAACGACCGACTTTAGGCACCCGGGGACCAGAGGCAGGGTTCTGTGAGTGAGCCTGCGGAGACTGTGAGGGAGAGAGCTCGGTGCATTCGAGTCTCCCTGCTGGAGCTCTGCACCCGATCAAAGACCACAGGGGAGCAAAGTAAACAGTCATCAGAAATGTGCAACCAGCGAGAAGCCACGCAGGGACATCAGGGGTGAGACTTAATTCAGCACAAGGGAGCCCACCCAGAAGACGCATGCTGGGGGACGAGGGCGGTTCACGGGAGCAGACACTTCATCCGGGGCAGCCGCGCTCCGTCTGCGTGTCCAGCTGGTCTTTGTTGCACTCTTGTATCTCCTATGTGCTCTTGTTTTACGCCGGCAGTGACTCCTCCTTCCGGGCGTTTCCGAAAGCATCCCAGGGTTTCCTCCCATTGACCCTCCCGGTCACACTGAGGGGTAGGGGTCCTCAGCATAGAGCCGAGCAACAATCATCCAGTTCCCGGAGCTGGAGCATGGCGGCCTGGGATGCCCAGCAAGGCACATGGGCAGTGAGACGCCTGAGGGCAACTGTGCAGATGTGGGACATGGGCCAAGCTCCGGGCGGGCAGAACCCACAAGCGAGGGTCAAGGGCCAAGCCTCCCAGACCAGCCTTTCCCCATTTCCTGACCAGCCTGGGGCCCCTCCTGCTATAGATGAGCACGCAGTCAGCCTGCCTGGAAGTGAAGTGAAGTGAAAGTCACTCAGTTGTGTCCGACTCTTTGCCACCCCAAGGACTGTAGCCAGCCAGGTTCCTCTGTCCATGGGATTCTCCAGGCAAGAATACTGGAGTGGGTTGCCATGCCCTCCTCCAGGGGATCTTCCCAACCTAGGGATCAAACCCAGGTCTCCTGCACTTCAGGCAGATTCTTTACCAACTGAGCCATCAGGAAAGCCCTAACCTGCCTGGGAACCTCCACAACTACCCGTATTATTTGCTGTTTAGTTTTTTAAAATATTTATTTGCCTATTTATTTACTTGGCTGTGCCGGGTCTTAGTTCCCTGACCAAGGATGGGGCGCAGGCCCCCTCCATGGGGAGCTCAGAGTCTTAGCCACAGGACCATCAGGAAAGCCCCTGTTTGCTGTTTTAAATATCACCTCTGCACTGACGGGCCAGCCTCCAGCTGGAGTCTCCAGGACTCCTGATTCACCTCGGTGTCTCCATTCAGGACCCAGGATGAGGCTCAAGCAAGCTGGAGGACACGCCCCTCCCGATCCTCTTCCCAAAACCAGTTCTTTCTCCCGCCATCCCTGGGTCAGTAAATAGGCTCCCTTCTCCATTTTGACCTCTGTTGCCGCAATCACAAATCTTGTCGGCCCCGTTTTCAAAGTCTGTGCAGAATCCGGCCTGAGTTCTCCAGCCCTGCTGATTCCACCCCAGTGCCTGCCATCATCGACTCTGGGGCCCTTGCCCAGCCCCTGGCTGCCTCCACATCCACTCCTGCTCTGCACAGCAGGCAGCCTTCTGCTCGAGACTCCGCCTCTATCTCATGCACGAACCCCAAAGCACATCCAGTGGCCGACAGGGCCCTGAAGGGTCTGAACCTCCGCGGCCTCAGCCTGCCCCCCTCCCCTTACCCTCGCCCCTCGCTGGTGGCCATGTTCTGCCTCGATTGTCCAAGAACAGCCTGTCCCGGGGCTTTGCATCTCCTACCTGGGTGCTCTCCCATCATCAGCATCCCCACCTGCCACCGCCGCCTGCACCTGGGGGACTCGGGCCGCTTCTCAAATGTCACCCCAGTCCCTTCGCCAAGTCAGTCTCCCCCGTGCCCGGCCACCCGCGAGCACAGAACCTGCCTCACCCAGAAGGGACCGGAAGGAAGGGCTGGCTGTGGGGAGATCAGCTGACGGGACGCGTGCCCCAAACAGACCCCATGAGACTGGGAGCTCGGCTGTGCGGGTGGGCGGGGGGCGTGACCACTGGCAAAGGGCCAATGACAGGAGCCCCGCAGCCACGCCCACCCCACAGCCCCACCCACCCCACAGCACCAATGACAGGAGGGGACACCCGCAGCCCGCCCACCCCACAGCACCAATGACAGGAGGGGACACCCACAGCCCCGCCCACCCAGGGCCACGCCCACCCCACGGCCCCGCCCGCCCCACAGCACCAATGACAGGAGGGGACACCCGCAGCCCCGCCCACCCACGGCCCCGCCCCCCGCCGCCCCCCACCGGCCACACCAGCAGGAGGGAGCCTGGAAGCACAGGACAGAGTGACCGAGACGGAGAAGGGCGGGCTCCCATCAGGCTCCCGTCCTCACCAGCTGCGTGACTTTGGGCACGTGTCTCAGCTTCTCTGTGCTCAGTTTCGTCTCCTATAAGATGGGGGTCACGCGAGTGCGCACCTCAGAGAGCCGTTCTTGGTGTTCCTGAGCTAAGGCCAGAAAAGCAGGCAGACCGGCACCTGCACACGGTAAGTGCCGTGTAAAGGCAGCGTTTGTCCCCCTGGAAGGGCAGCACCAACGTGGGAAGTGGCCTGCAGCTCGGACCCCACGGCCCGATGTCCCGGTGGGCACCCCTGGCTTCCGCCATCCTGCCCCGGCTACCCTGCCCCTGCCACGAGGCTCCAGCGGTTGGAGACCAGGCCTGGCAGGGAGGTGTTATGCACACTTTACAATAAAATTCAAAACCAAACAGAACCACAACTACAACTCCAGGCTGCAAGGACGGTGGGGGGTAAGATTCATGCTCAAGAGACGTGGTGGTGTGAAGGCAGAGCTGAGGGTCAGTGGGTCCCGGCCCCGCCAGCACAGCCCCAACTGGAAACGCCCACCTGTCCATCAACAGGGCAGCAGGTATGAGCCGAGGGGCACTGACCCAGCCAAACACCACAGCACAGTGAACAAACCACAAGGGCACAACAGTGCAGATGAAGCTCACAAGAGAGGCTGAGCAACAGTGCCGAATGAAAAAGAAGGCAAGCCATGATTCCATTCTATTTTTAAAAAGAACAAACAGGCAAAAATGGGACTTCCCTTAGTCCAGTGGCTCAGACTCAGAGCTCCTAATACAGGGGCCCGGGTCCACCCCTGGTTAGGGAACTGGACCCCACAATAGGACTGAACACGCCGAAACTAAAGTTCCTGCAACCATGACGCAACCCAGACCTGGTGCAGCCAAATAAGGAAATAACATTTAAAAAGTAAAAACAGGCAACACTGAAAATAGACATCTGTTATAACAAGCGCAGGGAGCGCCACTCAATACTCTGTGGTAACCGATATGGGAAAACAGTCTGAAAAGGATGGGTATCTGCACGCGCGTAACCGAACCCTTGCTGCACACCTGAAGCTAGCGCAACCGTGTAGACAAGTGCTGCTGCTACACGGCAATAAGAACCAGAGAAACAAGCCAAAAAGACAGGCAAAGTAAACAACCACGTTCTGGTGATGCGGTGGAACAGGACGGAGCTACGCAGCAAAGAGAGGGCGAGGTCAGCGTGAAAGCCGGGAGGGCGCGTTCAGGGCAGGAGGGGAGAGGCAGGGTCGGGTTTTCTGCCCCGGGCGGTGGTCCTGGGGCGGTGGTCCGCCTGTGATGACCCCCTGACGTGCATTTCTGGTTGATGCACTCTTCTGTGTGTTCACGGCTCACAAAGAAGAAACTATTTTTACTCCCTGGGTCTCTGAAGACTCGTAACTGTGACACTCTGAGCCACGGCGGACACTTCCCAAAGGCCTTTCACAGGCAGGAAAGCGCCCGGCTGGCGGGTGGCTGCGATTCCCCCTCTTCTGATAAGGAAATGAGGGGTGCTGGGGGGCCCACGACTGAACCCTGGGGCAGGGCAGGAAGCCAGCATCCAGCAACATCCCGTCTTCTCCTTCCAGCAGCGCGTGTGGTGGGGAGGGACAATCACGTCCTGTAAATTGGCTTCATTTAAGATGCACTGGGGAGCCTGCGCTTCAGGAAACTCCAGAGAGAACTCATTTATTAATTGTCTCGGCAAATATTTATCGCATGCCTGTTTTATTCACAAAACTGTGAGCCCCTTTGAAACCTGAAATGTTCTTTCATCAAGGAATCAAGTGTCCCTTAATTTACTGGTGATGCAGGCCTCTACTTTCAGATGTTGATACTTTTAAACTTTTTGTTGTTTAAAAATTTACTGTTTTACTGTTTTTTTCCCCTTATTCTAAAAGTAGTACATGTTCTACAAAACTGTAGAAAATCTAGGAAACTGGGAAAAACAAAGAGAAACTGAAGTTGCCTGCACCCCCTGCCAGAGATAACCTCTGTGAACATGTATATTGCTTCCCAATAGTTTTCCCTAGGTAGGGGCAGATGGATTTTCTTACCAAACTGGAATCATCGTAGGTTTCTTCTTACTTTAATTTTTATTTCATGTTGAACATTCAGTTGGAATCTATCCAGAAAAGTAGAGAGTGGGTTCCCAAGCACGCAGGGTGGGGCAGGGTGGGGGGCAAAGCGGGGCCCCACATGTGCATGCTGGGGGCCAGGTGCCCCTCTCCCTGGGCGATCAGCACTGTCACCACCTCCCCAGTGTGGCATCAGGGCTCTGCCCCAGAGGGACCGGGGAGAGACATCGGGAGACACACCCGAGGGGACACGGCATCAGGAGATGATCACCCGAGGGGACACAGCATCAGGGGACAGCATCCAAGGGGACACAGCATCAGGAGACAGCACCCAAGGGGACACAGCATCAGGAGACAGCACCCAAGGGGACACAGCATCAGGAGACAGCACCCAAGGGGACATGGCACGAGGAAACAGCACCTGAGGGGATGGAGCATCAGGAGACAGCACCCGAGGAGACACGGCATCAGGAGACAGCACCCGAGGGGACAGAGCATCAGGAGACAGCACCCGAGGAGACACGGCATCAGGAGACAGCACCCGAGGGGACACGGCATCAGGAGACAGCACCCGAGGGGACAGAGCATCAGGAGACAGCACCCGAGGGGACAGAGCATCAGGAGACAGCACCCGAGGAGACACGGCATCAGGAGACAGCACCCGAGGGGACACGGCATCAGGAGACAGCACCCGAGGGGACAGAGCATCAGGAGACAGCACCCGAGGGGACAGAGCATCAGGAGACAGCACCCGAGGGGACACGGCATGAGGAGACAGCACCCGAGGGGACACAGCACTCGCTCCAGTGACCCTGAGGTTCTGCACACCCCTCCAGCCTCTGGCCAACGCGTGCTCAGCTGACCCATCTCCCTGCTGTCTGTCAGCTCATTCCTCTTGCAGTCCCACTGGAAGGATGTGATTTCCCTTTGTGAGAGAACCCCGCCATCAAGGTGCTGCAGGGCCTCCACGCCCGTCAAAGGGCAGAAAAGGCAGGGGAGTTACCCCGTGGGGTGGCGTCTGGGCAGCAGGTGCCTGTCGGGGTGGTGCTGAGCTCTTCCTCCCCGGAGGGTCACTGGGGGGGACACGAGGGACTGAAGGGGCCAAGCTGACACAGGGGGGCTAAAGTCAGGGGGCAGGGGACGCCCCAACCAGGGGGTCTACCCCAGCAAGGGGTCTGCTGCTATGACGGTCAAGGAGACAGAAGTCAGCAATGTCCCAGCCAATGGGCACCCCCTGGACCAGGAGGCAGAGCCCACCGGCCGGCCCTGTGGAAGCAGTGGGGACCCCAGCACCCACCTTCCAGCCTGGCTCAGAGCTGCAACGGCACACAGCCCAGACCACAGACTCCCAGAGCCCAGACTTGGGGGCACTGGGGGTGCAGCCCCAGCTCTGCAGCAGGCTTCTGAAGTGGTGTCCAGAGGGGGAGCCTTGAAAACAACCCTGCAGATCTTCCTATAATATTCTCTGAGATGCCCCAGGATCCTTTCAACAAGCTCTGCTTCTGAATAAATCAACTAAAGTTGGGTTTTGAGCTTTCCAACTAGGAAGCCAGATTGCCAGAGCATGAAAATAGGAACAGGCAGGCACTGAAACCACGCCGGCTTCCAGGATAAAGCAGCATCGCCCGGTCTCCACAAATAACCTCGCCGCTCCCTTGAAATCTGTGCTTTCTGCAAGACCCAGGAGTGAACCCAAATATGATGCATGCATTGGGTGACATTGACTGAAAGTGAAATTGTTATGAAATTTAAAAATACAAAGGAGACATCTGAAAACAGACCCATCTCACTGAAATCTCTCCGAAACAGCAAGAAAATCAGACTCCAGCTTGATCAGAATGAGGATTTAGCTGAAACATCAAATCACAAAAATAGGTGAAGCAGAAACAAGAAATACGGTTTGAGCAGGAGTGCAGCAGGAAACAGAGAGACTGCCCACGGTCGGAGGAGCCAGAAGCAGCTGACAAAGTGCCCGTGTTTGAGGGAGAACCACAGCTGTACCTGTCAGACCCAACCCCTCGGCAAATGAGGAACAGAACCTTTGTCTTCTCTGTATTCAGTCTCGGCCGGACAGCAGCGAGCTGGCCTCAGCGGTGGCCCAGGCAGACAACCACACGCCTGCAACCAGCCCCCGGCCACACGGGGACCAGACCTCCAGGGGACAATCACCCTGCCGGGCGCGGACAGCTGCTCACTCGGCCAGCCATGGCCGAGAGCCTGGCTCTCCTCCACGGTGCCTGCGGGGGACAGCTCGTCCACAAAACATGGCCTCGTGCAGAGATGAGGAATCAGAGGTAACTGACCAGCAGATGCTTATAAAGACACCATAAAAAATGAAAAGCGGGAAATTTCACCGAAAACAAAGGGCAGATGCCCGTCATTCAGAAAAAAAACGATTTACTCCCGAGTACCTGAGACCAGACTCTGGAGTTCACATCACGGACCAGCAGATATCATGAAGCCACGCCAGTGTAGGACAAGAGGCTTCGGGGGGCAGGGGTTTGGGGCTCCCAGGGAGAGAGACAGGAGGGAGAGTCCTGGGTGCCCCCAGCTTGACTCAAGTGGGTTTTCCAGTGTTGGAGACGACCCACCGTGGTTAAGACTCCAACCAGTTTGAGTGAGACTCTGCTGTTTGCAAGGAAAGAATTTAGACCATCGCCAGAGGAAGCCCCATTCAGTTGGCTTGGGCCCGGAGCCCACACTCGTGCTCTGACCTCAGCTGCTGCCCCTGACCGAGGCTGCAAACTCTGCAGCCCAGAGCCCTCCTGCCCCCTGTCCCCTCCCCACCTACCCCATCGCTTGGTCAGCAAACGTTTCACTAAACGTTCCCTGTGCAGCCAGCCCCAGTCGTGAGGTTTAGCACAGTGAACCCACTCGGCCACTTCTGAGCCACAGAGCAGGGCCCGTTCGCAGGACGAGGGGTGTGGGTGTGTATGTGGCCCCAGCCCCTGGGTCAGTCCTGTGAAGCTTCATCTCGCTCCTGCGCACTCGACGGGCGGCTGCTAGGGACAGGCCGCTGCGGTGCCCCACCCCCGCATCTGGAGACCAGCCCTGTGCAAAGAGCTGGGGACCCCGGGGTTTGGCCACACGGCCTGTCCTGTCTCCTGAGACGCCGGGGACAGCACAGTGGTGCAGGAAGCCCTCCAGTGGGACACCCGCCCACCAGGCAGGGGGAGGGGCCTCAGGTTCAAGCAGACAAACCCCCCCCTTACCAGCAGAATCTGTATCATTCCCTGATCATTTGAAACCAAACGTCGCTGGCCACTCTGCTGCCATCGTTTCTGATGAAAACGTGTCAAGTGGAGAAAGACGGAAGGGCAGAGAGGTCTGAACAGGCGGTGCCTGGACTCAGACACCGGGGCTCCCTCCCTCAGGCACAGCGCCCGAGCCCTTCCGGCCGCGTCCTGAGGGTGGGTTCAGGAGACGGAGGCCTTCCGCAGCCTCACGTGCGGTGTGTGTTCACCAGTGGCATCGTCCCCTGCGTGGGCAGAGGGACCCCGCGGTCCCCAGACCCGGCCACTTCTCCAGGAAGCAGACCCACGGGCCCTGGCCCGGCCATCAGGGACTTGCTACAGCCCCGGGACTCCCGGGGCCCAGCCAAGAGAGAGGCCCACTTGTCTTTTTGTTTGTTTTTTTGATATGCATTTATTTCTTTGTTTGGCTGAACTAGGTCTTAGCTGCAGCACATGAGACCTTTAATTGCAGCATGCAGACTCTTAGTTGTGGCATATGGGGTCTAGTTCCCTGACCAGGGATCAAACCTCGGCCCCCTGCATTGGGAACACAGAGTCTTAGCCACTGGACTACCAGGAAGTCCCTTGTTTTATTTTGCCTAAGTGAAAGTGAAGCTGGTCAGTCATGTCCGACTCTTTGCGACCTCATGGACTATAGCCTGCCAGGCTCCTCTCTGTCCATGGGATTCTCCAGGCAAGAATACTGGAGTGGGTTTGCCATTTCCTTCTCCAGGGGATCTTCCTGATCCAGGGATGGAACCCAGGTCTCCTACACTGCAGGCAGACTCTTTACCATCTGAGCCACCAGGGAAGCCCCATATTTTGCCTAAACCAGCTTGATTTGGGTTCTTGTCCACTGGAAGTTGTAAGTGACATAATACCAGCATCTCATCCCCTCCTAAAACGTACTCAGCGACATAAAGACGTGAGGTACACGAGACTGTTGGCTCACAATGGCGTGTGACTTGGAATCTGGGTGTGCACTGAGGCAGTGGCCAAGGCGGCGAGGGGAGCCCACCAAGATCACAGCCTTCCGCAGAAGAGCCGTGACTGGAGGAGAGCGGAACCGAGCAGAAAAGACCATCCTCGCTACAGCCAGGAAGGAGTCAAACAGGAGGGAAGGGCGCAGGGCACACCCGGTAAAGAACGGCTCAGCCGCCGAGACGAGCAGGACGCGACTGACACAGGTTAGAACCGACAACCAGACCCAGGAGGGCAGAAGAGCCAACCTCGAACCTCGCTCCCGCCCATGGCAACACGTCAGCTGGACGACAGCCCCGCGGCGGCCAGGACAGAGGCCGGTGGCCCAAGTCCTGGAAATGCCGGCTTCTGCCCTAAGTAGCCAGACGCGCCCCCACCCCAAGCCACGTCAGGCCATGCAGTCACCCGGCTCACACACCCCGAGCACCGTGCCCTGCAGGCCCCGGTCTCAGGAGCTAGTGTCCCCTGCACTTGGTGCCTGAGTTCCTTCCTGCCTGAAGCCAGGGACCCTCACTGGACGGCCAGGCCAGGGACGCGACCGAGACCTGGGGCCTGCCCGTCCCCTCCTGCCCCTTCTCCTACTGCACAAGGAACCATGACGGAACCACCAGAGGGGCACCCGGGGTACAGTCCCGCTCTGCACCCCTGGTGGGTGACCACACCCTGGGGGGAGGTGACGCTGCAGAGCATCCCCCAGGAGTGAGCGCTGGGAGCCCACACTGCTCCTTATGTGGGGGTGTGACTCGGGGGCCCCCAGAGCATCTGGCTATGAAGGCGGTGAGGTTGAGACCCACAGACTCACGCTGACACGGCCGCACAAAACCTCACGCACGCCGAGCCAAGCAGGAGCCTGGGCCGGACCTACCTGCTGCCCTCGGAGCATCTCCTGCTGAGACAGGGCAGCGGGGGCTCACCTGGACACACACTGGCCCCGTGAACACGGCCTCTGGGCTGAGATCTGGGCCTGTCAGACCCAGAGCCAGGAGACTCAGTCACACAGCCCCAGGGCGGGGTCACAGCCCCAGCCGTCAGCAGACAGGCCACCTTGAGACCCCCTTGACCCCTCCTGGTGGACACGGCCCTGCCCACCAGACATCCAGGATGCAGCACCATCCACCTGTGGGGCCACAAGGCCAGCCTCACTCACCAGAGGGAGACAAAGGAAACCATAGTCCTGCACCCGCCAATCCTGGCCCACCCCGAGCAGACCAGACCCAGAGGCCCCCATCCCCGGGACCAGCTGGGCCCAGCCCTGCACACTAGCAGCCAACACAAGCTTCAGGATCCCCCAGGCCCCCCACTCCAGGACCAGCTCCGCCTGCCTGTAGGGGGCACCACCACCCCAGGTGGGGCTTCCACTCCAGGGGGCCAGTGCAGCCCAGAGTCTCCTGGGCCAACTCTGCCCCCAGTGAGCCGGCACCAGCTGGGGGCCCTAGGATTCTGGAAGCGGCCGCCACGTGACCAGACCCCGTTCGCCAGCAGCAACCACACAGGGCGGGGCCGGGCCACCCACCTGCCCGCCAGAGCCCCCGTCAGCGCCCAGGGAGAGGGGACGCCCAGGGCACTCCCACCTTGCCCAGGTCGGGAACGGAACCAAGAGACAGAAAACAAACGGCAACGCGGACAGGAGGAGCCGGCAGAGGAGCGCGCCCCAGACGACGAACAGGACAGACCCCAGGAGCAGACCCGAGTGACGCGGGACGGGCCGCCCGCCGCGGGAGTTCAGAGCGGTGACTGCGGGATGACCCGGAACTCGGGGCAGAAAGACGCGCAGATGAGCAGTCAGAAGTTTCTAACTAAGATACAAAGGACGTGATAACTGAAATTAAAAAGTCCTGGGAGGAGCTGATAGGAGACTGTGGGACACAGAGGGACGGAAGGCAGAGCAGTGGACAGCACTGCCGAGGGACAAAGGGAGGGAGGAGACAAGAAGCAAGGGTGGTCTCGGGACAACGCCAAGGGCACTGATGCTTGCATTAGGGGTGTCAGGAGGAAGGGAGAGAAGCGGCCTGGGAACATATGGGAAAAGATAACGGATGGAGACCTCCCTAAATTGTGGAGGAACGGCCACCCACGTCCAGGAAGGATTAAGCCACGGAGGATCACATCTGGACACAGCCTAAAACAGATTTGGCCGAGAAAAACTCTCCACTTGGCTACTTTGCGTGATCCTCGTGGTCACGTGCGCTGGGACTCACCTTGTCCATGCATCGAAGTGATGATAAAGCCGACCACTCCACTCGCTTTCTGAGAGAGGCACGTCGGCGCGGGGCCCTCACTCAGCAACTGGAGTTAAGCACGCTGCGCTCGGGCCTGCTGAGACCTCGGCCTCCTTGCTTGGAAACAAGAAAGGAATGTGGGAAAGACATTCATCAGAAAAGAGAACTAGGGAAAGTTAGAACAGAGGCAGGGAGGGTGGGGTGGGAGGCCATTCCCTGGGACAAAGAGGGGCCGGTGCTGGGGGCTTCCACATCACTTGGCTCGCTGACCTCACCATTCACACCTGTCAAATGGGCTCAGGGCCACAGGGACCCACCCACTCCAGCACTCGGGACCTCGGACAACAGCCCGCAGACGCCTTCAAGGATGCCTCCTAGGGATCAGGTATCCCTGGCGGGAGGCTGGGACCTTCACATCCCGTCTCACGGGCAGCATCCCAGACAGACATCTGTCCCACGTATGTCGGCTGGAACCTCCCTGCCCCATGGCCTTAGCGGAGTCTGTGTTTTTCCTGGTCTAATAATCTGACCGCCTTTAAAGAATTAATGAGCGCTGAATTTGAAGTGGGAAGGCTCTGCACTTAACAGAATTTTCCTTGATTGGGTTTGTAGGAGGTTTTTCTGTTTTACTAGTTTATTTTCAAAGAACCAGGTCTGGTATTTGTTTACTGCCACTGATTTTATGTTCTGTAATTTATTTATTTGCTTTTATCTTTATTATTTCCTTTCTCCCGTTTCCTTGCGGCTTGTTCTCTCCTTAAGGATCTGAGGTGGAAAGCGCGTCTGCTGTGTTCTGTGTTGTGAGCGGGTCTCTGACAGCAGAAGCACTGACGGTCGTGGGGGAGCCTCCGGGTTGTTGGGGGGGGCGGTCCCAGAGGCTCTGATTCACAGGGCTGAGCTTCCATTGTTTTCTACAGTGTCTGCTGTGTGCTTGATTTCCTCCTTGACTTAGATGTTACTGATGACAGTAGTCTGAAATCTCCAATTTTCTATTTTTAGGAAGCGTTTATTTCTAGTTTTATTATACTGTGGTTGGGACTCTTGTCTCTAAGAGATCTGTTCAGACACTTTTGACATTTGCACCCTGACTACCAGGTCAGCTTCTAGAGATGCTTTATGGGCCCTCCGCAACGCTCAGCCCAGCAGCACGCTCCGTGTCGGCTGTGATGAGATGTTTTAGCCTTAATTCCTTTCTCTAACCACACCATTCACATCCTCTGTTCTTATTTTTTCCATTTCATATTTCATAAAGGAGAATCAGTGAATTAAAATGTCTACCCAAACTAGATTTTTCCCCCTTTATTTTTAACATTAAAAAATGTTAGAAGACTTTCCTCTTGTCCCAGTGGTTAAGAATCAACCTGGCAATGCAGGGGACACAAGTCTGATCCCTGGTCAGGGAAGATTCCATGTGCCACGGAGCAACTGAGCCCGTGGAACACAACTATGGAGCCACAATTAGGAGGCCCGTGTGCCCGGAGCCCGTGTGCCTGGAGGCCGTGTGCCCAGGGCCCGTGTGCAAGGAGGCCGTGTGCCCGGAGGCCCGTGTGCCCAGAGCCTGTGTGCCCAGAGGCCGTGTGCCCGGAGGCCGTGTGCCCGGAGGCCGTGAACCACAAGAGAAGCTTCTGCCGTGAAAAGCCAGTGTCCACAAAGGAGCAACCCTGTCCTCGATCTCCGCAACGAGAGAAAAATGCGCAGCAACAAACACGCAGCACAGCCAGAGATAAAATGAATAAATCTAAAAACTCTTGAGAGTCCCTTGGACTGCAAGGAGATCCAACCAGTCCATTCTAAAGGAGATCAATCCTGAGTGTTCACTGGAAGGACTGATGCTAAAGCTGAAGCTCCAATACTTTGGCCACCTCATGCGACGAGTTGACTCACTGGAAAAGAGTCTGACGCTGGGAGGGATTGGGGGCGGGAGGAGACGGGGACGATAGAGAATGAGATGGCTGGATGGCATCACCGACTCGATGGACATGAGTTTGAGTGAACTCCGGGAGTTGGTGATGGACAGGGAGGCCTGGCGTGCTGTGATTCATGGGGTCGCGGAGAGTCGGACACGACTGAGCGACTGGACTGAATGAACTGAAAAGACATGTTAGAGAAAGGAAAGACGTCAGGACTCACTGAAACTGTCTGTGAGGGTCCGAGGGCAGGGAGTCCGGGCGGGACTGCCGGGTGCTCCCACCCTTCGCTCTCTGGGGTGACCTCCCTGTGTGTCAGTCTGCCCGTCTCTGAAGTGGGTCTAAGGATCTCCATGCGCAGAGCCTCCGTGCAGAGGGCCTCAGCAGCAGCTGGAGATAGGCGAGCAGACGCTGGTGACCAAGCGGCCGTGCGGCGTGTGCGTTGGGACAACCGACTCTGTCCTCTCAGCCATCGGCCGCGTCCGACAGCAGCACTGTTCTGATGCCAGCCTTGGCCCTGCAGCGCCTCCCGGCTCCCCAGCCCCTCTGATCTTCCATCTTCCCCCGCTCAGAGCTCGTGTGCCCACAAAGAAAGTGGGGGCAGGAGTCAGCCGGCCCCCCGCCCCACATCTTCTGGCCCTCCAAGTGGCCTCCCCAGGCAGCTCCCGGCCCATCCCCCGGCCTGAGACGGGCAGTCCCGGGACGTGTCTCTGCCCTCCACACTCTCCTTCCCGCGAGGCTGCGCTGGCCCGGAGGTGTCTGCCTCCTGCCGAGCCTCCAGGGGCTCGTCCATCTCAGCAGGAGCCGTCAGGGCGCCCAGGTTGCTCTGCTCTTTGCCTGCGGAGTCGTTGTGGGCTGGCCGGCGCCTGCTGGATCTGCTGGCCTCTGGGGCTCCTCTGCTACCTGGACCAGCTTGAGGGGTGGCCCCTCCCTGTCCCTCCTCCCTCCCCACCCCCTTCTTGCCTTAGTAGTAGTAAAGTCACTCAGTTGTATCTGACTCTTTGCCACCCCGTGGACGGTAGCCTACCAGGCTTCTCTGTCCATGGGGTTCTCCAGGCAAGAATACTGGAGTGGGTTACCATTTCCTTCTCCAGGGGATCTTCCCGACCCAGGGATCGAACCCAGGTCTCCCGCATTGGAGGCAGACGCTTTAACCTCTGAGCCACCAGAGAAGCTTTATGCGACAAATACTTGTGAACAGCCACTCTGTGCTGTCAGCGTGGAGGTACGGAGTAAAATAGGTGGGGTCCACTGAGTGACCACGCACCTCTGCAGGCCGCACGCAGGGCAGACCCCGCAGGGGGGCATGCGGTGCCCCCCGCCCTTGCAAGCGCTGTGGGGGTGGGAGCTTTGAGCCCGCACCCCACCCCGAGTGGCTGACAGCTGCCACCCACCTCGCAGACTCCCCTTTGCCCCACGAGCTGGCAGATCCACACCCGGGGCCATGCCCAGCAGAAACGCCTTAGATACCCAGGAGCCTGGACAGGCCACGCCCGCATACTGACCACTGAGAGGACGGATCCAGGCTCACAGCGTCGGCCCTGATGGAGAGAAGGGCACGTGCTGGGGCAGCCGTCCCCAGCCTCTCAGGCACCAGGGACCGGGTTTTGGGGAAGAAGGTTTTCCGCAGACCCAGGAGGAGGGGAGGTTTGGGGATGACTCAAGCACGCTGCATCAGCTGTGCACTGTTTGTACCGTCACGACCTCAGCTCCACCTCACATCAGCAGGCATCAGGACCCAGAGGCTGGGTATCCCTGCGCTAGAGGCCTCAAGGTCCAAAGCCAGAACAAAGCCTCTGGGTTGTTGGACGTCAGGACATGGTCACCTCTGGAGCGAGTGGCCTTGGCGGTGCCTCCTCCGCGGGTCACTCTGCACAGCTGTCTCAGCCCTCCAACAGCAGGTGGGGGCATCTCTAATGTTACAGACCTGGGGGTCACGTCGGGGTTGATCCCTCAGCTGCCCTCAGAAAGACCTTGCGGGCAACTTGAAGGCCACAGTGGTAAATGTGTGAGCCCAGCCACATGCTGGGTCTGAACCCCCTGGACGCTACACAGGCCTGGTGGGACTGAAGTTCGCTGGGCTGGGCGCTGCTCCCAGGGCCGGGGAGTGACTGTAACTGCCAGGGGCCCCACAGGTCCCCAAGCCCAGGACCTTCCCACCTGGGCGAGGGTGTGCGGGCACGCGGGGCACCAGTGTGTCCACAGCCTCCCCCTCTCTGGGCACGCAGGTCTCTGCCGCGGGCCTGCAGGGGCTCCCCACAGATCATCTTCCCGCCGGATCGTCCCCGGAGTCCCCTTGCCCCAGGAAATGTCTGCCAGGCCCCAGGTGCCTCCAAGGAGCCCCTCTGTGCCTGCTTCGTCCTCCCGATCCTGGGGGTGCCCCGAAGGCAGGTGAGACCCAGGCAAGTAAACTCCAGGCAGGCTGGGGCTTTCCCCAGGGACCCCGGGTCTGCAGTTGGGAGCCCTGGGCTGAGCATATCTGGGGGGACGGGACAGACAACACAGGAAGAAGTCCCAGAATCCGTCTTCGGGTGACAAAGACACGGGCTCTGGAGGGAGCAGGAGGGAGGGGTGTTTGGCGAGGGACCCCAAGAGTAGAGACCTCCAGGGCAGAGGCCCTGGGGTAGGGATGTCTCCACGAAGACGGGAAGGCAGGGGAAAGGCATGGGGTGGGGCTGAGTGGCCGGCGCGGGTGGGTGATGGCAGACAGGCTGCGGGTGATAACCGCAGGAGGCCCCTGGGCAGGCCTTGCCCTGCAGGACATCTGGGCCCATGCTGTCACCTCACACGCAGAAGGGGAGGGGACGAGAAGGCCCAGAATCTCCTCCAGGATCCCCGGATTCTGCGGACTCTGAAGGTCAGTGGGAGCCCAGTTGCTGTTCCCTGACCCTCCGGGCCCCTGCCCTGCACCCCATCGGGGCCTCGGCCGCCTGGACAGGCTGATAGGCGCTGGCTCTGCACCTGTCAGGCTGTGTGGATGGCTCCTCGCCTCTGATCCCCTTATCCTGCTGCTAGGACCAGGCGTGCTTTCTTTGAGGCAAAGTAATTTATTTTCTAATTACAGACGGCACCGAGCCTGAACAAAGGGAAGCAGCTCAGTTTGAGTCGGAGAGGTCTGTGCAGAGCTTTCCCACCCCCCCGCCCCCACCTTGCTCTGCTCGCAGGCTGAGGGCCCCATGTGGGGCCCAGGCACCCATCTGTGGGGTAGGGTGGGGGCGCGTGGCTATGGGGCCCTTCCAGCCGGGGCGCCTCTAATTCTCGCAGACTTCCTCCTCTTTCTCCTTTGATACTTTCAGATGCAACACAGCCCATACGTCTCCCCCCCATGCAGGGGCCTTGGACGAGCACCCCCTGCCAGGAGACCCTGAAGCTGCCCCTTGATGAGACTGGTCGCCCAGGCGACACACAGAATCAAAGCCGACCCCCCAAACGGGCTGATCAATAGCTCCACTGGCCCAGCCCGCCTGGCGGCGAGAGGCGTGTTTAGACGGTCTTCTCTTTTCTTGTCTGGCAGGCCCGAGGGCCCAGGAACGAGCCATCTCAGCTGCCCTCTGCCCTGACATTTCCCCTTGGAAATGTTCTGGGGAACACTGGTGGGGACCACCAGAGGCCTGCCCCCTGCCCCAGCGTCCACCGTCCCCCAGCTATGGGAGGGGGCCATGCGAAGCCGGGAGGATGGTCCATGAGCACCTCGGCCTGTGGAGCAACATGGTCCTTCAGAGCCGGACCCGGGTCCCCCATGGCCGCCGAGCTCCCAAGGCAGTCATTCCCTGGGCCCTCGCTCCACTGCTTGTCAGGGTCAGACCCTGGGCCCCTCACCCCTTGGGCATGGCTCCTTATGTCTCCCTTTCCAGCCCCAGTAGAGGCCCAAGCCCCCAAGGCCTGAGACAGTCTCCCTGGGGACAGGACGCTGGTGAGAGACTGGCCCACCCCTGACCCTACGTCTCGGGTGGATGCTCCCCGTGGGCTCCGGGCCTGAGGTTCCTATCTCAGCATCTCACCTAGAGATCCGGAGGCTCCTGGGCACCCCAGACTGAGCGCAGCATGCTCTATGCCAGCTTCTGCTCTGTGCCTTCCCCTCGGGGGGAAGCCCACCTCCTCTGGGCTGCCCCGCTTCACGTCTGCGTCTCCTACCAAGACCGTGGCCCGTGGCTCCTGACCGCTCCTGGCTCCTCCCCGGGGCCACCACACATCCTGGAAGCCCTAAGAGTGACCCCACTGCCCCACTGAAGACCCCCGCGCCCCGTCCTGCTTCATCTCCGGGGGGGACCCGTGAGCAGAGGACGGCCTGCCTCCCCGCGGGGCCCCAGCCTCCAGCCCCCTTGGCCACCTGGAGCTCCTGGGGTGGCCCGAGCGCCCTTCCTCCTCCCCACCACGGCCTCACAGACCCACATGGTCAGGAATCAATCCTCGTTTGTAGGCAGCGGGGGACCCTGGCTGTATAGTGGCCTCTCTGGAGGGCCCAGCCTTGCCCACCTACAAAGGCCTGGCCGGCGAGTGGGCGGGTTTTGATCTCCAGGTGCCCTGGGACTGCAGCTGCGGCGAGCCAGTGGCAGGCTGGACTCCTTGGCCCTGAGAAGGTCGCCCCGTGCCCCTCACCTCAGCTGGCGCCCCCACCCCCTGGCTAATTAACGCCCGGAGCGGCCGTCTGCTTCCTCACTCGTCTCATCTCCGACATTTTTCATGTCTAATCCACTGAGGAGATCTCCTGAAGGCTTTGAAGTCTCCGGGCGCACGAATAAAGATGTCACCCTGGCACACACGGCGCCTCTTAATGAGCACGGGTTTGATGTGAGGCTGTGGCCTGAGGGAAGCGGCCAGGCCTGCCTGCAGCGGGCGGGCAGGGGGCCCAGGCTGAAGCCAGAGCAGGCTGGGGGGTCTGAGCCCCGCAGGCCCCCAAGGAGGGGAGGGCACGGCATGGCCAGGTCCCTCATCCCTGCGGGTCAGGGACCCCAGGCCTCGGGGCCCAAGGCCAGAGACCTGGGTCAGGCAGAGTGAGCTGAAGATGGAGAGCAGGTCAGGGAAAAAGGAGAGATGGCCCCTCACAGGGGAGACGGGGCCTTGATGGGTGGGGGGGCGCGGGGGGGCGCAGGGGGGCAGGGTTTAAGATGTCTGGGGGAGATGGACCTGGGAGGGGAAGGGGGGAATGGGACTGGGGGGAGGGGGAGATGGAGGCTGGGGGAGGGGGTGAGGGCAGGATGGGATGTGGAGCACAGAATGTACCAGAATCTCCATGAGGAAATAGCTGGCTTAACAAAGCATTTCCATATTATAGAATAATGCCATATTTGGGAAATGAAAGGAAAGTATTTTTCCTGTATCCTGTAGAACCTATAGATAGTAGAACTAAACAAATTCTCCAGGTAGGTAGGGCTTGGATTTAAGAAGATCACCGCAACAGGACTCCCCTGGTGGTCCAAAGGTCAAGACTCTGCCTGCCAGCGCGGGGGACAAGGGTTTGATCCCCGGTCAGGGAAGATCCCACCTGCCTCAGAGCAACTGCGGAGCCTGTGTTCTAGTCCAGAGTCCGAGCTCTGCAACAAGCGGGGCCACCGCCATGAGAAACCCAAGCAGGGAGTAGCCCCCGCTCTCCGAAACCAGAGGAAACCGGTGCAGCCAAAGGTAAACTAATAAACTGGGAAAAAGCAGCAGACCGTGGCCAGGGCCGGGGCCAATCTCTCCAGGCGTCCCCGTGCTGCCCGGTGGAGGCCGTCACCCCTACTTTTCAGCACAGACACCTGGGCCTTCAGGAGGGTGGCCTGCTGGTCACACGGCGGCGGTAGCTAGAGGCAGGCTGGGAGGGGCGCAGACGCTAGCCCTGCTCCTGGCTCCACCCCAGATCCAGGCTGCCCGGCCTCCTCCGCGTCTGCCTCGGCAGAGAGAAGGCCGCGGCCTGGGGGTCGGGCAGCAGGAAGGGGCCTGCGCTTTCCTGAACACAGGCATGTGCAGAGACCCCCACGAGCCCGGTCCGTGAGTCCTGCAGTAACCCCGGGAGGCAGGCCGCACTAGAGCGGTTACGGACACCCTGCTCCCGGCACGGGGGGCAGCCCTGGGGCCGCTGGACCCGCACCGGCCGGTGGACATAACGCAGGTGACGGGGCTCTGGCTCCCCTGTCCAGGTCTCAGGAGGCCTGTACCTTCCACTGCAGCCCCTGCCCGGCCCAGCTGCCCCGGCGACAGGCCGGGCTGGCCTGCGGGGGACGAGACATGCTTGGCCAGGGCCCCAGCAGTGTCACCTGTCCTGTGGGCGAGTCCCAGCTCAAGCCAAGCAGCCGCCTGACCGCGGGAAATGAGCTGTGGGGTTTGCTCTCAAAGCCTTTGCTTGGGGGTGTCTGTTGGGAGCTCTACTCATGATAAGACGTGTGTGGAGGTGGCTCACCGCCCCCCACCCCCCCCCGCCCCCCGTCATGGAACAAAACAAGCCAGTCTCAGGGGCGGAACCACCCCTGCTGTGTGAGCATGCTCGGAACTCTGGACTCCCAGGGCCCCGGAGGCTTCCCTCTCGGAAGGCTCTCCTTCCCACCCTGCCTGTTTCTCGCTGTACTCATGGCTCCAAGGGTAATTCCCCCTCAGACGCTCGGGGAGGCCCCAGCGTCACCCCCAGCGTCACCCCCAGCCCTCTCCCGGCCACACCCCTGATTCCACATTGGGAAGAGGTCTTACTGGCTGTGTTTCTGCAGGTCAAACCGCTGCGGGGAGGTGGGTGAGCACGAGCCTGGGACTGTACCGAGTAATTACAGGCTTAGGTGTGCCCCTCGAAATTAAACGCTGCCTTTCTGCCTCCAGAGCAGGACGCACCCCCACTGCCACCGTGTAATTATCTGGTGGATTACTTCACGGAGGTCTCCGGTAATTACGCTTCAGTCAGAAGCCAGCAGCTCCTCCAGTCATTACGACCGAGGGAATCAGCTCTCGTGTGAGGCTGCTGCACATTCTGGGGTGCCGTCAGACTTTGGGGACCCCCAGTGCCTTCCTTCCCAGGGCTGAGAGGGCTTCCTGCAGGAGAGGGGACGCCCTTCCCCACCCCTCCCTCCAGGGGGATGGGCCCCCTGGACACTCGGGGTCACACACTCAGACGTCACCAGGGGCAGGAGGATGTTGAGAGCAGAGGGGCGGGTCTGGCCTCCTGTAGGCTCTGTGCCCGCCCCCTGCCCAGTTCCCCACCTGTGACACGGGGTGGTTCTCAGGACGAAATGCACTAGAACCCAAGGGGCATCTACAACGCCCGGCAGAGAGCAAGTCCCAGGGTGCGGGGGTCAGACCCCGGGTCCCTCTAGGGCTCAGCTGGAGGCAGGTTCAGGCCAGGGCTGGGGACGGGGCGGGGGTTTGGGGGGGTGCATCTGGAGAGGCGACTGGTGAGGCGAGAGGAGGGTGTGGGATGAATATGCCGGGATGGGTCTCAGCCTGTGGCACCTGCTGGGGAGCGGGGCACTCCGGCCACAGAGTTGCGTCCCTGAGGGGCGCTCCTGACCTGGGGCGACTGAGCCTGTTGGTCCATCTGAGGCCGGGTCTGTCTCAAGGCTGGGACCCTGGCCAGCCCTGCTGTCGGGGACCCTCAAGGGCTGAGGGTTTCCTCTGGTTCTGTCCTCTGAGCCCAGCCACCTCCTCCCTCGCACCCCCCCGCCCCATCCTGGGGCCGTGGCTCCTGGGGTCCTCACCCCGCCACGGGCCGAGGGCTCTGGCCGGCCTGCCCCCCGCTGCTGGTGTAGGCGCGGGGTCCCCCACCGCGGGCAGAGGACAGCGCTGCTCTGTGCTTCAGCGCCCCCACCAGGGCCCCCTCCCCTCCCGCCTCCCCTCCCCTCACCTGTCAATCTTGCCGTCTCCTCTCCTGGTTCCCAGCTCGCCTGTGGTCTGGGAAGGCAATCTGAGCCTCCCCGCTGAGCCGCCTTCCCTTTCAATCCGCCGTCTCCCCACCGCTTCATCATTCTCGTCAGGAGAGGCCTGGGCTGAGGGAGGCAGCCGCTCCATTCAAGCCTGATACAAAGAGTATTTTGATGTTTTCATTTCTTTCTAGTTCAATAATTTGAGAAAACACACAGATTTGGTGCTGGTTCCAACAGGCTCTCCAATTACTTTTCTAAAACTTCGTGTCGGTTAGTAAGTAAGTATGAGATGTGGTGTGACTGAGGCTGGTACCCTGGGGTGGGGGTGCTGCTCTACCTGGGGGAGGGCTTATTCCAGCCCTCAGACTCCCCCGAGGCCTGGCCTTGATCTGTGTGCTCAGGCAAGCCAGCTGACCCTCCATGCCTGGACAGTCCTACCCAAACTGGGTCTCAGGGCCTCCCTGAGATCAGAGATTCAGAGGCAGAGAGACCCCAGCCCAGCGCCTGGCACCAAGGAGCTGTCCACGGTGCTGAACGGCCTCCCCAGGCCTCCCCTCCCCACCCCACACGTGGGTCACGCGGCCTGGCTCAGGTGCTAACATTTCTTCATCCAGTAGATACTGACTCAGCCCCTCACACAGGCCTTCCCTGTGCCAAGCACTCAGGACCCGTCTTCAGAAGAGTCAATGAAGGCCCCTGCCTGTTATGAGTCACGGGCCACAGTGAACATTCTGTGGCCCCAGAGCAGGACAAGACCTGCTGCAATGGAGGAATGACTGGTCTACCCAGACTTGGGGATCAGAGAAGGCTTCCTGGAGGAGGTGAGCTCTCACCTGAGATCTAGTGGTCATCAGGATTTAGCCAAGGGGTGACTAAGACTGCCCAGAGTGGGGGTCAGTGCAGAGAGGTTCGAGAGTGCTGGCTCGGGGACCATTCACGCCACCAGCTAGTGGTGCAACTTTAAAAGGCAAAGCACAGTCCTTTTCCGTGTTTCTGTTTTCCCACCTGCAAAATATAACTGAATTTATTAACATTATCCAGTTTTATAGGGTTGTTGTGAGGATTACATGCTTTTAATAAATGCCAAGTGCTTAGACCTGTGACTGGTACACAGCAAACGTCTGACTGGTGCAAGGTTCAGGGTTGAGGGGACTCAGGCTGGGGACACAGGCCATGTGCTGTGGGCAGGGATGAGGCTCTGGGGGTGGCAGGGAGCCACACTGGGGGTGTCCTTCTCTCAGGACAGTCAGAGCTGTCAGATGGGGGCTGTGGAGAGTGGGCTGGGGGTGTGTGTGTGTGATCAGCAGTTAGAGAGGGTCATCCAGACAGGAGCAGCCATGGGGGACGAGAGGCAGGAACCGCCTAAACCGCCCCCCCCCAAGTCCAGCCATGGTGATGGGTGATGCTGGGACACGCATGGCTGGGGTCATACATCCCTCAAAGGATGGTCTTTATTTTCCATGTCCTTTCTTCTCTAGTCCCTCTTCCCCCACAATAGACTTCTGGGAAGAACCCAGGTTAACAGCCCAGCACGTCTCCTTCTGCGCTCCCCTTTGTGTTAACGAAGCCCTGCACAGACACGCAGCTGTCCTCAGGCACTCAGTGCAGTTTGGTCCTTGTTTTATGAAAATGGATCGTCTTATGCCTACTTATCTTCAAATTGCTTTTCTCACTCGACAATGCCGTACAGCGATCTCTCTAAGCTTATTGGTGGAGAGTTGATTAAATGCTTTATGGGTGGCCTAATACTCCTTGGGGTGGCTGCTCCGTGGCCTGCCTCCCCTCACCCAATCGGGTCACCTCCCTGGTTTCTGCCTGGGCTCCCAGGGCAGGATGCCCCGTTTCACACTGGCACCCCTGCCACCTGTTCCCTCCTCCCAGGCTGATCCGAAGGGGAGATGGTTAGCAGGCTGGGCGGGCAGCGGGCATGCACAGTGGACACGGGGCCCCTGAGCAGGTGGAGATCCATCTTGATCCGAGTGGGTGGGGTCTGTGGGGCACAGGACCCCAGACCCTCCTCCCTCCTGGCCCCCTCTCCTGTCCTCTGCCTCTGTGACCCCTGCGGAACCCCTGCTTCTCCTCCATGGCCATCAGGAGGGGCCCCGCCCCCGCGCCGCACAGCGGACCCCTAAGGAAACCATAAAAGGATGGAGTTCCTGCTGGAGCCCATGTCCAGGCACTGTCCCTGCTGTCCCCTGCTTCCTGTCTGCCAGGCCCCGAAGCCTCTGTACTTGCATCTCAGGGAGGCCCCACCCACTGGTCCCCCACCCTGGTGGAGCTTAGAATGGGCAGCATGGACAGGGTGGGCCCCCAGACCCCCGGAGGCCACTCCTCGGGCCCTGGAGAGAGCCACTCCAGGCTCCCCCTCCCCAGGGTCAGAAGTTCTGGGGGCGCAGCTGTGACACGAAGAAAGGACAGACTTTCTGTGTCTGGTCCCGTTTTACGTCTACCACGACCTGGCTCTCACCATACAGGGCACGAGGTTTCTGATGATAACAGGGACACAGAGGTCCTTTCTCAGTAAATATTTTAAGCCGTGAAAAATCTTAATGGGCCAGAGGGCGCTGGCTGAAATACCAGGAGGGCACTTTAGTTCACTCCAAGCTGGGCCAAACTCTCTCCCCCACGCTGTTTAGAAACGCTACTGAACTGTGGGGCGTTCCCATAGAAATCTAATTTTCTGGCTTCTTTAGAAAAATCTGAACACTTGGCAAAGCTGGGTATGGGCTCCCCTGGGAGGGGCTGCGGGCTGGGAGCTGGGGGCTCCGGTCCTTCAGGCTGACCGGCTGGCTCCTCCAGGCGCCAGTTGCCTTCCGCGTGGCTGCGCTCGGCCCCACGGACGCGGGCGGCCCCGGCGTCCGCACCACGAGCCTGGGGCTTGGCCTGGGTCCCGGCGCGGCAGCCGCCCCGCCGTCCTGTCTCTGGTTCTCGCTGTCCCGCCGGCGGAGGACGGTCTAGGCGGAGGCGGGCCGCACTCGTGCGGGGCTGAGCGCGCTCTGCAGCGCGACCCTCCGGGGGCGGCAGGGGGCGCCCCCGGCCCGCCGGAACGCGCTCCGCCGCGGGACAAAGAGGGTGCGCGGCGGCCAGGCGCGGTGACCGCGGCCCCGTGAGCCGGCCCAGGGGAGCGCGGCCAGGTGAGCGCAGCCAGGTGAGCGGGGCCAGGTGGGCGCGGCCAGGTGAGCGGGGCCCAGGGGGCGCAGCCAGGTGAGCGGGGCCTAGGTGAGCGGGGCCCAGGGGGCGCAGCCAGGTGAGCGGGGCCTAGGTGAACGGGGCCCAGGGGAGCACGGCCAGGTGAGCGGGGCCCCGGTGAGCGGGGCCTAGGTGAGCGCGGCCAGGTGAGTGGGGCCAGGTGAGCGCAGCCAGGTGGGCGCGGCCAGGTGAGCGGGGGGGGGGGGGGGGGGGGCCCAGGGGGCGCAGCCAGGTGAGCAGGGCCTAGGTGAGCGCAGCCAGGTGAGCGCAGCCAGGTGAGCGGGGCCTAGGTGAGCGGGGCCAGGTGAGCGGGGGCCCAGGGGGCGCAGCCAGGTGAGCGGGGGCCCAGGAAGCACACGCCCGCCCAGCCGCCAGCCGTCTGCCCGCTGTCCCCACCCCCCCAGGTCCCAGGTCCTCGGTTCTCCGCACTTCTGCCCCCACCAACTCGTCTGCTCCCCTCCCCACCTCCATCCAGCTCTGCTGGCCTCCTCTCTCGCCCTGTCCTGTCTCTGACTCAAATAGGGCTGGTGCCAGGGTCTCTGGGGGTTACCCCTGTGTCTCTCCGGTTGCCCTCTCCCCAGAGGGGGGTCCCTGAGGGCTCTTTAGCAGTGGTGGGGGCAGGGATGGGGCAGGGCAGGAGAGCGTCAGCCCCCCACCACTCCCATCATGGGCATCACAGCCCCCCTGTCGCCCTCTGGCTTCCTGGGCAGTCTTTGGGCCTTCTCAGATGTCCCTCTCCTCCCACCGGGTCCTGGAATTTCGTGGGACAGGGTGAGGGGCTGGGAGCGGGGGCACGCCGGGCACCCTCTGCCTGGTTGTAAGACGGCTGCGGCCTCCACACCCCTGCCTAAGAGCCTTTCAATCCCAGCCCTCCACCTGAACCATCCAAATGTGAGGCTTTTTCACCCGCGATCATCTAGAGTCTAATGACCTGGACCTCAAATCCCACACTCCTGGGTCCTGTCCTTTGAAAGCGGCTGCCTCCTCTGGTGCTCGGTGGGTGTCAGCTTGCCTGATCCACGTGTGAGCGAGATGGAGGCCCGGGACCCAAAGGAGCAGGGCGGCCACTCCAGTGGGACCCAGCCTGGTGCGGGCACGGGCACTGGGACCCAGCCTGGGGTGGGCACGCCAGTGGGACCCAGCCTGGGTGCTCTGCGTGACGCGGGGCAGCCAGAGGGGCCTGAGCCGCACTGGGAGCCGCTCCCCATGGGCCCTTCAGGGTGCCACACCCCAAAGGCCTGCCTGCAGCTGGGGGCAGGTTGACACTGTCTGCTGGGGCCCCGGCGGACCTGATGCCAAGATGATGGAGCTGGAATTGCAAGGGGCTTATTACCAGGACTGCCGTGAGAGAGAAGTGGGGAGGGCGCAGGTCTGAGCCTCCTGCAAAGAGAGGGGAGGAGACAGGCTGTCGGAAGCGCCCTGGCCTGGAGCATGGCTCCCAGAGGATCTCCCTGGCCCAGGGGCCCTGCCCTCAGGCCGTCCATGGAGGTGCCAGCCTGGAGCTGTGTGTACTTGCTGGTCAAGGTCCGGCTGCCTTTATGCACGGTGGGCAGCCCTGCGCTGCATCCATCACATGTCCACTCATTAGGCCCCAACCCGGCCTGCACGGTCCAGCCTGGTGCTCACGTTGACAGACAAAAGAGTCAGAAACGAAGAGGGTCGGTAGGTCACTGGGGTGTTCGGGAAGGGCAGGGTCTCGCCGGGCTTTGAGTTGACAGCTGAGCTCAGAAACGGTGCTCTGTCCACTGTCAGTGGCTTTCCTCCCAAGAGGCCGGGGGTGCGTCCGGCCGCCCAGGGCTGCGCCCCCAAGGGCTGCCCCGTCTGCTCGCTGGGCTCTGGCACTGGACGCAGTCTTTGTGGTCGGCACTTGGCACCTGCGTCTCAGCCGGCTGCCACAGATGGCGGCTCAGTGGGGCTGTGCCCACGTCCTGGTAACAGAGGGGCGGATCTCCAGCCTCAGAGGAGGGTCTCTGCAGGCCCCTTGTCCAGGACAAGGCCCCCTGGTAGGCGGCACTTGCCAGCGCAGTGGCCCTGCAGGGCAGACAGCACCCCAGATGGCCCAACTGCTGATGCGTGGAAGGAATGCAGGGCTGTGCTCTTTGGATCAACCAGCTGCTGCGTGGAGGCTGCATGAGCCCGCAGGCAGCTGCCTTGATCTGCCGCCCGGGTATGGTGCCCTGCAGCAAGTCCCTTAACCTCTCTGGGACCGCCCCCAACCCGGAGTGCCTGTGTGTAGACAGGAGGGGCCCGGCTGCTCCAAGACAAGCTCCTGGCTCTGACGCCAGCCTCACGCTGGACTCTTGAATATACACGTCAAGATTCTCTTTGCGACCACATCAGAGCAAATAGCAACACTCAGAAATTAATGCATCCCCCCCAAGCGTCTTCACAAAGTTCCGAGTGCCTTTCATTTAGAATAGGTGGCTGTCAGGAGGAGCCACGCAGCTCCTAAAGAGACTCGCAGACGTTGTCATTAAAGATGCCAGTCTTGGCGTCGAGAGTGGAGAGCGGGAGACCCAGGCCCAAGGGGATGGGAGCACAGCCAGCGAGGTGCCCCCATTCTGCCCCCTGGCACCAGGAGCCTGGCGTCAGCCTCACACCTAGAGAGCCACTGCGGATGATCACAGTTGACAAGACACTGTCACGACCTCTCAGGATCCCGCCATCTTCCAGAAAGGCCCGTTTTACTAATCCCATTTTGCAGGTGGGAAAAACAAGACCGAGGGTCAGAGCCCTTATCCTGGCTACAAACTGATCCTCTGCTGCAGACTGATCATCCCTCTGACAGGCTGAGCCCAGTGAGACAGCTGGCAGTGCAGTCCCCGGCCAGAGGTAGGTGGACTGCAGGGGTGCAGGTGACCTAGAGCAAGCCCCCCTCTGCCGGGGGCAGAGCTGACACCTCCCAGCCACTGGCCATGGACCTCAGGGAGGAGGCCTTGAGGGGTGGCTGGGGGACCCTGGCCCATCCAGGCCCAAGCCAGAGAACGGGTGTGTGAACTGGGCTGGGGGATGCCCCTCCTAAGGGCTCCTGAGTCCAGGGGCACACAGCGCAGTGGGCAGGGAGCCGCCTCCTCTCTGATGCTTCTCCTCATGGACACAGGCACCTCCAGCCACATCGGGTGGGGCTGGGTGGACCTGCCGTCTCTGAGGGGCTGGCCAGGTGAGCACCTGGCCTGGTCTGGGCTCCTGGCATGAGCCTCACTGGCACCCCACAATTCCTGGATGAGGAGCCATATCCTGTGGCCCAGAGAGCTGGGCACAGACAGCTTCGTCCTCATCCCTCTGCCATCGGCTGGCCGGCGTCCCCCATCCCCATCATGGGCTCCCCCTCTGACAGGCACCTCATTAGCAGAATCTCTGTAAATAATGTCAGCCTGCTAGAGCTACGACAAGGTAGCTCGTTAAAGCTCTCTGCTCGTCTCCCTTCCCAATTAGTGTGTCCATGATGCCCGCACTGCACGTGACAGGGCATCCTTGGCAAGTCGTGTGGCTGGGGCAGCCCCATCACCCAGGGGCAGTGTCCACAGCCCCAGGACTTGAGGAGGCTGCACCCCTCCCCGCCCTGCAGCCAGCAGGGAAGGGGTCGGCCTCTAAGAGACGTGCGGGGGTGCAGGTGCAAGTGCTGGGGGAGGGGGGCGGGGGCAAGGGCATAGCCAGGCTACAGCCCGCAGTGGACACAGATGCTATTTGTTTGTGTCCGCGCTGGACACTCCATGGTCCATCTGCCTGCATTCATGCACCAGATTTCCACTCCGGATTGCCCCGTGAAAGCTTACCTGTCCCGTGTCCCTTCTCCTCAAAGTCTCCCGCTTAGCTTCTTTCATGGGACCTCAGACTTCTCATGGCAGCTTCCAGGGACAGCGTTCTTCTTGTGGGTGCTGAATGTCATGGGTGACAACAACGGAGGGGACTTCAGGCTGGGAAGGAGAAAAGCGTGCTGAGGGAGGTTGTGGAGGAAGGGGTGATCGTGTTCCCAGGACTAGCCTTACCAGGTTGCAGCTTTTCTCAACTTTTTTTTTTAACACATGAAGAATCAGAGCGGTTCGGCCCCTTGCTCCAGCTCACACAGATGGTGGTCTAGAGCCGGGATCCGACCACGGAGTGTGACTTACCTGTGCCAGGAGGTTCACGGGAGCAGAGACCCTCCAGGGAGCACTCCCCTTTGCCCTTGGGAGGAGAGCACAGCTGACCCCGCTCCATCCTCTCCTCTGAGAGGTTTCGCTACACCTGACCACACGTCCTTCTGCATCACTTGGAGAAGGAAACTGTTCCCAGTTTCTTTCCCTCTTGCGGAATCAATAGCTTAGCTGGGCAAGGCAGAAAATGAAATTTACATGCAATGGTTTCCATGGCAACCACAGCACTGGACCAGCTTCTCTCGCTTTTGGGCACCGTGTTCTGAGAGGAGACAGGTACATCGAAGCCTCGACTCCTGAGGAGGTGGCAGGGGTTAACTAGAACGGAAGGGGCACAGGCCCCCCGACCAGCCCTTCCTCTGGCTGTGAGTTCTGTGGGGTGAGAGGAGCCCTCTTTCTTCCTGAGGTAGCAGGGGAGCAGATCGCTTGCACCCCATCCCCAGCATCACCGCGGCTCACATTTTTAAGGCTCTGCTCCATGCCAGGCTTTGTGCTCAGTGCTGAAGCACTGCATCCTTTCCTCTTTGCTTCGGTCCTACAAGGAAGGTACTGAGGTTATCCCACTTCAGAGACCAGGGAGTCTTATAAGCCTGGCTTGGTGGCCCAGAGGGTAACAGCCCTGCAATGGGGCTCGCGTCTGCTTGACCCTGGGACTGTGGTCTTAGGCTTTCCACAACAGGAGGAGGCATTTTGGAGCTCACCCCAGGAAGCACGGGAGCCTGCTCCCTTTCTGCACCACTTCCCCGCCCCCTCCCCGCCCCCACGATCTACAGAGAGGACTGAGCAGCCAGGCCCAGAGCACTGGCCTGCAGCCTGGGTGTCCTTGCATGTCTAGCCCAGGCCTGGCTCTCAGCACCAAATGAGGGATCACACAGTGTCTGCCTCCCGGGGTGCTGACTGAGTAAATGAGACGAAAGCCTGGAGGCACTTGGGGTGCAGCCCGCCCGACGGCATCCTCAGGGTCAGCAACTCTCACAGTTGCCGCTGAGGCAGGAGGCAGGGAGGTGATCAGCGGGGCTTCCTGGAGGAGGCAGACGCTGAGGCCGAGCCGGGATGGGAGGAGGGAGGGCATTCCCTCAGCACCTGTTCCCCCGCAGCTCCCCTCTCAGAAACCTTCTCTTCCCTCTTCCGTCTGTGCGGTTCCCCAGGGGCTGACTGCCCACGCTGAGCCTAGATGTGGGCACGCGACTCAGTCCTAGCCAGCGTGCTTAGTCGCTCAGTCGTGTCTGACTCTTCGCCACCCCATGGACTGTAGCCTGCCTGGCAAGAATCCTGGAGGGGGTTGCCATTCCCTTCTCCAGGGGATCTTCCCGATCCAGGGATCAAACCCACGTCTCCTGCATTGCGGGCAGATTCTTTACCATCTGAGCCACCAGGGAAGCCCAGTGAGAGGCCAGCATCTCCCAGCTGAACTGATTGGTTGGGAGGTGGGCACGCGGCTGCAGCAGAGGCACTCAGAGTCAAGGCGTGCCAGACCGGAGGGTCCTGCTGGGCAGGCAGTGCTGGGGCTGCTGGAAGGAGAGCCTGAAGCTGCCTGCTGGGGAATGAGGCCAGCACAGCGCCAGGAGTAGCTCCAAAGTTGCAAGAGACCGATTTCTGGCAGTGTTCCTGGATCCAGCTGTGCCTGAAGCACCAAGGCTCTCCTGGTACAGGAGCCAATAGCTCTCCTTCCCTTTATTTAGGCCTGTGCAAGCTAGGATCATGCTTTCTGTATCACAAGAACCTCCAAGGGAGCGATGGCATTGGGCTGAGTGGATGCCAGCCACCAGGTCACAGGATCCTAAGTGCCTTTCTGGGGTACTCAGACCGTCATAGGCAGAGAACCGCTAGGACCAGTCTGGGCTCCTGAAAGACCCTCCAAGGCATTATCCTGTCCAGTGTCCCTAGTGCCCTGGTTGAGAAATGCTGACTTATCCTGCTGAGGGGTTTCACAGGCAGCAAAAGAGGTTATAACACACACGGCCTGAATGTGTACTTACACTGAAACGCATGCAGTCTTTATCTGAAATTCAGATTTAAGTGGGACTCCTGTATCTATCTGGGGAAGGAAATGGCAACCCACTCTAGTATTCCGGCCTGGAGAATCCCAGGGATGGCGGAGCCTGATGGGCTGCTGTCTGTGGGGTCGCACAGAGTCAGACACGACTGAAGTGACTTAGCAGCAACAGCAGCCTGTATGTGTCTGGCAGCCCTGACCCACCCCACCCTCCGTTGTGGGGAGGTGGGTTCCCCGTCCTTCCCGTTATAAACAGCGAAAGTTGTCGTCACGCAAGGACACCCACAGGGCGAGCTCCTCAAAGTGGATTACTGGTCCCTGATGGAATTCGTAATTTTGCTGGATTCTGCCAGCTTCCTTTCATTAGGGTGCTGTCAGTCTACACCCCCACCAGCGACATGTCAGCGTGCTTGTTCCCCTACAGCTTTGCCCACAGAGAGGCTCACCAAACTGTGGGATCCTTGCCATTTTGTCTGGTGGGAAATGGGAACAGAAAACTTTCAAAACACTGTGAACAAATTCAGGTGGAAAATGCAAATACGGAAACTGCCGGATTCCGCTTCTGGCAAACCAGTTTGCTGTGGCCACCCTATGCCTGTTAGCGCCAACATTCTCTACAAGCTGTGTGAAGTGACACTTCTAGCCCAGAGCGGTTAAGCAACCTACCCAAAGTCACACAGCTGGTGAACGTGGAAGGAAATCTGATAGGAGCAGAGTGAAGGGACCAAGCAGGTGATTAAATAATTAATCCCACAAGGAGACTGTAAGCAGAAAAGGTATGGGAGATCCTTGTAAGTTAACAATGACTCAAGAAAGCTGGTCTGACTACAAAAACCAAACCATGCAGCAGAAGCAGGGGGCGTGCCCCGCAAACAACAAAACGTTGGTGGCAAGAGGCCTCCACCCGGTCCAGTAAGCTCAGTAAGTTAGTGACCCCTGGGACAGGAAGGCGTTCTCCGCACAGACTTGGAATGATTTGTTACCGTCCTGGCCTGGCCACGCTGGGACAAAACCCCCACCCAACGTGGAGGAGGGTCTGGTGCCGGAGCGTGACCTCTACTCAAGAATGAGGAGGAGGGCGGTCCTTCCCCATCCCCAGTTTCCGCTGATTATGCGACGGGAGCCCACTAAGTTCCCTGGATGCGCCACCCTCTCACCTGCCCACGTGTGAAGCTCACACGTGTCCTCTTCCTACACAGCACTTCTTATCTATGACTTTGCCTCTAGCTGAGTTCTGTCCACAGTGAGACATAGGGGATGGGCCTCTTTGGAGCCCCCTCAAAATGCCAGCCAGCAGTTTCATCTACGATCTTCCAACCACATTCCCGGGCAGTCTTGCTGAGGTGGACGTGGGCAGGCATGGCAAGCCCACCCTCTACTCCTGAGTCTCTCCTGAAACTCCAGCTCCCCACGTCATCCATCACCCATCCGGCTGGGCCACGTGTCTGACGGCCATGGCATCGGCCTCGGCTCTGGCTCAAGACGGAGTGTAGGGGCCTCGTTGAAGATTGGACCGTCTTGTTTGACTCAGCTAATTGGTTAAATGGATTCTTCCACATGTGCAGTGCTGAGTTTTCTGCTTCCATAAGGCATAATATTAATTTTAATTAAATCTCTGAAAGCTTGGCCAAATATTTCCATTTTCCGAGCATGTCCCTTGGTCACAGAGTTCCTGTTTCTGAGATGAGACCGATGGGAACAGCAGCCCTCCCTTTCTCCTCTGCCTCCTGCTCTGACACTGGGGAGACTGGCCAGCCGTGACAAGGGGAAAATGGCCACCTGTGGGGCCCTTCGCCTGTGTCCTGGCCCTTGGCACCCTGGGCCCTGACCCCACGCCGGGGGGTTGGGGGCAGGGGTGCGCTTTGGGACTGAGCCCAGACCCACACCTGGGGGAGGCTCCAGCCATCCAGAGACCTCACCAGTGAGACGAGATCTGCTGTCCACCACCCACAGCCTCTGCCGGGATCCATCTGATGGAGAGATGCCCACATGCATGGGAGGACCCTGAGATGAACCAAACACGGACTCAGAGCCAGGCAGAGCAGATGCCTGGCTGAGGAGGCCTGGAAGACAAGCCCCATACCCGCGACACAGGCCGTCACGAGGGCCTGACTCTCTGAGTGCCCCTGTCAGCCTGTCCACGTGGACCCTTGCTTCTCCTAATAAATGCCTTACTTGCTCCACTGCTTTCTATCTCTATATGGAGATTCCCTTCTTTGCAGCTGATGGGCCAGGGTCTTGTCCTGGTTGCTGGCCTGGCGGTCCGGTGGCTGCGATTCAGCGCCCCTGCTGCTGTGGGCCTCAGGCTCTGGCTGGGAACCGAGACTCTGCTTCAAGCCACGGCGGGTCAAGGCCACCGAGGTCACGTTCAGCCCCACCGTTCAGGAACTTCCGGTTTCCTCCCGAGCCGTTAAATGTGCACAGGTGAGTGAACACACACACACACACATACACACACACAGCCCCGTGCAGCCATGTCTGTGAAGAGCTGTACGAACGGGTCTGGGACGTCAAGCTCAGAAAACTGGCAGTGACAGATTGCTGTGGGGGTGTCCCTTGCTGGCAGGACATCCTCCTGAATGACCTGAGTTTTCTATATAAAATGAGCAAATTGCAAAAATAAGTAGTCGTTGTGTTATCGTTTAACAGTTGATTGTAGGGGGCTAAGAGTCCACCTGGAAACGCCGGGGACAGGGGTTCTACCCTGGTCCAGGAAGACACCACGCGCCATGGAGCAAGTCAGCCTCTGGGTCATAACTGCTGGAGCGTGTGAGCCCTGGGGCCCGCGCCCTGACACAAGAGAAGCCCTGCAGTGTGAGCCCCGGGGCCCGCACCCCGAGATGAGAGAAGCCCCGCAGTGTGAGCCCCGGGGCCCGCGCCCCGAGATGAGAGAAGCCCCGCAGTGAGAGCCCCGGGGCCCGCGCCCCGAGATGAGAGAAGCCCCGCAGTGAGAGCCCCGGGGCCCGCGCCCCGAGATGAGAGAAGCCCCGCAGTGAGAGCCCCGGGGTCCGCGCCCCGAGATGAGAGAAGCCCCGCAGTGTGAGCCCCTGCCCACCACAACCAAAAGAAGCCTGCACGCAACAGCAAAGACACAGCACGGCCAAAGAACAGTGAGTTGTGCGGACCTCCCTAACAGTCCCGGGTCAGACTTCACCTTCCAGTGCAGAAGGCGTGGGTTCAGTCCCTGGTCAGGGAGGAAAGATGCCCCGCGCGCCGCTGTCAACAAACCAAAGCATAAAACAGAAGCAGCATCGCAACTTTATCAGTAAAGATTGTAAAAAATGGTCCACATCAGTAATTTTAAATGTAATACACGTGAACGATAGCAAAAATAATGATCAATTTCAAACAAAATACAATCAATACTCCCCAGGGTGAACAGGAGCCTTTCCGACCCCAGAGACCATCAACTCTTAAAACATTTGTGAATCTAATGGACAAAATCTGGGTTACACTTTTCGTTGAATCTGTGTCTCCTGCCCAGTGAGACCACTGGAGAGGGAAACGGCAGCCCACTCCAGTGTTCTTGCCTGGAGACTCCCAGGGACGGGGGAGCCTGGTGGGCTGCCGTCCGTGGGGCCGCACGGAGGCGGCTCAGCGGCGGCGCACTGAGGCTGCGCTCCGCTCACTGGCTCACGGGCGTCTCTCTGTGTGAATTTCTTGCTTCGCTCTTCACCACTGTTTCCACCGGGTTGTTTGTGTTTTGCTTGTTGTGTTCAGGGCTCTTTATCTTTGTGGACAGCAGTGCTTTTCCTGCAATAAATGCTCTGAATATAGTCTCCTGGGCTGACAATCGTGCTTGAAACCTGTGATGGTGTCACTTCCCGTACAGGCCTTTCTGCTGTTCTCAGAAGGGCTCCTTCGTGGTACCCTGGTCTTTGGTTCTACTTAGAAAAACACTCTCCAACCTCCAAGGTCAAAAGTTTGTGCCATATTTTCCCTTGTGCTTTTATAGATTCTTTATGTTCAGAATTTTGATCTCCCTGAAATTTATCACGGTACATGCTGTCAAGTGGATTGCCAATTTTACTGTGTTCAAGATGCCCGTTTCTTCACCAAACTGTCTCAGAAATGTCTGTGCTGTTTCATTCCTGCTGTTGTTGCCAGCACCATTATTATTAATTTGGGGGCTGTTTTTGTACCTTCTACATGAGGATGAGGGATGTTTGTCAAGTTCTTCAGAAAAATTCTGCTGGGATTTTGATTGTCATTGCGTCTGTGTGTGCCCAGCCACGTCAGCCGTGTCTGACTCTGCGACCCCATGGACTGCAGCACGTCAGGGTTCCCTGTCTTTCACTGTCTTCCAGAGTCTGCTCGAACTCATGTCCATTAGTGACGCCAAACAACCATCTCATCCTCTATTGCCCATTTCTTCTCCTGCCCTCAACCTTTCCCAGCATCAGGGTCTTTCCCGATGATGGAAAAGTCTGGTGGAGCTCACTTGTAAAATGCATTTGGCCTGATGTTTTGGGAAAGTGTGTGTTTGGTGTTATTTTAGCTTCTTTAATGAAAGTGAAAGAGGAGAGTGAAAAGGTTGGCTTGAAGCTCAACATTCAGAAAACAAAGATCATGGCATCTGGTCCCATCACTTCATGGGAAATAGATGGAAAAACAGTGGAAACAGTGTCAGACTTTATTTTTTGGGGCTCCAAAATCACTGCAGATGCTGATTGCAGCCATGAAATTAAAAGACGCTTACTCCTTGGAAGGAAAGTTATGACCAACCTTGATAATATATTGAAAAGCAGAGACATTACTTTGCCAACAAAGGTCCGTCTCGTCGAGGCTATGGTTTTTCCCGTGGTCATGTATGGATGTGAGAGTTGGACTGTGAAGAAAGCTGATCGCCAAAGAATTGATGCTTTTGAACTGTGGTGTTGGAGAAGACTCTTGAGAGTCCCTTGTACCGCCAGGAGATCCAACCAGTCCATTCTAAAGGAGATCAATCCTGGGTGTTCATTGGAAGGACTGATGCTAAAGCTGAAGCTGCAATACTTTGGCCACCTCATGCGACGAGTTGATTCACTGGAAAAGACTCTGATGATGGGAAGGGTTGGGGGCGGGAGGAGAAGGGGACGACCGAGAATGAGATGGCTGGATGGCACCGACTTTGTGGACATGAGTTTGAGTGAACTCCGGGAGTTGGTGATGGACAGGGAGGCCTGGCGTGCTGTGATTCATGGGGTCGCGGAGAGTCGGACACGACTGAGCGACTGAACTGAACTGAACTGAATCTATTTACATCTTCTATTTCTTCTTGCTCTGATGCTGACATTTTATGCTTTGCCAGGAATTTATCTGTTTTGTCCAACTTTTTGAATTTGTTAGACATATAGCTGTTCACAATATCCATTTACTTGGAAATTTTTCTCATGTCTGTACTTATTGTTTCTTTCTTGGTCTATATTTTATTTATTTGCAATCTTTCTCCTCTTTTCAGAGATACGGGGATTTTCAGAAGTCGGTCTTTTGCTCCTGATTTTATTGCATGTTGGTTCGAGGCTGGCTCACAAGATGCTGACTTTTTTAACTTAGGGAGGCTTTGCTGGCGTTTGGTTAGAGGCTGGCTCACATGACACTGACTTTTTAACTTAGGGAGGCTTTGCTGGCGTTTGGTTAGAGGCTGGCTCACATGACACTGACTTTTTAACTTAGGGAGGCTTTGCTGGTGTTTTACTGCACGGTTGACTTTGTGAGTGTTCCACACGTGCTCAAAAGTCACGCGTTTTCCCTTTGTTGGGTGGAACGTTCCTTACACCTATCAGCGCGTGCCGCTCACCTGGCTGGCCCACTCGTGCTTGTGAGATGTGCTAAATCTGCACACACAGTCTTGGAGCTATCCATATTTCTTCAGAGCTTTCAGTTGTATTGTTGTTCAGTCTATAATCATGTCCGGTTCTTTGTGACCCCATGGACTGCAGCACATCAGGCTTCCCTGTCCTTCACTATCTCCTGGAGTTTGCTCAAATTCAAGTCCATTGAGTCAGTGATGCCGTTCAACCATCTCATCCTCTGTCGTCCCCTTCTTCTCTGTTTGCCCTCAATCTTTCCCAGCATCAGGGTCTTTTCCAAGGAGTCAGTTCTTCGCATCAGGTGGCCAAAGTACTGGAGCTTCAGCATCAGCATCAGTCCTTCCAATGAATATTCAGGACTGATTTCCTTTAGGTGAACATATGCTTATTAGTAGTATTATATATCCTCAATTCATTGTTCTTTAAGTTTTTGGCAGCATTGCATGCAGCATGCAGGATCTTAGGTCCCTGACAAGGGATCAAACCTGTGCCTCCTGCATTAGAAGGCAAGTCTTAACCATTGGACTGCCAGGGAAGTCCCTTTATTGTTTTTTAACAAAATAAAATGTCCTCTTTTATGCCTTAGAAAGCATTTGCCTTGGGTCCTCTGTTCCTCTCTTCTGATACTGAAAATCCAGGCTGACTTTCTCACTTTCCTTATTTGCCTGTTTCTTTTTTCATGCCTTTATTTCCATCTCTTTAAGTGTGCTTCTGGTAGAATCCAGGCTTCCCTGATGGCTCAGCGTGTGAAGAATCTGCCTGCAAAGGAGACACAGGAGATGCAGTTTCGATCAAATGGCAAGCCTCTCCAGTATTCTTGCCTGGAGAATTCCATGGACAGAGAAGCCTGGCGGGCTACAGTCCACGGGGTCACAAAGAGTCAGACACGACTAAGCACACATGCATGCCTGCTGCTAGAATCCACCTTACTAGATTTTTTTTTTTGTTTAATTCCTCTACGACTCTCTGTCTTCTGTTTGGAGCCACTACCCCATTTATACTACCTGTACTCCCAGTCCCATCAGGATCTATTGCTCCCAGTTGTTTTTTTGCTTTCTGTTTATCATGTCTCCTTTAATTTTTTTTGCTGTGTCTCAACAAGCAGCTCGTGTGGTATGCTGTTGCTTTGCAGGTTGGGGGTTCTGTTTTACTGTTTCACAGCTCCCGCAACACACAGACTTCTACTTGGGAGTGCTTCTGCCCAGTGTAGCCCGTCCTGGGTCAGAGCAGGAGGAAATGGAGGAAATGAACTTGGCGTGGGGGTGGGGGAACAAGGCCCCCCGAGGGAGCCTGAGGACCAGCACAGGCAGAGGTGGCCACCAGCAAGCCCTTTTCCACTGAGCCTGAGAGCTTGACGCAGCTCCTGGGAGCGCCGGGGTGGGGTCAGTTCCCTACCCCTGAACACCTGGGCTGCAATCTATTCATAGTTTACTTCGGTTTTTGGAGTTTTTTTTTAACGTGTGTTATAGGTTTACAAATTTCCATTGTCTTTACATCCTTGCCTAGTTCTCTTGGAAAGAAACACAAAGTTTTCCACCTACCTCCATGCTCTTAAACCTACAAACTGGAAAATTTTTAAGCTTTTTTTTATAAACAACTTTTCAGTTAAAATGTAAACCAAAATGAAGATGAAATATTTCTTGAAAATGAACAAGGAAGGACTTCCCTGGTGGTCCAGTGGCTAAGACTCTGAGCTCTCAAAGCAGTGGGCCCAGATTCCATCCCTGGTCAGGGAACCAGGTCCCACGAGTAGCAAATTAAAGATCCCATCAGCCACAACTAAAGATACTGTGTGTGTGCTAAGCCGCTCAGTCGTGTCCGAAGACACTGTGTGTGCTAAGCCACTCAGTCGTGTCCGACTCTGTGTGAACCTGTGGATGTAGCCCGCCAGGCTCCTTTGTCCATGGGACTCCCCAGGCAAGAGCACTGGAGTGGGTTGCCATGCTCTCCTCCAGGGGATCTTCCTGACACAGGGATCGAACCCACATCTCTGATGTTTCCTGCATTGGCAAGTGGGTTTACCACTAGCTCCACCTGGGAAGCCCTAAGATCCCACAGAGCCCATGTAAAGATTCCGCATGCCTCAGCAAAGACTGAAAATCCCAAGGGCCACAAATAAGACCCACCGTGGCCATATAAATGAATGAAAATCAATACAAAAATGAACAATGGGAGTATATCAAAATTTGTATCCTGTTGGGAATAAAAGCACCTATTTATTTTAAAACAAAACAGCATTTACTTGGAAGCCAAAGAGACTTAAAGTAACTAAAAGTTAGCTGAGAGTTTTCCAAGACTGCTTTAAATTAGAAGTAATTTTTTTTTAAACTCTAGGGATGAATATATAAATATATATGTAAAATTTAAAAACAGACCTGAAAAATAGGCCCCAGACTAACAGAGATTAGTTCTCAGTAGGAAAATGAAGTTGAGGAGAAAGACGGTAATTACAAAGGGACATCTTTCTTGATGTTTGATTCAAAAAACTTCTGTATGGATTGACTCTCTTATAGGAAGAATACAAATCTCTATCAACTTTGCTTTTTAAAATCAGTTTTTTGAAAGTTAAAAAGATCACGCAAAACACATTTTCCAAACACAAGGCAAATAAAGCTGGAAATTAACAGGAGGATAACCTCCTCAAATCCATCTGCTTGGAAATTCACAAACAAATCTAAATAATGCGAATTAAACAATAAATCAAAACAAGTACCAACTATTTAGAACGAAACAGTAATAAAGACGCTGCATATAAAAACCCACAGGATACCACCTAAGACCGTGTACTTAGAGGAAAATGGATGGTATTCAACGTGGTCATTAGAAAAGAAGAACATTGAAGAGATAAGGAAAATGAGCATTTACCTCAATAAGCTGGAAGCGAACATCAGAATAAATTTAAAGAATGCAGACAGAGGAAGCTGATGGAGTAAAGGAGCGGAAATTAATGAAACAATAAAACACCAGTAGATTTGGGCTGTGAAAATGAAAAATGATTCTTGGAAAAAAATGGATAACTAGACAAACCCAGCAAGACCGATGAGAAAAGCGCACCAGTAACCATAAAAAACACAAAAACCTGAAAAGGTGTTACAGACACACAGTGTTAAATCACAGGAAGATGCAAAGTGTTGGCCAATGCGTTCACCAATCCCATGTAATGTGAGCAAGTTTTAGGGATAACCACGCACACACCAAGCAGCAGACGCACCCAGCCACGCCGCCACCCTGTCCCCTCGGCCAGCCTGTCTGGACTCCACAGGGGAAGCTGGACCCTGCGTTTCCACACATCCTGGAGCCCAGGGAGGGCGCGTGCCCGGACCCAGGTGGGACTCTGGGGCTGGAAACCAGGGGCGCAGGCACGGTTCCTGCCGGAGACCAGCTCTCGTGACAAGGGCCCGAGCTGCCCTCGGGCAGGGGCGGAGGCGTGCGGGCCAGGGTCTTTCTGCTCGGCCGTTGCTGCTCACTCTTGCCCGCGCCCCTCAGCCGCCCAGGGGCTCCAGAAGCCTCCAAACCCTGTGAAACGCAGCTTTCCGCCTTAATTTGTGACCAGGAACTCGAGCTAAGGGAGGGTGATCCAAAGAAGAGGGAAGGAGAAAGAAAAGAAAAACAGGAGACCCTGAGTCCAGGCGGTTTTACAGGAAGTCCTCCGAAACTGATAAAGCGCTTGCAGGGAAGACCTCTGCTGGGGGTCCTCACCTATGGGTTCACCCTGCCCCCCAAACAGCTTCCCACTGCGTTAGTGAAGTCAGGCTGCACGTCAGCAAGCATATACAGCCAACAAACAGGCGTCTGGACTGCAGTTGGCTCCAGGGGTCTCCAGTTGGTGTGTCTGGTGTGGTTCAGACCCTGACGGTAACGATAAGACGAGGGGCCCCTCGTCCACTCCCGGAGACCCCCACCCCCCGTGCCAGCGCTGTCTAGGCCTGAACAACACAGGCCCCCCGGGCCGGAGGCCTGGGTGTGCGCTCCTGGCCGGGAGGAGGCAGTGCAAGGCCTCGAGGAGGGGGTGGGCTGTGGTGGGGGGGTGGTTCCCGGACATCTAAAGGGAGGGCTGACGGCCCTGGAGGACGGGCTCCCTGTGGGTGTGGAGGGCCAGCGGAGTTGAGGGCGGTGCTGGGGATGCTCGCTGGCTGGAGTCCTGGGGGGCCAGGCTTCCTAGGCTGCGAAGAGGCCTGTGTGTTTCGGGGGCTGCCCTGGCACGGAGACCAGGCCCGGAGGGGGCAGCGTGTGCGGAGGGGGTGACCGGGGGCCGGGTTCCTGGCGCTCATCACCTCCCACCTGCATTTCTTCCTTCCCTCTTTCCCTTCACATCTTTTGTTTTGTTTTTCAATTCCCTGCTTGGAAGTGCAAGTCTGCTGCTCTCGAAACACAACGTGCCTTCCCTCTCGGGCTCTCTGCTTTCACTGGGCACCCCGGCTCCGTGCCCCGTGCCGGCCGGCCTGCAGATTCAGGATCTCAGGCCGACACCACAGTGACCCCTCAGCTCGATTCCAGGTTCCAGCGTCATCTGTAGATGTGCCTGGGGTGGGGGCGGGGCAGCTGCAATTCTTCCCCGTTTCCAAGGAAAATGCAAACAGAAGGTCAGCTCTGGCCTCTGAATTTTACTCCCTTGTGGCAACAGGTTGATTTGGGAAACTTGGGTCTGTTGGTTATTTGTCCCCCCATCTCCCCCTCCCCTGCTGGTGACAGCGGTGTCATCACAGCGGTGATGACAGAGGTGGCCGAGGGCACTACTCGGCCTCGGGGGACAGGCTCCCGGCAGAGCAGCCAGCCTGGCATCACACCCTAGGCCTGGGCCCGCGGGACCAAGGCAGGCCGGCGCTCAGGAGTGGCCGTGACTGGCCTGCCTGACCCACGCCCCACCTTACAGCCCCTGCCTCTGAGCTGGCAAGGCCTCTGCAGGTGAGACACCGAAGCCCCCGCCCTATGCTGTGGGCCCAGCGAGCACCTCTTCCCTTCCTCCGGGCTTCCTGTAGGTTCTGCCCCTGCCCTTCCTGCCGGGCTTGCCCAGTGGGCAGACCTGGACAGACCCTGCACCCCCAGGGCGCTGAGTCCTTCACTGCTCATCTGTGACGTGGGGACACTGGCCACGCCTCCTGGTGGGGGTGCTGGGGGCCCGGTTCCTGGGGCTCAAAGGGGGTGCAGCCAGGCAGACAGGGCTTCACATCCCGCAGCCTGGCCGAGGAAACAGATGGTTGGGGTTGAAAGTGCAGTGTGGGGACCCCAGCATCACTGCCTGGGTCCAGTCTCCCCTCCCCCACCATCACTGTCCTGGGGTCCTGTCTCCCCTCCCCCACCATCATTGCCCCGGGGGTCCTGTCTCCCCTCCCCCACCATCACTGCCCGGGGGTCCTGTCTCCCCTCCCCCAGCATCACTGCCCTGGGTCCTGTCTCCCCTCCCCCACCATCACTGTCCTGGGGTCCTGTCTCCCCTCCCCCAGCATCACTGCCCCGGGGGTCCTGTCTGCCCTCCCGCAGCATCACTGCCCTGGGTCCTGTCTCCCCTCCCCCAGCATCACTGTCCTGGGGTCCTGTCTCCTCTCCCCCAGAATCACTGTCCTGGGGTCCTGTCTGCCCCTGACCCCCCCTCCACCCCCAGCATCACTACCGGGAGCCCTGTCTCCCCTCCCCCACCATCACTTTCCCGGGGGTCCTGTCTCCCCTGCCCCAGGATCACTGTCCTGGGTCCTGTCTCCCCTCCCCACCATCACTTTCCCGGGGGTCCTGTCTCCCCTCCCCCAGGATCACTGTCCTGGGTCCTGTCTCCCCTCCCCACCATCACTGTCCTGGGGTCCTGTCTCTCCTCCCCCACCATCACTGTCCTGGGTCCTGTCTCCCCTCCCCCACCATCACTGTCCTGGGTCCTGTCTCCCCTCCCCCACCATCACTGTCCTGGGGTCCTGTCTCCCCTCCCCCACCATCACTGTCCTGGGTCCTGTCTCCCCTCCCCCACCATCACTGCCCTGGGTCCTGTCTCCCCTCCCCCAGCATCACTGCCCTGGGTCCTGTCTCCCCTCCCCCACCATCACTGCCCTGGGGTCCTGTCTGCCCCTGACCCCCCCTCCACCCCCAGCATCACTGCCCTGGGTCCTGTCTCCCCTCCCCCAGCATCACTGTCCTGGGTCCTGTCTCCCCTCCCCCCCCATCACTGTCCTGGGGTCCTGTCTCCCCTCCCCCAGCATCACTGTCCTGGGGTCCTGTCTCCCCTCCCCCACCATCACTTTCCCAGGGGTCCTGTCTTCTCCCCTCCCCCACCATCACTGTCCTGGGGTCCTGTCTGCCCCTGACCCCCCCTCCACCCCCAGCATCACTGCCCTGGGTCCTGTCTCCCCTCCCCCACCATCACCGTCCTGGGTCCTGTCTCCCCTCCCCCAGCGTCACTGTCCTGGGTCCTGTCTCCCCTCCCCCACCATCACTGTCCTGGGGTCCTGTCTGCCCCTGACCCCCGCTCCACCCCCAGCATCACTCCCGGAAGGCCCGTCTCCGCAGGGTTGCCATGCGGGTGTGTGTGCGGCGGTATCTGGAAGGGTTTTGTTCTAAGGGCAGTGGAGTCCGGGGGCTCGGCCAGAAGATATGAAGCCAGCTCCGGTTCTCATGGTGCCCATGGCCTCTCGAGGGTCAGGTCGCCGGGCCTGGAATCTACGTTCGGAGGGAGCACTCAAGAGTCACAGTTTCGCTGAAATAGTCTGAAAGTGTCTTTTCCAAACTGGACTCGTGGTGTGGACTGGGGGTGAGGGCTGGGCGCTGGCCGGGCTCCTCGGGGGAGAAAGCTGGCTTCCCACCTCTGGCTCCCATTACAGACTGACCTCCTCGGACTTCCCTGACAGCTCAGTGGGAAAGAACCTGCCCGCCAGCGCAGGAGACACAGCTGTGAGCCCTGGTCGGGAAGATCCTTCACATGGCGGGACGCCCATGGTCCACAAGGAGAAGCCCCACCATCCGCAGCTAGAGGGAGGCCCGGGCAGCCACGAGGGCCCCGGGCCATCAGACAGACGCATACAATTGTAAGAAACATAACCTCCTTATCAGGGAGCCCTGGGAACTCCTCTAAAGCAGAGGAAGGGTGAGGGCAGCTGGAGGGAGGGGGAGACGGAGCACCCTGGGGCATCTCTCGGGGCCCATCCTGTCTGTGAAATGGGTGCAGGGCAGGCTGGCCAAGGGCAGGGGGCCTGACTTAGAGTGGCTGTGGGAGCCACACTGACCCCCACGATGCTGGAACCCTCCGTGACCACATTCAAACAGCTCCGCTGTGGACATTCTGAGACCCCAGGAGCCACATTCCTCCTGTCCTCGCCCCCCGAATCCCACACCCCAGAATGCCAGCCCACCGCGGGGCAGTGGGGGTCTGGGCTGAGCTGTGGCCCACCCCCGAGAAAGCAGGGCTCACTGCAGATGGAGGTGGGGGAGGGGACGGTCGTGGCAGGAGGCACTTGGCCCGTTTCCTAGGAAACCCAACCAAGGGAGGAGGGGCTGTTGGCTGCACAGGGCCCCTTGGGGACTCGCTCGGGGTACAGGGGGCCCCCGCCCCCTGCAGGGGCCCTGTCGCTGAGGTTCCAGCCCCAGGCCTCCCTCTGGCTGCAGTGGGGGCCCTGGGGTGCAGTGATTCCTGAATGCTCCGTGGGCTCTGCTGGATCCTCAATCCTGAGTCCAGGTGGGCATGGCCAGGCCAGTCCCCCTGCTCCAGAGGACCCTGCCTGGCTGGACCCTGTCCCCAGAGCCCCTCAGACCACCATCAACCTTTGCTCCAGACAGGCCCCAGTGAGGGCTCACAGCCTCTCTCTGCTCAAGGTACCTTCCCCCGCCCCAATCCGGACGCCCCAGGGAGGGCAGCGGTGGGGACTCCCTCTCTGTCTGTCCTCCTTCTGTCTGTCCTTTATCCACTCCGGGGAACACTAACGTGGGCACTGCTCCCAGCGTGCCTGGTCACCACGTCTGACGCTCCCACAACCAGGGCTTGTGGGAAACTGTGCCCAAGGAAGCCCATTGTGCAGGTGGGGAAACCAAGGCTCAGGGAGCCTGGGAGCTGACAGCTGCCATCGAGGTGCTTGTTCCAGGATGAGACCCCACAATCCCAGGGTCGGTCCACAAGAGGCCCTCCTGACCTGCATCTCGGGGGCCAGTTGGGGAGAGATCGCCCAGAGGCAGCTCCAGGAGAAAAATGAAACGGGGTCGGCTGAGTCACCGAAGGGACCGCCTTGCGCTGCGTGCTATTTCTGGTGCCCAGCTCTGCGAGAAGGCACTTTCAGTCTCTGTGCAAAGAAGCCGTCGTTACTGGTATAAATGTGCATTAATGAGCTATGTCTTCGCCAAGACACGGAGGTTTCCCCAACGTCAGCTGATGTGCAAGAAGCAGAGGGAACCTGCGGGGCGCGGGGCTGGGTTCACGCATGGCCACCGTGCTTGGGTGGACGGAGGGCCACGTGTCCTGCAGCCGGCACCGCACTCCCCCCACCCGCCGCCCACCCCCGCACCCCCAGCAGGGCTCGGAGAGCCAGGGCCACGGGGGTCGAGACACCTGGGTGTCAATCCTGGCTCTGCCCCAGACAGCTGTTCCGCGAAAGCCCAGGAGGGGCAGAGGGGAGAGCCTGGCCCGGGCGCCGTTGCCCACACGTCAGTTTGGTTTGAGAGACGCGTCCGCAGGCCAGGCCCGGTCCTGACACTTCACAGGCGTCACTCAATCTTCCGAAGCAGGAATTGTTTCCGCATCGAACAGACGGGAAACTGAGGCACAGAGACGCACGCAGCTTGTGCACAACCACACAGGTCTGTGCTTCGCAAGACTAAACGACGCGTGCGACGCGGCAGGACCGGGCCTGGCCTGCGGACGTTTCTCTAAAACCAACCGACAGTAGGTACAGTGCCCGGGGCAGGCCGGACGCCCCGGGCCGGACTCTCTCTGCGGCTCCCCTCTGCCCGTCCTGGGCCTTCTGGTTCAGCCCTCTGTCCTGGCACGCAGAGCTGAGGGGGAGCCCAGAGTCGGGCTGTCAAGGCCCAGACCCCGTGGATGGTGGGACTCACGGGACTGAGGGCTGACGACCCCTCCCCGGGCAGCCCCTGCTCAGGGCGCTAGAGATTTCACAGCTCTTCCGCCGGCCGCCCCTTCCTGCTCACCTCGCCGGGGACTCTGACACTCTCCCCGCCCCCCAACACCCCTCACCGCAGTACTTCCTGGGACCCCGAGGTCGCGGCCTAGAGGGTGCACTTGGGAACAGCACCTCAGGGATTTCTGATGCTCTTCCCTCCCTGCTGAGAGCCGCTGGCCTTAGAGAAGCAGCCTCTGGGGCCACGACTTGTGATGCAAACGTGGACTGAACTCTCAGCCCTGCGGGAACCTCAGACTCTGGGGATCGGAGAGGCGGGCGGGCCTGCTCGGGAGAGGCGTGAGGTGCACAGCCCTTCAACTGGCTCTGAGTTCGGGGCCAGCCTCGAGGGCGGGGCCGGCCGCAGGCCTTGGCAGTGGGACCGGGACGTGCCCTCATCGGCCTTTCAGGCCGCCCTGACACCCAGCACTCATGTCTGCTCTGGCCCTGCCCCTCTGTCTTCAGGCTCTAGGTCTGCCATTCCCCTTCCCCTTCTCGGCTCCCCCGATCCCCTGGCCTGGGCAGGACCCGGGGCCCAGGCTGCTCTGCGTGCCCCAGCTAGTCTCGGGGGCCCAGACTAGGAGGGGCCTCCCTGATGCTGGGAAAGACTGAAGGCGGGAGGAGAAGGGGCCACTGGAGGATGAGATGGTTGGATGGCATCACCGACTCAATGGACGTGAGTTTGAGCAAGCTCCCGGAGTTGGTGATGGACAGGGAGGCCTGGCGCGCTGCAGGCCGTGGGGTCGCAGAGTTGGACACGCCTGAGCGACTGAGCTGAACTGAACTGAACTGACAGTGAGGAGGGCAGTGGGTGGTCGGGTTTGGGGCAGTTCCCGCTCCGCCTGAGCTGAGGCAGGAGGCCAGCGAAGGCGGGAGCCGGGAGGCAGCCTGGCTGGGTGCTGGGAGAAAGGGGTTTTGGGGGCACAGCGTCCACAGTCTGTCCCACCCTGGCTGGCCGGTCCACTGCGGGGGGCTGAGGGCTGGTGGAGTGCAGGGGTCTGACCCCTGTTCCAGGGAGAAATCTGAAGCTTTGTCTGACCCCTGAAGCAGGACTGGCTGATGGGAAAGGCAGCACTAGGCCTCCAGGAGCAGCCACGGTCCCAGCTTCAGGGCTCGGGGCAGTGCACGTCTGTCTGCCAGTCACTAAGTTTCTCAGTCCCTGCGAAAACCACACTGCTGGAGGCCAGCTCTGTCCCCCGAACCCCACTGTGGGCCACGCTGGGGCCACGCCGCGGGCAGTGAGGGGTCTTCCGTGTGAGAGGCGGTGCGGCCTGGAAGTGTCGGGGGGCGTGGGGCGGGCGGTTCGGTGGAGGGCAGCTCCTTGCAGGTCAAGGGGGTGGGCACAGGTTTGCAGGGCAGCCCGATCGCCAACCTGGGCTCCTGGGCCGTTAACTGAGGAGCCCCAGAGCATCACGGTTTCCATGGAGCTGGGAGTGGGGTGTGGGTGTCAGGCCGCCCAGGTGGCGAGCTGGCCTGCGGCCCATTTGTAGGGGTGCTTCCCCTCTGTCTAGACTGGGGGGCGGCCTGGGCAGGCGGCCCCCTTCGACCCGGGCATCTTTCTTCTCTACCCATCCTCCAAACCCAGGCCCAGGCGCTCCCCGCCCCCACCCCGGCAGGGATCAGCCTCTTGACAACCGTCAGCTCCTGCGGAGTGCAGGGCATTTACCCGCATGGCTGGGCCTGCTCCCAGCCCCAGAGGACCATGGCCCTCCAACTACCCCAGGTGCAGACTCATTCCATCCAGATCCGCAGGGCGGGGGCGCAGGGCTGCGCTCCAGCTTTGTTGCAAAATGCTTTCTCTTCTTTACTCTCTCAGAAATATTCATCTGTGCTCAATGCAGCAGAGGGGCCGGCTGAGTTCCGCTGGGGAACCACCTGGCTAATGCTGCGGCCTGCAGATCCTAGGCAGGCCGCAAAGGTGAGGCTGGCGGCTGCCTCCCTCCTGGCAGGATGGAGCACCCCGCCGTGCTCTGCTGGATATCTGGAGGGGGCTGGGGGCTGTGTCTCCGAGGCGCCTCCTTTACAGACTGAAAACATTGCCCTTTCACCTGGGAATCGAGGGGGAAGGAAGGGCCGAGACCTCGTGTTCGGAGCCCCAGGCTCCCTTCTGATGCAGGCGTCACTGCCCCCTGCTGGGTGGGCTTTGGGCCGACGATGAACCTGTTTCTGCATCCACGGAAGGAAGCTGAAGGCCTTACGGGAGGCTGCCAGGGTCCCTCACGTGAGGCTCTGAAAGCCGCAGCCCGAGGCAGGCGCATCGGAGACCAAACCAATGCCCAAGGTTTCTGATTCGCACGGACGCGCTGTCGAGAGAGGACCTTCACTGTCCGCCTGCAGCCTGTGTGGTTTCCCGTCTTATAGACGGACACGGCGTGGCACCTCAGCGCCCCCACTGCCCCCACCCGCCCAGCAGAGCTCCTGGCGTGAAGCCCTGGTCCCGCCCATCAGGGATCACTATGTGGACAGCCCTCCACCCCAGGATCGCAGTCTGGACGCCTCCTTTCCTCCGGGCATCACCTGTGCTCAGTCAGCTCCCACGGCCGTGGCCAGCCTGGTCCCCAGCCTCTTTCCTTCCATGCTGTCCTCCGCCCAGGAGGCTCAGGTCACCCTGAGCTTCATGTTCACCCCCTTCTGGCCCATTCTGCACACAGCTGTCATCCTCTGAAAATATGACTGGGGTCATGTCATCTGCGCACACAACGGCCATGGGTTCGAAAGCCCCTGCTCGCCTGCCCCTCTGGCTGCATCCGGGGAGCCGCCCCAGGCCCTGTGCCCCCCTGTGCTGCAGCCCCCGCCCCCAGCTCTCCCAGTGCCCCCCCGGCGCTCAAAGCCAGGCTCTGTCCTTTTGGCTGGGTCCATCGCCTTCCTGAAGGCTTCTCTCCTGCCCACAGGCAGCAAGCCTGACCAACCCTCTCTTCCCTCCTTCCCTCTGAACAAGGCTGGCTCAGCTGAGTGGCCACCCTCACCTCACTCAGTCCTAGGGGCATCGAGGGGTCTAAACCAGTCCCCGTGACCCGACTGCTCTTGCTGTGGATGGCTTCAGAAGCCGCAGGAGACGAGCCCCGTCAGGGAGACACGAGGCTGCTTCTGGTGGGGAGAAGGTATCATCCGTGGCTCCTCCCTGTCTTTTATTGAGGTGTAACTTCCACAGGGAAAACTCACCCTTTCCGGGGGACAGTTGGTGAGTTTTGATGAGGGTGTCAGCTGTGGATCCACGACTACCATCAGCCTGTACAACGGTGGCCTTCTGTGTCCTCGCCAGGGGTCCCCTGCCCACGCACCTCACCCCACCACTCCTCCTGGCCACACAGCATGCAGCCCGCACCCTGGAGTCTGAGGTTCAGCCTGGCCCTGGCACGAGAAGCACCTTCCTCGGGCTGCTGGGTAGGCCGCCCTCGGACAGTGGCCTGGACGCTGCCCATTCACTTTGCAGTTGCGGAGCGTCTGGGCTGTCCCAGGGCTTGGTGGACAGGAATGACACTTCCATGGTGTTCCCGTGGGAACATGCACCACCTAGCGGGGGGTGTGGGGTCCCGTACACAGACGTGCATCTCACTCTTGAGAAGCCACGAACTCTTTTCCCAAAGGCCCCAGCCCTCAGGATCCTGGATGCTGCGCCTTCTGTTCCGTTAAACTCCCGCCCCTCTCAGGGCCATGACCGTTATCTCACCAAGGCTTTAACTTGTGTTTCCTTAAAGACAAAGGATCCTGAGCCTCTCTCCAGGGGTTGCTTGCCATCTTTCTTGATAGAGTGTCTGTTAGTCTTCTGGCCATTTTAAAAAGCAGATTGTTATTTTTCTTGTTACTGAGTTTCAAGAGTTCTTTACATATTCTGGACACAGGCTCTTATCAGAGACAGGGTTTACTTCAGTGTTTGCATCTTCTCAGATTTTAAGCTTTTTATTTTGTGTCAGGGTATAGCTGATTAAGAAGGCTGTGACAGTCTCAGGTGAATGGTGAAGGGACTCAGCCATACGCACACATGGACCCATTCTCCCAAACTCCCCTCCCATCCAGGCTGCCATGTGACACTGAGCAGAGCTCCCTGTGCTGGACAGCAGGTCCTTGATGTTGATCCATTGGAAATGTAGCAGAGTGTACATGTCCATCCCAAACTCCCTGACCGTCCCTTCCCCCACAGCCATAAGTTCATTTTCTCAGTCTGTGAGTGTGAAAAGTGGACATTCTCAATGCTGATCATACCCATTCTTTCATGACTCAGACTGATCTTTGGCACTGAACCTGAAGAGGCTCTGCCTAACCGAAGGTCACGGGGATTCGATGCCTTCTTACACAAGTTTCACTGTTTTAGGTTTGCATTCAGCCCTGTATTCCATTTTGAGTTCATTTTTTCATATGGTTCAAGATATGGATTGAAGCTGTTGTCAGTGCTTGCTTTCTTTGTTTTTGCAAGTGATGTATAACTGTGCCAGCCCCACTTGCAGAAAGGACTGTCCTTTCTCCGTAGAACTGCCTTCACGCCTTTGTTAAAAATCAATTGACTATAAATGTGTGGGCCTATTTCCAGACTCTCTCTTCTGATCCATTGATCTGTGAGTCTGTCCTTCCTCCAGCACCACCCTTCATGATGATGGTAACCTTATAATAAGTCGTTTTTTCCCCTAAAGCAATCCCCCCTTTCTTATAACAAGTCTTGAAGTCAAGTAGTGTGAGTCTTCCAGCTCTGTTCTTGTTAAACATTGCTCTAACCATGCTAGTCCCTGTGCCTTCCCATATCAATTCTAGAACCAGGTGCGGGGCTGTACAGAAACCCCACTGGGACTGTGGCTGGAGCTGCCTTTTGTGTACAGCGCAGTTAAGGGAGGAACCAACATTTTAACACCACCGCATCTTTCCACGCAGGAGTACACGCCTTTCCACTGTGTCAGGCTTTGACGTCTTTCATCAGTTTTAGTTTTCTGCTTGCAGATTTTGAACGTATCTTGTAAGCTTAATTGTTGTTGTTGAGTCACCCAGTCATGTCCGACTCTGAGACCCATGGACCGCCGCGCGCCAGGCCTCCCTGTCCTTTGCCGCCTCCCGGAGCTTGCTCACACTCAGGTCCATCGAGTCGGTGATGCCATCCAGCCATCTCACCCTCTGTCATCCCCGTCTCCTTTTGCCGTCAGCCGTTCCCAGCATCAGGGTCTTTTCCAGTGAGTCAGCTCTTTACATCAGATGGTAAGATTTACATGTAATTAAGCATTTTATAACTTTTGAAGCTACTGTAAACGGTACTTTTGCTGTCATTTCTAGCATATAAAAGTATGATGTTTGTATGGTGGTCTTGTGTCTATAAAGCTGTGAAACCCTGTCATCAGTTCTGGCAGCACCTTTTAAATTCTTCAGGGTTTTCTTCAGTGACAATTCTATCAGCTGCGTTTTTTTCAATCTGTGTGCCGTTGATTTCTGTTTCTTGCTTTACTGCACTGGCTAGGAGCTCCAAGCGAATGTTGAATAAAAGCAGTGAAAGTGGACATCCTTGCCTTGTACTTGATCCAGGGTGAAAGCATTCAGTCTTTTACCATTCTCTGTGAAGTTGGCTGGAGCTTTTTCACAGATTCCCTTTTTCAGGATGAGGAAGATTTTAGTCATGCATGGGTGTGTTACAGTTCTTAAAAGAACTCAGCAGGAGGATACTCCTGTTTTCTTCTGAACATTTCAGTAACTGGCTATGATGTCTGGAACTCTGGCAGCCATTTTGTGACCATGAGGAGAGCTTGTCTGAGGAGCAAAGGCACCTACCCTACTGACGATGGAAGAGTGGAGAGATGGAAAGAACCAGCATCCTTTCTGTCACTGGGTCACTGAATTAACAGGCCCCGGACCCTCCCCTTCCACCAGAACTCCTGTTATGGAGGAAACTAGGAAAGTAAATAGCCTTATTGTTTAAGCCTTCATGAGCTGGGATTCTGTTCCTTGCAGCCAAAAGCCACCGCTTGCAGGCAGTTTTTCTCTTCAGTGCTACAGGCCCCACGCCTGGAACAGTGTCTGAAATACAGCAGACCCTGGTTAAATGTTTGCTGCACAAGTCACTCTGGGCCTGGGCTTTCTTGATCTGAGAGTTGCTTTGCTTCAGTGTGGAAGGAAAGTCCCAGGGACAGTGCAGAGGACACTGCAGGCTGCGGTGTCCTGAGGATGACAGCTCTGAGCTTGGAGGAGAGACCTCAGGACTCAGGAAGGACGGACTGGGTTCAAAGCCAGGCCCCAGTCTCTGCGGGCGGACGTGGAAAAGCTGGGGAAGGCAATATGCCTGGACAGGGGAGCCGTGCTCACACCCCCTTCTGCAGCCGGCCTCTGCTGTAGAAGTGATGTTTTCCCGTTCTCGAGCAGCACCTGGGAGAAGCCCTGTTCCTGAAGACAAGCCATGCAGACCGCAAGTGGGACAGAGGGCCTGCGGAGCTCCCGGGGGAGGCTGCCATCCCCACTGCAGACAGTTGTGACTGAGATGGTCACCCTCCCTGCCCATCTTCCCAACACGCCTGGCCCTGGGAGGTGGCCACCGGGTCAGAACAACCCCACCCATCATAACGCTGTCTGGTGGGGGCAGACCCCATCCCCGCCCCGACGGGAGCACATGCACCCCGAACCCCACCCCTCGCGGCTCCTCGGGCTCCCAGGCTGGACAGCCTCTCAGCCTCTCCGTGGCCTTGACGCGCTGGCAGCCTTGGGAGGTGGTCGGTCCACTGTAGAATCGTCCCCGACTTGGGGCAAACGAGCAGAGGTGGACGCCCTGCTCCGCACGTCCCTCCGAGGCTGCGGGCGGTCAGGGCATCACTGGCGTGACCCTGACCGCCTGCTGCGGTCATCCCGGCTTCTTGTTTACGGAGTTCTTCCTTCTCGTCCACCCGCATGGAGCTCTCTAGAAGGGAGGGCTCAAGGCGCTCTCTGCCCATTTACAGAGGTGAACACTGAGGCTCAGGCCTGGGGCTTCTTGCAGGTGCCCGAGGTGCCTTCAAACCAGGTGGGCCGCTGGGGTCTTTCTGAAGAAGCGCACATGGTGTGGCCGTGTGAAGGCACCAGGAGGTTCTGGTGGGTGGGCGGGCGTGGGGGGTGCACCAGGGGAGGGGCCCAGGTAGCCCCGCTTCCCTGAGAAGCTGTGCACTCAGGGGACCAGAGGTTTACCCGACGACTTCCTCTCGGGCTCAGGCCTGTGCCTTTTTCCATTCTCTAACGGCTTCTGACTTCCCTTTGGGGGGCGCCTCCCTCTGGGGGCCCCATGCGCCTCTGTGCACGGCAGGCAGGCAGGCCCTGCCCTCTCCAGGGTGCCGAGTGATGCCTGCCACCTGGTGGGCCCTCACTGGCCGGGTTTTGCTGCAAGGGCCTGCTCTGCAGGTGACACTGGCTTGGTCCCAGACGTCATGGGTGTGGGGCTGGGGCAGGGGCCCTGTGAACCACCTGCATCTTTGGGAAGACAGACATGGGAGACCAAGGCAAGGATCCCTCGCCTCCAGAGGCAGCGGGGCTCAGACAGAGGAGGTGGGGAGACAAGCCGGGGGCTCCTGTCCATCAACAGGCACGTGAGGAGGCACGCCACATGCTAACTGTTAGAGACGGGCAGGGACTTCCCTGGTGGTCCGGTGGCCAAGATGTCACGCTCCCAGCATGGGGGGGGGCGGGGTTCGATCCCTGGTCGGGGAACTAGACCCCACACACGGCAACTAAATAATCTGTGTGCCACAACAGAGACCCAGCACAGCCAAGTAAATAAGTAGAGAAAAGCGAATCAAAGCTGCAAGAGGAACCACCTCACACTGGTCAGAACGGCAGTCACCAAAAGGTCTACAAAAAACAAATGCTGGAGAGGATGTGGAGAGAGGGGAACCCTCCTACCCTGCTGGTAGGAATGTACATTGGGGCAGCGACATGGAGAAGAGTATGGAGGTCTCTCAAAAAAAATGAAAAACAGAGCTACCATGTGACCCAGCAATTCCACTCCCGGGCATGTATCTAGAGAACTCTAACTCAAAGAGATACATATACCCGCTGCTCACGGCAGCACGAGTCACAACAGCCAGACACGGAAGCAGCCTGAACGTCCAGATGAGTGGATAACGAAGACACGGCACAGGCACACACAATTCAATGCTGCTCAGTCAAAACAGAAAGAAACAGCGTCAGGCACGGACGTGCGAGCGGGACCACAACACACTGAGCGCCGTGGAGTTGATGCTTCTGAACTGTGCTTTTGGAGAAGACTCCTGAGAGTCCCTCGGACTGCAAGATCCAACCAGTCCATCCTAAAGGAGACCAGTCCTGAGTATCATTGGAAGGACTGATGCTGAAGCTGAAGCTCCAATACTTTGGCCACCTGATGAGAAGACCTGACTCGTTGGGAAAGACCCTGATGCTGGGAAAGATTGAAGGCGGGAGGAGAAGGGGACGACAGAGAATGAGATGGTCGGATGGCATCACCGACTCGATGCACATGACTTTGAGCAAACTCTAGGAGATAGGGAAGGACAGGGGAGCCTGGCATGCAGTCCATGGGGTCGCAAAGAGTCGGACATGACTGAGCAACTGAACAACAAAATACCTAGAACAGCACTGAATCCCTTCATGCTGACATCAGCTCTTCGTGACTTGCAGAAAATCTGTAAAGTACGCTCTTGATTGCACTGAACTCCCCCTTCACAGAAGTCTTATACGTTGACCCTTCCCCTTTGCCTCTTCAGAGCGGTCTCTCAGAGCTATCTGAGGTGCTATCTCCCGGGCTGCAGTCCTCATTTTACCCCAAATAAAACTTAACTCACAACTCTCACACTGGGCATCTTTTTAGTCAACAAAATTAAGAAAATAAAATGATGGGGAGCCTAACCATGAGAATGGTACAGAGGGAACCACGATGGACTAGGGCACAGGTCCACCTGCCGGGGGTGGCGTTGGAGGCCCCCAGGTTAGGGTTCCACCTTCACCACCTCCGGACGATCCTGGCGGGCTCCTCTGAGCTGTAGTGACGCATCTTTAGAGTGGGAGCCAGGGTGACGCTTCCCTGGGGTCCAGCAGGTGGGATGCCACGCTCCCAAAGCAGGGGCCTGGGTTCCATCCCTGGTCAGGGGACTAGAGCCCACGGGCCACAAGTAAGAGTCTGCACGCAGCTAAGGACCCCACCTGCCAGGATGGAGACCTGGCGCAGCCACATGATAAACGAAAGGAAATGGTTTTGAAAGTGGGGATGAGGGTGCTATCGTAACGACCGCCTCTTGGGGCTCTGGGAGGATTCAAGGAGAAAGTGAGAAAGCAAAAGTCTCTCAGTCATATCCGACTGGGATTCTCCAGGCCAGAACATGAGTGGGGAGCCTCTTCCTTCTCCAGGGGATCTTCCCAACCCAGGGATCGAACCCAGGTATCCCGCATTGCAGCCAGATTCCTTACCAGCCGAGCCACCAGGGAAGCCCTCCGCCAAAGGCTAGCTCAACCTTGGGAGCAAAGTGTGAACCGTCTCGGAAAGGAGACTCTTGAGATTTGTGTTAGATGTAGAGACACGTCGCCAGCCATCACTACACACCCCTGACTGGTGCCAGACCCCTACCTGCAGCCCAGGCAACCCCTCGGTGGAGGGGACCCACCAAAAGCCAAAAGACCTCCTATGGCCTCATGCGCCACCAACGGCGGGGTCTTTGAAGAGCTGGGAGCTCTGGACAGATGCACGTGACTATATTCCTGGAGCCTGGCGGTCTGGGGACCTGCGGGTCTGGGGAGCCCTGCTGTTCTGCTCGGAGACCTAGCAGGGCAGGTGAGTGTGGGGCCAGGACCCAGGTAGCCGTCCCCAGGGACAGCGAGGGGGAGTGTCCTGCCCAGCTGCGCAAGCCCAGGCTCTGGCCCCTAGACAGCCACCTGCCCTGCTCCTCTGGGCTCTGGGCATGGGGAGCTGAGGCCACCGCTGGTCCCGTGGCCCCCGCTTCACGGGAGCTGTTCACTGGACTTCCCTGGGGATCTTGATGGTAGATGAAGTGACAAGTCTTTGAGCTTAATTAAGACACATTGTCCCACCAATTGGGAAGTGGGAAATGGCTGGGCTGTTTTACAAATAGAAACAATTCTTGTTCATTATCCGTTAATTGAGGCAACAAAGGGCCCTGGAAAACATCCATCAGAAACACATTCATGTTCGTCATCACGGAGGATTGGTTTAGGACCACACAAAGGCAACAGCAAGCGTTCCAATCAGGAGTTATACAGACAAAGGGAAACAGAGGCCCAGAACACAAACACGGCAGAATTAGCCCAATTACACGGTTGACGCTGTGGGAACAAGTTTCCTGGCTGCAGGCCAGCTCTCCGCTCAGCCCCTGCCTACCCGTCCGACGTCCCTGCACCCAAGGGGGAGGGGCAAGGCCCCACGAGCCCCCCGGACACACGGCCAGAGCAGGGAAGGGGGAGGCGCTAACCCCAGGTCCTGGGGCCAGAAGCTGTCACCTGAATCCCGGCTGCGGCCTGCCCATCGCTGCCGCCTCCCTCTTTCTGGCCCCTGTGCTTCTTGTGATGCGACCCAAGGCCTGTGTTTGCCTCCTCCTTTCTGTTCTCCGATTCCCGCGGCACGACTTAAGACACGAGGCACCTCTGCCTCAAGGCTGGAGGCACCTCTGCCTCAAGGCTGGTTTCTGCTTGTGGCTGGTTAAACCCCCTGAGCTTTCTCACAGGACTTTTTTCAGGCTGGGTCTTCCCCATCCTTTGTCTATACCATTGAATTTTGGGGTCCAAGTCAGAAGTTTTCACTCATCCTGTTGGTCCCAGCCTGTTGGCCTTGCCCCACGGGGGAGCCATGATCAGAGGTCAGCGGCCTGCTCCCTACACCCCTACTCCTCTGGACCCCCACCCCCAGTGATCTGGTCATAAACTTGGCTCACACCTCAGTCCCCTCTCCCCGCACAGCCCAGCCCGGCTCCCCCAGCGTCTGTCTGCACCTGCCTGCGCCCTCCTCCAGGGCTGGGTCTCTTGCTCCACGATCCCTCCCACACGGCCTGCAGTCCGGGCCCCCAGACGTGGGAACAGCCTGAGTGTCCACCGAGGGTCAAGCAGATAGGGGCTGTGTGTACGCATTCACACGGAGACATGCACGCACACACACACACACACACACACACACGGACATCCGTCAGCCACGAGCAAGAGGGGAGCCCACCGTGGACAACACTGGGCGGGGGCCCTGGAGGAGGGTGGTCAGAGGCACAGACGCCCAGCTGCGAGACACAGGAGCCCGGGGTGTGCCGGGCCGCACGCTGCCCGCAGACAGGCCCCTCGCTGAGAGCCGGCGCTGAGTCCTCCCGTGAGGAGAAGTCTGTTTGCCTTCTGTTTATTGCACACGAGGCGATGGATGTTACCTGAACCTGCTCGGGGATCACAAACCGTCATGTGTACATCTGTCACGCAGTGATGTGTGTCAGAAAACTGGGAAAGAGTCACGACCCCTGACCCGTGTGACCTGGGAAGTGATTTCTCTTCCTCATGCCTCGGTCTCCTCATCTGTAAACGGGGATAAAGTCGCACCTCATGGGGGGTAGATAGCATTCAACGAACGATGCCCATGCACGAGGCCTGCCCGAGCCTGTCACATGGGGCCTCACTTGTGGCAAACCACCACCGACATCGAGGGGACTCCGGGCTTTCCTCGGGCTTGGGACCCCTCTCCCCTGGACCCTCTGAGCCTCTCATTACAGAGACGGGGCTCCCCTTCCACAGCGACTCAGCTCCCGACGTGCGGATGGCGGGCCGGCCAGCGCCCTGCCGCCTTCTTCCTCCTGACCCCGGACAGCCTTGAGACCCGGCCAGCAGGCTCTGGGAGGTGGGGGGCAGCAGCACGTCGGCAGAGGGATGGCCCGAGAGGCGGGTTCCCGCCGGCGCCGGGCGGGGGAGGGTGTCCCATCGGAGCTCCTGCAGCCTTGCGCACTGGTAGGGGGTGCCCAGCCAGGCCCTGCAGACCAAGGCGCGGTCGTCCCAGGCCCTTCCGCCGCCCAGGCAGCAAGGGTGGGCCAGGTGGGTGTGTCCAGGGGGCAGGTGTTCACGAGGGAGCAAGCCCCGGACCTTTCGGAGGCTCCAGACTCAGGCCAACGCCTCCTGGCTCTGTGGAAAGTCACTAGAGACGGCCTAACCCCAACCCTAACCTGAACCCTAATCCTAAGTCAAACCCTAACCCTGACCCCTAACCTCTAACCCTGACCCTTAACCTCTAACCCTAACCCACACCCTCATCTGTCAGGGTTCTGAGCCCTTTCACCCTCTAAGCAGCAGGGATTTCCTACAGGGATTGAGTGACGGCAGACCTGGCAGGGCAGGGCCCTCTGGGAATGACCGCGTGCTCAGGGCAGACCTGCACGCATACAGGCCTGGTCTTCCCGCCATCACAGGGACGGAGGGGTCCACGCCAGCGCTGGAGGGTGGCTCCCCGGACCCCCAGCCCCCACAGCAGCCGGCTGTCCTCACCTGCTGAGCCGGGCCACAAGCACCAGACCAGATGTGGGAGACCCAGGGGAGGTCCCGTCACCCACAGCCACACCCAGAACCTGACTGGGGGCGTCTGGCAGAGTGCGCTCCCCACCAAGTGTCACCTCCGGTGAGCCTCTCACGCGGTCGAGCCCCGGTGGGGGAGGTGGGGTTAGACACCCCCCGGAGGGTCCACACCAGCCTCTCTCCCCATCTCCCTACACTCAGGTCCCCTGGACGCTTCCCTTCGGGCGTCAAGGCTTTTAAACATATTTCTTCCAAACAGACACAGCGCTGTCCCCAAGAGGAATTCTGGGATGAAAAGATTTTCCATCTCATTACAGGTGTAATTGCTCTTTTCCTTTTTTTGTTTGCACTTGGTAGAAGCTCACACTGACTGGCTTCAGCGAGGAAAAGGAGCTGACTGGTTCATGAAGCTGAGAAGTGCAGATCAGACGTCAGGCACAGCTGGATCCAGGCACCCCCAGCTGTCTCTCCTCTGCGCGTGAGCCCTGAGCCGCCCCTGATGTCACAGAGAGGCTGCAGACCGGGCGGCTCGCAGGGCAGGTGTGTGCTTCTGACGGGCCTGGAGGCTGGGAGCACCCGTCCTCACAGGGGTGGGGCTGTGAGCCAGTCTCCCCTCCTCAGGCACTGCCCGCTGGCCAGGGCGACACTCTGATGGATGGTCCCAGCAGCCTGCCTCCCGACAGCGTCAGGCTGCGGGGACCCAGGGCCTGCGCACGCCACCCCCACGGCGTCGGGAGTGCCCGTCGCCTCCGCACCACGTCGCCCTCAGGCCTGTCCATCCAGCGTGATGCGCTGTGTGACCACACGCCCGCCCCTCACCCCCAGCCATCATCTTATCATCCCTCACAGGGTGCGCCTGGCCGGCAGCTGAGGCTGCGTTCTCGGGGCGCAGAAGCCGGCGTGGGGGGGGGTGGGGGTGTCTCTTTGCTGTGGCCTCGAGGCTGGGCTGGTGGGCGTCCTCTCTGCAGAGGCCTTGGGGATGGAGAGCCGCCTGTGGGTCAGGGCAGGGCCGAGGCTCCAGCATCTTTGCTGCTAACCCGGCTGCTGAAGCCCCAGTGTCCCTCTCGGGACGACCCCTGGGAGGCAGGAGACCTCCTGGGGGCAGGTGTGCGAGGCAGCATCGGGACAGCAGCACGCAGCGGAGGCAGGCCAGGGGCACTCGGGGGGGTCTGATCTCAGCCTCCTGGAGGAAGGGTAACTCCCGCCTTTGGAGGTCTCAGCACCTCCCGGCCCCCTCGAGGGCTGGCTCTCTGCAGCGCTGTTGTGCCCGGCTGGCCAGGCCCCCCTATTCCAGCCCAAGCCGCTGATCGGGGAGGGGGGGTGGTGGCGAGGGCTCAGAGGACTCAGCCCCAGCTTCCGAGCCCAGACCCTGACCCGGGACTTAACCTCGCGAAATGGACGCAATAATCCCCTCCTCTGGGCAAAGCGCCAGGATCGATGCACGCAACAGAAGAGGCAGTGCTGGGCTGCGAGAAGGTGTGACTAAGGGGGGACTGGGGCGCTCCCCCCGCCCCGCTCCAGCACGCGACCCCGCACCGGGTTTCAAAGCGCGCTGCTCCCCCGACCCAGAATGAATGGACTGGGCGCCCCCAGTGCCGGCGGATTAAACAGGGCCTCGGATGCAAATCCCCAAAGCGAGGTGTCTGCGCAGAAACTGCTGAGCCAGTGTTTTTGGAGCAGCTGTGTTGGCGGCGGCCCTGGGGATCAGCCTCTGTGCCCCCAGCACCATCCGCGCAGCCAGAGGGGGCCCCCCAGACCATGGTGGGGGCGGGGTGATCATCGCGAGGGAGGGATGCTGCCCCCAGACCGTGGTGGGGGAGGGGTGCCACCCCCAGACCATCTTGGGGGAGGGGTGCCACCCCAGACCACAGCGGGGGCCAGGTGCTGACCAGAGACCTCAGCGAGGGAGGGGAGGAAGGTGGTTGGGCAGCCAGAGAGCTCCCCCGAGGCGCCCCCTAATGTACCCCCTCTAGGTAACCTCCAGGTGCCCCCTCCCCCGGGACACCCTCCAGGCGCTGCCCCTGCATCCCCCAAGGACAGAGGCCTGCCTCCCCCATCCTTCAGCTCTGCCCACCTGGGGCCTGGCCCTCCCTGGCCCTGCCCTCGCCCGTTCCTGGCTGTCACAGCCGTCACTGCCCCACCGCCTCGGGTCTCGAGCTCAGTGTTTCCTCCTGAGCACCCCGTGCAGGCCTGGGGCCCTCACGTCTTGCCCTGCCCCTGCCCCCAGGAGCGGTCAGTCGCTTGCTGTCTCGTTGGCCTCACCCACTAATCGTCAGCCGTGGAGGTGTGGCCAGTCAGGCCCCAGGGAGAACCAGCCAGGCCTGGGGGGTCGGCAGAGGGGGCTGGGCTGCTCGGCACCTGGAGCTGGAGCGGACCCCGCACTGCCCCTAGCAAGGTGGTGACCTGGTCTTGACGAGCTGCATGGTCAGGGCAGCAACGGTGGGACTGGGGTCCCACTGATGGGCCCCCCCAGAAGGCGACTGCCTTGACTCCCCCAGTGCTGCTGCCTTCGGGGACTTCAGCGACCACCCAATGGATCAAAGAGGAAACAACCCAGGCCCTGCGTATCCTGAACCCCCTCTGCTTCCCTGGGTCCCCGAGTACCCCCCACTCCCACGGGAAATGACCGACCCCTTGCTGGGGGCACGTCCTCACAACCTGGCCAAGGATGAGGGGCCCAGGCCTGCTGTCCCCCGCTGCCGCATCCCCGCCCACGGCAGCACTGGGCTGGGATCCAGATCCTGGTGCAGGATCTGGGCGGGACCCTTGGCCGGGCACCCAGGAACCCAGGCGGAGCTGGGATTCCTTCCTCTGCCCCGGGCCAGCACTCAACACGGGGGAACCTCGGGGTACCGCCTCTCCGGGCCCATGGGGGTCGCTGCCTGCTTTCCATATCCGCCTCCTCAGGGAGTGTCTAGACCCCCAGAGACCCCCAGGTCTCTCCCTGCGAGCCCCCGGCCACACGAAGACGACCATCGTAGAGACGGCCTCACGCAGACAAACACAGGGGCTGCATGCCAGCATCAATCGCTGTGGGCAGTGCTGTGACCGCTGCCAGCCGCCAGCCAGCCAGCCGAGTGGGGGTCCCTGCCACCCTGTCCCGGGGGCACAGCTGTTGTGGAGGGTGGAGTCAAAACGCCTCTTTAGGATGACCGTCTGGGCTATGCGCGGAGGCGAGGGGACCGTGGGGCAGGAGCCCAGGGCCGGGGAAGGCTGCCGAGAGAGCGCCTTCAATACCTGGGCCAGGTGGAGCCAGGTGGGGGGGCACTGACCCCTGGACCAGGCCTGTCCAGAGCCCTTCGGAGCCTCCTCGGGCCTGAGGAGGTCACTCAGCTCGGGCCTCCCCAGGCCCCCCACCTTGTGTCCCCCGACACGATGACCTCCTCCCGGTGCTCCTGGCTGCCCTGCGCCTTCACGCTGGCTGTGACCCCCTCGCCCACCCTGCACCCCACGGCTCTGCCCATCCACTGGGTCTCTTTCGGGCCCCGCCCCGGACCAGGGTTCCTGGCCCCCGCGGCCCTTGTGTGCCTGCGTCCCCTGGAGGCAGACGCAGCCACGCGGCCCCTGCTATGCCTCGGGCCTTTCCAATGTGTTCAAATCAGGCTCTGGTTCATCCTAACCCCTCTTTGTCCGGGAGTTCCTCCCCTGTGTCCACGGGACCGGGAGGCAGCTGCCCCCAAGTGGAGGGAAGCCACAGCGGGTGCACAGAGTGAGATTCTTGGCTTCTCGCTCCAGGAGCCAAGGCTTTAATTGGCTGCGACGCCAATTACTCAAAGCCCCGAGGGTCTGGGAGCCTGGTGACGGATCCGCTGACAGCTGTTCTGCTCCAGGGGACAGCCTCCTGGGTGGAGGTGCATCAGCGAGCTTTTGCCACATAACAAGCCATCCCCAGCGCGCAGGGCTCCCGGGCGGGGCAGTGGGAAAGAACCCTCCTGCCAACGCAGGAAACACAAGAGACGCGGGTTCAATCCCAGCGTCAGAAGATCCCCTGGAGGGAGAAAGGGCAGCCCACTGCAGCATTCTTGTCTGGAGAATCCCACGGACAGAGGTGCCTGGTGTGCTACAGTCCAGGGGGTCCCAGAGAGGCAGACTCAACTGAGACTGAGCACGCGTGCATGCCTCACCCCCAAGGACACACAGTGGGTTAGCTCAGCAAATGCACCATTTCCCGCCGTTCTGTGAGTTGGCAGGACAGTGGAATTGTACAGCCCGCAGGAGCCTCACCCCCACGTCTGGCCCTCTGCTGAGAGGCTGGGGTGGGGGTGTGCCCCCTTCCTCGAAGAGACACCCACTTCCCTCCATGGCCGGCCCGGGGCAGCCGGAGGGGCGAGTGCTCTCCAGCCTCTTCTGAAGCCATGCCTGCTGGTGGCCCCTGGGCCAACACGGGTCACAGGCCTGCCCACGCCCAGGGGCCAGGCCGAGAAGGGGCAGGAACTCAGGTTGCGGGGTGACCCCAGGGGAGAGGTGCCCTCGGCTGGCCACCGTCTCCAGGGCTCAGCTGGGCTGGGGGAGACGTGGCCATCCCACAGCGCTCCAGGGAAGGTGGTGGGATCCCGGGGTGGCACAGAAGAGGGTTCAGGGACAGGGTGGGGTGATGTGGGGCCCCCCGGACTGAGGTCAGAGACAGCCCAGCCAGCGCCCCCGTGGCCGGAAACCCAGCATCGACACTCCCCAGGCCCCGGCACCTCGGAACAGGGTCTCAGATGGAGAGACCAGGCAGGAGTGGGCCACGTGGCCACATGGATGGACGTCACGGGTGGGGGCTCCGGACGGCCTGCGGGGGCTGGTCCGGGAGTCTTGTCTTCCACTGAAATGCGGTGACATACATGGAGATGCACAGCTGGTGTGGAGACCACTGTGGAGCCCTGACACCCGCTTCCACGCGCAGTTCACAGACGACAAACCCCGCTCCATGGACTGCAGCCTGCCAGGCTCCTCTGTCCACGCAATTATCCAGGCAGGATACTGGAGTGGGTTGCCCTTTCCTCCTCCAGGGGATCTTCCCGACCCAGGGATCGAAGCCTGGTTTCCTGCACTGCAGGCAGATTCTTTACCATCTGAGCCACCAGGGAAGCCCACAACCCCCCTGTAAAGCATACAATTCCCTGCTTTCTGCATCCATCACCAGTAACTAATCCCAGAACATTCTGCCACCGCAGGAAAGAAGCCTACTGTCAGCAATCACTCTCCGTCCCCTGCCCCCAGCCCCAAACCACCAGCCTGCTCCCCGCCTCGGGGCTCTCCTGTGGATGTGTCCTGCGAGAGGAGAGCCCGCCACACGATGACACACTGTTCTCAGGGTCCCTGCCCCGGGGCCTGTCAGTGCTCCATCTCCTCCCACAGCTGAACAACAGCCCACTGTGTGGACCTGCCTTGCTGCGGCCGCCCGCTCATCAGAGATGGGCCTGGGGTCACTTCCACTGCTTCCGCTCAGGAGCTCTGTAACTCATCTCTGCCTGGGGAGTCTCCCTAATGCTTCATACCTGATGCGTGTACAACGTGTCACACCCTCTGTCGGCAGATTCACCCACAACATGTACACACCCTCTGTCGGCAGATTCACCCACAATGTGTACACACCCTCTGTCTGCAGATTCACCCACAATGTGTACGCACCCTCTGTCTGCAGATTCACCCATAATGTGTACACACCCTCTGTCTGCAGATATACCCACACCCACAATGTGTCATTACCTCTGTCTACAGATAGTAGATACACCCACACCCACAACGTGTCCACACCCTCTGTCTGCAGATTCACCCACAATGTGTACACACCCTCTGTCTGCAGATTCACCCATAATGTGTACACACCCTCTGTCTGCAGATATACCCACACCCACAATGTGTCATTACCTCTGTCTACAGATAGTAGATACACCCACACCCACAACGTGTCCACACCCTCTGTCTGCAGATTCACCCTCAATGTGTCCACACCCTCTGTCTGCAGGGACACCCACACCCACAATGTGTCATTACCTCTGTCTATAGATTCACCCACACCCAAAATGTGTCATACCCTCTGTCTACAGATAGTAGATACACCCACACCCACAACGTGTACACACCCTCTATCTGCAGATACACCCATACCCACAACGTGTCCACACCCTCTGTCTGCAGAGACACCCACAATGTGTACACACCCTCTGTCTGCAGATTCACCCACACCCACAACGTGTCATACTCTCTGTCTGCAGAGACACCCACAACGTGTACACACCCTCTGTCTGCAGATTTACCCACACCCACAACATGTCATACCCTCTGTCTACAGATACACCCTCATCCACATCATGTCATACCCTCTGTCTGCAGATACACTCACACCCACAACGTGTACACACCCTCTGTCTACAGATACACCCTCATCCACATCATGTCATACCCTCTGTCTGCAGATACACCCACACCCACAACGTGTCATACTCTCTGTCTGCAGAGACACCCACAACGTGTACACACCCTGTCTATAGATACACCCACAATGTGTACACACCCTTTGTCTGCAGGTACACCCACACCCACATGTCCACACCCTCTGTCTGCAGGTACACCCACACCCACAATGTGTCATCACCTCTGTCTATAGATACACCCAGACCCACAGTGTGTACACACCCTCTGTCTATAGGTACACCCTCACCCACGTATGACTCTCCATATAACAGACTCAGACACCCTTCCGTCTGTCAGCTCTCCACATAGTCTGGCTTTTCTTTGCTTATCCCACAAGGCCCTCAGGTGAACGCACAGCTTAGTGAGGCGTTTTCACTACAGGATGGGGGTGGACAGCACCTGACCAGCCTTCTCCTCCTGCTCTAGCTCCCGACTTGAGAGTTCAGCACGGACCCCCCCCCCCCGGGAAGGAGGGAGAGGCCTGGAGCACGCTGGGAGGGGCCACGGCAGCCCTCAGGCTGGGGCTTCCAGGGAGGCCGCACACCCAGGCACAGGCACAGTGATGCCACGTTACAGATGGGGACACGGAGACAGGCAGGCCCAGGCCGGCCAGAGGCGGGGCAGAGGCACGCCCCAGAAAGGCCTCCAGCAGAGCCCACGGCGGGCTCAGTGCCCCTGCACTTGAAGCAGGGCGGCTAACTAACACCCCTGTCTCTCCCTCCCCCCAAGAGAAGAAACTCCTGCTTAATTCTCAAAGAGACAATTTAACTGCAGGCTAATAAACAGCCTTCAGCTCATAAAGCAGAGCTCGCAGGGGTCCCCTCGCTGGGAACCCACTTCCCCCGTCCACCCTCCTCCTGCTCAGGGAGCCCGAGGGGCATGTGGGGGGAGGGGAGCAGGGGCTGGCCACTGTCCTCATGCGACAGAGGGACTTGGGAGCCGGTGTCCCCCGAGGGGGAGCAGATGCATGCCAGTCCACATCACCAACACCAAGGTGAGTTGTGACGGGTCATTGAGGGTTAGGGCCAGGCCCCAGGCCCCAGAGGTGCAGGCCACTGCTCAGAGGAGAGGCAGAAGGGCCTTCCTTCAGCCAGGTCGGCTCAGACTCGCCCAGACCAAGGGTCTAGCAGGGGACCCAGGGAGCAGTGGACACAGGCTTTGCCCCAAAGTCCAGGCTGTCTCTGAGGAGTTGGGCAGGCGGGCCTGCAAAGTCAGAGGATAAGCCACTCCTCCCCGGAGCCGGGGTGGGCACAGTCTGCTCCCAGCCCCTCCCCGCCTCAAAGGCCAGGCTGGGCCCAGGGCAGCCAGGTGAGAACCACCCGCCCCAGGGTTTGTCTGAACCTGAGACTCTAGGGCTTCGCCAAAGGTCACCTGAGCAGCGGTCGGGTGCAAACATCGCCATGTGTCCCGTGACACAGCGTCAGAGGCGCTGTCCGTCCTGGGCGGTGTGTGAGGAGGAAGGCAGAGGATGCAGGCAGCTACGAGGCTCCATGCCCGCTCCAGTCAGCCCGGCTGTACGGCTGGACAGGGATCCAGGGAACAAGCGTCTCACCCACCAGATGCTCCCCAGGGAGCAGCGTGGGCTGGGGCTGGGCTCTGACCCCGGCTGCCAGGAGTGCACCTCGGTCCCTGCAGGAGGGACCCATTCTCCTTTTGTCAGCCCTGATTTTGTATTTCCCTTTGAATCTCCTTCTACACACACCCTTTATTAACACAGGGATAAAAAAGAAAGAGCTGCAGATGGCAGACTGAGTTACACGCCCACTGCCTCCTGCTTCACATCCTCGGAAGTGACGGCGGGAGCCCCCTCGGTCTCTCCTCCGTGCTGATTTCGGTCCTCTGGCTCCTGAACCTAGAACGGCTCTAGGAAACCGTGACGGTGTCGTGAGCTGGGCAGAGACCTCAGGAATGCCTGAGCGTCAGAATACAGGGGGGCTGGATAGAGGAAGGGCCCAGTGTGTGCTGGCCGAGGTGAAGGGGTCCCGGGGCCCCCTCAGCTCAAGGTGCGGACCAAGGAGTGGGGCTCGAGGACACCAGGGGGTGCCCCGCTGCAGAGCCGGGTCTAAGTGCCTGGCTGGAGCCTGTTCCCACCCCGCCCCGTACCGCGCACACACACACGTCAGGAAGGGAGGTGGCCGACGGCCAGGGGAGGGCCCTCAGATGATGGCGGGTCAGGGCCCTCAGATGAAGGGCAGGCCACAAGGGGGACCCCGGAGGACGCGGTGGACAGAAGCCGCATCTACAAGCCGGTAGGTCGGGTCCAGATACAAGCTTCCATTGAGACCAGAGAAGTCGCCAGGGAAACCTCACCTCCGCGGGGGCTTGGTGATCACCCTGGAGTCCAGACACCATAGAGCTTAGAAGACTGCACTGACCAGTCAGGAGAAAGGGTGGGACTGCTGCGCGCAGAGGGGCTGACTAGAGACACGGGACACAGTCGTGGGGGTAGGACTCTGTAGACAGGCTGGGTGGCCAGCGGGCAGGGCTGCAGGGGACCCTGGGAGCAGGGACATGGGGCTGCAGGAAGGACCTGGATGGATGTTTCTCTCCGGGGACAGCAGTGGACTTGGATTCACCCGGCCACTTGTGACTTCACTCACAGCAAGAGCACATGGTCCGAGCAGCTGGGGAAGTGCCCAGAGCGGCTCCAGCTGTGCCATCCCCTCGGGTGTGCGTGCCCCTTTCCCCAGTGGATGCGGCACCTCTGGCCGCGGGAACCCCTCCTGGCCCAGGCCATGGGGTCCTGGTGAGCCCGCCCGTCAGCGTCGACCCCTCGCCACCAGCACTCCCGTGTGCGCACACACACCGTCAGTGGGACAGTCCAAGCCCTTGGCTGGAAAAGAAATGACAACCCGTGGCTTGGTGCATGAACGACCGCGTTGCTGGGGCGCCAAGTGGCCCCAGCACTTCCCTCTGGGGAGAGTGTGTGCCCACAGGGAGGTGAGGCATCTCGGGTGGCCAGTGGCTATTCTCCTGATGCTCATGAACTTCCTGTCTGGAGAAACAGCCACACAGGGCCAGGCAGAGACACGCGTGGGCAGGGAGATGAAAAGACATCTGGGTCTCAGGGGAGGCCCTGGAGCCACTGAGTTGAAGATGGAACCTTCGCAAAGGGTCTGGTACACGAGGAAGACCCTTCTGAGTGGGCGACCCTGTGGCTGGTACCACCCTAACTTACGTAGGATCTTTGAAAATCGTGTTTCAGTTTTGCATCATATCATATCTTGAATAGTTTTCTGGATTTTCTTCTTGAAAAGTTTAGGTCAGTGTTTCTATGACACAAAGATTTGCAGTCTGATATTTTCCTTTCCAGTATTTACAGGTTGTGTCTTTTTTTCTGTCTTGCTCCCGTGTCCACAATCCCCAGGATAAAGCTGAATAATAATTTTGATAGTGGGCATCTTTGATTGGTTTCTGCTGTCCAGTCATCATTTACTCAACATTTGCTCTGGGATGGAAAATATTCTGGGCCCAGGAACCACAGGTGTGACCAGTGGACAGAGCCCCTCAGAAAGCTGTGAGGAGACAGAAGCGCAAACTGAAACCGGCTATCAGAGAGATTGGACACAGGCCCAGAGAACGGGCGCGCGCTCCGGAGAGGCCCTGCGTCTCTCATCACGAGTCTGAGCTTTGCTCTTCGGCTTCTCGTGGACACTCTGTCAGAGGAGAGTTTCCTTTAATTTGTTGTTTTCTGAAAGCTGTCTTGGAAAAACCAGGGACGGATGTTGAACGCCGTGAAACTCCTTCTCCGTGCTGAGGATGTGAGCAGAGCTCCTGCCGGACCACAGATGCCGTGAGTGGCTCCAAGGGCAGCTGCTGGACTAGCCTTGCGTTCCCCTGCTCTTGTCTAGCGTCAGCACTTTCTTCTCTTCCTGGCCTAACGGATCCGTTCCGCAGACGTTCTATTCAGGGATTCCGTCTTCTTTTTCTGAGTAAACATTAGACTCCGGTGTGTGTCTCGTGTTATGGAAAGGGATCCCCTGGTCCCCGGATCTCCGTACCTGAAGTGGTTCTCGCGCAGGCTCCATGGGTGTCCCGGGACATGTTCCGGCCTCACTCTCTGTTCTGAGCGGGTCTGTTTTTGGACGGTCTCTCTCTCCCCATATGGCTGCCTCTGTTCTGCTTCTGACGTGTGACACATTTCTCCTCCCGACGCCAGGCAGATGGGCGTGTTATAAAACTGGCTGAAGGTTTAAGTAGATGGAAGGGGGAAGTCAGAGTATCCCCTGCAAATAACCCAGCAAGAGACATCCCCGCCCTGCAGACCCTCTGCCCACACCCTGCTCGCCTGCAGCCCTCTTCTCGACCCTCAGCCGCCCCCGCTCCCCAGCTCATCAGGCAGGCAGGCTCAGCTCCCCTCTCTTTTCAGACCTGATCTACCTTTGCAGATTCAGAGAGCCAGCACACGCCCTGCTAAACGGGGCGTGCTGACTCGATCCTCATTCTTAAATATGCTCTTTTTCCATGAAAAAAAGGGCACGAGAAAAAACATTTATCTGCTCCCTACTTTAGGGCTGTGCCTCATAACCCAGGAAGCAGAAGGGCCCACAGTCACTCGGCTTGGACTGAACAGTGGGCTGGCCAGCTTCTCCACCTCCCGCCTGTTCACCCCACAGCAAAGGCAGGGGCTTGGAGGCAGCGGGGGTCTGTGCCCTAACCCCCCTGAGCATTGGCAGTCCCCACTGACCCTCACAAACAACGCTGCCCTAAACCGTCTTATGGTTACTGCTCTGGGGGTCATAAGGATGCCTTCCAGCTGGGTATAAAGCGAGGAATGGAACTGCTTGGTCAGTGCAGCATGGGGGCTCAGCTTAAACAGAAACCCCAAATCCATTTTCCAAGGTGGTCACACACGTCTACCTCCACCAGTACAGTGGGTACCAGGATTCTCAATACCTGGCACTGTGTGGTCCTTTCCATCATAACCATCCTGAAAGGTTGGCAGTGGTAGCTCACTGGGACTTTAATTTGCATTTCTCTGATAATTAATGAAGTTGAGCACCTTCTCAGGGGCTTACTGGCCAATGACACTTCCTGTGTTTGAAGGTCTGTCCCGGTCTGGCCCAGCTTTCTACTGAGTCCTGTGTCTCCTATTGCTTTGCAGCAGCTCCTTCTGGACTGGATGTGGGTCCTTCACTTGATGTTCGTGTTGATTTACTGACTTACTATTTACTTGTCTGTTAGCTTGTTGTCTGTCCTCCACACTACATAGTAATACCAGCAGGGGCTTCTTCTGATGTTCATGGCTCTATCCTCAGGGCCTAGAACGGTGTCTGGCACACAGGAGGGACTCACTACACACGTCCACATTAGTGAAGAGATGACCTCATTCGGTCCTCATTGCTGCCCTGGGATGAAAGGCTTGTCACCAGGGTCCTTTGAGTCCAGGCGCGTGTGTGCCAAGCCACCTCAGTCGTGTCCGACTCTGTGACCCCGTTGACTGTAGCCCGCCAGGCTCCTCTGTCCATGGGATTCTCCAGGCAAGAATACTGGAGTGGGTTGCCATTTCCTCCTCCAGGGGATCTTCCTGACCCAGGAATTGAAATCCCTCTCTCAGGTCTCCTACACTGGCAGGTGGGTTCTTTACTGGAGCGCCACGTGGGTAGCCCGAGTCCAGGTGCGCCCCTCTTTAAAACGCAAACCCATCGGTCATCTACAGTTTAACACAAATAGATACACACATATTTTTTTTCTTTAAATGTGTTTTTCCTTGGTGACCATTTGCAGGCAAGGGCACTGAGTCTCAGGGAACCTGCTTTTTTTGTGCCAGACTCTGGCTTGAATCTGGAGGTACAAAGATGAACAAAACAGGCTTTTTGTAGCCATCTGGGGACAAGTGGTGGAGTCCAGCACGGAACTCAGGACCCATCTTACACCTCACATTCTCTCTGTTCAGATGACAGTGAAGAGGAGCAGTGGGACTTTTCTGGGGGAATTTCCTGTGTGTTTGCAGGCTCTGGGTTTAGTGCTAGAGACAGAGCAAAGCTTGGCCACTGTGTTAGGCTTCTCTTGTCCTGCTCCATGCAACAAACCCATCATGGACCAAGAGGCTGCTCTAGCTCCAGCAATCATGCCTTCATTCCAACGAGAAGGAGGGAAGAAGAGCAAGGAAATGCTCACCTCTCCAACCACAAGACAGTTCTACGGAAGTCTCGAACTTCTGCCCACACCCGATTTGGAAGGACCTTTGTCATGCAGCCACTGTAGCTGCAGAGGAGGCAGCAACATCCACATGGTCGTGTACCCAGCTGAGAAGGATGGGCCAAGGACAGCGGTGCCGAGACCCTGTGCCTCTCCTGAGGCCTGTGGTCATTGCTCTCTTAGCGGTGACCTGATGGACACAGCCCTCCCCAGGTGGAGAGTGGGGGTCCCTGTGTGCACCATGGACCCCAAGTCCAGCAGAGGTTGGCAGACGGTTGGTGGGTCAGGAAGATTGGAGAGCAAGGAGGGGGGAAGCTCGTCCTGGACGCCCCACTTGCTTCTGCTCTTCCAGCCCCCTCCCCCATGCCTCATCTCTTCCTACCTCCAGAGAAGGCCCAGGGGGCTCCCTGGGCTGGGGGTTCCTGCCTGGGCTGCTCTGGGAGTGAAGGTAGAGGCCAGCCACCCCCCACCACTCCCTGCCGGCGTGCAGGATTGTGAGGGGCCTGACGTGTGCCACTGGCAAGGGCAGGCCCTGGAATTGGAGCTGACAGGTTCGTGCGCAGAGGCCCAAGCCCCAAACGCGGCAGCCTAATTGGCAACAAGCATGTCAGTGGTTCCCGGGTGCAGTTCGGTCCGTGAGTCACCTGGGAACTTGTTAAAAATACAAAATTTCTGAGTCAGGAGGTTCTGGGTGATATATTTGGTTGCAAGTGACAGGGAGCCAACTAGCTCAGGCAGAAGGGGGGCTGATTGTGAGGTCCTGGGGCTCCTCCTGCAGCGGCATCGAGAAGGCGGGTGTGGGAGGACCCTGAGCTGGGGGGACACTGCCCTGTGGCTCCCCCCTCCCTGATCACTGTCCCCGGGGTGTGTCCCAGGCCCTGTGGGATTGGGGCCAGGGGCGTGGGCTCTGCTGGTGGCTGGCACCTTCCACACAGAAGCACCCGGGACACCCCTGCCCTGATCTCAAGGGTGGCCCAGGCCACTGCCTTCAGGGGGGACACAATGTTTCTGGGGGTCCGGCTGTGGGCACAAGCCATGCAGAGGGAGGGATCCTCTGGCCAGCGGTGGGGGACCTGGGGCTCTGGTGGGGGCCACGGAGGCTGGGTCCAGGCCCTGCACCTGGGCTGGGGGCCTGGGGAATAGGGTGGGGCTGCCGCAGGATGCCTAAGGCAGGACCTGCAGGATCGGCCACCCTGCTCAGCCTCGCTGCTGCCGGCTTTCCCCACGGGCGCCCCTGCTGGTGGATGGGGCACTTCCCCAGCAGCTCACCGGGGCCCAGCGTGCAGATGGCCAGGCAAGCTCTGCTCTAGGTGCACAGCTCTGGGCAGGAACCACCCTCAGCAGGAAGCCCCTTTCTGTCGATTTAGCAAAGCCATATTGTAACTGACTTTTAAACCTGAGCCACCCCCACCCCGATGCTCTACTCAGCTCTGGCCCAAGCACACCTTTCAGATTTTTCACTCCAGCGGGAGCAGCAAGGTAACAGATGGAGGTGGTTCTCAAGACGTCAAACTAAAAGATCGGTATGAAGACACCTATGTTTCTGTCTCGCTCTGAAAACTCAGTGCAGCCCCCATGCTGGGCCCACAGGGTGGGGGTCCCCAGACTCTCCTGCTTGTCACGCTCCCTGCCGCTGGTCCTGCTGGCCGCTGAGCTTGTGATCCACCCAGAGCCCGGCGTCCAACTGTGACTGCCGAGAAGCTGTGACCCTGATCTTTGCCATAAGTCACTGCTTTCATCAGACGTCTCTCGTGCAACTACCCCGGCTATTCACCCATTTCACAGCCGAGGCCCAGCTGCCTAAGGACCTCAGCAGCACACGTGCTGTGCTTAGTGCCTTCAGTCCTGTCCAGCTCTTTGCGAGCCCACAGACTGTAGCCCCATGGGTTCCTCTGTCCATGGGATTGTCCAGGCAAGAACACTGGAGTGGGTTGCCATTTCCTTCTCCAGGGCCCTTCCCCACCCAGAGACTGAACCCAGGTCTCCTGCGTCTCCTGCATTGCAGGCAGATTCTTTACCAGCTGAGCCACAGTGGCAGAGCTGGTGTTTGGATCAAGGTTGTCTGTCTTTCTCCCTTTGAGCGTGACTCTGGTGGTACCCTTGCCCTCTGCCCTCTGCCCTCTGGCCTCAGTATCTTTACTTCTCTAGTCCCTTCTGAGTGACAGTGTGCGGTTGGGCTTATGCAGCTATTGAGAGACTGGAGTTCCTAGGCTTGAGGGAGGTGAGGGGTCTTACGTGGCCGAAGGGCATGGGCAGACAGCTGCCGGAGGTCCCGAGCCCCTCCCATGTGGCTGTGACTCAGCCCTGATCTGACCCTTCCCCAGCCCCGAGGGTTCAGGACCCTCCCCAGAGCCCCTGCGGAGACGGGCCTGCTGCGCGCCTTGAGGGCGCTCCTGGTCCACTCTTCCGGGTGTCTACACCCTCGGCATCTGCAGCACAACCACTCGCAGTTTCAGGACGGCACCGGGGCCAGAGAAGGACAGGCGACTGTAGTGAGGGACATGCCCCCAGCCAGGCTGCGAGGAAGCTCTAACAAGGGCCAGAGGAGCAGCCGGTATGGGAACCAGGGAGTTGCCTCCTGGGGGCAAGGAGGCTGATGGGGAGAAGCAGGGACAGAGCGGGAGGGGGGAAGGGGAAGGAGGGGGAGGGGAGGGGGGAGGGGAGGAAGGGGAGGGGAGGGGGGAGGGGAGGAAGGGGGAAGGAGGGGGGAAGGAGGGGGGAGGGGGGAGGGGAGGAAGGGGAGGGGAGGGAGGGGAGGGAGGGGGGAGGGAGGGGGAGGGGAGGGGAGGAAGGGGAGGGGAGGGAGAGGGGAGGGGAGGGGAAGGAGGGGGGCGGCGAGACGACACCCGGCTGCAGCTGGAGGAGCCCTGGGTGCCCCTGACGGAGGCCCGGGCTACTGCTGCCTGCCTTTGCTCCTCCGCCCACCCGTCGCTCCCTCTCCCGGGCCTGCACCCTGCTTTCTCCTCCTCGCAGCCCCGCACCCCCACCCCTCCTGCCTGCTCCTTGCCCGCACGTCGCTCCCCACGGCCTCCTGAGTGTCTGCCTCCATCACCCCGCCTAAAGCTCTGGCACCTCTGGGCCCCATGTCTCCGGGTGTCTTTGCCTCTGTGCCCTGTCCTTTCCCTGTCTCTCTGTTTCTGTCTATCCAGCTCCATCTCCCTGTGTGTGCGTCTGTCTGTCCATCCTTCCATGGGTCTCAGGCAACTGAAAACACCCCCGTGTCCCACTTGATGTGCAGCCCTGAGATTCCCTTTGAATACTGCAGGAGCAAGTTGATGGTTGCCAAGGGAACAGGTCAGGAGAAATGGGGGGATGGGGGAAGAGGAGCCAGGCGGGGGGTGCGGGTATGCTTTTCTGTTTTCATCTTCTCTGGCGCTTTCCCTTTCCAAAGCATGAAAAAAAATAAAAAAGGGCGACAGTTTAAAATGATTTTTCAGCAATCCACACAACAGAAATAATGGGCCCTAATTGTGCCGGACTAAGAGGCAGGAAGGGGAGGGGGTGCAGCCACCCTGTGCCTGGAGGGAGCTGATGGCCACGTTCTGGGTGGGTGATTAGGGTCTGGAGCTTTCCGCTAGCACTGGGCTGGCATCGCCCGTGGCAGCTCTGCCTCCAGCATCATAGCCAGCTCAGGGGGAGCCACATGCGGGGGCTGGGGTGAGAGGTGGACAAAGGGGCCAAGCTCTGGCTGTTCAGGACCTGACCGACAGCCCCAGGGGGCACCGCAGAAGTGCCCCCCGCATCCCCTGCCCAGCCCAGACCTGGTTACCACAGGGATTAACAGAGCTGGAGTCACACAGTGCTCAGAGCACAGCAGCCCTGCTGCCCGGCTGCCAGGCCGAGTCTACTGAGTCTGGGCTGGGCTGGACCATCTGCTTCTGGGTTATCATCATGGTGTAAACATTCACTCTGCCCACAAGCCAGGCTCAGGCTGGTGCGGACGCGAGTGAGCATCAGGCAACACGTCAGCTTCCAGGGCAGTGCCACCCACCTGCCGGCAGGGACCCCAAACCACAAGCCCCCTCCCCTAGTCAGGCACTCATCCCAGCTCTCTCCAGGCTTCTGGGAGGGGGCCGTTATCAGTCCCATTTTACAGATGGAGACACTGAGGAATTCAGCAGCTCCAACAGAGTGACAGTGCAGTGAAGGGGGAACCTCAGGAAGCCGGCCCAGAGACTGAGCCCCCTCCACAGTGCTGAGATTGGGGCAGGGGTGGGGAGGCTCCCCGGCTGACCTCTGAGCCGGGGTGGATGGTGAGCAAGTGGCAGGGAGGTGAGGCTGCCAGGCTTCAGGCTGGCATCTGGCATGGAGGCCGCAAGACCCAGGAGCTGGGAGCAGTTCAAGCAAGGCGGCCCTGGAGTGTGGACCCCTCCCATCGCCACCCACACCGTTGGAGGGCTCCCCACCGGGAGCTTTCTGGCTGTGGCCCAGCCATCTGCTTGCACAAAGGCTGCAGGAAGCCAGCACAACGCGGAGCCCAAGTAGGTGTTTACGAATGGCTTCTCCCGTCAACGTCCCAGCCTCCCTCCTCCTCTCTGCCACCCGAGGCCTGTCCTTGGCACGTCTTCCTGTCTTTTCGCGTCATATGTCTTTTCCTGTCATCTTGCCCGAGCCGGGCCGGTGGCCACCAGGGTGCAAGTGGGAGTGAGGACGGGCCTGGTGTCTCCCTCTCCTCCACGTGGTCCCTCCTCCCCCGGTGGACGCGCCTCCCCTGACATCAAGCCCTGGCCCCCAGCAGCTCAGATTGCAGCCGGGGATCTCAGACCTGCTTCCCACTGGGCACAGGCTGAACCAGCAGGAGCGGGGTCACCATTCCGTGGGCCCCTGGAGCCCCGGTGTGGGGTGGGCAGGAGTCAGGCCTGCAAACAAAGGAGGGACGTGGGCCAGGGGTGGAGCCCTCTGTGGAGCTGCCTCCGGGATGGGGAGGGGGTGGTGTGGGCCGAGTGTGGCCTGGAGGTGGGGCCTTGGAAGGGGATCGGAGAAGCTGACCACTTCCTGATGCTCTTTGGCACCTGGGCCTGGGCCCTAGGGTCCTGCGCGGGAGCCTGAGCTGTGGGGTCTGGGGAGTCCAGTGACAACCACGGTTAAGTCCCGCCCACAGGAACACGCCCCCATCCACAGACCATGCCCAACGATCCCGCCCAATCAAGCCCCATTCACAGACCACGCCCCCACACGACCATGGTCCTATCCGAGGACCACGAACCTGCCCACACAAGCTGGTCCACCCCAACTCCCAGGTCAGAACCGCGGTCCCCTACTTCTGTACTTGCTGGTTTGCCCTCCTGGCCTTGCTGACCCGCAGGGACCGCCCTCCAGGGACAAGCGGATCTTGGAGACATAAGGGGGCCCCTCTGCCCACCATGCACTTACTCTGCAAACCCGAGATGCTGGGCCACGCTCCCTCTCCTCACCCACGCCTCCCCCTTCACTGCTGCACGGGGCCAGCACCAGACGACGCCCAAGACAGCCAGTCCTGCTTGGGCTCACCCTCACCCGACTCGCGGCTTCTTTCTGAGGAAATGACAGCACGGGCTCCTGCCTGTGTGCCAAACCTCCTGGGCTTCCAGGTGCCTGCCCAGGGCCTGCACCGTGTTCCCTTCCCCAAGATTTCTAGGGGTCTCTGAGTAACAGGATCTTGACCCCTCACCTGCTGGCCTCCCCAGTCCTGGATCAATTGGAGCCTGCCTGTAGAGCCCAGTCCAGAAGGCCTGCCTGGCTTCCCCGTGTGCCCTGTGGGCCCATTACCCTTCGTCTCAGCCTGCAGGCTGGGCACCAGAGGGAGAACACAGGGTGGGAGGCCAGGTGGGTGGTGTCCAGGTTTCCTCTGTGGGAACCCCAGCCCCGCCGGCGCCCCCAACACGCCCCTTCCTCTGGATTCTGGAATCAGCTTTCTCCTGCCCTCTGGCCTGGCCTGAGGGTGTCCCCACTGCCCCTCAGGGTGACCTGCCCAGGCCCTGTCAGTGGTCCCCGTGAACACTCCTCGGAGCATCTCTGTCCGGCGGGCAGGCCCAGGGTCGGGTGGCTGGAGGTCAGCCTCTTTCCCTCCTCCTGGGAGGACAAACCGCAGATCGGCTAGCGGCTCAAGATCAGCTGGGAGGAAACAGCCCCCACTGCAGCTTCCCCAGCCAGTACTTCCTCTTGAGAGACACGTATAATCAGGACTGTTTCTCCGAGCGTATTCGTTCTGCTCCCACCGCCACGATTCTTGCTGTGCTGGTGAACCACCTGCGCAGTTATTCATCTAATAATTCTCTTTCCCTCAGCGCTCTGAAGAGGTCAGGTGCACACACGTCACGTAGCTGAGATGCTATTTACACACAGTGACACGTGCCCTGAGTTCCGACAACCTCCGCGGCCGAGGTGCTCGACGGGGCCCTCGCCCCAGAGCACCCCAGGCCCCTCCGTCCTCCACTGCGTCTGGGTCCCCGGCCCTGCGGCTGCTGACCCGGTGTTCCAGGTCCAGCCCGCTACACGCGCTCCTTTCCCAGAAGCTCGCCTGAACGGGGCCGTACTCACTGGGCACTGTATCCGGCCCCTTCCTCCCAGCCCGATGCCACCAACATCCTAAACAAGCTCCACCCAGACCCGCAGGGTGTTTTCTGCACTGTCCATTGTCCGGGCTTTACATATTGTGTTCCAATGCGAATCATCAAAAAATCACCATCGCAGTCTATTTTTGAGTGTTTGTTGGGAAGCGGGTTTGCTGAGGTCAAATTGTTATGCAGTCAGATTCACCCTTTGGAGTGTGTGGTCCCAGGAGTTTTGACAAGCGCCGACATTCGTCTGACCAGCATCACGGGACACGGGATGGTGCCGTCGCCCCAAACTCCTCGGTGCCCCACCCTAGCTGCTCACTTCCCAGCCCGCCCCTGCCTTTCCCAGGAACTCATGGAAACTGCCTCGCATGAGGCAGCTTTATGGGTCTGGCATCTTTCACTGAGTGTGCTTCTGAGACCCACCCTCGGTGTGGTCTGTGTCAACACGCACTGAGGCCCTCGGGCTCTCGCCTGTCGGGGATACAGGCGTGCTTCCAGTGTAACCTGGGCATAAGTAACCTGCAGGCACACGCCTTTGGCCACACAGGCTCACTTCCGTCACCTAGGCATGAAGCTGCTGAGTAGGAAATTTAGAAGAAACTGCCAGACTCTCCCAGGGAGGATGTGCTATTCTGTGTCCCCACAGGCAACGCGTGGGCACCCCCACTGTCCTGTCCTCGTCCACACTTGCTGTTGTGAGCCTTTGGATTGAAGTCCACATGGTGGATCTGAACTGCTTGTTCACTGTGATTTTTAACTTGCATTTCCCTAATGACTAATGACAACGCTTCCCTGGTGGCTTGGATGGTAAAAAACTGCCTGCGATGTGGGAGACCTGGGTTCGATCCCTGGGTTGGGAAGATCCCCTGGAGAAGGAAATGGCAACCTAGTCCAGTATTCGTGCCTGGAGAATTCCATGGACGGAGGAGCCTGGTGGGCTACAGTAGCAAAAGAGCCAGACACGACTGATCGACTAGCATTTTCACTTTCACTGATGGATGACAGTGAGTGTCAAACCACACACTTATTTGCCATCTGCACCCTTTCTTTGATGAAGTATCTGTTTAAATCTTTTGCCCATGTTAGGTGTGTTGTTTGTCTTATTGAGTGGAAGAGTTCATTTTACATTCTGGATATCAGTCTTTTGTCAGATCTGTGTTTGGCAAATATTTTTTTTCCCCAGTCCTTGGCTGCTTTTTAATTCTCCTCAGAGTGTCTTTCAAGAAGCAAGACCATTTAATTTTGATGAAGTCCTCAACGCATTTTTAAAACTTAAAAATGTCGTTTTACAGCTTTAAACGGAAGGTCCATGTTACTTGCCATCACCTGATGTATTAGAAATGTTTTTGGCAGAAAGTAACAGCAAACTTACTTTTCTTGGACTTCAGGAATTATCCTAATAAACATGTGGTTAACCCACAGAACCAGAGACTTTGAGGAGGCAGCCCTCCAAGATCCCAGCGCTCCTGCCTCTGCAGCCTGGCGACATTTTGTCCCGTCTCCCTGTCTCACATCATCAGCAAGTTGCCTGGCTCTGGACATCATGCCCACAGTTCAGAGCAGGGAGATGAGCGAGGGGCAGACAGAGTCGGCTGGCAAGAAGGCAGAGCAGACCAAGTGCCCACGTGCCAGGAGGCGCTGGCTCTCAGACACGCAGATGCCTCTGTGTGCCCTGAGAGCGCCCCCTGAAGACCTGAGCTGGAAACTCTGCTGTCCCAGCAGATGATGTGTTCTCTGTCCCTGAAGCTCCCCTGGCAGAGATGCTGGCTTATGACTCACAGAGGGAAGCCAGGCCCCTCTCACGGCCATTCCTTAGGTGGAGGAAGCTGTGAGGGACAGAAAGCCTCTTCCATGTGGAAGTGAAGAAAACATCCTGTGTTTAGGGTGCAAGCAAGTCCTGTGCATCTAAAGACTGAGCTGAGATGCCATTTTGAAATCAGGCAGCTTTTCTAACCTACCAGTCCTGTTGCACTTCAAATGCATTTGAGTGTGTGAACTTGAGTAAATGCCTAGGATGTATGGCATTACTAAGGACACAGAATAGCCAGAACAATCTTGAAAAGGACAAAGTCGGAGGACTCCACATCTCCATTTCAAAGCATACTACAGTGATGAAGACTGTGTGGCCCTGGGGCGGATTCATAGACGGAAGGACCAGACAGAGAGCCCAGAAACGACTGTGGTCCAGCGGTTTTCAACAGGCGCCAAGACTACTCAGTGCAGAAGAAATGTCTCTTCTGCTCATGAGCCAGGGCAACTGAATCTCCAGGGATGAAAGAATGGACCGGGCCCTTCCTCACACCATATACAAAACTGAATCCCAGGTGGACCAAGGGCCTAAATCTAAGGGCCAAAACTATAAAAGTGTTAGGAGAAAACACAGGGGAAGGTCTGAGTAACTTGGATTAGGCAGTGGTTTCTTAGCTATCACAACAAAACCACAGACAATCGAGGGAAAATAGGTAAATCTGACTTCATACGAAGTGGAGTTCTGTGCATCAAAGGACACTATCAAGAAAGTGAAAAAACCCCCACAAAATGGAGAAAACACTTTCAAATCACGTATTTGAAGATGGGTCTAGGATGCGGGATGTAAGAAGAACACGCCCAACCGAACAGCAGACGGATGAGTAACTCATTTAAAAATGGCCGAAGGCTGTGAACAGACTTTTCTCCAAAGAAGACACAAGCTGGGCGAGAAGCACCTGGAAAGACTCTCAGTATCTTTCGCTATTAAGGAAATGCAAACCCGAACCACAAGGGGACATGACTTCACACCCATCAGGATAACTATAATAAGAAAGAAAAGGGAATCGCAAATGTTGTTGTCACAATCCACTCCTGGATAAAAGTCGCTGCAGCCACTATGGAAACAGCTTGGTAGTTCCTCAAAAAGGTAAACACAGGATTAGCATCTGGCCCACGAGTTCCATTCCTGAGTATAAACCCAGCAAACGGAAACCATTCACACACGCTCGATTATAGTAGCATTATCCATAGAAGACCCAAAGCGGAGACGACACAGGGGTCCGTCAGCTGTTGCTGCATAAACGAGGTGTGTGCTGTCCATATGGGACGTTCCTTGACCACAGGAGGGAGCGGAGAACAGGCTCAGGCAGGGTACGGGTGAGGCCCGACACACTGCGCCGAGGGACAGGAGCCGGGCACAGAAGGCCACACGCCGCACGATCCCATCTGAATGCCTGGAACAGGCAAAGCTACAGAGATGGACGCACAGCAGAAGTGATGAGTGGTGGAGGGACAGGGAGCCGGGCACAGAAGGCCACACGCCGCACGATCCCATCTGAATGCCTGGAACAGGCAAAGCTACAGAGATGGACGCACAGCAGAAGTGATGAGTGGTGGAGGGACAGGGAGCCGGGGCTGACGGCTCGGGGTTTCTTCTGGGGTTAGACGCTGCTGCTAGAGGTAGAGAACCCGCCTGCCAATGCAGGAGATGTGAGGTTCGATCCCTGGGTCGGGAAGATCGCCTGGAGGAGGGCATGGCAACCCACTCCCGTGTTCTTGCCTGGGGAATCCCACGGACAGAGGGGCCTGGCGGGCTATAGCCCGTGGGGTCGCAAAGAGTCGACATAACTGAGCGACTGGGCAGAAAGGTCGCCTAATGTGAACGCACGGGGCCCACTGAGAGCCACGAGGGTCTGTTTCCAAGCGGCGAGCTGTATGCTGCGTGATTCCATCGCCATTAAAGCAGGAAGAGTCCTGCGCCCGCAGCACCTCCGGAGCCTCGGGGTGGGTGGGGTCCCCGGCCCCCAGGACAGACCCCCCCACGCAACAGGCTTCCAGCCAGGTTGGTGAAGGCGGCTCTCAAAATGCACCCAAGACACCTGGGGCGCCGGCTCCTGGGCGGCAACTGAGAGAGACAACCTGCCGCCTCCCCCTCTGTTTGCACAGCCTGGCTTCATCAGCGGGGAGGTGATGAGCTAATTCCCTCCAAACAAATGTTGGGATGTGGTGTTTCCTCTGACAATGAGCAGCGGCAGACAGTGAAAAGTCTGCTCGCACCTTCTGGGTGGTGGTTGGGGGGAGCTGCCCTGCACGCCTGCCAGCTCCGAGGGCCCTGTCAGGGGTTTTCTGGCGCCAAATCAGGCGACACTGGTCCATCTGCACTGGGGTGAACATCTGGTGGTCGGACGCTGTGCCCCCTCCACCAGCTTGGCGCTGAGAGCCTGGACTCCTGCACCCTATGTGTGACCTGGGTTGGGCACTGACTCACCCGCCCCAACATCAGATCCACCAACGTCAGAGCTCAGTGAGCAGGCTGTGCACCGAGCAGGGGGGCAGCCAGGTGGTGATACCAGGATGAGTGCAGGTGCCATGGCTGCCTTGCTGAGACTAGGAGGCCTGGAGCTGGAGGGACCTCCAGAGGCATCCTGAACTGGAGAGGTGGCCAGGCTCTGATTTACCTGTGTAGGTGCTCCTACTGGGACAGTGGCGTCTGTAGCAGGGGACCCTGCCCTAAGTAGGCCGATGGTGAGGACTTCCTGTTTCAGCGCTGCTCCCAGACAGGGGTCTGGGCAGCATGTCACAGTGCCCACTGGTCCATCTCTAAAACCAGGGAAGAGCTTGCCAGACCCTTGGGAGGCGCTGAAGATGCCGCTCACATCCCATCGCCTGCTGTGCGTGGGACACCCTGGTGGGGTAGAGAGGCAGGGAGGGGCAGGGAGGGAGCTGACCCACACGGAGGCTGAGCTCCGCCCAGTCCTCAGTTGTAACTGGATGATCCTCACAGTTGCGACGATGCTGTCACAAGAATGACAGGCGTCTGGGGAGGGGATGAGGGACGGGAAGCCTGCTGGGGTCAGCGAAGGGCTCCTGGAGGGGGGCGGCGTCAAAGCAAAGTCCACTTGAGAAGGGCCAGTGGAGGGCGCCCCACACAGAGGGGAGCAGGGCCAGGCGCGGGGCTCTCAGAGCTGCGTGTGCGGTAAGACTGGGGGGCGTAGTGACGGGGTGGGGTATCTGGGAGCCAGGGGGCCTGTGGAGCAGACGGGGTGGGAGCACAGTGGTGCCCGAGGCCCAAACACAGGAACAAGGTCAGTCTGCGCTTCCGCGGGCAGCCCGCCTCCTGGCTGCTTACGGTCCCACCTCAGAGACTGCTCGCCTGACCAGAGTGGGGGCCCCGCCCCCTCCCCACGCTGGACGCTGCAGCTGTGTGTGTGCACAGCCCACCATCTAGACAAGGCAGCGGAGGATGCGCCTGCACTCGCGTCTCTGCAGAAGGTGTGTGTAGACGCGTCCCTGGAATCTCCTCCCGGGTGAGCAGACCAGAGAGTCAGTCCGTCAGCTGTCACCACGCGTCCTTCCCGGACAGTCTCGGGCACGCACGCCACCACTGACCCCTCACCAGCGGTGGGCTGTCAGCCTTCCCCACGTTCCCAAGGGGAGGCGAATATAGTGTCGCAGTCTTGATTTCATTTGATCTCTCTCCCCTACAGCGGAATCGGCCTGCTTTGCATTGTCTTCTTTAGGGGGAGGAGAAACGTTTATATTTCTCTTGGGTCGTCTGCCTGCTCACCCACTTTGCCTCCTCTTCCACGGTGTTGTAACTTTTCCTCAATGACCTGTGTGAGTGTTTTACATACTGGAGACAAGTGGCCTCTGCTTCTGGATGGCAAGGAATTGCTCCCAGTCGCCTCTGGTCTCCTCAGAGGGTATTTCCAATCTCTCGGCCCCTCCGCCCCGGCTCTCAGAAAGGCTTTCCTGGCCAGCAAACGTCACCCACACCTTCTTCCATTACGTTTTTAGATTCGTTTTTGACATTTGAATTTTGATGCTTTGGATTTTTTTTTTAGTATAAGAAATGAAGTAGAGATTCAGCTTTATTTGTTCCAAATGGTTACACATTTATACCAGTACCATTTATTAAACAATCCATCATTTCCTCAAGTTTTCATGCCATTTTTATTAGCTGCTAAACACTCATATATTCAAGGCTCTATTTCTGGATTCTCTTTTCTCTTCCATTGATGTATCTGTTCATATTTTGAATACTTTTGTCAAGTTCAATTGAGCTTTTTTGTCAAAAAATTCAATTAGAATTTTGATGCAGAGAGGACTGACATCTTCACAGCTTTGTCTTCCCAGTTAATAAAGAGATAGGACTCTCCAATTACCCTAAGCCTTTTGGCCGAGCCTCGCCATTCTTTTCACGGAAGCCCCTCACTTCCCTTCAGTTCTTCAGGCATTCCTTATTCTCAGCTGCCACTGAGGGTGAGGTCTTTTCCTTCATTACAGTTTTAGCTGTTTGTGTTCTGCACAAAAAAGGTATTGATTCCGATATGTTAATTTTGTAACTAACCACCTCGGTGAGTTCACTTCCTGTTTCCACTGTTTCTGCATCTTAGGTCGATGATACCACCTTTTTCAGTGATGTTTTCTGCCCCTTTCCAGTCTGAACGCATCTCACCTTGCTCCTTACTTGACTGCAGGCACTCTTCAGAACAAGGCAGTAAGCGGGTTTGCTCCAGGACCTGGTGGCTGCCCCAGCAGGGGTGGGCGTGACCAGGGGCGGGCCAGGCGCCTCCTCAGTGGGGCGGGGCAGCAGACTTCCTGGGGGCTGCCCCAGCCCTGTTTTGCTCTCTCCTATCAGCCATGGTTCAGGTTTACCGCCTGAGGTCTCGGCTCTGGGTCCAACACGGAAGCTCAAGGTCACCTTCTAAATCCAAGTCTCAGTGAATTACAGTTGACTGCAGTGGAGCAGACCTGAAAGCCAGCTCCTCGGTCGCCTTAGCCACGCCCCGGGGCTTGTGGCTTGTGGCCCCTTCCCTGGACAGACAGGCGGACGAGGGGCGTTTCCACTATGTCAGGAAGTCTGGGGGCACGGCTGTGGTCCCGTCTACACCCCAGTCACACAGCCCTCCCTCTAGAGCTCCACACCGTGCATCTGGGCGCGGGCAGGGAGGGCTCCTAGAAGCACACCCGTGGCCCCAGCACTGCCCTCGCCCTCAGCCACCGAGCTGGAGCGTGCACGTGAGCTCGTGTTCTCCAGGACCCCCACCTCCACGCTCGCCTCCCCCAGGAGGAAGGGGCCCACAGCAGCGCTTTCCATCCCACGTGTCCACGTGGGGCCCTGACGCTGCCTGCAGGGGTGTTCTTCATGGGCCCGAGGCTGTGAAAGGGAGACAGAAAGTAATGCAGCTCTGAGTCACTTGTGTGAAGGGGTCCCTGTCGCCGTGGCAACCATGACTGCCAGTCCGTGCCATCCAGGAGCCCAGGCAGATCTGTCCGATCCCCAATCTCTTCATCCTGCTGATGCTCAGCTCTTAGTCGTGGTTTCAACGAGAAAATCCCTCAGCTTTGGCCAGGACTATTTGGAGTGACAGCGAAACCACGTTTGACTTCAGTTTATCCACAAGGCTGTAAGCTTTGCCAAGGCTAGCACCCCTGCTCTGTGGCTTCCTTCAGAGCCTGTCACCGCCTGCATCTTGGGGTCTCCTGAATGGGGCGTCCTGGGAGGACGTGGCCTGGGGTGTGTGTCCTGGGGAGTGTGTCCCCTGGGGAGTGTGTGTCCTGGAGTGTGTCTCATGGGGAGTGTGTCCTGCGGGATGTCCTGGGGTGTGTGTCCTGGGGTGTGTGTCCTGGGGTGTGTGTCCTGGGGTGTGTGTCCTGGGGTGGGTGGCCTTGGGGAGTGTGTCCTGGGGCAGGCGTCCTGGGGGGATGTGGCCTGAGGAGTGTGTCCTGGGGATGTCCTGGGGTGGGCATCCTGGGGGGACATGGCCGGCTCCCTGGACCCCGTGCCCTGGCACTCAGCACCCGCAGGTGGGGCCCTGATGTGGAGGCAGAGGAGGAAACACCTGGGAAGGGGTTCAGAAAGTCTGGGAGACAACAGAGACGCTGGGAATGGAGAGGCCTCACACAGGGCTGTGAGTGGCGCATCCTCGAAGTATCAGAGGAACTGTTGTATGGCCCGGCCTGCCCCGCCGGGCTTTCCTCTAAGGGGAAGAGAGGCACCCGCTCCGGAGACACCTGCACCCTGTGTTCACGGTGGCGTCCCAACACGCCAGCAGAGAGGTGGAGTCACCCTCAGAGGGGCTTCCCTGGGGGCCAGGGGTGAGGACTCCGCGCTCCCAATGTAGGGCTGGTTCCGTCCCTGGTCGGGGGCCTAGATCCCACGTGCCACAACAGACCCAGCATGGCCAATTAAATAAACACTAAAAAGAAGATTCAGTATATGTACACAGTGGAATATTCTTCAGCCATAAGAAAGAGAAGGGACTCTCACCATTTGTGGCGATATGGGTGGGGCTGGGGGCCATCATGCTTCACAAGATGTCAGAGAAGGACAGACGCCCTGTGACCTCACACAGACAGACGCCCTTTGCCCTCACATGCTGAGGACAGGCTGGGGGCTCCAGAGTGGGGTGGGGCCCGGTGACGCGGGCAGGGATTTCATCCTCAGACAAGGCAGTAAGTGAGCCTGGCCTGTGGAAGCGGGAGTGAGGGTGTGAGGGCGGTAGCCTAACAGGAGGGTGAGGGGCCGCGCGGGGTTCTGTGGGCAAGCAGGGACGTGGAGGGCCTGGGGGGCACGCAGCCGGCTTCAGGGACACCAGGGGCTGTGAGCCGGGCGGGGCGGGCGGGGAGGCCCGTGAAATGGCAGACGCGGGCTGAGAGAGTCGGGGCCACGGTGGGGTGGGGGCTCCCGGGTGGGCCTGCACTCCGCACCCCTGCGGGGCCGCCTGTGTCTGCCCTGGGAGCGCCCACAGAGGCTGGACCGATGCCACCCGCGGACCGTCACTGGCAGGGCAGCCCAGGTGGCCAGGGCTGCAGGGCACAGGGACCAGCTCCCTTTTATGGCAGAATGCCAGGCGGAGGGGTCCTTCACCGGCCTCGTGGGGCCCCTCACACAAGGCGATCGGTGGCCGCTCAGCCCTTACGTGCCCCTGGACAGGCGTGAGCCCCTGGGGGTTGGCAGGAAACCAGGGGCAGGAGCCCCAGCACCGGGGTGGCTGCGGGCGCCCCTCCAACGCGACCCTCCTCCGCTCTGCGAGCCGCCGACCCCTGACCCTGGCGCCTGCACCAGCACTCCCCACAGCCGCTTGACTCTTACTTTCTAACCTGTCTATCCAGGATTTGCTGTTCTTACATTCTGTTTACTTCTTTTTAATTGGATGATAATTGCTTTACAATACTGTGCTGGTTTCTGCCAATCGTGTGCGGGTTTCACCTCAACATGGATCAGCCAGAGGTGACATCCGCTTTCATCCCAGCTTCTTTCTTGGGTCTAACAAGACTGCATGATCACCCATTTATGTTTAGACTTTCTGTCACTTTGTTTTAGATGCTTTTGCTGAAAAGCAGCGTTATCCTTGGATTTCATTTTCGACCCTCACCTTTCAGTGAGAGGCGCACCCTTTTCATGTCAAACAGTCGTGACCTCTGATGTTACCTCTGGTGTCATTTCCCGCGTTCTCGCTGCGCTTGTTCACTTTCTACCTTTTTGACATTTTAAGTTACTCTCTTTGACTTCCCCTCTGGTGACTGGGAAGGTATATGCCTTATATTTAATTTTGCTGGTTTCCCTTTATTTTAAAATGGACATGTGTTCTGAAGTGGACGTCAAGAAAAAATGTATAACCACTGCTGCCCTCCGTGTGGAAAGGAATCAGCCTATACTGCCTTTCCTCCTCATAGGTTTTATAGGCATAGTCTAGGGTTTTGAACTCAATTTTCATTTTTATTTTGTTCATTTATTTTACCGCGATGCAGCTTCTATTTCAGGAATACTCATTCGCCCTTAGAATTTCTCTCCTTCCTAACTGTTCCACCCTGACACTGGATTGGGTTGGATGTTTTTCCCACCGAGTTTTCAGAAAGGCTGACTTCTTGTCTGGGATAATCTTCCTGCTGCTTTCATGCTGAGAGCCAGGGTTTGGTTGACCACTGAGGAATTTCCTAAAATTCACCTTTAATAAATAAAATTAGACGTGACCTAAGAGTCACAGGTCGTCTCTACAAGGTGGGAAGTCAGCCCACCCAAGAGGCCCCCTCCCCACTCCAGAGGAGACACTCCACTTTCACGAGGGAGGGACGGATGTCAGGAGGAACGTCCCCCCGACAGAAGACTGAGAGGCAGTCACGGGCACCCCCGACGAGCCCTGGGGGCAGAGGGCCTCAGCTCAAGCACCCTGAGAGCCTCTCTGGGGACTGGACAGCATGGGGGTCTGAGCGTGCACCACGCTCTGGACAGCATTGGCGCTTCGGTGGTGAATTTCTGGATCTGGTTTCGAGTTTAGCCTCCTGTCCTGGAGTCTGAGGAGCTTTAATTTACTTGGTAGGTGTCACTGGCCGAACTGTGACCCCCCGCAAGTTCATGATGAAGCCCAGCACTTCAGAGGGGACGGTCTGCAGATGGGGCCTCTTGAGAGGTGATCGAGTTAAAATAAGGTCTTCAGGCTAGCCTGGTTCAGTATGACCAATCCAAGAGGAGGTCAGGACACACGGTGGTCCACGTGAGCACATGGGGAGCAGGCCGAATACCCCGGAGGGGAGGGGCCTCGGGAGGAACCGCCCGGCTGACACCGGGGTCTCACACGTCCAGCCTCTGGGCCGAGGGAAGTAAGCTCGGTTGCGTCAGCCACTGTGTCTGTGTGCTTGTCGGGCCAGTCTGAGCTGACTGATACGCCTTCGCCTGTCCACCTCTCCTGGCATCCCGTGTTTCTCCAGTTTTATTGAGATGTGGCTGGCATGTGACACCGCGCAGGTTCAGGTCACAGCGCTGAGCGCAGGTGTTCACACGTCGTGGAGGGGCCATCCCTGCAGACCTCGCACCCCCGCCCACCGCACCAGGGTGCTGTCTTCCTGCGGTGAGAACAAGGTCTACCCTCCCAGCCTCTGATCCTCCCGGGGGTGCTCTGCGGGGTGGTCAGCTGCACTGGCCACCTGGACAGCCGCTCCCGGGACCTTTGTGGCTTCCACCGGAGGCTGGCATGCTTAGACCCCGGCCCCCACCCCAGCCCCGGGGAACCACCATGCTCCCCGCTGTGTTTCCTTCATTTCCCGCGTGCAGTTATACCCGTGCCCACACAGCTGCCCCAGCCCGCTTCGCCCGCCCTCTGCTGCGTCAGATCCTACACATAAGTGACATCACAGGGGCCTGTCTTTCTCTGGCCCGTTTCACTTGGCGCGTACGATGCCCTGAAGGTCCACCCAAGTTGTGAGAAGCAGCAGGGTTCCCTTCTTTCTCAGGGCTGAATACTATACCATGTAGTGTTTTATAAAGATGGACTCACTTGTGCCATCGGGACGCTTACAGGGCGTGGGGCAAGGGGCCGGCGCTGACGGCCTCAGGGACTGAGGCGGCTCATGGTCCAGCCAGTGTCCAGGCCGGGAGCCACGGAAGACACCCCTCCCCCAGATGGGGCGGAGCAGGGTCGCATGGTCTGCCGTGGGGGACATCTCCCCCACCCTGCATGTGGACGGGGGCTCTGACGCCTGGTGTCCAGCGTGGAAAGGCGGCTCTGTCCCCCACGAAGGGCTTTGCTCACGTGGCCCCGTGGCCCAAGTCTGGTCCACAGGAAACACTCCCCCGTCTCTCCCCCTCCCCATGGCCGCGTGGCTGCCAGCCTGGGCGAGTGGATGTCCCTTTGCAGTCCCAGCAAGGCACCCCCAGGGACCTGATCCCCTCCCTGGCCGAGGGTCTCCCTGGGCCTGAGCACAGCCCGCAGGACCCAGACGTCCTGCTCTCAACGCTGCCCCAGGCCTGCAGCCATACTCGCCTGGCTTTACGCTCCCCAGACACATGCCCCCACCAACTCAGATGTTCTGTTGCTCCCCAGAGCCCTGTCACCGAGCTAGATAAGGACACACACCTCCCCCATCACCCGTCACCCCCGATCCCCCCCAGCCCAGCACACAGACCGCCCTCCCCACACACTCTCTAGGAAACCATCCTGTCCACGCTCTTCCTGCAAACTGGACCCCGATTCTAGTTTCGGGACACCCTGTCTGTGAATCACCTCCAAGGAGTAGCACCTGTGGGTCTGGACGCCTTTACGAAGTCCTAGTTTGCCAGCCAGCTGCACTGACACTTCTTTTAAATGGAAACATTACATCATCGATCGCTTGAGCTAGATATGGCTTAGCCACATATATCTAAAAATAAATACACTACAATTTTACAACAGGAGATGAAACGATTAAAATTTAAAATGCCTGTCCAAAAGCGAAAGGTCAGTCTCTTTTATAAGTGGGGCTGGGAAGACTGCAGTCATGAGCAAAGAATGATACCAACCCCCATCCTGCACCACACACACACTCACTCCACACGGGCAGAGACCTGAATGGAAGGCCTGACCGTGCGACTCCGACAGGGGTAGGGAGCTCCTGGATGCTGGTCCTGGTGATGCTCTTGTCATCCGCGCTGCACAGCACGTGAGGTATTATTTCCCAGACCAGGGATCGAACCTGTGCCCCTTGCAGTGGAAGAGCAGAGTCTGACCCACGAGACCAATGGGGAAGCCTCCTGCTGATCATTTTTTGAATCTGACACCCAAAACAGTGAAGGCAACACAAGGAGAAATAAATAAGCGGGACAACATCAAACTAAAAAGCTCCTGTACAGCAAAGGAAGTTCGGTTCAGTCGCTCAGTCGTGTCCAAGACTTCATAACCCCATGGACTGCAGCACACCAGGCCTCCCTGTCCATCACCAACTCCCGAAGCCCACCCAAACTCATGTCCATTGAGTCGGTGATGCTATCCCACCATCTCATCCTCTGTCGTCCCCTTTTCCTCCTGCCCCCTCAATCTTTCCCAGCATCAGGGTCTTTTTAGATGAGTCAGCTCTTCACATAAGGTGGCCAAAGTATTGGAGTTTCAGCTTCAACATCAGTCCTTCCAATGAACACCCAGGACTATCTCCTTTAGAATGGACTGGTTGGATCTCCTTGCAGTCCAAGGGTCTCTCAAGAGTCTTCTCCAACATGACAGTTCAAAAGCATCCATTCCTCAGCTCTCAGTTTTCTTTATGGTCCAACCTTCACATCCATACATGACCACTGGAAAAACCATAGCCTTGACTAGATGGACCTTTGTTGGCAAAGTAATGTCTCTGCTTTTTAATGCACTGTCTAGGTTGGTCATAACTTTCCTTCCAAGGAGTAAGCGTCTTTTAATTTCATGGCTGCAATCACCATCTACAGTGATTTGGGATCCCAGGAAAATAAAGTCTGTCACTGTTTCTATTGTTTCCCCATCTATTTGCCAGGAAGTGATGGGACTGGATGCCATGATCTTAGTTTTTTGAATGTTGAGCCAGCTTTTTCACTCTCCTCTTTCACTTTCATCAAGAGGCTCTTTAGTTCTTCTTCACTTTCTGCCATAAGGGTGGTGTCATCTGCATATCTGAGGTTATTGATATTTCTCCCAGCAACTCTGATTCCAGCCTGTGCTTCATCCAGCCCAGCGTTTCTCATGATGTACTCTGCATATAAGTTAAATAAGCAGGGTGACGACAATACACAGCCTTGATGTGCTCCTTTCCCGATTTGGAACCAGTCTGTTGTTCCATGTCTGGTTCTAACTGTTGCTTCTTGACCTGAATACAGGTTTCTCAGGAGGCAGGTGAGGTGGTCTGGTGTTCCCATCTCTTTAAGAATTTTACACACTGCTCATAGCAAACACCCTCTTCCAACAACACAAGAGAAGACTCTACATATGGACATCACCAGATGGCCAACACCAAAATCAGATTGATTATATTCTTTGCAGCCAAAGATAGAGAAGCTCTGTATAGTCAGCAAAAACAAGACTGGGAGCTGACTGTGGCTCAGATCATGAACTCCTTATTGCCAAATTCAGTTTTCAACAAAGAAAGTACGGAAAACCACTAGACCTTTCAGGTATGACCTAAATGAAATCCCTTACAATTATACAGTGGAAGTGACAAATAGATTCAAGGGGTTAGATCTGACAGACAGAGTGCCCGATGAACTATGGACGGAGGTTCATGACATTGTACAGGAGGCAGTAATCAAGACATCCCCAAGAAAAAGAAATGCAAAAAGGCAAAATGGCTGTCTCAGGAGGCCTTACAAAGAGCTGTGAAAAGAAGAGAAGTGAAAGGCAAAGGAGAAAAGGAAAGATATACCCATCTGAATGCAGAGTTCCAAAGAATAGCAAGGAGAGATAAGAAAGCCTTCCTCGGGGATCAATAGAGGAAAAAAATAGAGGAAAACAATAGAATGGGAAAGATTAGAGATCACTCAAGAGAATTAAGAGATACCAAGGGAACATTTCACGCAAAGATGGGCACAAAAGGACAAAAATAGTATGAACCTAACAGAAGAAGAAGATATTAAGAAGAGGTGGCAAGAATACACAGAAGAACTGTACAGAAAACATCTTAATGACCCAGATAACCATGAAGGTGTGGTCACTCACCTAGAGCCAGACATCCTGGAATGTGAAGTCAAGTGGGCCTTGGAAAGCACCACTACAAATAAAGCTAGTGGAAGTGACGGAATTCCAGTTGAGCTATTTCAGGTCCTAAAAGATGATGCTGGGAACGTGCTGCACTCAGTATGCCTGCAAATCTGGAAAACTCAGCAGTGGCCACAGGCCTGGAAATGGTGAGTTTTCATTCCAATCCCAAAGAAAGGCAATGCCAAAGAATGCTCAAACTACCGCACAATTGCACTCATCTCACACGCTAGCAAAGTAATGCTCAAAATTCTTCAAGCCAGGCTTCAACAGTACATGAACCATGAACTTCCAGATGTTCAAGTTGGATTTAGAAAAGGCAGAGGAACCAGCGATCAAATTGCCAACATCCGCTAGATCATGGAAAAAGCAAGAGAGTTCCAGAAATACATCTACTACTGCTTTATTGACTATGCCAAAGCCTTTGACTGTGTGGATCACAATAAACTGTGGAAAATTCTTCAAGAGATGGGAACACCAGACCACCTTACAGCAAAGGAAACCATCAATAAAATGAAAAGACCACCTGCTGAATGGGAGAAAATGTTTGTGAATCAGATATCTGATAAGGAACTAACATCCAAAAACTGTAAAGAACTCATACAACTCAACAGCAAAAAACCATAAACCGGATTAAAAAATGGGCAGGGGATCTAGACAGATGTTTTATTCCAAGAAGACATTCCAGTGGCCAACAGGGACATAAAAAGATGATCCACATCATTAATCATCAGGGAAATGAAAATCAAAACCATAATGAGGTACCACCTCACGCCAGCTGGAACGGCCATCATTAAAAAGTCTACAAACAACAAACACTGGAGTGGCTGTGGAGAAAAGGGGGCTTCCTACACTATCAGGGGGGCTTACTGAGACAGCCAGGACAGAAAACAGCAGGGAGGTTCCTCAGATAATTCAACAGCAGAACCACTACGTGACCCAGCAGTTCCACTTCTGGGTGTTTACCCAGAGAAATGAGAACACTAACCCAAAATACATCTCAGCCCCATCTTCTTTGCAGCGTTATTTACAACAGCCAAGACACGGAAACAAGCTAAGTGTCCACTGACAACCGAAAGGATAAGGAAATCGTGGCTTATATACACAAAGGAATATTAGTCAGACATAAAAGAATGGAACCCCATCATTCGAAACAGCATTTGGGTGGACCTTGCAGGCACATGTCAAGTGAGCTAAGTCGACAAACAAAGACAAACGCCATATGATCTCACTTATATGTGGAATAGAAAAACTAAAATAAAACTACCCCCACTCCACAAGCTGACTGATACAGAGAACAGACTGGTGGTTGCCAAAGGCAGGAGATGGGGGTGGGAGACACGGGGGAAGGGAGTCAAAAGGCAAAAAGGGAACATATTTAACTACAGAACTGTTTGTGGCCCAGTAAGTTCCCAGGGCATGGCACCTCCTCACCCCCGACTGTAAGCCTCACAAGCCTCCTGTTCTAATAAATCACTTATCTTTAAATGGTAAAAAGGGAAAATAAAGTAAAATGAAGATGCAATTTTAAGAAGTGAAATGTGTGTCCACGTACCCCCTGAGATCACTGCTGGCATCACCTATGCGGACTGCCCGGGAGCTTGGGGGCCTCTGTGTAGAAGCGCACCTGCTGGCACCTGCTGGCTGGGAGACAGTCAGCAGACTGCTCGGGACAGCCAAGTACCAGGCCTGCAGAGACCTGTCCAGCAGGCTGTGGGGGAGTGGGGGAGGCCGAGGTGCCCGGGCTGGGGAGGGCTGAGCCAGGGAGTGGGGGTGGAGGGCTGAGGGCCTGATGCGCAGCCCCCCAGTGCTGTCTCCCAGGCTGCAGGACCGGGGCCAGAGCCCACCCTTGCCCGGGTTCCCAGGCTGGTTGGCTGTCAGTCTGGGGGACAGCATGTCATCAGAACACCCTAACTGAGGCTGTCCCTTCTTCCTGGGTCCTCTGGGGAGGAAGGCTCACTCTTGTGTATCAGTCAGCTCTTACTGTGTAACAAGCCACACCCCAACCCAGGGGCCCAAAACAGCCAACATATCCCACGAGGCCCACGGTTGGCTGGGAAGCTCTGCTGATCTCAGTGTGTGTGTGGGATGGTTTGGGGGGCTCACTCACACCTCTGGGGCTGTGGGGGTCCGAGAGTAGTTCCACTGATCTGGACAGGGGCTCGTGTGTGGGAGGGCAGGCTGGGTGCAGGCCATCCTCGGAGGCCGGGACCTCTCTTCCTGGCTCCTACCTACTGCACGCAGACCGAGCCTGTTCACAGAGCCATTCAGGCTCCACAAGCTCAGAACTGCACGGTGCCGTTTCTACCTGGTCTGTGGCCATAGCACATCACCAGGCAGCCCAGGATGGTGGGGAGGTGGACCCCGCGTCATGATGGGCAGAGGTGCAAAGCCATGTCACATGGGGTACAGAGGCAGGGGGTGAGGACCTGGGGCCAGGTCACACCTGCCCCCCTCACCTTGTGACCATCAGACCAGAGCCCCAGCTGCTGCTGGTCTGCCAGAGGCCCTTTGCCAGTGGGGTGCTCAGTCCACTTGGCCCTCAGGGAGCCCATGGACCGGAAGGGCTTTGGGGGGTCCCAACCTCCGGCCTTCTGGTGCTGAAGGTGCAGGATGGAGGGTCTTGCCAAACACAGGCCGCCGGCGGGCCACGGCCCGGGAGAAGGCGGAGGTCCTCCAGGCCCCGAGTCTCCTGGGACCCGATGGTGCTTCTCATTTTGTTCCAGCTGGCTGCAGAGGCCCTCGGGGAAGAGAGGACGTGGGAGCCAAGCTCGCGTTCAGGGGACACTGGGGGGCCAGCTTCCACTTCAGGGCCCGCGGCTCCGGTGGGCCCAGGGCTGGGACTGGACGTCAACCAGGACGTAAGCGTTCCAACCCGAGGCCATGCGCGCTGGGGCTGGATGTCAGCCAGGATGGACTTGTCCAGAGATGGAGCATGCCAGGCCTCCCGGTCCAGGCACTGGGGCTGGGCGGGTGGGTGAGGAAGGCAGGGCCCGGCCTGGATCTGGGCTGGCTAGCGTCCAGCCCGCGCCAGATCCCAGGTCACCGCCCATGTGCTGGTGTGGCTGGGACAACGCTCTGGAGCCAAGTTCTCCCATGTCTTTATGACCCCCGGAAACAGAGCGCCAAGTGTGAGACTCAGGACACGGCTGTGCTGGGTGGCGCGTGTGCGTGCCCTGATTCCCGGGAGGAAACCGTGGGAAAGGCCGTCCACTCTGCGCCCGGGACAGGCATGGGGAAGCACGCACAGTGAGGCGCTGTCCCTGGTCCCTTGGGCTCGTCCTCCTGCCCGGGCCTCCTGCCATGCACCTGCAGGGCGAGCCTGGGCATCCTTGCTGGGGCCTCCTCCACTGCCCCAGCCCGCGGGGTGCACGGGGGCTGGCCTGGCTGCCCCTGCATCCCCACACACAGACGGAGAAGGAAACCGGCCACGGGGCCCGCCCCATCCTCAGTGTGGGAGGCTCTGGCAGGCTGAGGGTCCCTCCAGCGTGGTGGCGCGTGAGACGTGTGGCAGGGAGCCACGGGCACAGCGCCACCACGTTCTGCAGGGGGAAGTCACTGCCCTATGAGCGATCTCTCAAGTCTTCTAACGGCCTCAAGCAAAAGCCTCGACCCCCTGGGGCACACTCGCTAAGCTCCCTTCTTTTAGACTCGGAGCTTGCTGGGGCCTGCATCTGCCAGGCGGCGGAATCGAATTTGAGCTTGGTGCCGTTATGCTGACTTCACTGTGTTTCCTGGTGCTCAGGGAAAATGGCTTGCTTCCACTGATGAAGTGGTATGAAGTTTCCTCTTAGGAACACACCAAACATAAATGAAGGAAATAGAAAAGTAAAAGAAGGTTTAGGTGTGAATGAAAAGGAGCCAACATTTGAGAAAGTCTGAAATGAGACGGGCAGGAGCAGGTGAAGGGAGACCTGGCCAGGGATGGGAGGCAAAATCCAGAGGACGAGGCGCCCGAGGGGAGTGACCGCGCACTCACGGAGCAGGGGGCGGGTGATGTTGCAGGACCACCCAGGTCACCCGCCACATCCCGCTCCTGCGAGGACACGCCCGGCTGGGGCGTGGGGGTCTGGAGGCTGACAGATTTCTGGGGCCTCTGAGCTGCCCCTGCGGTTGGGAGTTGGGGGCTGTGTCCAGGGGGTGGACAGGCCGATGGCCACCTCTCGGGAAGCGTCCATTCAGAGTTGAGGGTGGGCTGTGCTCCTGGCACACCGTCCAGTTCCCCGAGCCCACTCCTCAGTTAAATCTTGATAAAGAGGAGTTGCTCAGTCATGTCCAACTCTTTGTAACCCCGTTGACTGTAGCCCACCAGGCTCCTCCGTCCATGGGATTCTCCGGGCCAGAATACTGGAGTGGGTTGCCATTCCCTTCTCCAGGGGGTCTTACAGACCCAGGGATCAAACCCAGGTCTCACAGTTTGCAGACAGACACTTTACCGTCTGAGCCACCAGGGAAGCCCAAGGAAATCTTGATAGCAGTGTCGTAAACGTGGAGCCCATCCAGGGGCCCCCACTCGTGGGGGGCTCACCCTCCCCCACGCCTGGTCTGTCAGGACGCTTCTGGGCGCGTGGACCAGGCTGGGACGGCTGGTCTAACAGGGTGGAGTGAGTCCTCCCTTCCTTCGCTGCCAGGCTCCTGTCCGGGCCAGTGGGTCTTGCAAAGTCTGACCCAATCACCTAACTCCATTTAACAAACCTTTTCCCCCACCATTTTTTTACATTTGTGTCACTAGGTATTGGGATAGGAGATTCTGAGACCTTGTTTCTTATTGGCACTGTCACCCCAGTTTCAGCCTGGTGGCCCCCATCACCACTCCAGGGGAGCAGGCTGGTGTGACCTCAGAGGGTGGCAGGCTGCCCACCCCCGCCACAGCCTGCGAGGGGTGGAGGCGACAAGCAGACGGGAGACCACCTATGCTCCCGGGCCGCGGGCCGGGCTCCGTGAAGGGGCATCCCCTGTGTTCTCACTTATTGTGGAGCAAAGGAGGGCTCTGTGTGCGCAGCTCAGCATGAGCTCTGACAGTAAAAGAAGCGAAGCCTATTCACAGAAAAATGGCAGAGCCCTGGATCGGGCCAGATCAAGGTTTTCAGCCAGACCCACCGGGGTTTGAGTTCTGGGCCAGTGTCTTACTCCGTTTCACTCACAGTGCTGGAAGTCGCTCAGCAGCGTCTTCTTTAACAAGGACGGAACGTGGGCCGGGCTGAGGGCCGCTCTCTGTCCGAAGGGGCTGCAACAGCCTCCGTGCGCCCACTGTCATCACGGGGACCAAAAGACCACGCAGGTGGGCGCCCGACAGAGGTGGCTTCTCCTTGGTCAGAGTCGGGAACGGCTGTCAGTTTAGAACGACACTGGACACACTTCAGGGCATGAGCCATTAATTCGCCTGCTTGTCAATAATCATCGCTTGATCCCCTTGCACTCTTCTCAGACTTGAACTAAAGGAACATAACAAGACGCCTGCCAGCCCCAAGTCCCAGGCCTGAGCTCTGAGCTGGCAGCTGCAGACCCTCTTCACCTCCAGCTCAGCGAGCAAGCCCAGGGCTCCCCGCCCGCCCCGGGCTCTCTTGTCCCCAGCCCCACTGGGGGCTCCCCGTCCCCCCGACCTTCCCCGGGGAAGCATGACACTCACCCCCTGCCCTCTACCCTGGATGACGCCGTGTGGATGGCCCTTTCTCTCCAGCCCCTGCCGCAGTGCCTGCACCCAGCCCAGGCGTTTCTGCCCTCAAGGACGGGGGCTCTGCTCCTGGCTGGGCTGGAGAGGATGGTCCGTGCCTGTCTCTCCAGCGCAGGGCTGGACCCGCCGCAGGAGCCTAATCATGACCACTGGCAAGCCCGCGGCAGGCCTGCAGGACTCTGCTCTGAGCAGCCCCTCGCTCCCCACCGTCTCCTCGGAGCCCCTCACGCCTTGACAGGCCACCGCCAGGGACTCAGGGGGCATCTGCTCTCTGCCCCGTCACCCCTGCCTGAAGGTTTGTGATGCACGGTCGGTCTTCCGTGAGCGAGGCCCCTGCCATCCGCCACGAGGGACCTTCGGTCACTGCTCGTGAGCAGGTTTCTCCAGGAGCCCCAGGCAGCCCCTGTGTGGACGCACATGCTTTCCTGAGTGGGACAGGGCGGCCCAGGAAAGAGGTAGGGGGACAGGGCAGCAGAGACAGAATCCACCGGGGCTGCAGCAGTCAGCCGAGGCTGGAGACGAGCCCCCAGGAGCCGCTGGATACCCTGCCCCCTGACGGCCTAATCCCGGCCTGCCTCCCTGAATCTGCTCACCGTCCCGCACACGGATCCGGGGCAGAGGAGGACCGTGTGTGCCCAGGGGTGCAGAGAATGCAGCTCCGCGGCTGCCCCCCAAAGCTGTCACCCTCCAGTTTGGCCTGATGCTGCAGGGTTTGGCCCTCTGGGCTGTCTCTCCTCGCTTCCTTTCTGCAATTCAGGTTTTGAACAGTAGGCAGAGGCAAGAATCTATAAAAAGGAACTAGGGTTACACCGGAGATTCCTGGAAGTCATGGAAGCTTATTTAAAAAGTCTCATGGCAAACGGCAACTTTTATAGCTGTATTTAGAGGAAGCAGACATTCCCCGGGCACTTCCCACAGGCCCAGCAGGAGGTCCAGAGAGGGAGAGACAGTTGTTGAAGGTCACACAGATAAGATGCAGACCCAAGTGCTGTCTCGGGCCTCCCACACCCAGGTTGGGTGCCCAGGCAGAGGCTGCAAGACCCCACGGCCCTCACGTGTGTGTGTGGCCCGACTCCTGGTAGACGGGGCCGAGATGGAGAAGGCGGGGCTTCCAGACACAGGCGTCCTTCCCGGCCAGACCAGAGGCCGCTGTGGCCCCTTTGAGATCGGCCCCATGTCGGGGGCGTCAGGCCTTCAGCCTGAGTGGCTGCAGGAGCTCATCCCCAGAGGGGCCGAGGCAGCACAGATGCCCACTCACTGGGCTGGCCTCCCAGACCCATTCACCGACCACCTTGGCGGCCCCTAGGGCTCACAGCTGCTCCCCGCACCCGGGACCAGCCCGCTTACACCCCACTGCCCCGGACGTGCAGATGCCGCGTCCCAAGGCATATGCAGTCCAGGGGGACCGGGGCGGCCCATCACCCTCAGCCTCAGCAGCACCCAATTTTACCTACCAGTTTCGTGAGTCGTGGGTCAACGAGACAGGATTGCGTTGCTTCCGTGTGCATCTCCCTGGTGACTGGCATCGGGGTCAGCATCTCCCTCTTCCCTCTCCAGAGCTCACACCCTCCGGCCGCCTCCTAGGTGCCGCTCATCCCTCCCTGTTACTGAGACGCGTTGTCTGTGCACTGGGCGCTCGGGACAGACCCCTCCGTGGGGCCAGGGTGCTGGTTCAGCCTTCCTCCGGGGGCAGGCTGGGAGCCTGGGCCCCCTCCCTGGGCACAGCTGGGTCTCGGGGCATGGAGGAGCCACCTGGTCCAGCCCCACAGCCTCTCTGCATGCCTGTCCCCTGCCCTCGTCGTTTCCCACCGGGCTCAAGCAGCCAGACCCCACATCAGGCACCAGGCCTCCCAGCTGGGGGCTCAGGAGCTGAAAGGCTGCCCCATCAGCAGCCCCACGGAGCACCCGGACGCAAGGCTCTGTCCACTGGGCATGCAGACCAGGGCAAGGGCCGACAGCCACACCGAGCCCCTCAAGCTGCGGGTGTGGGGCTGACCACACTCCCAGGCCCTGCCTCATGCTGCTGCAGACAAAACCCAAGAAAAGAGTCCGACCATATCCAGAGGCACAGAGAGGGGTGATCCTCCTCCGTCCCTGGAGGGGCAGCAGCCGTCTAGGCGTTTGCACGAGCACTCACACGTCTGGGTGCTGCTGGGAGGCGGGGGTGGTTAACATCGTCCATCTGCTGACCCAGACTGCCCGGCCCGGCCCCGCGGGCCTGTCTAATCAGGGGAAGCCCCTCACATGGACCTGAGCCTTCCCCGAGGAGTGAGATGGTTCCTGACTGCCTTGCCATGACCAGCACTGCAGGCCTCAGGTTTCCCGGCCACCCCACAACCTCCTGCAGTAAGGCTTTTCTTTCTGTCCAGATCCATGCATGCGTGCTAAATCGCTCCATTCATGTCTGATTCTCTGTGACCTCATGGATAAAACCCGCCAGGCTCCTCTGTCCACGCGACTGTCCAGGCAAGAATGCTGGAGGGGCTTGCCATGCCCTTCCCATCTGCGTCTGTCTACTACCAGTTCTAACTCTCCACTGAAGTCCTGACTAATACAGACAGATAAGCAGGAAATATTTACCTGGGAGAGGGGACAAGAAGCACATTTTGCTCCAGTCGATAGGGATACCTTTCCAAGACGTGTCTGGGCACCCAGACACTGGGGGCCTGACCAGAGTTGGCCGGGGTCCTCGGTCTGGGAGGCATGGCCAGTGCAACCGTCATCCAGAACACAGGCGGCCAGCCTCGGACGAGCAAGGACACTGTGCAGAAGAGAAGAGGCAGGTGACGGGGCCTCGCCTGGAGCACGGTTGGTTGAGGAGATGGTCTTGAGGAAGGGAAGTGGTCAGTGTTGCTTGTTTCCCAGGCGGCCAGTCCACAGGCAGGAGGGCAAACCCAGAGGAGATTCACTGTCCAAGACGCCATGGCCAAGAAGACAGACCTTGAGGGCAAGGCCAGTGTGGCCAGTGAGGCCAGCTCACCACCGACCAGAACAAGTCCAGGGGCTTGTCACCGACACTGCCATAGCTGTGCAGGACACCCATGGCCTTTGTACCCTTGGCGGAGGGTTGTCCTTGAGACGAGCCCCAAGTGCGCTTGCGCTGGAGGTAGGCTGCAGTTTATTTTTCTTGTTTATCCAAGAAGCTATTTTTGTTCATTAAAACCTAGTTACTCGCTGTATCTAGCCAGGATCCTGGAGTGCTCGCTTGGTTAATTTGAGTGAGCAGAGCTTTGACGAAGTAATTTTATTGCCCTATGGGATTGGCCAGCTTGTGCCAAGCCTCACTCTTTCTGTTGAAATGGAGTTAATTTTCGCTGAAATTGCTTCTCAGCAGACAAACGCATTCCCCATCATTGAGAGCTTATGCTTCTGCAGTTCTATTATTCCCTAATTTACGCACCCGGGCAGCCCAGGATCCGTGCCCTACAGATGGAGCCTCCGGCAAAGTGGAGGAGGTGGAGGGGGGCGGGTACCCACTCAGCCCCATGTGCCTGGTCAGAATCGGCCCTCCGCTCCAGTCATTAGCCACGCAATGGTCGGTGCAGCTGCAGCCCCTGTGCGCCCAGCTTGGTGCCCAGCACAGCAGGAGGACACAGGGAGGAAGGGGTGAGATTCCTGCCTTCGAGGACCTTTGCAGACTTAATCCCGAGACTCGGAAACCACGCAGGACAGAGAGGACTCGGGCTCGGCCCTGGTCCAGGATACGAAGATGGCCCCACCTTCCTGTGGGACCTGGAAAAGGAAGGGCGTGGCCCTTGCAGGGGACCTGCTGTGAGGAGCCCTGCCACCCCTGTGAACGCTGGGAGGGGCCGCGGAGTGGGCAGGGCTGGAGGGACTGAGCGAAGGGGCCCAGCGGCACAAAGGCCCTGGCGGACTTCAGAGAGGAGGCCAGGCCAGGGCCGGGCTTATCTGAGGCGCAAAGGGGGCCCAAGGTGAGATCAAGGCTGAGGGAAGGTCCTTGGGCCCGCGGACAAGCCGTGGCCAGCACCACGGATAGCTCCACCCTGGCAGAGGCTGGTGCAGCCCGTGGGTGTCAGCGCCCAGCCCCACTTGGGTGAGAGGCTGTGTCTAAACCCGAGCTCTCTAATGCAGCCTTGGCTGGAACAAAACTGAAGCAGAAGCTGTGGGCTTTGCTTGCAGTTAATGAAGAACCTTGAAAAAAAATGGGAATCTGTTGACACAGATGCTTTGAGAAGACACGCAGTAAGCTGGCCGTTACATCTTGTTAGATGGATTAGGAGAGCGCTGGGAATATTTGCATACCAATTACCATAAAACTCGAGTTCAATCTACACTTGTTTTATGTCTTGCCCTCAGAAAGTTGGGCTTCTGTCTACGTTGTTTGCTAAGGAGATCCATTTTCCTGTAATATTGAAATATTGTCATAATAGTTTCAGAAAGTGTTGACTTGTAGCATTGAGATTAAAAACGTTTATTAGGGGAAAAAAGCTACATTTGTTAAAATGTTTGTACAAGGAAAGCATTCATGCAAAGTTACCCATTTACCTTGATAAAATTAACCCCCTACTTCCCGCACTAATCCAGAAAACCACAGCCAAATCAGGTGCATGTATAGGAGAATGCTGACTTCCTTCCTATTAGGAACATGGCAGAACGCACATTTCCCTGTAAAATCTATTTGCAATTCAGCTAAATGACTCAAACGTTCTGACCTTTAAACTCAACTCATAATCTTTGTTCATGGGGGCCGGTGGTGTCTGGCCCAGGCTCAGAAATCACATGGCTGATCTAGACCCATGCGGAGCCTGCGCCTCTTGCCGTCTCGGGCCTGAGCACCCTGTCCCTGGAGCTCTGGCCCATGGGGACGGCGCAGTTTCAATTTCACTCACGTGTACTGAGTTGTCTCTGCATTAACCATGCTTTGCTTGAGCGCGGAGCTGGGCTCTGGAACGTCTGCGGTGCATGTGGGCTTCTGCCTTTCGACTTGGACCCAAAGTCCCATTGCTAATTTGTGCTGGTTAACGTGGGCACCAGTCCAGACTGGGAGCGTCCACGAGGCCCAGCACAAAACAGCACCCACTGGTCGTCTGACCACCTGGTGAACCAGTGCGTGAATGAATGAGTGCATTTTAAATCGTAAAAACCGAAGGAGCAGGTAGATTTGGGTGAAATTGAAGCAAGGAGCCCTCAGCCGCACTGGAGCTGGGGCTGCACTGAAGGGAGGGTGTCTCGCACACCCCGCCCCGACACCACAGCCCATAGACCAGCAGGAACGAGAAAGAGAGGGCGTCTCGCACAGCCCATCCCCGACGCCACAGCCCACAAGGAGCCCTCAGCCACACTGGAGCTGGGGCTGCACTGAAGGGGGGGCGTCTCGCACACCCGGCCCCGACGCCACAGCCCACAAGGAGCCCTCAGCCACACTGGAGCTGGGGCTGCACTGGAGGGAGGGCATCTCGCACACCCGGCCCGGAAGCCACAGCCCACAGACCAGCAGGAACGAGAAAGAGAGGGCGTCTCGCACACCCCGCCCCGACGCCACAGCCCACAGACCAGCAGGAACGAGAAAGAGAGGGCGTCTCGCACACCCCACCCCCGACGCCACAGCCCACAAGGAGCCCTCACCCACACTGGAGCTGGGGCTGCACTGAAGGGAGGGCGTCTCGCACAGCCCGCCCCCGATGCCACAGCCCACAAGGAGCCCTCAGCCACACTGGAGCTGGGGGTGCACTGAAGGGAGGGTGTCTCGCACAGCCCGCCCCCGACGCCACAGCCCACAAGGAGCCCGCAGCCACACTGGAGCTGGGGGTGCACTGAAGGGAGGGCGTCTCGCACACCCCGCCCCCGACGCCACAGCCCACAGACCAGCAGGAACGAGAAAGGACACCTCCCTCTGACCCAATGACGAGCTGCACCCCAGCCCACCCCACCTGCAGGGCCTCTATAGGGACCCTGATCTTCCCAGGTGTGTTTTTCTTGGAGCTCACCTTGAAGACCTCAGCTCTAAGACACACTGCATACAATGCCACTTCAACTGGCATCTTGAGGCTTCTGGGCATATTTGGGACTCCCAAACTGAGTCTTTACCAAAGGCCACCTGTGCTGACCGAGGCCAATCAGCGAATGGAACAGGACAGGAAGGCACGGAGGTTCTCCACCCTGTCCCTTTCCTCGAGGCTCTCCTCCCTGCTCCAGCCTCCCCCAAACATCCTGTTCCCTGAACTGCTCCCCCCCACTCACTGTTCCCCCAGAGCTGTAGGAACATAGCCCTTTGCATCAGACCCTCTGAGGGGCCAGCACGAAGCCCCTCAGGTCCCACGTCCCTGGGATGAGGGCCATGGTCACAGATTCTCCTCAAGCCCCTGAAGGTCCTTATAGACTCGCTGGGGAGCTTAACACTGGTTAAGGCTGACCAGCGGGGGCTCAGACTTAACACAATCATCCGGGCTGACCAGCCAGGGGCTCAGACTTAACACAATCATCCCAGCCGACCAGAGGGTGCTCAGACTTAACACTGTCATCTGGGCTGACCAGAGGGTGCTCAGACTTAACACTGTCATCCAGGCCAACCAGCCGGGTGCTCAGACCGAGATGGGTGAGGTCACAGGCTCAGTGACAAGGGCCACGCCCGACGCTGGCTGAACGGAGCAGCTGCAGACGGGACCACCCCTGCCTTGTTATGGGAGCAGGCCTGCAACCCCGATGACCTCACGTGGTAACCCTCGGGCTTCTCCAGGACTGACTAACACGAGCCTGGCGGGCGCTCAGAAACCCAGGGGGCCTGTGTACGACCGCTGCAGCGGACTCCAGGTGGTTTTTAGAAGCGCTTTCTCCCAGGGATGTTGGATCCACTTGGGTAGGGGGGCAGACCTCAACTCTGTGTCCACTAAAGGGCTGAGCCAGGACTTTCTCATTCAAGGGAACGAGAATAGACGGGGAAACTATGTCCACTCCAGACTTAGTCATCGGCAAACCAAGTAGCCTGCACCCTGATGATTCTACTAAGAAAAAGTCCATTGAAATCCTTCATATCCAGCTTCAACAGTTGGGGTCCCCTGGGCAAAGCTCTCCCAGTCACGTTGTAAGAGACCAGGACACTGGTTTTGAGAAACCAAGTTGCCCCCGGGGTCTTCAGTCGCTCTACTCGTCCTTCCAGAGCCCTCCCGCTTCCCAGTGCTGGACGAGCGCTAAGCCTCCCGCTGAACTGGCTCAGAAACAACCCTGAAGACTGAGGGGAATTTCTATTCCTCTTTACAGACATCAGAGCTCAACCCACTGCCATGGGGCAGCACCTGCCTTGGAGAAAACGATTCCAGGACCGGGGTCTCCAATAGACCTCAGCAAGTCACAAAGAAAGACACCGTGTCCACACACTCGTGGGCCTCCAGCAGGAGTGGATGGGTCGTGCCGTCCTGCCCTGACGGGTGGGGGCAGGGCGAGGGGCAGGCCGGAGAGCTCTTTAAACTGCTGCAGGTCATGACTGGTAACACAAGCGCCCGGGCTTCCATGCTGCCTTGCCCAGTCACGAATTGTCAGTGGATGACATCAGACAAACACGCGGCGCGAGATGGGAAGATGCTGGACCCGGGGCTGGGGTCATGTTCCCAAACTACGGTCCAGAGGGGCTGTCCACACCACCCCCGCCCAGACGCTCCTCACCTGGTGGACCCTTTGAGCTTGGCAAGGGGGCTTCACAGAACCACCCCATCTCACAGGTGGTCTGCACTGAAGACTTCCGTGCAGACAGGCCCCGTGCCCTCTGCAGCTAGGGTCCTACGGGGAAGGTCATCCTCCCCAGGGAGAGCCCTGCCCGAACTCCGCAGCCATCGGGGACCCACTCTACTGGTCAGGAGCTACACATCAGAGCCGTTCCACCCGCTCCACAGCTGCTGTCACTCTACCCATCACCGCCAGTCTTCAGGATGAGTCGCCTGCCCCAACAGCATCATCAGAACGCAATGGGCACAATCTGTAGAGACCTTTCGGAAGCCCCCACCGAGAGCTCCGCGGTTGCTGCACGCCCTCAGGGACCACCGGCTCTCTGGCCCCCGCCTCTCTGATCACAGTTGATGAGAGGAGACACATTTCAATACAAGGTCTTCACTCGCCCACTGTGGGCACCCACGTGCCAGGGCAACGCTTTCCCCAGCGCATTCCCAGGGGGTGAAGACCTTTGGCATCACACCTTACAACACAGAGGGTTTTTATTTTTTATTTATTTTAATTGGACTCTAATTACTTTACAATACTGTGGTGGCTTTCGCCATCCATCAACATGAATCAGCCACGTGTTCCCCATCCTGAACCCCCTCTCACCTCCCTCCCCATCCCACCCCTCAGGGTCATCTCAGTGCACTGGCCCTGAGCGCCCTGTCTCACGCATTAAACCTGGACTGGGGATCTATTTCACATTTGATACTATACATGTTTCACTGCTATTCTCTCGACCCAGAGGTTTTGTCTCCTGGAATCTCCTGCCTGCAGAGAGACTCTTCCACCCAGCTGGGAAGGTGCTGCTGACCTCCAAGGGGTGTGCTCTTGGATCCGCGTTCACATCTAAGAAAGCACAGACCTGACGGGGCCTGCACGCCAGGCGGAGCTTCTCCTCAGAACCAAGAGTAAGCCTTCCAGGAACTGAAGCGGTGAAGGCGGGAGGAGGCGGCTCTCACAGGACAGCAGGGCCAGGACTTAGCCCTCACCGTTGCCCCAGCATTAACCCTCACCTTCTTTTCTCCCCTTTTCCTTAGAAAGACAGTGAATGCTCTTATCTGTATTTCCCAGCCTGCTGCCAAAGGGGGAAAGCTTTCTGAGGACTGGGTTTGTCACCAGAACCTCTGATCTGCCCGTGATAATGGGGACCATCTGGTGACACCTCAAGTGTGCTTGCTGTGACAAAGAACCCCCCTGGTGCAGCCTCTGGGGACAAAGTCCACAGAACAGGAGGGACTAAATATTCCCCAAACACCACTGACCCTCGGCTCCAAAGGGCAAATCCAGAAATCCCAGCGAACGGCACTGTAAAGGAGCAAACCACAGCAAGAATCTTCCATGCACCTGCAGATTTATGTTTGTCTGTGGAGACTGGAACCCTCGGTGGGCCCGTGAACAGCGGGCAAGGGGAGGTCACTGTTTACTGGGATATCCAACCGTCCCTGTCAGTGTCCACAATAAACCTGACACTTCCTGTCGGTCTTCCTCACTAGACCTTCACAAGTGTCTTAAACACACGACTCCATTTTGCCTTTCCACCTTGAGTCAGAGTCAGTGCCGATGAGCGTTTCATCAGAAATCTCCCCAAACACCAGGAAAGCCACAGCCACGTGGGGCATGAGCCCCACAACGATCACTGACTCATTTCCTAAGCAGCTCCAGGAACCCGCACACCCGAGCAAGGAGGCAGAGGCCGACAGCGGCCCCAGGGAGACACGCCCGCACAAGTGCGCACTGGCCTCACTCAATCGAGGGGTGAGCACACTGGTCATTATTTGGTCAGCAACACTCCTTCCAGTCTAGGGTCACGGCTTAGGACCGTCATACGCACCAAACTTGTCCTATTACTTTTAAAATTCTGCTTTGCATAAATACGTAAAAACTCGGTACTTGTTGCCTGTCGAGCCGGTCAGAAATGATGTCTTGAATAGAAAGATGTTGGCTCAACACTTTGAGATGATTGCCGGGTTGATAACCTTCACGTAATAGGATCCTAAGAGTGAAAATGCTGAGGGTCCCCCTTCCACCTTCCTTGTTACTCAAATGTGGCCTCACAAGCTTTGCGATCACCAGGCACTGTCCCCTCTAATGTGGGACGTGACGGCTAGGAAAGGTCCTTTTGGCCCCGAGGGACAAAACCTAATCCCACTAAAATTGGATGACCTGACTCTCGATTAGTTAGTGATGCTTTCAAAGAAAGATCTTGATCGAAAGGGGAAAATGTGAAAATGAATCAGTGTAACCTACATCAAGGGCTTCCCCGGTGGCTCTGAGGGTGGAGAATCCGTCTGCAATGCAGGAGACAAGGTTCAATCCCTGGGTCGGGAAGACCCCCTGGAGGAGGGCATGGCAACCCATTCCTGTGTTCTTGCCTGGAGAGTCGCATGGACGGAGGAGCCTGGCGGGCTGCAGTCCACGGGGCCGCACAGAGTCGGACACGAGCGACGAACACTTTCACTTTCCACTGAGATCAAACTGGGGCTGGGGCGCCGTGAAGGAGGGCCTCCCAGGCTGCACCCCACCTCAGCTCACAGGCTCAGCAGGAAGAACAAAAGGGCCTGTCCTTCCGACTGGCAACAGCTGCCACCAAGGCAGGTAAAGAAAAACTGCCTCAGCGCCACCCCTCCCAGGTTCTCCCACAGCTAGCAAGCCCGAGGGCCGCAGCTGGGAGCCCCGCGTGCTGCAGTGAAGGCCCCGTGCAGCCTGCACCACGCTCCCCTTCCCCAGGTCTACTGACACTCGCCTGCATTTGCCACACTTTGCTGCTCTGGAATTGCGGTTCGTCTGCGATTCCCGAATAAACTCTTCTTGGCTAGGTAGAGGCCTCGTTATTCCAACCCCAAGGCCGACAGGACTGCAGGCCTCCTGGGGAAGCAAAATGTCTGAAATTCAAGAGGCGAATCACTCATGGTGGGGGCGGGGGAAGGCAACCTGCTGAGAACCAATTGAGCCAGCATCTCAAGTGGCCTCCCATGGTGCCAGAGGCTGCCCAGACCTGGGCAGTGAGGCAGACAGAGGGGAGTCTGTCCAACCACCCTGCGGGTCTCCGTGGGCCCCTGAGGGCAGGAGAGGAGCCCAACTGCCTGGACCGTCTCCAGGGCGGGATCTAAAGTTAGACAAATCCGCTCGGCACTTGGAACTGAGTGGCCTTGGGCGGGTGACTGGACCCCTGCCGTTGACTACTCAGCTGTGAAATACGGATAATGAGCCACCTCATCGGGGCACAGGATGACCAGACATTGTGCCACACTTGGCCCCGAGAGGGTGCCAACACAGCCACCAGCTTCGTCCAGCAAGCAACAGCAGCAGCTGCCCCCCACCAGGAGCAGGAGCCCCTGGCAACCTTGGCTACCACCCAAGACTCAACTCCCAGGCACCATGGAAGTGACGCCTCCCTTGGGGGAGAGGCGGGACCCGCCGCGGCAGGGATTGCCGGTCCCTGGGCCGCCTGCACGCCCACAGCCCCAGCCACACAGGGCGGAGGTCTGCACGCACCCCTCTGGGGCTGCACGGGAGAGACCCGGCCCCCGCGCTGCGACCGGACACACTGATGGGTTGGACGGGGCCTCACGGACACAGAGACGCCCCCAGGCGAGGAGGTGTGCCCGGCTCCCCTCCGCAGACGGGAAGTCCAGGCCTGGCATGAACGCCGACCACCCGAGACCCGGGTGTGAGAGCCTATCCCAATGGTGGGACCGCCAGTAAGACTGCAGTGGCCGTGGTTTCTCCTGGACCGTCCGCTCCTCCCGCCCACCCTCCTCATTAGGACGGGCTCCCCGAGGTCGGAGGCCAATGCGATGCCAGCCCAGAGCCAGGCCCAGGGCTTCCTTCACCTCCGGAACTTGTTCTGTGTCTCAGTGCTTCTTATCGCCTAATGACAAAATTAATATGTGTTCACGGTGAAAAAAAAGAAGAAGAAAAGAAATCCCTGAGCATGTAGGAACATGGAAAGAACAAAATCAGATCACTCACAAAGCCCTCACCACTGCCGACATGCTGGCGTGTTTTCTTGCAGGTTTCTTTCTGCGAACACACACACACGTGTTATAAACAGCTGGGGATTACATCATCTGTCAGGTCTTAATGGATGCTTGTACTTAATCTTCCCAACACCTCTTCACAGCTCTGAAAGCACACTCGGACACCCCCATGTTTTCCGCCGGGTGCGGCCGTGTTGACGGCTCTGGGGACGCGGTTCTCGCCGACGTGGGGCTGTGGGTCTCGTGGTCAGGTGGGCACACAAGGGGAACATGCTCATATATCTGTTTCTCTACGTTATGGCACCCCGAGCCCCCTCCTCAGAGAGCAGTGACTTTGATCCAGCCTTTTCCAGGGCGATTCTGTTTCCCAAGAGCGGAACCCTAACCCGCCTCAGGACGTGAAGCCCGTGTGGGGCTGGGGAGGAAAGTCCTGGCCGCCAAGGCAGCAGCCACCGCGGGCTCAGCGTCCCCAGGGCCCGCGGATCGGGATGAGGGACAGCGCATGCATGAAGTAGGGCGGAGACCCAGGCCCGGTTACACGCAGCGCCCAGCCTGGCCACGATGGGAGGGGACAGACGTGCAGCCAGTGACGCCCCGGTGCTGCTCGTGGGAAGAAAAGGGATGCACAGCAGCGTCACACAGGTGCTCATGAGTCCTCCCTGGAAAGAGTTACACTGAATGTGAGCAGAGATCTCTGGCTCACAGAGCCCTGAGTGATTTTTATTTTAACTGTGCGTCTGTTACAGCTTTTGCATAGAATATGCATTACTTTAATAAAAACAACAATCTTTGTAGAGTCTCTTTCTGTGCTGGCATAGGGTAAATTATCATTTCTATTTACTTCTCTTTCTTTTTTAGTTTTCCCCTGAAATCCTCCCATCTGTAAGTTACTTTGGTGCGAGTTGAGGATCTGTCTGTGTCTTTTTTCAGAGTTCACCAGTGCTCCAGTAGCATTTGGAGAAGGAAATGGCAACCTACTCCAGTATCCTTGCCTGGAGAATCCCATGGACAGAGGAGCCTGGCGGGCGACAGTCCACGGAGTCACAAGAGTTGGATACGACTGAGCGACTAAATCAGACCATCACCATCAGTGTTAACTGAAATCCCAGCCTTTTTCGCCGGCAGCTTTCTCTTTCCTCGCTCCCCGGCTGCCTTCCCCATAAATACAGTTACAGGCTCTGCAAGGGCCGGTGTGGGGCATTCCCGCTTCCCACTCGCCTGCTCAGCTGCCCTGGTGCCCGGCACCTGCTGTGCTGCGCGTGCTGTCAGGAGCGCAGGCTCACCCTCTTACCCCTCTGTGTGTCTTCACACACACGCTGCAGCCACTCTGTCCAGTCTGAAGTACATCTTACAGGGATTTAAGGCGAGGCTGCACATTTGACCCAGCAAGTCTACCATTTGGGGACCTGGCTGTTTCTTCACAGGTTCTTTAACGTCTGTCTTTAACGCCTTCTTTACGTCTGTCATCACCTTTGACTGGTACCTGCAGTCTTCTAAGAAACATCCGTGACCAAAGAAAAATGTATCCTTCTAATTAAAGCATGTTTAAAAAGTAACAAGCTGGAAGCCCTACGCAGTTAAACAGGGACAACTACAGCTGTTCTCAGAGGAGCGGTTGCAGTCCTGATTCTTTCAGCATAAATAAGGAAAACTGAAACTTAGACTGCAACAGTAGACAAGAAGAATGGAAACTAGAGCCTTTAAGAGATAGCAGGAAGGAAATTATAGCACCAGAATAAGAATTCAAAAAAGAAAACCAAACTGTACCGGTTTTCTTAGGCCAGACTCCCACAACAACAGAGCTAAAACAAACACAAAGAAGTGGGACCTAATCAAATATAAGCTTTTCCACAGCAAAGTAAACCGTGAGAAATAAAAGGAAAGACAACTTACAGAGAACATGTCTGCAAACGATGTGGCCAGTGAGGACTTAGTCCCCAAACAGAGAAACAGCTCACAACACTCAGCAAGAAAAGAACAACACGGCGCACAAATGGGCAGAAGACCGAAACAGACATTTCTCCGAAGAAGACGCTCAGATGGCCAAAAGGCACATGCAAAACGCTCACCATTCCAAGAAACAGACGCCGGCGGGGCTGTGGGGAGAAGGACCCTCCCGTGCTGTCGGTGGGGACAGACCGGTGCGGCCACTGTGGAGAACAGTGTGGAGGATTCTCACAAAGCAGAGAACAGAATTACCAGATGAGCCAGCGGTCCCAGGTCTCAACGCTCACCCACACCCAGACGAGGCTGTGCCTCAGCAAGACACACGCATCCGATGTTCACAGCAGCCAGGACTCGGAAAAAACCTAAATGCCCTCCGACAGATGGGTGGAAAGAGACGGGGTTCGCGTGTACAGTGGGACACTACTCAGCCATGAAAAGGAGCAAACCGTGCCTCTGCAGCAGCACGGATGCAAGCAGAGATTATCACACTAATGGAGCCGGAAGAAAGACAAACGCCACATGAGGCCACTTACACATGGAGTCCAAAGTGTGACATAAGTGAACTCACCTGTGAGACAGAAACGGCATCACGGGACACTGGGAGCAGACCGGAGGCTGCCAGAGGGGAAGGGGTTTGGGGAGGGGCGGAGCGGGGGAGGGGTGAGCAGGCTCAAGCTAGTGTAGCTGCAGAATGGAGAGACAAGGATCTACTGCACAGCACAGGGAGCCACGCTCAACACCCTGCAATAAACCCTAACGGAAAAGAACATAAAAAAGAAGACACACGAGGGGCTTCCTTGGTGGCTCAGATGGTAAAGAACCCACCTGCCAATGCAGGACACGCAAGAAACCCAGGTTCCATCCCCCGGTCGGGAAGGTCCCCTGGAGAAGGGAATGGCCACCCTCTCCAGTATTCCTGCCTGGAGAAGTCCGTGGACAGAGGAGCCTGGCGGGCTGTAGTCCATGGGGTCGCGAAAGAGTTGGATATGACTGAGCAACTAACACTTTTCACTCTAACACATGCATATTACTGAGTCACTTTGCTGCACAGCAGTGATTAGAACACACTGTGAAACCAACACAAAACAACGAGAGAAAGCCAGGAGATGTGATGGGTGATCCCAGGCACCAGTTATTTACCCTCCAGCTACGAGAGGAGATGCCTGTGTCTCTCCTTCAGGTCCCGCCATCCTGTTCGCAGGTTTGGAAGCTCTGCTGTTGGCGCGCGCACATGTACGACTGTTCCTGTCTTCCTGGAGGACTGACTCCTTTTTTGTGCAGAATGCCTCCCGTTCTATTAACAATATTCCTATTCTCTACTCTGAAGCCTCTGCTGTCAGGTGTTCATCTGACCACTCCAGGTGATGACCAGTATTTTATGGGATATCTTTCTGCATTGATCTCTACATCTTCATATTTAACGTCAAATTCTCATAGACAACACTTAGTTGGGCAAGAGCTAGTTATTTAAATGTACTGGAAAAATAATGCAAACCTCTGACCAAACCAAAGCAAAACAAAACCAAAAGATTAGCCAAAGAGTCTATTTATGCAATTTGGGGAAACGTGGTTTTAGGAGGAGCCTCCCCCTCCCAACAAGAGACAAGGAGATAGTCCCTGCAAGGACTGTAATAACCAGGGCATTTCAAAACAAGCGCGAGCACACGCACACTGCTCTGCGCCAAGCACATAACGAGCAGAGACCCACGGCACGGCCCAGGGGCTCCACGCAAGACTCTGTAGCAGCCCGAGTGGGAACAGAACCGAAGAGAGGGTGGACACGCGCATGACCACGTCACTGTGCTGTCCACCTGACACTGCAAGTCAACTGCACGCCGATGGAAACCTAAAGCAAAGTAAGCACGAGTGTGCTGCTGCCCACGCGACGCCGCTGGTCAGGCTGCTTCTCCAGTGGCTTTCGCTCAGCGGCTCCACCCCCTCCTGCCCTCACCACCTCGTCACAGGACGCAATCTCATACTCATCACTGTCCTGTTTTATCACTCACTGTCTCATTTTAAATTACAACAATTTAAATTGTATTTTAACTAAAAGGCCTTTACCCAAAGCAGCCGTATTGCTTCTCTCCAACCTATTTCACCGTCTCAAGATCTTTCTAACAAAAACACTTTACAAAATTTCAGTGTCTCCTGTTAGGACGTAAACCTCCCCAGAAGCAAGGATTCCCGTGGTGTTGCTCACCGGTGTGTTCCCAATGCCTAGAACAACACCTGGTATTCAGTAGGTGCTCCATTAATGCCTGTTTGTGATAAATAAATGAGCTGCTCGGGATGAGAAACTGAGGTAAAAAAATAAATAATACATCTGGTCTTTACCTAGTTCCCAGCAAAACGTCTAAAGCCTTTGAGTGACCGCAGCGCCTCTGTTGTGCTGATGAGGACCCCAGCACACGCCATGGTCCAGGGCCCGTCGCCCGAAGGTCCAGGCTGGGACCAAAAGGCTGGAGCACTGAGCTGCCCAGCCCCGGGCGGCGGGGGAGGGCTGAGACAGCCAGGCCTGCGGCCGGAGACTGAATCAACCCCGCCTCCCTAACGGGGCCCCGGGAAAAGCTCCCGGAAGGAGGCCCCATTGGGGTGGGGGTCGTGCTGGTGGGAAACACCGTGGTGGGCTCGAAGGGTGACAGACTCAAAACCCTGGAAACTGCAAGAGTTCTGTGAAAAGACACGAAAGATCAAAACAGGTTCAAGCGAAGGCTGAGAGGTGGAGCCCATCAGGAGCCACGAGAGAAGACAGTAAATGTGTGCACAAGGAGACGCGGCCTCTGACGGCAGCTCTCAAGTTTTGACAGGTTGGGTTTTAAGCTCTTTCCCCAGACTTGGAGAGAGTGAGCGGATTCTGGCTGTGCAAACCTCCGGTGGAGTTTCTCGCTGCGCCGGCTCCAGGAGCCGCTTCTTCCCGGTTCTGGTTTGGATCCGACTCCTCTGTGCTGATTCCTGCCTTGGCTTCTGTCCCCGGGGGGTGAGGGGCTGCCCACGGCTCCACATGGGGTCTCGTTCCTGAAGGAGCGAGCTGGGGGCGGGCGTCCTGGACACTGGCTTAGAGCAGACACATCTCACAATGGGATCCGTATAAACCAGTTTCTTTTAAAAACGTGCAAGTCCACGAGGAGTGTGTTATCGTTATGAGAAAGTACGGGGAGACACAAAAGCCCTGGCTGTCGGGATTCTCCGTGCAGATGGGGACAATGCTCCACTGTGGGCTGAACTTTCAAGAGGGTGGATCTCACCCTCAGTGTTCTCTCCACACACAGGAGAAATGAGGCTGTGAAAGCATTGGAAACATTTTAAAAGAACCTTTGTTCAATTCGTACACTCAAGGAAACAGCTTCCAGGTCTTCGCTTGGAGGAAATAAAAGATATGGGTCTAGAAATCAAGATAAAGTTTGATTTTTTTTTCCTAAGAAATAAAAAAGAGGGTGGCGGAGAAAGTCCCTGGAGACGATGCTTTCCTTGCGAGGGGGTGGGAGGAAACCGCAGGCGGAATGGGCTCGGTCGTGGGTCCTTGAGGGCTCCCGTGGCCAAGGGCGTCTGCAGAGACCCAGGAGCCTTGGCTCTTTCACAAGTGTGCTGGGTGTCTCTAGTCTCGCTTGCTGTTCCTTTTGGCATATATAACAGGGTGTGGGGAAATGTGGCCAACAAAGATAAAAACAGCATCTCGACAGGCGTGATTTGGCTTGGGTGAGAAGGTGGGGCACCGAGGGAGGCCCGGGCCGGCCCGAACGCCTGCCCGGCCTTCGTCTGGGTGAGAGGAAACGTCTCCCTGCCGGGTTCAGGCCACGGTCCCTGGAGGAGGCAGTGGGGGCCTGGAGGGCTGAGACTGCCCTGCCTGTATGCCAGGTGGGGCCGCTGGCAGGGGCAGCAGGGAGGGGAGGGACGCTCACTCACACACCTCAACCCCCCGGCGAGCAGCCGGTCCACAGAGCAGGCAGATGGCGGTGGCGGGCCGGGAGGGTGAAGCGGGTCCCAGCGGCTCTGTGAGTGAGGGAACCTCAGACGAGCCGGGGGCTGGGCGAGCGGCCATCCAGCCGTGCCCGCCTCTGCGGGTCCTGCCCTCGCTGCTCGACCTCAAGCCAAGGGAGGGGCAAAGAGCTCGGCCTGCGGCGGGGTGCCCAGTGGGGGCACCGCCGGCTCAGACAAGACTGCTGTCCTGGCTGCGGCTCTTCTGTGCGCTCTCTCCTCCTGGACCCCGGGACGGTGCCCACGCTTCCGCTGCCTCCCAGGCCAGCCCCCTTGTCCAAAGACGGCACGTGTCACGCCCGCACAGGGTTTAACAACAGTCGACCTGGGCACAGGCGTCACCCACAGGCGTGCTGGGCGGTGGTTCAACAGCGTAAACCAAGATGTTCAGGAAATGCTCAGACACAGACGGCCGGGGGAGACGGGACACCGGGCGTCTCTTTGAACCCTGGGCTTGTGTGCAGCAGGTAGCCGGGTTTCCTCCATGGTTGATGCCTGCCCGGCCGTGGACACTCGAGCAGCTCCTGGCTGAGCAAGGGGTGGTTCTTGGGCGCCGGTGCACTGGGAGGCTGGCCGGCGCGCTCCCGGGGTGGCAGGGCAGGGTCGCGAGAGCGCCGCCTGCAGGCACGGCTTGTCACGGCTTGTCCCCCAAGGCCGGTCACGAGCCTCCTCCGAGGGACGCCGCCCAGAAGGCTGCCTGCCGGGCAGACGTGTCCCACCAAGGGGAGCGGGGTTGGACCCCGGGGACAGGCTGAGGGCAAGAGAGGGCGGAGCAGCGGGGGCCTGTGGGGCATCCTTGAAGGTCCACAGGGAGCGAGCCACCTGTGAGCGTCAGGACTGCATCACCAGCGAGTGACAAGGTCTGGGTCCCCTTCCTCCTCTCCTCGAGGACCCAGAACCACAGAGGGGGCGGCGAGCAAGGGGTGAGAGCAGACCGTGGGCTTTCTCAGAGCCCAGGGCTGAGCCTCGGGCTCAGGGCTGGGAAGGGAGCACCCTGACGCCCGGTGTGGGGTTAGCGTTCGGCTTCGGCCGGCTGGATGCTTTCACACTGGAGGATGAGACTCCTCACTCCTGAACGTGGCAGGCGGTGACCAGGGGCTGGGGGATGGACGGGGCCGCTCCTGCATGGCTGGTGGACTCCGGACATCCTGGCAGCACATCGCAGGTCAGCATGCACCCTGCGTGGTCCTGGGGTCTGCATTTGACTCGACAGCGTGCTGTGAGCATTTTCCACATAAACACGTTGACAGCTTCACCGTCAGTGCCTGATTAAGTGGTTTCTGTAGCGCCCCAGGAGAGACTGGGTAGTTTGGGAGGACTCTTTTTTTACAGCCTTGGAAACTCTGTCAGCCGCCACTGCACCAAAGTCTCACAGAAAGTAGGGATGACACGTGGATACGGGTCTCTGTCGTTTTTATCTGAGCATTTTCTTGCAGTTTCTAGTTACTTCAATTACACGTGAACCGTAAATAAGAGGTATGATTCTTATATGTGAAGAAACAAAATTGTAATTATTTGCCAGTGATACGTTTATATGCTTATGTTTCCCAAGAGTTCACAAAATAGCTGGAATTAATTAAGAGGCTTCAGTATAAACACGGGATAACTACTCACATGAACGTATTTTCTGTGTAACATAAGCAACTTACTAGAGAGCACCATCAAAAGATCCCATTCATGAGGAAAAGAAAATATTAAAAATTTGAAAATAACATTTACCAAAAATTTGAAGAGTGCTATTAAAAACTGACTATACTTTGCAGGAAAAAGAAAAAAAAAAAAAAACAATGGAGAACATTGTTTCTAAGGAAAACACCTAACATTTTTTTAAAATGTTGTGACAATTAGGCATATGGAAAGACGCTCACCCTCATTCATCACTGGGGAGCTGCAAGTTCAAACAACAGTGAGCTGCCTCCCACCCCACGTCCACTGAGGAGCTGGCAACACCAGCTGCTGGCCAGGATGCAGAGCAACAGGGACACCCACTTAGCGCCGAGTGAAAAGTGGAGCGGCCACTTGAGGGGACAATTCAGCCATCTGGTCTTCCGTGGCTGCTCAGCTGGTAAAGAATCCGCCCACAATGCAGGAGACCCTGGTTCAGTTCCTGGGTTGGGAAGAGCCACTGGAAAAGGGATAGGTTACCCACTCCAGTATTCTTGGGCTTCCCTTGTGGCTCAGCTGGTAAAGAATCCACTTGCAATGTGGGAGACCAAGGTTCAATCCCTAGGTTGGGAAGATCCCCTGGAGAAGGAAAAGGCTACCCACTCCAGTATTCTGGCCTGGAGAATTCCATGCACTGTATAGTCCATGGGGTCACAAAGAGTTGGACACGACTGAGTGACTTTCACTCACTAGACACAGTTATCACTACATAATCCAGCAATTCCATTCCTGAATATCCATCCAAAGTATGTAAAAACTTGTGTCTTCACAGAAACTTGCTCATGAATGTTTGTAGCTGTTTTATTCACAATTGACCAATCTTGGAAGCCATCAAGATGTCCTTTAGTATGTGAATGGGTAAATGAACTGTGGTGCCTCCATAAAATGGGATATCATTCAGCAATAAAAAGAAGTCAGCTAGCAAATCATGAAAATACATGGATACATGTCTTCAATGCACATTTCCAAGTGAAAGAAGCCTGGCTGAAAAGGTTGCGTGCTGCATGATCCTAGCGACATGACATTCTGGGAAAAACCATGGTGACGGCGGAAGACGTGTGGCGGCCAGGGGCTCGGGGCACAGGACGGGCGGGGGAGCACAGAGAGCACTCAGGGCCACAGGGCGGCTCGAAGACGCCGTGGTGCTGGGTCTGTGACGTTACATGTCTGCTAAAACCCACAGAACATGCAGCACAGGGTGACCCCTCAGGCGAACTCCGCGCTTTAGTCAATTGCAATGCATCACTACTGACTCATCGGTTATGACAAACCTCCCACAAGATGTTAGTGATGGGGGACTGGGGGGCATGGGGTCCCTGTGCTTTCTGCCCAGCTTGTCTTTAAACCTAAAACTACTCAACAAACAAAGTCTGTTAATTAAGAGACAAAAAAAATGAGTTATCAAGGCACAAAGGGACATAGAAGAACCTTGAACGCCCATTGCTAAATGGAAGAAGCCAATCTGAGAAAGCGACGCGCCACGCGACCTCAGTTCTATGACCTTCTGGAAAAGGCAGGTGTACAGACACAGAATGTCAGGAGTTCGGGGTCGACCGAAAAGGGAGACAGACTCTTCGGTGCGGTGAGACAACCCCATACGGCAGAACAGTGGTGGATACAGGACATCAGAGAGCTGCTGAGACGCACAGAACACTCCCGCATAAGGCCCTGCAGCAGAGACTGCCCTTAGCACAGCTGTCATAGTCACTGCACAGAACACTCCCGCATAAGGCCCTGCAGCAGAGAGTGTCCTTAGCACAGCTGTCATAGTCACTGCACAGAACACTCCCGCATAAGGCCCTGCAGCACAGAGAGTGTCCTTAGCACAGCTGTCATAGTCACTGCACAGAACACTCCCGCATAAGGCCCTGCAGCAGAGACTGCCCTTAGCACAGCTGTCATAGTCACTGCACAGAACACTCCCGCATAAGGCCCTGCAGCACAGAGACTGCTCTTAGCACAGCTGTCATAGTCACTGCACAGAACACTCCCGCATAAGGCCCTGCAGCAGACAGTGCTCTTAGCACAGCTGTCATAGTCACTGCACAGAACACTCCCGCATAAGGCCCTGCAGCACAGAGACTGCTCTTAGCACAGCTGTCATAGTCACTGCACAGAACACTCCCGCGTAAGGCCCTGCAGCAGAGAGAGTGCTCTTAGCACAGCTGTCATAGTCACTGCACAGAACACTCCCGCATAAGGCCCTGCAGCACAGAGACTGCTCTTAGCACAGCTGTCATAGTCACTGCACAGAACACTCCCGCATAAGGCCCTGCAGCACAGAGACTGCTCTTAGCACAGCTGTCATAGTCACTGCACAGAACACTCCCGCGTAAGGCCCTGCAGCAGAGAGTGTCCTTAGCACAGTTGTCATAGTCACTGCACAGAACACTCCCGCATAAGGCCCTGCAGCAGACAGTGCTCTTAGCACAGTTGTCATAGTCACTGCACAGAACACTCCCGCATAAGGCCCTGCAGCAGAGAGTGTCCTTAGCACAGCTGTCATAGTCACTGCACAGAACACTCCCGCGTAAGGCCCTGCAGCAGACAGTGCTCTTAGCACAGCTGTCATAGTCACTGCACAGAACACTCCCGCATAAGGCCCTGCAGCAGACTGTGCTCTTAGCACAGCTGTCATAGTCACTGCACAGAACACTCCCGCATAAGGCCCTGCAGCAGACAGTGCTCTTAGCACAGCTGTCATAGTCACTGCACAGAACACTCCCGCATAAGGCCCTGCAGCAGACAGTGCTCTTAGCACAGCTGTCATAGTCACTGCACAGAACACTCCCGCATAAGGCCCTGCAGCAGAGAGTGTCCTTAGCACAGCTGTCATAGTCACTGCACAGAACACTCCCGCGTAAGACCCTGAAGCAGACAGTGCTCTTAGCACAGCTGTCATAGTCACTGCACAGAACACTCCCGCATAAGGCCCTGCAGCAGAGAGTGTCCTTAGCACAGCTGTCATAGTCACTGCACAGAACACTCCCGCATAAGGCCCTGCAGCAGAGAGTGTCCTTAGCACAGCTGTCATAGTCACTGCACAGAACACTCCCGCGTAAGGCCCTGCAGCAGAGAGTGTCCTTAGCACAGCTGTCATAGTCACTGCACAGAACACTCCCGCATAAGGCCCTGCAGCAGAGAGACTGCCCTTAGCACAGCTGTCATAGTCACTGCACAGAACACTCCCGCGTAAGGCCCTGCAGCAGAGAGTGTCCTTAGCACAGCTGTCATAGTCACTGCACAGAACACTCCCGCATAAGGCCCTGCAGCAGACAGTGCTCTTAGCACAGCTGTCATAGTCACTGCACAGAACACTCCCGCATAAGGCCCTGCAGCAGACAGTGCTCTTAGCACAGCTGTCATAGTCACTGCACAGAACACTCCCGCGTAAGGCCCTGCAGCAGACAGTGCTCTTAGCACAGTTGTCATAGTCACTGCACAGAACACTCCCGCATAAGGCCCTGCAGCAGAGAGTGTCCTTAGCACAGCTGTCATAGTCACTGCACAGAACACTCCCGCATAAGGCCCTGCAGCAGAGAGACTGCCCTTAGCACAGCTGTCATAGTCACTGCACAGAACACTCCCGCGTAAGGCCCTGCAGCAGAGAGTGTCCTTAGCACAGCTGTCATAGTCACTGCACAGAACACTCCCGCATAAGGCCCTGCAGCAGACAGTGCTCTTAGCACAGCTGTCATAGTCACTGCACAGAACACTCCCGCATAAGGCCCTGCAGCAGAGAGTGTCCTTAGCACAGCTGTCATAGTCACTGCACAGAACACTCCCGCATAAGGCCCTGCAGCAGACAGTGCTCTTAGCACAGCTGTCATAGTCACTGCACAGAACACTCCCGCATAAGGCCCTGCAGCAGAGACTGCCCTTAGCACAGCTGTCATAGTCACTGCACAGAACACTCCCGCGTAAGGCCCTGCAGCAGAGAGTGTCCTTAGCACAGCTGTCATAGTCACTGCACAGAACACTCCCGCATAAGGCCCTGCAGCACAGAGACTGCCCTTAGCACAGCTGTCATAGTCACTGCACAGAACACTCCCGCATAAGGCCCTGCAGCAGAGAGTGTCCTTAGCACAGCTGTCATAGTCACTGCACAGAACACTCCCGCATAAGGCCCTGCAGCAGAGAGACTGCCCTTAGCACAGCTGTCATAGTCACTGCACAGAACACTCCCGCATAAGGCCCTGCAGCACAGAGAGTGTCCCAGTTGTCATAGTCACTGCACAGAACACTCCCGCATAAGGCCCTGCAGCAGAGAGTGTCCTTAGCACAGCTGTCATAGTCACTGCACAGAACACTCCCGCGTAAGGCCCTGCAGCAGACAGTGCTCTTAGCACAGCTGTCATAGTCACTGCACAGAACACTCCCGCATAAGGCCCTGCAGCAGACAGTGCTCTTAGCACAGCTGTCATAGTCATTGTTGGCGTTTCTTTATCTATTTGGCTGCACCAGGTCTCAGTTGCTGCGTGTGGAGTCTAGTTCCCTGACAAAGGGCTGCACCCAGAGCCCTTGCATCGGGAGCGTGGAGTCTCAGCCATTGGACCATCAAGGGAAATCCCCCTTAATGCACTTAGATCTCAAAGTCATTGAGGAGGTGGAGGGATCCCAACATGGAATGCAGAATCTAACAAAACAGTTTAACTGTATCCCGAGGGCTCAGCAGGTAAAGAATCCATGCACAATGCAAGAGACTCAGGTTTGATTCCAGGGTCAGGAAGATCCCCTGGAGGAGGAAACAGGAACCCACTCTAGTGTTCTTGCCTGAAAAATCTCACAGTCAGAGGAGCCTGGTGGGCTACAGTCACGGGATATGGCAAGAGTTGGACACGACTGAGCGACTAAGCATGCACACGTGCGAGAAGCAGCCTCATCGAAGGGGATGGAGAAAAAGAGCTGCAAAAGCAACTCTGGACATGCGTCGAGTCTGAACCACTGGCAGCCAAAGAGGCGTCACAGAAGCATAGACTCTAGTCAGTGAAGCTGCTTCCTGTGACCACAGGATGACAGTTCTGAGGCTTCCCTGTGCACTAGAGCACACAGGTAAGAAGTACACGCACACGGGTGGTGGGAGCTTGCAGAGAAGCAACGGACCCCCACGGTAGAGCTGCAGACATCAGTACAAACTCATGGTTAGCTTGATACAGATATAGATGGTTAGATAGAGGAGTCTGGGAGGATAGTTGATAGGCAGATGACAGACAGACAAGTGTGCACACACACGCACGCACACACACACACATATAGATAGTTAGATAGAGGAGTCTGGGAGGATAGTTGATAGGCGGATGACAGACAGACAAGTGTGCACACACACACACGCACACACACGCACGCACACACACACACACACACACATATAGATGGTTAGATAGAGGAGTCTGGGAGGATAGTTGACAGGCAGATGACAGACAGACAAGTGCGCACACACACACACACACAAGTGCACACACACACACAAACACACACACCCCTATTTTCTATCTCTGTCAGCTGAGTGGGCTGTCAGCAACATCAGCTGAAGCGATGAGGCCCCAGGAGCAATGAGCACACACAGAGCCCAGATCTTGGTGTCTAACACCATCTCCAATAAAAGGAAGGGCTCCTTGGGGAAATGGCTGATTCTAGGACTTAGAGGGAAATGCAAGAGCTGGAGGCGGAGAAGGGGACGGCAGAGGATGCGATGGTTGGATTGCATCACCGACTCGAAGGACGTGAGTCTGAGTAAACTCTGGGAGTTGGCAATGGACAGGGAGGCCTGGCGTGCTGCAGTCCACGGAGTCGCAGAGAGTCGGACAGGACTGAGCGACTGGACTGAGCTTAGACTAAGGAAGTGCTCGAAACCCAAAGCCTCTGATGAACCGTGATGGTGGAGCTGTGAAAGGACACGGGGCCAACAGGAAGAGCATCTCGTGACCAAAGATGAAACCTTGGAAAAACTAAATAAACCCTAAACCATCGGAAAACGTTCAGATACACTCAATATCCACGCACCCGTCCTGATACAAGCGAGTGACTGACTGTGTAAACCGCCCGCACAGAACTCCAGACGATGTATGCAGACAGCCCGCAAGTGGAGCAAACTCCTCAGCCCTGTGTGTGGCTGTGCCTTGCGACTGCTTCCAAAGAGGGCAATGAGCCTGCTGTGCGTAAATGGACAACGCACAGCGTCTTATAGTACAGCACGGGGACTCTGCTCAAGGTTATGTGCCAGCCTGGATGGGAGGGGAGTGTGGGGGAATATGGGTACATATGTTTGCGTGGCCAAGTCCCTTCACCCGAAACTAGCACAGCCTTATTTGTTAAATGGCTATACTCCAATACAAAATGAAAAGTTTAAAATAAAGTTACATATTCAGTTGGATAAAACCAAAGAGGTCAGTGAGGGAGTGGGGCGAGCTGGCTGGACCTTGGAAGAAGTGGACAAGCGTGGCCTCGGCCAGAGGATCAAGGTCAGCATCAGTGGTAAAGTCGTTGGAAGGCACCCTTGATGGGTGTGCTAAACAGCACTCTGCCTGTGTGGCCTTCCTCACAAACACAGACAATCCCAAGCTCGTCACGAGACAACCACTGAGGGACACTCTACGCGCTCCGCGGCCACTCCTCCTCCAAGCCATCAAGGTCACCAGCAACAAGGTGGCCTGAGAGGTGTCCCGGCCGAGAGGACTCTGAGGACACGTGACGAGATGGAACACGGCATCCTGGGACACAGAAAGGTCATCATGAAAAAACCAGGGAAATCCAAACCAGCTCTGGACTTCAGCCAACAATAAGGTGGCAGTGTCGGTTCATTCACTGTAACGAATGCCCGTTAACGGGAACTCAGGAAAGGTGTCAGTGCATACTGGAGAAGTGGTGAGGGGAGGGGGGCGTTCTCTGCGCAAGTTTTACAGTTCTTCCGTAAATCTAAAACTGTTCTAAAGTTAAGAGTTTATTTAAGAATACATATGAACTCTTCCTTACCCAACTGACTAATTTTAATACAATTAAAAATCTTCAGTAGGATTTTTTTTTTCCAAAATGAAAAATTGATCCCAAAGGTCCATGGATGAAAGAGGAGGCTGTCCCGGTACGTGATGGAGAAGGTAAGGGGATGAATTTCTGTAACTGATACGAAAACTCATAAAGCTATAACTGTAAAAGAACATGGTCCTGATCCAAACACAGACTGATGAAATGGAATGCTTAATCCAGAAACCGACTTGAGAGCTTATAAATAAAAACAAGCGCTAGTTGCGCAGTCATCTCTGACTCTATGGGAGCCCATGGACTGTGGCCCGCCAGGCTCCTCTGTCCACGGGATTCTCCAGGAAAGAAGGCTGGAGTGGGCAGCCATTCCCTTCTCCAGGGGATCCTCCTGACCCTGGGATCAAACCTAGGTATCCTGCATTGCAGGCAAATTCTCTACCATCTGAGCCACCAGGAAAGCTTACATATAGGTAATCTCACTGAAGGTGCCCCTGACGGCCTGGGGAAGAGGAAACCTTGCTGCATCTGAGCATTTGCAGCAGGCACCCAGGTGCGCAGGACGCACCCCGCTTCCTCTAGTGTCCGATGTGACCTCGGAAGGGCGAGTCTCCCCGTTCCTTAGATCACAGGGCTCCCCCACCACCACAGGGCTCTCCCCCCAGCCTTGACTACACTCCCCACTCCTTCCCTCCAACATGTTTGTGGATGGGCTTAGAAAGTCAGGTACTTCTGAAGAAGAGGCAGTGCTGCTGTCCGTTTGTGTTTTCCGCTCACACGAACGGGAATGCCCACCACGAGGACCCGGGCGCCTCCCCTGCTCCACCGACAGCGTGGATCAGGGTCCGTCCACACTCTGAGCCAACACCGTGAGCCGTCCTCCCCAGCGCACGCCCGCCACCTGCACCCACCCGTGTCCCCGGCGTCCCAGGCCCATCGGCGACGCTGGGATGAGGGGACCCGCACGACGGTCACCAGGACGGACCCTCGGGAGGGCCGTGGCCGAGTCACAGGGCTCCAAGCACTCAATTCCACAAAGGCCCCCCGACTGCTCCGCAGAGTGAGCCGTTGGCTCAGTGTCGGCGGGCGGTGCGTGAGGGCTCCCCTAGCGACACCACGATGACTGCACTATCTGGCCCTCTCTTTCCTGGGGTCTGATGGGCGTGTGGGCCCCCGCACTGATGCGGTGTTTCAACACCTTAGGGCGGAGCACCACTCTGTCTTGCCCTGTGTCCCCATTGAGTGGGTAGCCGCCGCCCCCCCAGTTTTGGCTCCGTGTTCCATCGACTTTCTCACCTTCTCAGTGATCCGCCAAAGCCCGGTCTGTTCCAGACCAGGGCTTGGCTGAGTGCCGGCTCTGCCTGGGGTCCAGCACTCCGGGTCTAAGTCCAGACGACATGGGAGCCGGGAGTTACCTCCGAGAGACCCCCACTTCCCAACCTCGCGCACCCGACTCGGGGCGGACCTCGGTCAGCGGCTCCGAGCCGTCCTCCTGCCTCTGGTGTTTGTGTGACGGATGCACTGACCTCCCTCCACCTCTGGAGGCATGTCCGACACTTTCTGGGGGGCAGTGGCCCCAGGCTGATCTGACATCTTTTCTGGAGCCAGAAGATAGCGGGCCACATGCCAAGTTTACAGGGGAAAATTGGGAAGAAAAACGTTTAAGTGCTCTTTGTATGTGTGTTATGAAAGTATATTAAAGTGTTTTTAAGGGAAAACATATAATTATTGTGTTTGCCACATCCAGAAGCTGAAAGCTGCTCTTCTGGTTTTCTCCAAGTCCTTGTCATTTTCTTGGTTGGTGGCAGACCAAATTACTAGTCAGCAGCCCTTGGGTGACGCCTGCTCCGTTAAACAGAACCAGTGTCACAGCAGCAGCATGCACGATCACACACCACGGCCTGTGCAGCTGACAGGCCTAGACACAAACGGTTACGGAGTAACCCCGACTCTGCACGCTGGGCATCCTGCAGCTCATGACTTGTGTGGAAGAACCCCCCACTTTGAAGTGGAGCCTCTGTCTTTCTCGTGAGGGTTTCCACCGCCCTGCTTCCCCTGACTCCTGGGGAGGGGACCGGCCATCAGGGCCGTTCAGAACTCTTCAGATGATGTCAAGGACAGCCAAGGTCGAGGACCAGCGTCAACTCAGACCACAGGCTTCCCACCTGGCTGCACTCCGCGTCACCCGAGAGAGGACGGAAGATTCCTGGGTCCCGCTTGCAGAGCAAGGTTCTGATTCAGTTGGTGTGGATCACAGCCTGGGGGTCAGGATGAGAGCGTGTCTCTTGGGTGACTCAAATGTGCACCCCGTTTAAAGGCCTGCTGTAAGGACCATCAGCTGTCACAAATGCCTGCCTGGCGCCTTCTGCATCCGGTTGCCCATTAGTTTAACCCTATCAGATTCGAAAGCATGCCATCCCCCAATAATCCTAGTTACTTTTTTGAGCTAAAGATTAACTCGGGTTTTTGCGTGTGTTTCCCAGTTATTTATTCTTGCATTTCATGTCTTCCTTTGGAGTACCTAGTTTTGTTTTTTGTTTTTTTTTTCCATGAAGCATCCTTTAGAACTTCTTTTAGCAAGAGTCTGGATTCAGCTATAAACGTTCTGCACACTTTTTTCATAGAACGTCTTTATTTCAGCTTCCACCTGGAGGTTGGAGGGTGGGAAGCTGGCGTCCTCACTCAGGGCCGGGACGGGTAGCTTCCTCACCTGACTCCTCGTCTCTGATGTGTGTCGACAAGAAGCCTTTATCGGTCCAGTAGTCATTTTCAGATAGTGTTTCCTTCTTCGGGTCTCGTTGCCTTCATGCTTTTTCTCTTTGCCTTTTGGTTTTGGCAGTTTCACTCACACAGCATTTGGGTGTAAATTAATTCCTTTCCCGCTTCCCACCTCTGACCCTCCGCTCCGAGCACCGCGTGTTCCCTCCAGCCCAGGCCGCTCCGGCTGTTCTTTCTGAAGCGCCTCTGCCCCTGCACCGGATGCATGTACGTGTGTCCTTCGTGCGCCTTCTCAAGGCTCTCAGCCTCTCCCGCTGCCCGCCCTTTCCCTCTCTGCGGTGTGCTTGAAATCTTTCCTTTTAAGCTACGTCATAAGCACGTCCACATTTCAAATGATTATGCGTATTTCTAGAAGTTGTTCACTTTTCAACCTACGTGTTTGGTTTGCTTGAAACTGCGGCTGCGAAGTCGCTTCAGTCGTGTCCGACTCTGTGCGACGCCACAGACGGAAGCCCACCAGGCTCCCCCGTCCCTGGGATTCTCCAGACAAGAACACTGGAGCGGGTTGCCATTTCCTTCTCCAATGCTTGAAACTATATCCCTGTTTTTGCTTATGCTTTCTAGTTCTTATTTACGCCAACAATTCTTAGCATACTTACTTTATACTCCAGATTGATTTTTATTTGAATTTCTCGGTAAGCAAGTCCTTCCTACTTTATCTCAACTGACTCTACGACTCAGTTCGTTATCTCTGCGATAGGAGAGGCCTTGTCTTTTAGAGACCTACACTGAAGCATTCATGACTGAAATGGCATGAGGCCTAGGAGTTGGAGGAAGTGAGCCCAAGTACAGAGGGTGAGCCGCGCCTCCTGGTTTGTAGTTGTCACATACGAGCTCATCTTCACCAAGGACGGTTTTCTCCTTCGGGGGTTCTCATGTGGAAACGCTACTGAGAGCACCTTTCTGGTTTTTCCCGCTAGCTGGCCTCATTACATTCATGGTAAGGCCTTCCTAAGATTGCTGACTTGTCTTCAGGATTTCTGCAACTAGTGCTCGGTATCGCTGGGACCTCACACTGCGGTGAGAAGCCTAGAATTTCCAGAGCCTCGTAGGCCTGAGATGATTGCTGCTTCTCCAGCTGCTGGGCAGGCTGACTGTAGGCCACCCCCCAACCCTGTTACGGAAGGCGGTTCTTCCAGGATCCCGGGATTTCACCGAAGTCTGACGTCTGGCTCTCAAAGGCAGGGGCGCAAGGGCCAGTCTCCATTTCAGAGGGAGCACAGACCCCCTCCCTGCGTCCTCTGAACTTTACCTCTCAGGCAACATCAATGACGCCCTACTCGCTAACGACACACAGGAATCCCCTTCTGTCTCCAAGCTTCTCACGTTTCTGACACACATCCTCTGTGTGCTTGGGGGCCGGCGGGGGGGCAGTGTCCACATGGCTCCAGCTGCTCTGTCGTGGGTTACTAACGGCATGTAGGGAACACATTCAGTACAGTTCAGTTCAGTCGCTCAGTCGTGTCCAACTCTATGACCCCATGAATCACAGCACGCCAGGCTTCCCTGTCCATCACCATCTCCCGGAATTTGCTCAAACTCATGTCCATCAAGTCGGTGATGCCATCCAACCATCTCATCCTCTGTCATCCCCTTCTCCTCCTGCCTTCAATCTTTCCCAGCATCAGGGTCTTTTCCAATAAGTCAGTTCTTCGAATCAGGTGGCCAAAGGATCAGAGTTCCAGCTTCAGCATCAGTCCTTCCAATGAATATTCAGGATTGATTTCCTTTAGGATGGACTAGTTGGATCTCCTTGCTGTCCAAGAGACTCTCAAGAGTCTTCTCCAACACCACAGTTCAAAAGCATCAGTTCTTCAGGGCTCAGCTTTCTTTATAGTCCAACATACACAGCTGCTTCGTGCATTTAAATGTGTCACTAAGGCGTTCTCTTAATGTCTTACTCTTGAGTTACTTAGACAATACATTGCTTGAATATGCTAATAAGAACAACAGTTAATGTTTGTTTGCCTACAAGCAATCTTATCCATTATTTTCGTTGTTTCAAATCATCCTCAGAACAAATCCTGTGCCAAGGATGCTGTCACTCATCTTGGCTGTGCTCGTGGAGAACTGGAGCCTCAGAGCAGGGAGATGGTTGGTCTGGGAGCCCGCGCCGGGGCCTCACGCTGACCCCACCCTACAGCCCTCCTCACACGGCTGACGCACTTGCTTTGTGTTACTGCATGTGTGTGTCAATGAGTGGTCAAAGTTCCAGGACAAACTTCCTGTGGAAAAGTGTGTGGGCTTTCCAGGGGGCACCAGTGGTAAAGAAACGGTCTACACATGCAGGAGACATAAGAGATGCGGGGTTGATCCCTAAGTCAGGAAGATCCCCTGGAGAAGAGAACTGCAACGCACTCCAGTTTTCTTGCCTGGAGAATCCCATGGACAGAGGAGTCTGGTGGACTGCAGTCCATGGGGTCTCAAAGAGTCAGACATGCCTGAAGCAACTGAGCACGCATGCCTGCACACACGCACACGTCCGTGGGGTGGAGAGCTGGCCCACAGCCAGGACCAGGCTCCCTCCTCACCACCAGCATGTGGTCTGAGCCACTCGACTGGGGCTGGCCCACGAGACGGGCATGGGAGTGACGTGGACGACCAGTGACGGGGGAAGGCACTCCCCTTCACTTGGTGATAAAGGTGGGCTGGTTAAACCCCTGGGGTTTGAGGAGGGGGACTGCATCAAGACAGTCCATGCCAGTTCCCACCACCTGCCTCAGTTCCAGGCACGCTTTCTATTTCACAGAGAAGATAGGAACCACCGGGTGATGACGCCAGGGACAAATACACAGGCTCACTGGGTCTCAGATTCTGGTTGTATATATTCAACCCCCTTCTCTTAGCTGGATCCTCTCCATTTCTTTCATTTTATTTAAACATCCTCATTATGGTTATGTTTATAAAAAGAGCCCTCACCTTTTGGAGACACATAATGAAATATTTATGGTTTGAGTGGCAAGGTGCCTGGGACTTACTTCAAAACAGCCCAGTGTCGGGGGAGCAGCAGGCAGAGACAAAGCGAGAGTAACCGTGAGTCTGTAACCTCTGAATCTGGGGGTCGGCAATGCAGGGAGTCACCACACTCTGCATTTACACTTAGTAGATGTATTTGAGATTTTCCATAATGTACAATTTTCCTTAAATGGTACAGAAAATTCAGAGACAAAAAAAAACCCCTTTTTATGAAAGTAGGCTTTGAAAACTGGAGATGAATATGTTTACCATGACCTGTGAAAGACCCACACCTCCAGGAGCTCTTCATCTCGCCCTCTCCCGGCCAGTCACAGGGAGGGGGAGGGCTTTCGATTCACTGCCCGCTCTGAGGATGGGGCGAGGCTGTGAGCCCAGCACACAGGGACTCTAGGAGCCGGTGGAGCAGAGGCCCCCAGAAAACACACAGAGTGACAACACCTCAACATTAGCTCAGTGGCTCCTGTGTTCAGTACTTTTTTTCCCCCAGCCTCTATGTCATCATTTATTTACAGAGCATCAACCACACTGTGGAGGTGTTCACAACACCGTTAGCATCACAGGAAACGCTGTCCCATTACACACAACCGAGGAGCTACAGAACATTTTCAAAACACTGGAGTGAAGCAACACTGCATCAGATTCCAAAGATGCTGAGAACTGGCAGTGACTCCACCAGCTGAAGAGCAGACGGGCAGATCTGTAGAGTGCCGGTGAGCTTACAAAGTATAACTTCACAGCAACACAGAGACAACACGTTTGGGTCAGTTTAAATCACTGTGTCACAGCAGCAGTCAGAAACTGATACACACATTCTCCAGCTAAACAGAAACAGGATCTCAACTGGCTATGAATTTCCTTTAGAGAAGGCAGGAAAAAAGGAAGCGGCTGAGACCTTGGGCTCTCAAACAACGACTGTTGCTGTTCAGTCGCTAAGCTGCATCCAAGTCTTTGTGAAACCATGCACTGCAGCAAGCCAGGCTTCCCTGTCCTTCACCACCTCCTGAAGTTTGCTCAAACTCATGTCTATTGATTCGATCATGCCATCCAACCAACTCATCCTCTATCCTCTCCCCCAAGCCCTGTCCTCCACCTTTTCCAGAAGCAGGGTCTTTTCCAACAAGTCGGCTCTTATATCATGTGGTGAAAATTTTGGAGTTTCAGCTTCAGCATCAGTCCTTCTAGTGAGTATTCAGGACTGATTTAATTTAGGACTGACTGGTTTGACCTCCTTGCAGTCTATGGGACTCTCAAGAGTCTTCTCCAGCACTACAGTTCAAAAGCATCAGTTCTTCCATGCTTCGGACTTCCTTCATGATCCAGCCCTCACACCCATGAGACTTCTGGAAAAACCATGCTTCTGACGAGACAGACCTGTCGGCAGAGTCATGTCTCTGCTTTTAACACACTGTCTGCGCCTGCCATAGTCTCTCTTTCAAGGAGCAAGCGTCTTAATTTCATGGCGGCAGTCTCCACCTGCAGTGATTGTGGAGCCCAAGAAAAGAAAATCTGCCACTGTTTCCACTTCTTCCAAATTTGCTGACATACTGAGTGTGGCACTTCAACAGCACCATCTTTTAGGATTTGAAATAGCTCAGCTGGAATTTCATCACCTCCACTAGCTTTGTGTTTTTGTAGTGAAGCTTCCCAAGGCCCACTTGACTTCGGACTCCAGGATGTCTGGCTCTAGGTGAGAGGTCACACCACCGTGGTTATTCAGGTCACTAAGACCTTTTTTTTGTGTAGCTCTTCTGCGTATTCTTGCCACCTCTTCTTAATCTCTTCTGCTTCCCTTAGGTCCATACCATTTCTTCCTTTACCATGCCCATCCCTGCACAAAATGTTCTGTTGGTATCGTCAATCTTCTTGGAGAGATTTCTAGTCTTTCCCGTCCTACTGTTTTCCTCTTCTTTGCACTGTTCATTTAGGAAAGTCTTCTTGTCCACCCTTGCTTTTCTCTGGGCCTCTGCATTCGGTTCGGTGTCTTTCCTTTTCTCCTTTCTCTTTCACTTCTCTTCTTCCCTCGGCTATTTGTAAAGCCTCCTCAGACAGTCACTTTGCCTTCCTGTATTTCTTTCTCTTAGGGCTGGCTCTGGTCACTGCTTCTTACACAATGTTATGAACCTCTGTCCATAGTTCTCCAGGCACGCTGTCTACCGGATCTAATCCTTCTAATTCATTACCTCCACTTCCCAGGTGGTTCAGATGGCAAAGTGTTTGCCTGCAGTGCGGGAGACCTGGGTTCGATCCCTGGGTTGGGAAGATCCCCTGGAGAAGGAAATGGCAACCCACTCCAGTACTCTTGCCTGGAAAATTCCATGGACGGAGGAGCCTGGTGGGCTACAGTCCACGGGGTCACAAAGAGTCGGACACGACTGAGTGACTTCACTTTCACTTTCACTGTATAATCATAAGGTATTTAATTTAGGTCATACCTGAATGGCCTAGTGGTTTTCTCTACTTTCTTCAACTGAAGCCTGAATTTTGCAATAAAGAGCTGATGATCTGAGCTACACTCAGCTCCAGGTTTTGTTTCTGCTCTCTGTATACAGCTTCTCCATATTTGGTTGCAAAGAATATAATCAATTTAATTTCAGCATTGACCATCTGATGTCCATGTATAAAGTCATCTCTTGTGTAGCTGGAAAGGGTGTTTGCAATGACCAGTGTCTGCGATGGCCAGTGTGTGCGATGACCAGTGTCTGCGATGACCAATGTCTGCAGTGACCAGTGTGTGCGATGACCAGTGTGTGCGATGACCAGTGTCTGTGATGACCAGTGTCTGTGATGACCAGTGTTTGTTTGCAATGACCAGTGTGTGCGGTGACCAGTGTGTGCGGTGACCAGTGTGTGCAGTGACCAGTGTGTGCACTGACCAGTGTCTGCAGTGACCAGTGTCTGTAGTGACCAGTGTGTGCACTGACCAGTGTCTGCGGTGACCAGTGTCTGCGGTGACCAGTGCGTGCACTGACCAGTGTCTGCGGTGACCAGTGTGTGCGGTGACCAGTGTCTGCGGTGACCAGTGTGTGCAATGACCAGTGTCTGCGGTGACCAGTGTCTGCGGTGACCAGTGTCTGCGGTGACCAGTGTGTGCACTGACCAGTGTCTGCGGTGACCAGTGTGTGCGGTGACCAGTGTGTGCACTGACCAGTGTCTGCGGTGACCAGTGTGTGCGGTGACCAGTGTGTGCACTGACCAGTGTCTGCGGTGACCAGTGTCTGCGGTGACCAGTGTGTTCACTGACCAGTGTCTGCGGTGACCAGTGTCTGCGGTGACCAGTGTGTGCACTGACCAGTGTCTGCGGTGACCAGTGTCTGCGGTGACCAGTGTGTGCACTGACCAGTGTCTGCGGTGACCAGTGTCTGCAATGACCAGTGTCTGCGGTGACCAGTGTCTGCGGTGACCAGTGTCTGCGGTGACCAGTGTGTGCAGTGACCAGTGTCTGCAGTGACCAGTGTCTGCAGTGACCAGTGTCTGCAGTGACCAATGTGCTCTCTTGACAAAACCCGGTCAGTCTTTGAGCTGCTTCAGTTTGTACTCCAAGGGCAAACCTGACCGTTAATCCAGGTGACTCCTGACTTCCTACTTCTGCATTCCAGTTCCCTGTGATGAAAATGATGTATTTTGTTGTTGGTTCTAGAAGATGTTGTAGGTCTTCAGAGGTGGTTAACTTCAACTTCTTCAGCTTCAGTGGTTGGGGTACAGACTTGGATTACCGTGATACTGAATGGTTTGCCTTGGAAATGAACTGAGATCACTCTGTTGTTTTTGAGATTGCACCCAAGTACTGCATTTCAGATACTTCTGCTGATTGTGAGGGCTACTCCATTTCTTCTAAGGGATTCTTGCCCACAGTAGTAGATATAACAGTGATCTGAATTAAATGCGCCCATTTCCGTGCATTTTAGGTCACAGATTCGAATGTCACCGCTCACTCTTGCCATTTCCTGCTTGGCCGCGTCCAGTTTCCCTTGCTTCAAGGGCCTTGTGTCCTGGGTTCCTGGGCAACACTGTTGTTCACAGCAGCGGACGTTACTCTCACCACCAGACATGTCCACAACTGGGCACTGCTTCCGCTTTGGCCGGGCCACTCCATTCTTTCTGAAGCTATTAGTAATTGCCCTCTGCTCCTCCCAGGGGCTTCCCTGGCGGTTCTCCTGCAATGCAGGAGACCCGGGTTCATTCCCTGGGTCAGGAAGATCTCCTGGAGAAGGAAATGGCAACCCACTCCAGTACTCTTGCCTGGAAAGTCTCATGGACAGAGGAGCCTGGTGGGCTACAGTCCATGGGGTCGCAGAGTCGGACACGACTGAGCGACTTGTTTTCACTCTCTGCTCCTTCCCAGTTGCACTGGGCACCTTCCAACCTGGGGGGTTCATTTTCTGGTGTCATATCATTTTGCCTTTTCATACTGTTCATGGGCTTCTCGAGGCAAGAATACTGCAGTGGTTTGTCGTTTCCTCCTCCAGGGGACCACGTTTTGTCAGAACTCTTCACTGTGACCTGTCCATCTTGGGTGGCCCTGCACGGCATGAGTCATAGCTTCACTGAGTTTACACAAGCCCCTTTGCCCTGATAAGTCTGTGATCCATGAAGGGGCCGAACAGCAGAGTCACGCTCAAATCCTAGTCCGCCTGTGGCAGCTGAGCTGCCTCTCTGTTCTGTCTCCATTTCTCCACTTGTCAAATGGGAGCAGCAAGAGCGCAGGAGTGGTGAGTGGCCCTGCTGGGAGCACTGGAAGCCTGAACACTGCCATCCTTGGGGCTGGGTGTGGTAAATGCTGTGCATGCTCAGCACGGTCAGTGATGTGTCTTTCTCATCCCTTTCCAGCACTGACTGCTGTCCCTTTGCCAAGACCGCACTGTTTTGATGGGGAGGAAAGGCCAACACACTGTTTTTTTTTTTTATATTAGATAATTATATAATAATTAATTCTCCACACAAAGTTTAAAGCTTTTCATACAGTTTCATGAAAGAAAAAACCCAGCACCGATCTCACAAACGGTAGAGGAACGAACTGGATATTCATACAAAGACGTGCAAAAGACAGACCATAGAACAGCTAACGTCAGCAGGGTGCCAAAGTCGAGTGTCGGCAGATGCGTGGGACGCTCGAGCCCTCGCACGCTGAGGGAGGGGCTATGAAACGGGACAGACCCCACTTTGGAAACCAGCAGGACAGTTCGTACAAAGGTAATCAAACGTGTGATATTTTACCCAGAAATTCCACTTCTAGGCATTTACCCAGGTGAAATGAAAACACATGTCCACATAAAGACTCATATATGAACGTTCACAGCAGCTTTTTCATAATATCCCCAGACTGGAAACAACTGAAATGTCCACCAGGTAGTGAGCGGGCGGTCATGCAACAGAACAGGAGGCGGGGTCAAGAGGACGCGCTGACCAGTCCTGCTGGGGCGGGGCCTGGGCCGTCGGGGCGGAGCCTAGGCCTCCGGGGAGGAGCCTGGGCCGTCGGGGCGGAGTCTAGGCCTCAGGGGCGGGGCCAGGGCCTCCGGGCATTGAGCGCGGACTGCAGAACCCCAAGATGACCACCAGGATGGGAAATTCACCGTGCGGCCTGGGGCTGGGGGTGAGGGGTGGACAGTTAAAGGGCCTGAGGGCACTTTCCGAGGTGATGAAAACGTTCCATGGCTTAGCTGTGGTGATGGTTCCCCAAGGGTTTGTGGTTACCAAAATCCACTGAACTGTGTGCTGAAATAGGATGTATTTTATCAAGTGTAAATTGAACTTCAAAAAAGCTGATCACTTTAAAAAGAAAAAAGAAACAAACGTAACACTGGGACTTGGTGGAATCGCATTATTTATAAGTAACTTTGGAAGAACTGTTCAGTCTTCATTCGCAGTCTCCACTCCTCCTGCCAGGTTCTCCTCCTGACCCCGAGCTCACGCCCCCAGTGCTAGCGCCCATGGTGGGAGCGTCATGCACAGGTCTCCAGCCCCAGCCTCTCCTCGGATCTCCAACCCCAAAGTTGGAGTTCCACCTTAGTTCCTCACACTTGGTGGCTCAAATCTCCAACCCAACGTGTGGGAACAACGTTCGTCCTCTCCCTGCTCAGAGCAGAGTCCTGGTATGACTTCTGTCTTAACACACCCACTGCTTCCTTCCCAGGGCGTGTCCAGACCACCCACTCTGCTTCTCACCTGTAAATCTCTCACCTGCTGCCTCAACCCATCTCCTAAGACACCACGTCCACCCCAGAGGGCTGTGCAACCCCCAGCCGCCCAACTTAAGCTGGGCGCCCTCTGTTCACCCCTGTCACGCCTGGGGTGCTCGTCCACTACAAGCCAGTCCCATCATGACGTCCACTGTGCTTGAACCAAGACCAGAACCCGGGCAGGCTCCCTCACCCCTTGGCTAACCCCCTCTGCTCTCCATGACTGGACACCCCTGGATGGTTTGGGTTCTGTGTTCCTCTAGCCGAGGTGCATGGTCTCCCCACTTGCCTGCCAGCCTGGCTCCAGTCCATTAATCCTCCCAACTGCAGCCAAACACCCACCCTAGGTGCCTCCTTTGACCACCACCCGCCCTGCCCACCAAATCTAATCTCTCCCTCCTATCAGTCACTTTCCAGCCTCACACTTAACCCAATCTCAATTCCCCTTCTTCTTTTCCTGTAATGATTAGATCAACCCACCAATGCAACTCAGGTCTGTGACCCTGGGCCGCAGGAAACTGTTGTAGCCCAATCAACAGCTCCTGGTAAGCCCCTGCCTGCCTTGCTCGGCCCACCCCTCTATCCAATCAGCCCTGCTGGCAGCCCTATAAGAGGTGCCGGAGCGTGGTGTGGGAGCAGAGGGTTTCCTGCTCGGCTCCTGCGGAGGACCAGCCTGCGACACCCTCAGACCAGCATCGTGACTGTGGACCTCTGGCCCCTCAGCCCCGGCCCCTCTCCTAGAGGGTCTCTTGGAAGTTATTCCGTGTCTCCAGACTTCACAGCCGGCCTTGAAGTCACAGCTGGGAGCCCAGGTAGGTGCCAGCGCTCGGAAGAGGGCACATCTTGTCTAACGGGGGGGGGGTGTTTCTGGTGCCTTGGGAGGGCCCCCCAGACAGCCCCCACCTCCACCTCTGCTCCCCTCCTTCCTCACCGCTTGGCTCTGGGAAAGGAAGCTTCCTTCAGTCCGCCCAGGGTAATCTCATCTACTCCCACCTCATCCGGACAACTTGAGACAACCTAGGGAACCACCTCGGGGCCAAGCTCGACTTGCTGCTCTTTGAAAACAGTTTACCCATCTCTCCAAACCCCCTGCCTCCTGACACGCGTCCCCCACGTCCTGGTGTGGGGTGGGGGGGCGGTAGTGCCCGGCAGGGTGGGCAGGGAGCCTGGCATGTTGGAGCCTCCGGCTGATCCATTCCTCTCTGGCAGATTGCTATGGAGGAGCAGAGACCCGCCAAACGCTTCCACTCGACGGCCCCCAATCAAGGTACGTCAGGCGCCCGACACCCACTTTAATTCTGCCCAGCGTCACGGCTGGCATTTGCTTGCGACACAGAAGGCGTTTTGGGGAGAAGGGCAGCCCTTCCTAGCTTCCTTGGCCTACCCGGTTCCCAGGTTCTTCCCGTCCTCCATTGCCGACTTCCCCATTAGACCCCCAGACTTCCCTCCAGGGCCCCGGGTGTCCTGTCTCCGCCTTCACTTCCCATCCCACCCCTTTCACCCCCAGACCTGTTGCTTAGAGCACAGCCATCCAGGGGACCGGGTCAACCCCTCTGTTCTGAAATTTTGGGATTTACTACTTTTACTATTTGCAAATTCAGCAAACTCTTCCCTAATTATTTAAATTCAAACACAATCAAGGGCTCTATGACATCAGTCACCCCCTTCCAACCTGTTCTCGCCAGACCCTCCCCCCGCCCCCACATCAGCTGGGGACCCCGTCCCCCTCTGGAATCCTATGCCCAGTGTCTTTCCCCAGTGTCCTTGCCTGTCTTGGCTGAACTCTGTGGAGCATCGGGCTCTCAGCCCTCAGCCCCCAGTGTTCCTGGCCAAGATGTGGGGAAAAACTCACCCCTCTGGTGGTGACCCGGAATCCCGCTCCAGCCCAGGCCTCCCTCTGGGTGACACAGATGCCTCAGTGCCATCAGGCTCATCCCGTCGCCTGGACTTCCTTTAGAGCACGGCCTCAGGCCTCACCCCGTCCTGCTGGGGTCGTCCAGGCATTCCAGCCACGTGGTGCCACCTCCCCAACCCCACAACCCCTGTGCCCCCAGTTCCACCATGAGGACACTGCTCCTCTGCTCTGGTTCTCCCTGGACCACAGGGCAGGCCGGAGCCTGGCTCAACTCCAGGAGTCCTTGGTGGCCTCTTCGGTGCTGTCTGCCAGCCCCCATCGGCCTCTCTCCCCTCCCCGCCAATGCCTTGGTGCCCGTAGGCAATTGTTTGTTCTGTCAGGGGCGGTCATTTGTATTCAGACTGAGTCTCTCTAGTGAAGCTAGAGGGCAGGTACCGGTCAGTACAGCGGGGGTTAGAATACCCGGCTGCCAGGGGGCCCAGAGGGCTGAAGGAGGGTGAGAGGCCCAGGCTGGAGAGGCCTACGGGTGGCCCCCCACGCCCCCCAAGTCCCCTCCCTGTCCTCCCCCCCTCCATTCCCCCTCCCCTCCCCCGCTCACTGCTCCTTCTCTCCAGGTGCCCACGCGGCACGCTGCCCTGGGGGGCCCGCCGGCCCCGCGCAGCCCTCGAGACCCTTGGCTTACGTGAAGCCCGTGAGATGTGAGGTGAGATGCGAGGCCTCTGGCTTCGTGGGAGGCGCCGTGCAGAGAGGCCGAACCCGCCGCCGAGGGAGCGGCCACCGGGCCGGGAGGGACCCCCGCGCCCCGGGGGAGCTGGTGCGCCCGCTTGGGCGGGACCCGCATGTGGAGCAGGGGCCCCGCCGGCCCCCGGAGCCAGAGGCCGGGCAGACGCAGGCCCTCGCGCCCAGCAGAGCGGCGGAGGCGGCGGCCGCGCGCGGGCTGACCCGCCAGGAGCTGCTGGATGCCTACAGACACTGGGACCTCAGAGAGGTCCGGCCTGCCCACTGCGCCTACGTGGGCTTCGTGCCCGCGGGCTCTGCCGCGATCATGGTGCAGACGCAGGCCGGAGTCTACCTCTACTCTATCCCCGGGGCCCAGGCCCAGTCCCGCCAGCCTCCTTCTCTCTAAAGACCCCCGAGCCACGCCAACTGCAGTCCCAGCCCTGTGCCCTGTGCCCACCTGCATTGTCCGGGCTGAAGCCTGAACCTGAATGCTCCCCTGCCAGCCTGCCAGCCCAGGTCTTCTTCCCAAAGACCAGCAGGACTGACTGGCGGGCAGAGGGGCCCAGGACGACCCCCCACCCCCACCCCGCCCCAACAGGGGGAGAAGCTGTGGGCGGTGCTCCCCAGCCAGCGGGGGCAGACTCAGGATGCCCGGGTCCCTGGCGGCCTGCGGAAGGTGGCCAGCGGCTTCCTCTCGGAGGAGAGGCGGATGCTAAGCCGGGGGTGGGAGTGACACAGGGGCGAGGCTCCATCCTGCGATACTGCTGCCTGGGCAGGCCTGCAGGGAAGGCAGAACCGGACAGACCACAGCGCTCCTTCAGCGGCATCACGACTCCGGAGAACCCCGAGGAGACAGCCTGGGAGTCTGGGAGTCTCCGGTTCCATAACCCGTTCCAAGCTGGACCCGGGGGCTCGCAGACAGGAGGGGCTGGGGTAGCATCGAGGCATGGAAACAGACCTGAAGGAAGCCCGCACCACCTGAGCACAGAAGCACATGGGCTGGTAGTAAAGCCCTTACTGGGAAAGCGCTGAGAACGTTCTTCAGCCAAGAGAGACAAAAAAGGGGGATGGAAAAAGCAAGAAGCAGGAAGCAGGGAGATAAGCGAACTGCATTATTATAAAGTCTGAATAAAGACAACCTGGGCTTCCCCTCAGACAGAACAGAATCTGCCTTCAATGTGGAGACGCGAGTTTAATCCCTGGGTGGGAAAAATCCCCTGGAGTAGGAAATGGTAACCTACCGCAGTGTTCCTGCCTGGAGAATCTCAGGGACAGAAGAGCTTGGAGGGCTACAACCCATGGGGTGCCAAGGAGTCGGACACGACTGAGTGACTAACAGTTTCTCTAAAGACAATCCTCAAAGAAGACAGAATGATCCAGAACATAGAAACCTGGGGGATGCAAGCGTTCAAAGGAGCTAAAAGTGACAGATTCTGTCTGGTCCCTGGGGTCCTGGGGGTTGTTGAGCTGAAGGAGCAGAGCCCCGGATGTCTATAAGCAGGGGCGCCCGTTGGCAGCCTCTGAACGAGCTGGCATGAAAAACTCCAAGCAGACTGAGGAACACGTGGACCCATGACTCCTATGAATCAAACAAAAGGCATGGGAGTGACAAACACAGAGAAAGCAGGATGCTTTGGAAACGCCAAGGAAAGAGCAGGTGGAGGTGGCTTCTGCTCCCAGCTTCACTGGGAATGCCTTACACACTTCACCACCAGGCAGGGGTTTTCCAGGGTTTCCTCCCAGCCCTGCTTGAACAAGTTGAGATCACTCCCATCTCCTCAGTCTGATAAGAGGTTTATGATTAACTGGATTTCCTATTTTGTTAAGCAGACTTGACTGCCTGATTCATTTGTAAGAGAAAACGTCCATGGAAAACCAAGAGAATTGTTCCTGTGAAAAATGTTTTCTTGTGTATTCAGTGATCTGCTTGAATAAACCTTTCTCCTGGCTTTTACTGGAGTACATCGTTTATTAACTTTCCATTTTCATCTTGCCAACATCAGACGAGTTTACCGTAACCATAAAAAGACACCCAAAAAGACAAAGAACAAGTGTCTCCCCCCACCCCCATCACATGGGCCTCTGGGAATATATGGGTACCTAAAGGCATCTCTGGGGTTTGATTTTTACAGAAACGGGGCATGCTTTCCTCCTGGGGTCCCCCAGGGTGATTACAGGGTGTGGGCAGGCGTGCAAGGCAGGGGGGCCTCCCTGAGCCCACTCCCAAGGTATGCTGTGCAGCCCGCAAAGGTTGTCTACAGATAGCACAGCCCCATGTTCAACCACGTGCCCAGCTGTCCCCTCCCTGGGGCTGGCCGCGCTCCAGGAGGGAGGGATGGCCTTCTCTGATGGGCTGCTCCCAGGGTGTTCCCAGCACCAGCACGCCGCAGTGAACACTTGCACTAGAGTTTCATTTTACACAGTAAATCCTCAAATTGAGATCCCTGCGTCAGGCAGTAAGGCCGTATTTTATCTTAATAGATATTAAGGAATTGCACTCAATTAGGTTGTGTCCGTATCACTTCCCATCAGTGGGATGCGAGGGGGCCGGGCCCCACAGCCTTCCCAGCAATAAATGTCGGACAGAGTACTTTTTGCTCATCTCTTGAGTAAAAATATGTCATTATGGTTCAGATTTGATTTGTCTTGACTGCTAATAAGGTTTAGTATCTTCTCACGCATTTATTGGCCGTTTTTATTTCTATCTCTGTTAACAACCCACATATATCTTTTGCACCATTTTCCACTGGGTTTTCAGTCTCTGATCAGTCTGTGGGAACTTCTTGGGTATTGTCAAGTGATGCTTTCCTGCTCGTGGGGGTTTCCCATCCCGACATCCTGCCCTCACTTGCTGTCACGACAGCGTCTCGTGGCCCCAAGTCCAGCCATCCCTGGGCCCTGCCCCAGGCCCTGCTCCCTCCCCAGGGCTAGAACCCACATGGGCCACCGAGCACTGTCCAGCCCCGGGCTCAGAAGTGTTTCCTCAGCCATTTCGCGGGTTAGACATCGTCTGGGTTAAGTGTGCCAATTTGAGGCTTCCCGGGAAGGCGCAGCATTCACCCACTCCCCCCTCTCTGGGGGCTTCCACCTACACTTCTCGGAGACTTGCCAAAATCCAAGCATCTGGAGGCTTTTCCTTTCTCCTGTTTTTAGGCACTTTTAGTTTCTTTAACAGGACACATATTTTGGGTGAGTGAAGGACTCTGAGGCCCACATTCAGCTTTTCTGCAGGAGGTATGCATCCTCTAGTCTCTGTGTCGGAAGGAGACATCACTTCAATCATGAATCTACATCAAGACTAGCTGCCCCGCCCCTCACTGGGGACACACGTGTTTACACCTTCACGCCCTCAAACACGTCATCAGAGAGCCTAGACCCCCCGACAGTCAGGGGGTGCAGCAGGACCTGGAAGCACACCTGCAGGAAGATGGGCCTCAGCTGCTCCCGCGGGCCCCGGCATTGACCTCCTGCTGCCCCCCGGTTCTCATCTGCACAGGGGACCTCTGGACGCCCCTGTGCCCTCACCAGGCAGGGACCCCACTGTCCCCCAACTCTCTGCCGGGATGGTAAGTTTTCTCCACTTCACCCACCCTCCTTTGAAAGTTTTACAGTATTGGGTTAAACCATAAATTGCCGTCATGTTGCTCAAACATCAGCAACGTCATATGGTTTGACCCAATGAACTCTATAACACACACACCTGACAAAGTCTAACGCTAGTCCATCTCTACCTTTCTCTACCCTATCTGGACCTTTGGATACAGTTTCCTGATCACCACCAGTTCCATTTTACATACTATTATTGCCCTGTGCTTCAGTGCCATTTTGTCATGGCCACAATAACCACCAGTGACGCGAGTCACGCTGGTCACTGATGCTCACTGCAGTCCGTCTCCACGGTCACTCATCAGTTTGCTGTCTGCACGTGCTGCTCCTTCATCTGGAGCTCAACTTCCGTCTCCCTGAAGTAGCTTCTTTGGAGATTTTCAGTAAAGACCAGCTAGTGGTAGGCTTTCTCAGCCTGTCTGAACTGTCTCTGCTCAGGAGTGTTACTCAACCCCCGACTGACACTTTATCCGGATGTAAAATCCCAGATTGACAACTGCCTCTCTCACGGCCTTAAAGACATTTTCCTGATGTTTCAGGCTGCTCCTGTTGCTGTTCTGAAACTTCCTGTGGCCCAAACTGTTCTCAGGAGTAAACTTCTGTCCTTCTCTGGGCCCTTTCATGACATCCTTTCTGTCTCTGATGTTCTGAGGTTTCCGTAGGAAACATCCACATGTATGTGTTTTTAAAGCCTTTCTCTAGATTCACTGAGAGTCTTCTATCTGAGAACACATGGAAGAAGAGGTGGAAGATCCCCTGGGGGAGGGCATGGCAACCCACTCCAGTATTGCTGCCTGGAGACTCTCACGGACAGAGGAGTTTCTGGCAGAAGACTCTGAGCTGCGGTCACTCTGATTTCCTCTCTTCTCCTCTGGCACCCACGTTGAACGCTGCTGTACAATCTCTCTCAGATTTTCACTGAAGTTTCCAGGGAGCCAGTCTCCCTGGTTTCTTCTGTTTTGGTCGCGATGGAGTCCTCTGTGTGCCTGTATGTGTGCGTGTTTAGCCGATCTCAAGCAAGGGTTATATTTACTGTGGAAGCACAAGGTGCCTGCACTGTTGTGGTGACTTTTCATGGTGGCTCATTTTGGCTGATACAGGTATCGAGGGTGGGGTGGGGCGGGTGTCCCACCACCCCAGGAGCAGACTCTCAGCTTCCGGCCCCCATCCCGGAGGTGATGTTAAAGCCAGACTTCAGGTCCAAGGCAGGGCCAGCCCAGGACTCTGGATTTCCCTTGAGGGCTGCACCCACTGCCCTCCTAGTCACGGCAGCTCAAGCTCCCTCCTCTGGGCGGGAGTGTGCAGCTCATTCATTTCCCCCACGGTGGCTGCAGGTGTCACCCCAGCTTCAGTCCTTCCCTCCAGGGTGGGCACAAGACAGGCACCTCTGAACTGGCTGCAGCTGGAGGTCCATGAGCCCGAGGCCCCCCGCTTTCTGCCTTGCTCTCACAGCTGACAGCTTCCTTCCCGGCTTGTTGTCTGTACCAGCAGAGAGGAGAAGCTCGAGGTACCACCTCTAGGCCCGACGGTGTGGGTCCCAACCGAGGCTCCACCACAGACGAGTCTCTTAACCTCAGGGCTCCCAGCCTTCCCGGCTGAAGTCACCATCTGCAGTGAGTTTGGAGCCCAAGAAAATAAAGTCTGTCAATGTTTCCATTGTTTCCCCACCTATTTGCCAGGAAGTGATGGGACCAGATGCTATGATCTTAGTTTTTTGAATACGGAGTTTTAAGCCAGCTTTTTCAATCGCCTCTTTCACTTCCATCAAAAGGTTCTTTAGTTCTGCTTCACCTTCTGCCATAAGGGTGGTGTCATCTGTATATCTGAGGTTATTGATATTTCTCCCGGCAATCTTGACTCCAGCTTGTGCTTCATCCAGCCTGGCATTTCTCATGATGTACTCTGCATGTAAGTTAAATAAGCAGGCTGACAATATACAACCTTGACGTACTCCTTTCCCGATTGTGGGGAGGTAGGTGTCCTAAACCGCCTTGCTGGAAGGAATGGCATGCAAAAGCAGGCAAACATAAGCAGATGTCTTTGCACAGGCGCAGAAAGAGTGAAAGATGCAAAGTCTGGTTTTCTAGTGCTGTGTAACGAAACACCCCAAAACTTGAGAGTCTTAGAACCTCTGTTTATTTTGCTCAGAATCTGGCCAGTCAGGGATTCAGGAAAGAGTTTGCTGGGCAGGTCACCCAGACCCACGTGGCATCAGCTGGGGGGCCCACGACTGACCAACTTCCAGCTCAACTGCAGATCACTGATTTTCATCGTCATGTGACGTCCTCCTTGGTACGAGGACCAAAGGCTGAGTCTATTCCTGGGGTGGTGGGACATCCCCTCTGGTATGGGGACCAAAAGCTGAGTCTGTTCCCAGACAGACAGACAGGTCTGTGGGACAGACCACCCTCGATACCAGCATCCACCAAAATGAAAGGAATATGCTTCATTTATTCACCCAGACTCCTGTAGGTGGGCTTTGGGGTCATCTCCAATTTCTCTTCCAGTATGAACGCTTTTGTGTATGTCTCTGGTAGACACGCCCAGCTTTCTGTCTTGGTACACAGTAAGGAGAGGAATTGTTGGGTCACAGGTCATGCAAATGATCACGTTTACAAGATTACACCAGGGTGATTGTTCTAAACTACACGCCCTTCAGTCTGTGTACTAATACTCAGTATCCTCAGACCTCTTACATTTGTCCAATAACCCAATCCTGCAGTTTGCTATGGCTTGTGTTGGGAAAGACTGAAGGCGGGAGGAGAAGGGGATGACAGAGGATGAGATGGTTGGATGGCATCACCGACCCGATGGACGTGAGTTTGAGGAAACTCCGGGAGTCGGTAATGGACAGGGAGGCCTGGGGAGCTGCAGTCCATGGGGTCGCAAAATGTTGGACACAACTTAACGACTGAACTGAACTGAATAGCTTGTGTGCATGCCCTAGTGTCATTCATACCTCTGCAGGAGCTTTCTCTTCTGTGCCACAGCTGTTTTATCTTCTGCACATCGGGTTTTTCTTCCTTCTAGCTGATTTGAGTTGTTCTTTATTTAATCTTGATACCAAATTTTTGTCAGTCATGTTTTGCAAATAGAGTCTCATATTGTGAATTTTTTTTTAAAACCTGATTTAAATTGCCTTTTGATTTATAGAAGCTTCTAATCTTAATAATGAATTAAACTACATCAGTCTTTTTTCTCTTATGTTAGCACTTTCTGTACCTTAAGAAACCCTACCTCGAAATCAAAAATTGTCACCTATATTTTCTTCTGAAGATTTTTTAAATTTTGCTTCAGACATTTGCTTTGACACAAGTTCTGAATCCATCTGGAGAGAATTTAACTTTTTCCGTATGGAGAGACAGTCAGTCCAGGTACATGGTGAAAACCCCCCGCCTCCCAGCTGGTGCGCCATGTTACCTGTGTTGCTCACAGAGGTCCATGTGTGCACAGATACGCTCAGGATTTTTAGTCCATTTTCCTACCCCTGAACCGACACCACACAGCATCCTTACTAAGCTTTATAACATCTTGGTGCCTCACAGAGCAAGCACACCTCCCTCTTCAGAAACAAATGGACAGGCTCCACAAAGGATCTTACTGAGTTTTGACTGGTGTCCTGAATCATTAGATAAATTGGTGGAGATTATATACGATACTAAATTTTTCAAATTATAAACATGGTATTTCTCTTCAGTTATTTAGGTTTTCTTTCATATCCTGCAGGAAAATTATACAAATTTCAGCATTTAGGTCTTTACAATTATGGTGAGATTTATCTTGTTCTGTTTGTAGCTTTTGTTGCTATATAAATGGTAGCAACGGGGCTTCCCAGGTGGCTCCGGGGTAAAGACTCCACCTGCCAATACAGGAGACCCAGGTTTGATCCCTGGGTTGGGAAGGTCCCTTGGAGAAGGAAATGGCAACCCACTCCAGTATTCTTGCCTGGAGAATTCTATGAGCAGAGGAGCCTGGCGGGCTACAGTCTTGGTATCGCAAAGAGTTGGACATGACCGAGTGACTAAAAAAACAACAAAATGGAGCAACATTTTAAAGTTTCTTGATGATGTACAGAAATACAGTTGACATTGGTACCTGCAAGGCATATATGGGGCTTATATTCAGCTATGTGGCTAAATTCTATTAGTATTGCTAGTAATTTGTCTCCAGATTCTTTTTCTAAATAGAAAATCACATCATTTGCAAAAACTAAATAAAAACCTACTTTAACTTTTCCCTTGGCAATGCATGTCTTCAATTTCTTTTTCTTGTCTTATTTCACTCTATGAGGTCTTCAGCTTCCGTATGATTTTAAGGTAAACGCATCAATAGATTTCTCTTCACCAGCCATGAATTTTCCCCAGGGATCTCACTCATATGCATAACTTACAGCTCCTCAACTCCTTTCAGCCCAGCTTTCCCCTGGCCCGGAGCCCGTGCCACCACCTGTCAAGACGCCCTGTGGATGCCACACAGAAGTTTTCTGCTCACTGAGCTCAGACAGGAGGCTGCTTCCCCTGCAGCGTTCTCTGTCCACCAGGGCCTCCCCATTCCCCCAGGAGCCTTGACATCCCCCCTGCCTCTCTCTAGTCACCAACACCCAACACGTTCCACCTCCAACAGCAGTCTCCGTTCTGTCCTCTTCGCTCCCTCCCCCTGCTCACTCACCGAGTGCCCCCTGACTCAGGTGCCATCCAGTTGCAACCAGAGCCCCTTGCTTCTCCTTATCTGGGCTGTGCCCTCTTCCAATCTTTTAGGTGAAGGAATCTTTCTAAAACATTCAGAGTATCAATCCACTTCCTTTGATGGTCTCTCCCTGCTGTTCTCGGGGTGACTGCAAGGGGACCAACACACTGGCCTCGCAGGCTCCTCACCCCCACCTGCCGCTTCCCACCCACCCAGCCACCCCCAGGCACTGTGGCTCGGACATGTTCCCCGAGACCTCACAGTTCTGGTCCCTAACAACCCCTGACATGTGCACAGGTAACATCATCTCACACGTCATGGACAGAAGCTCTGCCCTTTCGGAAAGCCGGCAGAAGACGCGGGTGCGACAGCAGGTGCAGGGCTCAGCCTGTGGCCCAGGACGGGCCCTTACGACCTCACTGAGGCTGGCAGGGTGCATGGCTAACTTGGAGGCACAGGGATGGGGTGGGTGCCCCTGGGGCAGGCAGGACATCGGGGTGGAAAGGCAGGAATGGCATGAGCCTCCCTGCCCACCGAGGGGCCTAGAGAGGGTCCAGGGGCCAGCTCCAGCCCCTCACCCACTGGACCAGGCCAGGCCGCCAGAAAGGGAGAACTTGCTCCCTGCCCCTCCCGCCTGCCCCTCTAATTGCCAGCTGTGGGGCAGGGGGCGCAGCACTGAAGGTACCGCAGGCCCAGGCACCAGCGTGGCCTGGCCGCGCACTGAGCCATTCCAGAGCCCAGCGATTCTCAGCGGCGTTGTCTGTGCCGAGGGCCAGGGTGTCGGCTGCCAGAAGCCAGTGCTGGGGACCGGAAGTGAGATGGTGTCCCCACCCGGGTGGACCTCGCCGGGCACCGGGAGAAGAGCGCTATGTCCGGTCCCTACGCGGCCCGCCCTCCTGCACCCACAGCTCGCCTGGGCCCCCGTCCGGCGGCTGGGTGTGCAGGCAGGCGGGCTGTTAACAGCGACGTCAGTAACGACATCTATCAAAGGCTTATGATGTGCTTGGCTCCGAGCTGAGCGTTGCAGACGCATTATCTCAATAGACCGCACGGCAGCTCCCTCAGCACTTGTTTCTTCCGAGAGTCTTTAGAATTCACGAGCCGGTCGTCACACTTGAGCAAATTGAGCTCCAGAGACAGAGGCTGCCAGGCCAAGTTCACCTAGCAACTCGGGAGCCCCGTGAGGCTGCCCGCGGACACCTGCCTCTGGAGCCGGGCATCCCTCCTTTCTCCAAGATGGGTGCTCCCCCAGCCCTGCTCTCCCCCCGACCTCCGTACCCCCATGCCCTCAGGGCTCCAGGCCGCTGAGCCTGCGAGGCGGTCCACCTGAGGCACCATTTCAGGCAGTGACCAGGGTGTGGTTCTGTCAGGGCTGGCACTGACTATCAGGGCCTGCCCAGTAGCTGGTTAAAGGGTCCACGTAAAGTGGGGTCAAGGGTCAGAACATGTCTGCTAGAGACTAGCATGTCTGGGGTCAAAGTCAGGGTGCAACTGGGGTCAGGGGTCAGAATATGTCTGGGTTCCTGAGTGACCACGTGGCTGGCCAAGAGTCAGTGTGGGGCTGAGGTCAGGGGTCATGGCCAGCCACTGTCATGAAGCTGACCCCAGAGAGGACCAGAGCCTCTTGTATCCTTCCCTGTGACCAGATGTGAGTGAGTCCCCAGGTCAGCCGGTGTGAGGCCCCAGGGCCAGCTGGCCCACAAGGGTCCCCCGTGGAAGGTGTGCTGCTGGGCTGGGCAGGAGCATCCCAAGAGGAAGAAAAGGGGTCTGTAAGGCAGCTCCAGCCCCTGGCCCCTTGCACCCCCTACAGTGGCCACCACGACCAATCCTACCCACTTGGCTTCATCAGTGGCCCCTGTGGATGCGGCTGCATTTCCTGTGGACCCAAATGCAGCCTCCAACGGCCCAAGACCCCCACCCAGCTGCCAGGCAGTTGTCACTTTCCTACCCCTTCCCGGGGGTCCCTGCTGCAGGAGGTTCCCCACCCCCAACTTGGAAATCCTCTTCGCCCCTCAGAGGCGCCCCTGACCCCTTCAAGCCCTGCCACATCCCCAGCGGGGCGCTCACCTCCTGGGCCCCCAGCCTCATCTCTGTGGCATTCAGGCACAGGTGGGGGGAGTGGGGGGACACAGCGGGGGTGAGAAAGTTCAGGACCCCGGTGCTGAGTGGCAGCAACTCCTCTGGAGGAGGGAAGCTTCTGATCGCACCCCAGAGAGGGCTCAGTGGGCCTGTGTGTCTGCCAGCCCCCTAATTAGAGAGCCCCTTCGTAAGGGGTGACAGCAAGCTTCAGGCCCAGAGTGGATCCAGGGGGAGGCTCCAGCCCCACGGCTGGGTTGCAGCTCAGCTCTCACGACCACCCTGCTGTGCAGGTTCCTCTCCACCCCGAAACGCCAGGAGGATCAGGAGTGGGTTCCCCCAACCAGGCGCTCCCCAGGCCTGGCAACCCCAACAGGCCCTCTCTCCAGGGGCTGCAGGATCCCTGCCGAGGCCTCATAGTCTGCCGGGGAGTTGGACTCATAAAAATAATAGCCTGGCTGGAGTCATATGGACATGAGTTTGAGTAGGCTCTGGGAGCTGGTGATGGAAGCCTGGCGTGCTGCAGTCCACGGGGTCGCAGAGTCGGACAGAACTAAGCGACTGAACTGAACTGGAGTCATTAGCTTCCCATGCAGAGCCAGTCGGCTTCCTCAGCAGCAATCAGAAGCTCACCAGCCCCTGGGGACCCCTCTTCCCAAGGAGAGGTGACACTAGAGATCAGAGCCCACCTGGTAACAACTCATGAGCAGCACAGCCTGGAGCCTTCTGCAGGGGCCACTCAGAGGTTGAAAACAGCTCCAGGGCCAAGGCAATTGCTCCCCACTTTCGTGGGAGGGAGATCGGGCTCAGAGAGACAAAGCGCCTGCAGACACGAGGCACAGCTGTGTCTGGGAGCCTGCTGTGGGAGCAGGGCCAGGCCTGTCACCATCTGGGTGGGCCCGGAGCTCAGGGTTGGGTGTGCTGGCTGGCGACACAGGGCCTGGCACCTGTCGGGCCAGAGAAGGTGAGGGCGTTGAGGTGACTGCACCTGGGCAGAGTATGGGACAGGCTACCGGCCAGAAGCAGGTTGTCACTGGCCCATAGGGTGGGGGGGAACAGGACCACCCAGGTGGAAGTCTAGGCAGGTGGACAGCCAGAGCTCCCAAGGCCAACAGCACAGTAGGTGACCGCATCCCACCTGCCCTTCTGGGCTGACTCCTGAACACTGGATGTGCCCAGCAAGCACCACAGGTGCTGAAACACCACCACACAGGAGCCAAGACCTCCCCCAGGATCTGGGGGGACCTGGTCACCTGCCATGTGTGATCCTGCTGTGCCGAGAGGTGCCCGATGGGCCTTTCTGTCCAAACACAGGGAGCGCACACACCACTGTGGGCTGAATGTCCATGTCCCCGGATTTACGGGAACCCCTGACCCCAGTGCGGCTGCACTTGGGGAGGGGGCAATCAAGGTCACAAGAGGTCACCAGGGTGGGGCATGATCCTTCTAAGAAGGTGGGGAGCCCAGTTCCACAACTCCCCCCACCACCGTGCCCACAAGGAGGAAGAGGTTGTGGGAGGGTGTCTGCAGTGGCGGGGAGGGGGCATTGAGGGGGCAGCTGGGAACCATGTGGGAAGGGAGAGGGGACGAGGAGGATCCTTGCTCCTCAAAGACTATGCACCTGGGGGGCCCAGGCCACCCCGGGACCTCACACCACACACCGGAGACCTGGAATCTTGGGAGCTTCAAGGTCCAAATCCAACCCCATGCATCTGACCCACCATAGATATGCTGGCATCAGTCAAAGTGGACTTTAGGCCAGCAGAGTCCTGTGGTCACCAGGGCCCACAGGTGTTAAGAAAAGAAGTAGTCCACTGACCACAGAGTAGCTCTGTCAACTTGCGAGCTGCGACTGACACAGAGAACCAGCACAGCCAGACTACGTCACACCTGGCAGACCATTCAGGTCAAATAGAAAGATGGTGTGTCTAGCGTTTTAACTGACTAGGTTCGCAGAGGCCCCAGTCTGGAGCTGAGAAGCACACTGGCCCACTGGACTCCCACTGGTGCAAGCCTCTGGGAAGCCTGCCCTGTCCACACCGACTTGCACACCCTCTCTAGACCTACATACCCTTCCCAGGAGCCTGGCAGTGTGCGGGGCAAGTGCGCAGGGCCGCTCCCTATCCCAGCTCCAGCCTGGGGTGTCAGGCTGGAGCAGGCTGAGAGGAGGTGGGCCTTGCAGGCGGCCCTGCTAGAGGCTTTCAAACCCAAGGACGGTGGGGCCCAGGTGCTTGGAGTGGGACCAGAGGGGCTGAGACGAGCTCACGGGCCTGGCCACGGGGAGGGCGGGTGCTAGAGGGCAGGGCCCTGCCAGAGGGAGAACAAGGCGGAAGGACCAGGTTGGGGAGGAAGGGTGCCCACACGTGGTGGGCGGGGCAAACCCTAACGTGGCCACGCCCCCACACGTGGTGGGCGGGGCAAACCCCTTCATGGCCAAGCTCATCCAAATGCCAGCTCCAGCCAGCCCAGGGCTGGAGGGCGGGAGTCCAACTCAGGCCCACCAGACAGAAGGACCCTTTCATGTCTGAGTGCCTATGAAAAGTGGGCCCGCTGTGGAGCCGAGTGGCTGGATCACTTTGGGCAACTACTGAGAAACGAACAAATCTGGAAAAGAAAAGGCTTTCTGGCAATGTCACTGAAGGGAAGAAACCACCAAAGGTTAACAGATGTGACGACAAAGAGACTTGAAAACGTCTGTGTGCAAAACACCTCCAAAACCCCAGAGCAAACAAAACATCAGAGACAGAAAAGCTACGGATAAGCAAGTCACAGGGAAAGCTTTTCAAAGGCCAATAAACACATGAGAATCCTTCAAGAGTAATTACAGGAACTTTAAGAAATGTTAGGACGTGATGTTATTTTTCATCCGTGTGACTGGCATATTAAAGAGCTGGCAAGTGGGACTGGAGGCTGTGAAGAAACCTGTGCGCCATGCACGGCTGGGGCCTGGTCGCCGTAACCTTCGAGAGAGTGACTTAGAAATTGCTCTCAAACTTGGGTCTGTTCCCTCAGCCCTGAGGCTCTGCTTCCACACCCAGGACGACTGCTAACTGAGAGGCAATTCGGCCTCCGGGGGGAGCATCTCTGTGGCGGAAACGGGTCCACGGAGACCTGTTAGGGGAACAGAACAGGGGTGGGCTGCAAACCTAGCCCTCAGGGCTGCCCAAGCTCCATGCCTGCCTGCGGGGACCACCGCGGCCCTGAGCGGAATATCCTCGCCAGGGGCTTGGCTGGTGGGTGCTGGGCCAGCAGTGGGGGACCGGCCAGGGAGACCTGGGGTGGCGAGCAGGTCTTCTATCCCAGTTCAGAAGAGCTGATGGAAGTCTTCACTCCCAGGCTGGCCTGGCTGCCTGGAGACAGGCTGTGAAGGATGAGGCGTTCGCATTTTTTACTTCATGTGCTTCTGTGTGTTTGCCAGAAAGCATGTGCCGCTCTCACAACTCAAGTCCCAAATGAAGATTTCTGTTTTTGAGACAAAAGTAAAGTCAGGCCTGGCCCCGGTGGTGCACATGGTGACTGCTGGCGCTCATTCCCACCACTCTGGTTACTGTCAGGCTGGCCTGGACAGAGCCTGAGCTGGGCTGGGGGCTGGGTGGGTGGGCAGCTGCGGGGTGAGGGGGGTAAGTGGAGGCTGGAGCTGCCCAGACCCGCTCCTGAGAGCAGAGGGAGGAGGGACGGTCCTCCATCCAAGGGCTGGGCAGTGCTGTTTCAGGAACACCCCCCGGGCCAAGCAGAGGGGCCAGGAAGGAGAGTCCAGGGCTGGTCAGAGGGATGGGGATGGGTCACCCACCTGTCTGGGCGAGGGGCAGGGGACAGGGGTGCCGCATCTGACCTGGGAGGGGGCAGGGCTGTGGGCAGCAGAGGGAGAGTGCGGGGTGGAGGAGCGGAGGGCTCCCCTGCCCAGGGGAGGGGTGCAGAGGCCGGGACAGGGCACGGGGTCCCCTGAACGGTGGCTGCACTGCATGCCTTTCCACCTGCAGGCTCAGCGCTGTGCGTCGTGGGACCTGAATGAAATGGTTTTAACATTTACGAAACACCCACAGAACAGTGAGATCCACTCGGAAAGGATGTTCCCCAGAACCGGATAAGGACTGCCTGGTGGCAGGGGAGGCCAAGATGGGCAATCTCTCAAGTGGGGGACCCTGTGGGCACTGGCCCTTGGGGAAGGACACCCAGGTCCCCCACGGGGGGAACTGCCCACAGCCAGGAGTGCTTCCACTCCTACCAGCGCTGGAGAAAGGCCCCGAGAAGGGGAGGAAAGTGCTGCCTCCCCTCAGTCTCTCCCCGCCCCATCCAGACGCAGGGGACTCAGCTGTTGTTTTCTCTGCACCCCAGCCCTGTAACTCAGGACAGACGCAGACGTCTGGGGGTTTGGAGTCCACCAGCAGACGTTAAGCTGCAGCAGGAGTTTCGCCTCTGGGCTGGATTATGGGTAGTTAACCAGTTTCCCGGTGTCTCATAGTAAATACGGGTCCCCAAGAGATCAATCCTGGGAGTTCATTGGAAGGACTGATGCTAAAGCTGAAACTCCAATACTTTGGCCACCTCATGCGACGAGTTGACTCACTGGAAAAGAGTCTGATGCTGGGAGGGATTGGGGGTAAGAGGAGATGGGGACGGCAGACAATGAGATGGCTGGATGGCATCACCGACTCGATGGACATGAGTTTGAGTGGACTCCGGGAGTTGGTGATGGACAGGGAGGCCTGGCATGCTGTGGTTCATGGGGTCACAAAGAGTCGGACACGACTAAGCAACTGAACTGACTGACTGAAGGGTCCTCCCAGCCCAGCCACTGGGGCATTCGCCCTATGCTGACCCCAGGGAGCTCCAATCCCAGGGGCTTCCAGCAGGCAGTGAAATCTAGTCAGAAAGGGACCCTAACGTTTTCCCTTAACCCTGGGTCTTATTGTTAATAAAAAGCAGATTCCAATTTGGCAGGTGTGGGAGGGGGTGAGACCGGGACTCTCTCGAGGCTCCGGTAACATCCTTTTTGAGGCCCACACAGTCGTCCAGGCGCCTCTGTCTCTGTTTTGACCCCTGCTTCCACGAGGCATCTCACTGCCAAACACACTCTTCCACGTGCGTACCTGCCCGTTTTCGTGTCCAGTTGTTCCAGGGCCCAAGGACTGTTCAGCTCCTCGCACAGCCCCGGAGCTCGTCTGCAGTCACAGGGTCTTCAGGGTGGGAGTGTCCCTTCCCTGCAGGAGCCCCACTTGGTCAGCAACGGCTCTCCCTTGTCCCCCCGAAAGGGCTTACCAATGCTGGCAATACCCACCTGTTTGATTTTTGCTAAGCTGGCGGGCTGAAGAGATCCACTGTGGTTTATTTTGCATTTTTCTAATGAATGGGGCGTTTCCCTCATGTGTTCATTAGCCTTTGGGGTTTCTTCTCCATAGAGCTCTTAGGTGCTGCATTAAGGCTACCCTCGAAACCACACTTTCTGTTGCTGTTATGCAGCAACACCCAATTCGGTCTATCTATCACATTCCCACCTGGAGTGGAGCAACGCGGATGATGCCATAGCTGAATCCTGTACCCACCAGCCTGACTCAGTTCCTAGGTCTCAGGGTTTGTATTGTGATGCTTCTTTTTACGTTGCTGTTGTTCAGCCCCTAAGTCGGGTCTGGCTCTTTGGGACCCCGTGAGCTGTAGCTGGCCAGGCCCCTCTGTCCTGCATTATCTCCCAAGGTTGCTCACACTCATGTCCGAGTCGGTGACGCCATCCAGCCACCTCGTCTGTCATCCCCGCCTCCCGCCCTCAGTGTTTCCCAGCATCAGGGTCTTTTCCAAGGACTTGACTCTTCGCATCAGGTGGCCGAAGTGCTGCAGCTTCAGCCTCAGTCCTTCCGGTGAACATTCAGGGTGGGTTTCCTTTAGGACAGACTGGATGGATCTCCTTGTGAGCTGCAATAAGAGGAAACCTCAAGGACGGGCCTCCAACCATAGAAAAAATACATGTCGGAGAGGACATGACAGGAACCAGCCCCAGGTCCACACCAGAGTCCACAGAAGTGAGCCAGGCCTTCCTCTCCACCAAACACAGGCCTATTAGGAAACTACAGTAATTAAAGACAGTTTATCAGAGTAGGAGTTTTTCAAAAAACCACAAAGTACAATAATAGACACTGCAAAAACGGCCCTGACCCCCATGGGAAAGCTGTCACACCATAGAAGCCGTAATACACTGCTGGTGAAATGACAGACCAGGACATTCGTGGTGCTGGGAAACTGGTTATTCACTGGAAACTTGCAGTGAGTCCCTTGTTTCCTGCCATGCACAAGAGTAAACTCCAAAGGGACTCCATGCCTAGATCTGGAAAGAAATGTGCTTACCATCAGGGAAAGAGTAAGAAAATGTCTTTAGTGGCGTTGGGGTAGGAATGAGCTTCTTGACCAAGGCACAAAGGATAAGCTTAATTCTACTGAAATAAATGCAAGTTTTTAGATGGAAAAAGACACCATCAACAAAACAAATAGAAGATGTGTGCAAAGCACAGAACTAATGGAGGATCCACATCTAGCTATAAAAGGCCTCGCAGGATTCAGAATCCGCATCTAGCTATAAAAGGGCCTTGCAGGATTCAGTAAGAAAAGGACAAACATCTGAATACAACACGAGCAAAGAATATGAACAGGCAGTTCAGAGAAAAATAAACCTAAGTAACAAACATGGAAACAATAAAGCTCATGAAAACTCGGGGGAAATGCACATTAAGACAATGATAGGATGCTCTTCAACGCCCACCTCCTTGGTGGGAAGTGTGGATATGGCAGTACATCGGGGCTGGCGGGAGCGCGGTGCAACGGAGGCTCCCCGCACCGGAGGAGCGCGAGCTGCCACAGACCCATCGAGAACAGCCTGGTCTTGCCTATGTGGCCGAGGGTGTGCACACGCCCCCGTGACCCAGATGTCCCACTGCTGGGTATCGACCTAGAGAAGCCCTCGCATGTGTGCAGGCCAAACAGACAATGGTGGTCGCTATCTGCAACCACCAAAAATACCAGGAAGGAAGCGGAAGCCGCCCAGGTGCTCGGCAACAGGAAAGCAAATGCACTCGTCACAGGCTACGCAGTTTCACGCAGCAGAGACGGCGGGTGTAATGGACCAGCATCCACGCACCGCGGAGCACAGCGGGCGACAGGCCGAGACGCACTGGCTGATGAGGTAACGTTCCACATGCTGTTCGTGGGCACGTCCGCGTGCAGTAAAAGTCTAAAACGGAAGGGTCCAAGAATGAGAGAACAGATTCGCAGATCACTTCCTGGTAATGAGTAATATCCAGGATGCACAGAAAACTCCTAAAACTCAACAGTGACCGAAAAGCCTGAGACAAAAGTATGCAATGGGCTTGACTGGCCATTTCTCCAAAGAATACATGAGTGGTTAGAACCACATGCAAAGAGCCTCAGCGTCACTAACTCTTAAGGAAACGCACATGGAAACCATGACAAGATGTCACCTCACACCCACTTTAGTTCAGTTCAGTTCAGTCACTCAGTCGTGTCTGACTCTTGGCGACCCCATGGACTACAGCACGCCAGGCCTCCCTGTCCATCACCAACTCCCGGTGTTTACTCAAACTCATGTCCACTGACTCAGTGATGCCATCCAATCATCTCATCCTCTGTCGTCCCCTTCTCCTTCGGCCTTCAATCTTTACCAGCATCAGGGTCTTTTCACATGAGTCACCTCTTCTCATCAGGGGGCCAAAGTATTTGACTTTCAGCTTCAACATCAGTCCTTCCAATAAACATTCAGGACTGATTTCCTTTAGGATGGACTGGTTGGTTCTCCTTGCTGTCCAAGGGACTCAAGAGTCTTCTCCAACACTGAAGTTCAAAAGCATCAATTCTTGGGCGCTCAGCTTTCTTTACAGTCCAACTCTCACATCCATACATGACTACTGGAAAAACCATAGCTTTGACTAGATGGATCTTTGTTGGTAAAGTAATGTCTCTGCTTTTTAATATGTTGTCTAGGTTGGTCATAACTTTTAACCAAGGAGCAAGTGTCTTTTTATTTCATGGCTGCAGTCACCATCTGCAGTGGTTTTGGAGCCCAAAAAAATAAAGTCTGACACTGTTTCCACTGTTTCTCCATCTATTTCCCATGAAGTGATGGGACCAGATGCCACGATCTTTGTTTTCTGAATGTTGAACTTTAAGCCAACTTTTTCACTCTCCGCTTTCACTTTTATCAAGAGGCTCTTAAGTTCTTCTTCAATTTCTGCCAATATCTGAGGTTATTGATATTTCTCCCAGCAATCTTAATTCCAGCATGTGCTTCATCCAGCCCAGCGTTTCTTATGATGTACTCTGCATATAAGTTAAATAAGCAGGGTGACAATATACAGCCTTGACGTACTCCTTTTCCTATTTGGAACCAGTCTGTTGTTCCATGTCCAGTTCTAACTGTTGCTTCCTGACCTGCATACAGGTTTCTCAAGAGGCAGGTCAGGTGGTCTGGGATTCCCATCTCTTTCAGAATTTTCCACAGTTTATTGTGATCCACACACCCTATGGATGGATAATCTCAGAACAACAGAAAATAGCAAGTGTTGGCAAGGATTTGAAGAAACTGGAACCCCAGGCACTGTTGGTGGGAATGTAAAATGGGGCAGCCACTGGGAGAACAGTGCTCAACAAACGCAGCAAAATGTCCCTGTGACTCAGAAATGCCACTTCTGGGGAGGTAGCCACAGAACTGAAAGCAGGGTCATGAGATATGTGTGCAACCTAGGGTCACAGCAGCACTGTTTACAACGGATAAAACGTGGAACCAACCCAAGTGTCCATGGGGGGATGATGGGTAAACAAAAGGCAGTTGATCCACGGACCTGGAGGGCAGCAGTGAGGTAAGTCCACAGAGAGAGGCAAGTACCCTATGATTCCACTGCCGTGAGGTCCCCAGAAGAGTCATGTCCACACAGACAGGAAGTTGGTGGAGGGGCCGGGCTGGGGGTGGGGTCAGGGGTCAGTGTTAATGGGGCCAGAGCCCCGGTTTCACAAGGACAGAGGGTTCTGGAGAGCTGCACACTTAGAGACGGTTAAGATGGCAAATTTTATGTTGTGTGTATTTTATTTTAGCACAGTAAGAAAAGACTCAATGGCAGAGCAGCGGAGGAGGCACAGAGAAACAGACCCGAGAGGAACACAGAGCCTTCGAGCGCGACGCGTGTGAACTTTTCAGAGAGCCCGTGCCGCAGTGCTCAGGTCCTAAATCTGCCACGTTAGAGTGGCGAGTACATGGACGTTCCTTATCTTGTTCTCTTCACTTTTCAGTGTTTTGAGAGATTTCACAGTGAGAAAACAGATGAAACATGTCATGAACCCTAGAGAAGAAACAGCAATAGCCTAAAAGGGGAGGAAAAAGTTAATACAAGGGAAAATTACTTCTGTGTTTTTAAATTTCATTGGCATTTTCATTGGGAAAACCAAAGCTTGTAAGAGACTCACAAAGTTGGCCATCACCCCGTCTTCGTGAGAGGGGACGTGCTGCTGCTGCTGCTGCTGCTAAGTCGCTTCCGTCGTGTCCGACTCTGTGCGGCAGCCCACCAGGCTCCCCTGTCCCTGGGATTCTCCAGGCAGTAACACTGGAGTGGGTGGAGGGGTGCAAATTCAGGAAAGAACAGAGCTTCAGGTAGAGAGGAGATTTCTCAAAAACATAAGAATTCATCTGGTACAACTACTGCCATACATTTTAGATGACCAATGAAACGGACAACTTTCTAGGAAAATGTAAGTAAATATTCAAAATCAGCCCAAGAGAAAGATGATTTGAAAAGCTGAGTACATGTGACCCAAGACCCACATGTGGAGCACCCACCAGGAGGCAGTGGTTTAGTGGGTGCCCCTTGCACACCTGATTCTGGAGCATGGAAGCAGGGCACCTCCCCGAGCTCGTTGGTGGAGGGAGGACATGCGTCCTGAGCTCCTGTGTTCCTGCCTGATCCCCAGGGGAGGTGGGGAGATGAACTCTCGTGTGACCGGCGTCCCTACAGCTGGGCGCTCCAGAGCACGTGCCACTGAAACGCAGCAGACGCCTCTGGGAGCCACAGGGTGGACACTTTCTCGACCCAAGGGGAGGGCCTCCTCCTCCCCCAGGGCCTGGTGCCTGGGGCTGTGGTGGCCACCTGCGCCCAGGGACAGACAGCCAAGGGGACACAGAAGCACCCACCTCTACAGTTCTTGTCATCGACACCGTGGAGAGGTCTTATTTATTACTTATGGCTGAGTTATCTCTAAAATAAGCACCAACCTGATGTGAAACCCAGTCAGAGACACTGAGAAACTCACAGCCAATCTCATACATAAACAGATGGAAATAATCTCCAAAAAAATATTAGCAAGTCGAAGCCAGCAGTGCATTAAAATAAAACACCAAGAAGGGCTTAGTCCAGGAACCTAAGGATAATTTAGCATCACAAAAGCCATTAATGTTGTTCACTTCATTTACAGACTAGAGCAGAGAAGCTGTATGTTCGCCTCAGTACATGCTAAAAAAGCATTTGATGAAATCCAAAACTAATTCAGAGTAAACACTCTTAGTGAACTAGGTGTAGATCTGGTCTTCCCTAAATGAACAAAACTTTTATCCAACACCTGCAGCAAACATCTTCCTTGGAGGAATACAATTCTCATTACAGCCAGTGCAAGTACACAGGAAAACAGAAGAAGCATAGTTTTGGAAAGAGAGAGAAAATCGTCATTATTTATAGGCAAAGTCATCTATGAAAAAATCTGAGATTCTACAAAGAAGCACCTCTCTGTGGCCTCTTTTTCATGGCTATGAAATAGAGCTCCTAGAAGCATGCACTCTGCAGACTTCTTAACACTATTAATTAATTTTGTACGTGTAAGGCCCTCAGGCAGGTGCCTCCACACGGCCATCAGTACCAGATCAACGTATAAAAATCAGCAACAGTTCTACAAGCCAGTAACAACCAATCAGAAATGCAGAACACTTAAAAATTTCCTTCGTAAGTACAACTGACCCTCTGAATACTCAGATCTACCCTGAGCAAAGACGTGGCTCAGGCCCCGGATGACCAAACTCCATGAAGGAGGCATGGCCTGGTCAGCGGCCCCAGCGGCAGGGGTGGGGGGTGAGGGAGACATTCCCCATTAGGAGTCCTTCCCTGGGGCTCAGCGGTTCCTTCTGAGATGCCCGTGGGAGAGTGGACACCCACCCAGTGGATGCCCAGGACAGGCTGAGAACCGAGCAGAAGCCTGGGGCACCTTCGTGAGTGGTCTGCTTCCCTCCAGGAGGCCAGCCTGAGTTGGACAAGTGGACGTCTGGCATGTGCAAACCCTAGCAGACCCTGCTTCCAAGGCCCGCTGCCCCCACAGTGGACGTCCAGACTCATGAGGCACTAATGCAGAAGGCCACTCCTGCCCAACACAGCGGATTATCTGTAGGTTTAGTGTTTGACAACTGATCAGTGAAAAATAATATCCCACTCCTGTAAAAATTACCAGGCCAGCTGCCCACTGCCTCGAGAAACTAGCAGGATTGGATTATCTGCTTTCCTGCTTACCCTCCGGCCCCACAGTCCTGGGGCTTGAGGCAGAGACCCAGAAGGCATGTGACTGAGAGCGGAACTGCCAGATCACTGGGAGTCCCGGCTTCTACCTCTCTGTCCTCACCAAGCAACCTTCCGGGGGCCGTGCCTGCCACACTCCTATCCATGCGTCAGCACCCCGGCGTCCTCGCCTGCTCCGGGAGTTGTCAGAAGCTAGCCTCAGCCACGTGGTGGGTGTGTGGGGGCGCCTCGCTGTGACGTCAGTGTGCCTTTCCCCAGTTCTCTGTTCATGGTCTTGCTGGCTTTCAGACTCTCGTGAAGCTTCTGCCAACCCCTGACCTGTTTTTCTCTTTCATCGCAGGCCCCTGGTTTGGGCCTCGCAGGAGGGACCGTCTCAAGTCCGCGCTGTCTCCTCCCCAGCCTGCTTCACACCTTCCTTCGCTGCCTGGACCCTAGGAGCTCTGGTCTGTGATGCAGGCATCGCCTGCTCCTGAGAACATCTGAACATCACCACCCTCAGCAACTCAGCCCAGACCCATCCAGCTCTCACCCCGATTAAGAGCCTTCCGGTTTGTACCTACGTGCTCATGAGGCTGTTACCCAGCTGACAGAAGTTACATCGTTCCCTGGGAGAATCTAACCCAGAAGGAAATCTCCCCTGTAACTTCAGAACCGTCTTATATAACTGGGTGTTTGGATCTGCACCCATGTCCAGCATTACAGGTGGTGGTTCTGTCTCTAGTCTGAGGACGTCTCTACAATCTTGTCTCTAAGCAGGTGATAAGCAGCAGACTTAGACTTCCTTAGACTGCCCCACGTTCTGGACTTGTCTCCTTCCTTCCTGAGGGTATCTCTCCAACAAACAGTGCTGGGAAACTGATGTCCACACGCAAAAGAATGAAGCTGGACCCTTATCTTAATACAACATATGAAAAGGAACTTGAAATGGATCAAAGACCTGAAGGTAAGACCTCACACTATAAAATCTTAGAGAAGAAAATCTGGAAGAAAACGCCATAGCACTGGATTTGGCACTGATTTTTTGCCATGACACCAAAAGCACGGGTGACAAAAAAAAGAGATAAATTGGACTTTGTCAAAATTAAAACCTTCTGTGCATCCAAGGACACAATCAAAAGAGTGAACAGGTAACCTCAGGAATGGGGAAAAATACTCAAAAAACATATACCTGATGGGGGTTAACACACAGAACATACAAAGGACTCCTAAAACTCAACAGCAAGGAAAAATACTTTCAAATGGGCAAAGGACAGGAATAGGCATTTCTCCAAAAAAGACACGCACATGGAACAAACAAAAAGATGCTCAACATCCCTGATCACGAGGGAAACGCAAATGAAAACCACAAACAAGTATGACTTCACACCCATTAGGATGGCTGCTACAAAACAAAACAAGACAGAGACGATAACGTGTGCTGATGAGAAGGCAGTGAGACGGCAGCCCGCCTGAGCTACTGGTGGGAGTGTGCATACAGTGGCGCCGCCTCCATGGAGAACACGACGGTGGCCTTTCAACAAACAGAACAACACGACCCAGCAACGCATTCACCCAAGAGAACCGAAAGAGGGTCTCACAGAGACATCTGCGCACCGTGATCACAGCAGCAACACGCACCCCAGGTAAAACATGGAGGCACCTTGCGTCCATTGATGGGTGGGTGGGAGACCAAGTGTGGTCCACACACGCAGTGTGCTCTGATTCGCCTTTCAAAGGAAGGGCGTTCTGACACCTGCTGCCACACAGAGGAATCTGGAGGACCCTACGCAGTGAAAGCAGCCAGTCACACAGGGAGGAGCGCTGCACAGCCCACTCATATGAGGTCCGAGAGGACGCGTGTCCGTGGAGACAGGAAGCAGTGAAAGCGGCCAGTCACACAGGGACAAGCTCTGCACGGCCCACTCATATGAGGTCCGAGAGGACGCGTGTCCGTGGAGACAGGAAGCAGTGAAAGCGGCCAGTCACACAGGGACAAGCTCTGCACGGCCCATTCATATGAGGTCCGAGAGGCCGTGGTCTGTGGAGACAGGAAGCAGTGATGGGGCGGGGGTGCAGGAGGGGTAGCGCCTAATGGGGGCGGGTTTTCAGTTTTGTCAGACAGATGCATTCTGGAGATGATGGTGATGATGGCGGTTACATGTTTTGAATGTACTTAATGTCACTGGAGAATTTCACGGACTGTGTAGTCCACGGGGTCACAAGAAGTCGGATGCGACTGAGCGACTTTCACTAATGTCACTGAACTGGACATTTCAAGTGATTAAGATGACGAATTTTATGTCCTGTGCAGTTTATCACAAAAAAATTTCGGAAAGATGATAAACCACCACGTTTATTTGAAAAACATGCTGTGCCCCTTGGTCGTAACTCACGGCTGTGTGCGCAGCTCTGTGCTCCTTAGGCTGGGCGCCTGACACTAACCAACGCGGCTTCTCAATACTCGTACTTACTTTCTCAAGTTCATACTGTGAGTAACGGGACCCTTATCAAGTGACTTATTTCATTTAAAATTACTGAATTAATAGATCCTCATTATCAAAAACAGAAAATGTGTAAGAGCAGAAACGGGGAAAGTATGATGAGCTGTAATTCTGTCTCCCACAGGCCATCTGTCATGGTTTGGAACCACACACACTCCAAGACCGTTCTCACACACACAGATACATTTCTTTTACTCACCAAAAAAGCAATCAGCTTGTATAAACTGCATTGTAACCTGCCTTTTTTATTTCATAATATATCATGGCAGATTTTCTTTGCTAATCAATAAAATTTTATTAGTTTTGTCCAAGCCCTCCCTGTATAATTTTCTGAGCTAATCTCCTATTGTTTGAATTGATGAGTTCATATTTGGAAGGTATTTAGGACAGCGTCTGGCACTTGATAAATGCTATATAAATAATTTCAAGTGTTTTAAACAGCCACGAGAATATGGGAGAAACTGGCAAATCCCGTGTCATAAAGGAAGGTTTTTTAACACTCATTTCTCGGAAAACTGAAAATCAGGTTCACGAAAACGGAGGAAGCTAAGAGAACTGAATATCGTGGGTGACTCAACGGCCCCTGCAAAGCCAGCTTCTCACTGGGTTGCCCTCCCGGCCCCACGCCTTTGTCCTCCACAGTCACCTCCATCTTCTTTCAGCGGACACCGCCCAGCCTCCTGGCTGCTGTCCCCACGTCTGCCTGGTCCATTGGCCCGCGCACAGCACACGGCTCGGTCACTCAAACTCGTGCCCACCTCCCCCTTCCAGCCCAGCTCCTCCGGGGCTCCCTCACTCTGGCCCGCTGGCGCCTGACCGGCCCCCCAGTCCCCTGACTTTGGGCTCTGCCACTGCCCTTGTGGGCGCCTGGACGGGTGTGGTCCCCGTTGGGTCCCTGCTCACCAGGCTTCCTTTGCCCCCGAGGCCCCGGCTCCCGGACCCCTTCTCCCAGCGGGGCAGGACCCAGCGAGGTCTTCCCAGAATAGACCCCCAACCACATTCTGCCTTTCGTCTGCAGAAAAGCTGTAGTCAAAAAATAAATTCAATCAGAGACGTGAGAAGATGCACAAGGAAGGAAAACTATCAAGCAAGAGAAAATAACAACAGTTGAGCCACTAAACAAAGTCAAGGACCTTTATTTCCTCCTCAAGGACCACAGATACTATTCTGAGCCGTGTCCTTTGAACTGTTTTGCAGACATCGAAACCCACACCAGGTGGGAGACATTAACTGTATGCTGCCCACAAGCAGGTAGACCCCAGACTGGTTGGAACCGGAAGGCTGATGATGCTGACCAATCAGAAGACGCGCTGACCACGCCCTGCCCCTGAGCACTTCGGACTCCTCCCTGTGCCCTCCAGCGGGGACACACAGTCTTGAGGGCCTAGCCCGTGGCGGCCCCTCTGCCTGGCAAAGCAATACAGCCACTCTTTCCTACTTCACCTGAAACTCCGCATTTCAGTGAGCACAGGTGCACAGAGGCGAACGAGTGAACAGTGAGTGATAATCGCTCGGAAGCGTCCGACTCTTTGTGACCCCCTGGACTGTAGCCCGCCGGCTCCTCTGTCCATAGGACTCTCCAGGCAAGAGTACTGGAGTGGGCTGCCATTCCCTTCTCCAGGGGATCTTCCCAACCCAGGGATTGAACCCGGGTCTCCTGCATTGGAGGCAGATGCCAAGGGCACCTTAAATGGCCCCCATGGCTGCCAGCCTGTCCTCCAGAGAGACCGAGTTTCCGGGGGTGGTCCTGTGTCTCCTCCTGCCGCCAGTGCTGTCAGTCTTTTAACCCTGGGCCTCTGTGATGGTGCAAGCTAGAGCCTCAGGTCTGACGTGATCTCAGGAGTGACCAGCGTCATAGAGTGGGGGAAACAGGAGCCGCGTCCATCCCGGGCAGATATTAGCAGCTGACATCACCCTGGCCAACCCCCCTGGCACCCTCTTCACAAATCCAGATGCCGTCCTCCGTTTTCAGCTCCTCTGCGCCGCCTCCTCCCACATCTGTCCTGTGTTCAGACACCTCCGGGTCCTCCCAAGTGCGTCCACTCCAGAATCTGTCCAGCGTGCTGGCTCCTGGCGGGCCTGGCTCACAGCGTCATCAGGGCCTCCCTGGCCCCAGAAATGCAAACCCCGCAGCAAAGCAAATACTATAATAAACAGAGTCACATGAATTCTTTGGTTTCCCAGTGCTTATAAAGCTTGTGTTTGCACCATACTGCAGCCTATAAAGTGTGAAATTGCATTATGTCTAAAAAAACACACAGCTTAATATAAAAATACTTGACTGCTAGAATACGTAGCCATCATCTAAGCTTTCACAAAGTTCATCCAAGTTCCCTGATTGCCGATCTCTGTAACAGACATGATGATAACACAAGAGCTTGAAACACCAGGACAAATATCAAAACGTGACGCAGGGACACGGAGGGCGCAAAGGCTGCTGGGAAACAATAGCGCCAGGAAAGCTGCTCCACGCAGAGGCACCACAAGCCTTCAATTTGCAAAAAAAAAAAAAAGCAAGCAGATCTCAGAAGCGCAGTCAAGTGAAGCTCCATGAACCGCCTACCTGTGTCCTGGCCGTCTCCTCCCAGGCGGGCACCCACAGCTCCATGGAGTGGATATGCTTGCAGTTTTCTGAGGAAAGACACACAGGAGATGAACTCAGCATCTTGCAAGTCTCACAGCATGTTTTCTCTGTCCTTGCTCCTATTTTTTTTTTTTTTTCTGCCCGGGCTCAGACTTCTAAGCTGGAAAATCACTTTCCTTTAAAATGTTGGAGGTGTTACTCTATTTCTCCCAGCTTTCAAGACAGGGGTGATGTCCAAAGCTGCTGCAGGTCTGAAACCAGCTTTGTTTTACCTGGGGAATGTAGGATTTCCCCTGTCCCTGGTCCTGAAGTTTCATGGCACTTTGCGGCCTCTTCACTCCACAAACATACTCCAGGTTCTGGGACATTTTCCTGAATCATATCTTTGCTTAACTCCTCCCCATTGTCTAGTCTATATTTTAGAATTCTTATTGGGTTTTTTTTTTTAAACGTGGACCATTTTTGAAGTCTTTATTGGATGTTAAAACACTGCTTCTGTTTTGTGTCTTCACCCTTTGGCCATGAGGCATGTGGGATTTTAGTTCCCCAACCTGGGCTGGAACCGGCAACCCCTGTGCTGACAACGTGGAGTCTCAACCAGCGGACCACTAGGGAAGCCCTGAAAACTTACTGATGTCTAACAACCCTTTCCTTAGTTTCTCTCTCATTTTTCTATCCTCAGGGGTGCTTTCTTCAACCTTAGCTTCCGACCTTGTGTTTCTCATCTCAGCCATTTACCTTGCAAGGTCTTTGCTCTAAATGCCTGGAAAGCCCACATCGTGTTTATGTTTCAAGGGCATAGTCTCTCTCTCTGAGGACAGTTTCAGTGGCCTTGCTGACTTTGTCTCTCTCCACGCCATCCTTGTCCCACAAGCCTCGTCTCGGCAGCTGTGTTTTGTTCTGTCTTTGCGGCAGCTGCCGTAACAGCGTCTCTATCGTGTAGCCACAGGCTTTTCCAGGAGCCCCGTGAGCTTGGCCATGGTCTCCTCACTAGGAGTGGGCGCTGAAGAGCTGTGAGCAGGGCTCAGACACGCTCACCTCATCCTGGGGAGTCGCCAGAGCTCCTGCTGCTGAGCCCAACTCCCCGGAGGAGGACAAGGTGTGTCCACTCCCCTAAGGGGACCGGGGCCCATGCTGCGTGCCCAGGGGGGCTGGGGTCTCAGCAGAAGGCAGACGCCTGCCCACCCCCACCCCGCCTCCACTTCTAGGTAGAGAAAGGGCATCTAGCCCCCTCTGCCAGGGTAAGGAGCTGTGAAAGCTGAGCCTACCCCCTGTCTTCAGCCAACTCCACCCCTGCCTGGCCGCAGGCAACCACACAACTGACCGACGCTGGCTCTGCCTGCTGCAGGCTGGGGCCACTCCTGCTCTGACTCCTCCAGGTCAGGACTGTGTGGCCCTGCCGCCCCCAAATCCTCCCGTTTCTTCTCATGTGATTGCTATTCCTGTTGCCTGCCTTTATAAACAAAGCCCCCTCGGGGCTTCCCTGGTGGCTCAGATGGTAAAGAATCTGCCTGAAACGCGGGAGACCTGGGTTCAATTCCTGGATTGGGAAGATCCCTTGGAGGAGGGTATGGCAACCCATTCCAGTATTCTTGCCTGGAGAACCCCATGGACAGAGGAGCCTGGTGGGCTACAGTCCATGGGTCACAAACAGTCGGACACGGCTAAGCGACTGTCACTTTCACTCTTTCACTTAGTCGTCTGTGAGTGGGTGTGGGAGGAAGCACTTGAGAATCTGTGCACTCAACCTCTATCTACTAGTCTGAGCATCTTTGGGGGGTGTTTATCAGCGTCTTGTCTCTACCCCCACTTTCTGTGACTTTTTTTAGGTTCTTTTCTTATTGCTCCATGGAACTGTTTCTCATTACTTCAATACTGTTAATAAGACGCTTGGTCCTTGGAGGAAAAGCTATGACAAACCTAGACAGCATATTAAAAAGCAGAGACATTACTTTGCCAACAAAGGTCCATCTAGTCAAGGCTATGGTTTTCCCAGTAGTCATGTATGGATGTGAGAGTTGAACTATAAAGCAAGCTGAGTGCTGAAGAATTGATGCTTTTGAACTGTGGTGTTAGAGAAGACTCTTGAGAGTCCCTTGGACTGCAAGGAGATGCAACCAGTCCATCCTAAAGGAGGTCAGTCCTAAATATTCATTGGAAGGACTGATGCTGAAGCTGAAGCTGAAACTCCAATACTTTGGCCACCTGATGCGAAGAACTGACTCACTGGAAAAGACCCTGATGCTGGGAAAGATTGAAGGCAGGAGAAGGGGATGACAGAGGATGAGATGGTTGGATGGCATCAGCGACTCGATGGACATGAGTTTGGGTAAACTCCAGGAGTCAGTGATGGACAGGGAAGCCTGGCGTGCTGCAGTCCATGGGGCCGCAAAAAGTTGAACTCGACTGAGCTACTAAACTTGAACTGAATAAGAACTTCCCCCCAAGATGGAACAGTTTCTGTCTGCCCCAAACATTCTCTCTGGTGCTTCGAAGCGCTCGGTGTCCCCCACCCTCCATGGAGCAGGGTGTCCCCTTGCTCTGGGCACAGAAGCTGTGTCCGGGTCCAGGCGAGTCTCGTGTGCAAAGCTTCACGTGGTTCCATCTGGGGCACCAGCTGTGCACTGCCCCTCCGCAACTCTGCTCTCCAGCCCCCAGCCTCTGTGGTCTCTGATGTCCATGGAAGCCTCATTTACACCCCTGCATCCCCACCAGGGTCTGGTTCACGATGCAAACTCCTCTGCACCCTGACCTTGCCTCTGCAGGTGTGTGGGCCCAGCCTCAGCACATCTGCTCCTTGGTCACCTCCACCTCAAAGGGCAGTGGACTGCCGGCTCTCCCAGCCCCTCTGCCAGCTCCCCTCCCCCTGCCCCCCCCATCCAAGGCTGTTCTCACGCAGCTGCCATGCTACTGGGGCAGGAAGGAGCACAGCTCCCCTCTCCCTCGGAAGCATCCTGGAAGGAAACGAGGTCCAATCACATTTTTATCTCTGACTTTTTCTTGCGTAGCCCTTGAGGTCTCTACTCGTAGGAAGGCAGGCATGTGGGAATGTCTATCGGTCAGCGATTACAAAACAACACGGTGTAACAAAGACCCCCAGCCACATACAGCGAACCTGGTTCAGCTCGCAGCCCTGCCAGGTTCTGCTCTGCTGACCCAGACCAGGCTCTGCTCCCAGTTCCAGTCCCACCTGGCATCTGGGAGGCAGTGGTGGCCACCAGGCCAATGCTCCTCAGTGCCCGGCGCCTGGGCTGCACCCCAAGCTGGGGGCCTGTACCCACCTCTCCTGGGCTGGTGCCCGTCTGCAGTGCCCGTGGTCTGCACGGTTCCCACGCTCAGCAGGCTCTCAAGGTGGCCGCAGGAGGCTCCAGCCAGACTGAACAAGCCCTGCGGGTCTCACACCTGCCGATGTGCCTGAGCCTGGACACATGGGCTTCCGTGACCTAGGACGTGCACAGGAGGGGAGGGCTGAGGCCTTCAGTGCCGTCCGCCTGCTAGGGGTGCTGAAGGGATGACTCCGCGCAGCTGGCTGCCTCAGGACTTCCCGCCCATTTGGTGCCCACGGTGCCCTGGGGGTCCTCGCCTGCCAGGCTGTGCCTTCAGCACCATCTCCTGGGGCAATGGGCGGATCCCTCCTCTCACTGGAGCCCCCACCCCGGCTCCGCCTTCCTCTGGGGACGAGCCCTCCTGGTCTAGGCTCTTCCCTTGGTGGGTGGACGCACGTTGCTGACATGCGGCCCTGAGCCTGGTGACTCTCGGCTACCTCTCAGGGAAATGGGGGCCACCCTGCCCGGGGTGCGCCAGAAGGTGGAGGGGTCCCTTCTACACCCCTAGAAAGCCCCTCTTTCCACCTGGCTCCACTCTTTCTGACTGGCAGGGGAATCCCTTTTTGGGGGGTTTGCTTCACTTTCGTTCCCTTACGCCTCTGGGCCCCTACGGAGCCAGGTGTGGATCCTCCCAGAGTCCATTCTGCAAAACGAGGAGGGGGCCGGGGGCTCCAAACACAGGAAGGAATGGCTCAGATTGACCTGAGACTTTACCTTGAAGCCACACTACACACCCACCCCAAGCTGCAGCTCATGTGGCTGCCCCAGTTTCGCCCCTCACCCCCTGCCTGACCTTCCTCCTCCTCCAGCCTCAGTCTCCTCCACAGGCGGGAACCAGGGCAGCGGGCTGGCCACATCTAGGAAGAGGCAGCCCCCTCCCTGGAAGGAGCCATGCAGGCCCTCAAGAGCCCCGACCAGTACCCGGAGGAAATCCTCGTGCCTCCAGCTGTCTCTGGGGCAGATGTGGGGTCTGCCTGCAGTGTCCATACCCACGCCGGGAACTCCCCTCTAACTGACCCGCCTGCTGGCCAGATGTGGGGGCCCCTGCGTTGTTGCCCCCTGGCTGGAGCGCTCCTCAGCTTGGAGTTCCACCTGGGCACCCTTCGTCTAACCCCTCTGGACGGGGCACTCCCCCCTCCAGCTGCCTCAGAGCCTTCCATCTGGGCCCTCAAAATGCCCCCCAGTCCAGAACTCTGCCCTCTGCCCCTTCCCCCAGCGGGGACCCTCAGCCGAACCCCAGGCCCCCGCCACGCCTGCGCCGCCTCCCGGACCTGCCGCCATCTTTTCCAGCTCTGATCCATCCCCAGCCACCCGCCCCAATCAGGGGACAGACGGCGTGCTGCCCAGGGAACTGTGGTTGGCCAGACACTTAGGTTTTGGTGTTTACTTTTTTAAAGGGCCTCGGATGGGAGTTGCTCACTGTTGCTCAGGGCCCAGCGTGTTCCCAAGGACCCACGTTGGGCCCCCACGCATCACGTGTCCTCAATTTCCTCTTTGCCCTCAGCCCTTCAACCCCGCTGCCCACACCCCGTCCCCTCCCCAGCCCTCTTCACGGGCCTGCACGCGTTTTTAGATTTTATAAACCGTGTGCTCTAATAAGTCTGCCTCTCCGCTCTCTGCCCGTCATCACGGCGTGTACGATATGCCCACCCAGCTGCGTGCATTTGGTTCTCGGCTCCACATGGCTCTGCAGGTCAGCGCAGCCACGACCCGGGCTGAGCCAGAGTGCGGGGAGTCAGCAGGTCCCGGCTGCACCTGATGCAGGAGGAGCTAGAGGTCCGAGGTAGCTAGGTCTGGGATCAGGGAACACGGCGGCTGCAGGGATGAGCTAAAGGCACAAGAGAGCTGCTGGGAGGCCCGTCCAGGTGGACGTGGCAGCCAGGAGGAACAGGGCAGGAGGGATGGTGAAGACGTGGCCGGCGCAGCTGCAGAGTCGTGAGAAACGGAGAGGAGCAGGCCAGAGAGTGTAGCAAGGGTTGGTCCACGGGAAGGTCCAGGGAAGTAGCGGTGCGGGCAGGGAGTCCAGGGGAGCCGGGAGGGAAGTCGGCCACCACTGCGAGGACGGCGGGCAGCACTGTCCCCAGGTTGGGGGGAGGGTCCTCTCTGGAGGCTGTGCTTCATGAAGTGACGTGCATCCCTGGAGAACGTCTGAGAGGTCCGGGGGCTTTTCTGATGGGCATGGCGTGGGGAGAGGGCAGCTGGCTGCTGTCGGGGGTGGGGCCTGCTCAGCTAAGGGGCTGGAACCCTGGGCTCCCCGCCACCCCCGACAGGAAGCTGCCCCACTTCCCCGGGCTCACAGAGGCGGAAACTGGCTGACAGTTACTGAAAACTGGAAGCGAGCCTTTTCCCACAGAAAGACAGGGTGTGTCTGCACGGCTGAAAGTGCGCTGAACACAGCGGGTGTGCGCTCCGGCCTCCGCTTCCCGCATTTCTAGAGGAAATGGCTCCAACCTTCCCCTCGAATCCCCACTTCCGCACGACCGAGGGCCGTCCGCTGACGTCACGCGTTCGGGGCGCACGCAGGCGTCGACGGCGTGATGACGTCTGGCCCTTGCCGCGCACACGCGTGCGGGGCCCCGAGGGGCGCGGGGGGCGCGCTGCGGTGCGGCTTACCGCGCTGTGACGACGCAGCTCCCGGGAGGCGCGGAGGCGGAGCAGAGGCCGGGTGGCGGGAGTCGGGAACTCGCGCGCGGCGCCCGGGCGCCCGGGGCTGGGGCCGGCGGGCGCGCTCAGCGGGACCGGGCTGACGCCGCGGCAGGGAGGCCGCCCCGAGGCGAGGCGAGGCCCGCCCCGCCACAGGCCTCCGCTCGCGGGCCGGGCCGGGCCGCCGGTCTGCTGGCTCCCGGGCTGCCGCTCGGGCCCCGGGTGGTCGCCCTCCGCGTCCGCTTCTCTGGCGCCGGCCTCTCCCAGAGCGGCTCCGGGTTCTCGGCTCCGCCGCGTGGTTCAGAGCCGCCCTGCCTGTCGTCTGCGGGTCTGTGTGGCGTCCAGGCCGCTCCCCTGTCCCGCTGCAGCAGGACCGCCGGGCGCGTCCTGAGGGCGACCGGCGGCGGAAGCGGTGTGGCCGGCATCTTTCCTGCTCACAGTCTGGTAGGAAATACAACGTTTCCTCCGTCCTTCTCATCACAAGGTGTCTGACCCACCCTCAGGGCCAGCGCTGCACTTGTGCGGCTCAGACGATGGCAGGTGTCGGCAGCACTGACTCTGTGGTGGTCCGGATGGCTTCTCGCTGCTTCCCCCGATTAACATTCTCTGTGCGCGTTTCCCGACCTGGACACTGAGCGCTTTTCCTCCCGACACCCTGGTTTCTGATCACTGTCTCACCCTCGGGGCGCCCTTTTGCCGCATCCTGTAACTTCGTATGTAGAGCGTTTTCCTTTAATTCGAGGAATTTCGAGATTTGCGTTAATTCAAAGGGTGATTTCAGTTCAGTTCAGTCGCTCAGTCGTGTCCGACTCTTTGCGACCCCATGAATCACAGCACGCCAGGCCTCCCTGTCCATTCCCAGGAGTGGAAAGCTAATCTTTTATTTCAGAGATGCAAATGGACCACGAGGTTCAGAGGTTTCTTTCTATTGAGCGTGATAAGTCTCATCACGTGAGTGGAGGGCAGGGGCTTCCTTCTGTTCTTTCTGGTGATTGTCAGTCTTTTAAGTTTTAATTCTGGAGAATTGTGGTCACTGTTTCTTCAAATATTCCTTCTCCATCAGCTGTGTTCCTTCTGAGCCCTGAGAGGCAGCCTGAGGCCAGCCTTCGCCCCATGCTTCCCGTCCTTACAGCTTACCTGCTGCCTCCCCTGGGGCCCTGCCCCTCCTACTCAACATCTCTCCTTTTCAGTTCAGTTCAGTTGCTCAGTCCTGTCTGACTCTTTGCGACTCCATGGACTGCAGCACTCCAGCCTTCTCTGTCCATCACCAACTCCGGGAACTTGCTCAAACTCATGTCCATCAAGTCGGTGATGCCATCGAACCATCTCATCCTCTGTCGTCCCCTTCTCCTCCCACCTTCAATCTTTCCCAGCATCAGGGTCTTTTCCAATGAGTCAGTTATTCCCATCAGGTGGCCAAAGGATTGGAGTTTCAGCTTCAACATCAGTCCTTCCAATGAATATTCAGGACTGATTTCCTTTAGGACAGACTGGTTTGATCTCTTTGCAGTCCAAGGGACTCTGAAGAGTCTTCTCCAACACCACAGCTCAGAAGCATTAATTCATCGGCGCTCAGCTTTCTTTATAACTCAACTCTCACATCCATACATGACCACTGGAAAAACCATAACTTTGATTAGATGGACCTTTTGGGCAAAGTAATGTCTCTGCTTTTTAATATGCTGTCCAGGTTGGTCACAGCTTTTCTTTCAAGGAGCAAGCATCTTTTAATTTCATGGCTGCAGTCATCATCTGCAGTGATTTTGGAGCCCCTCAAAATAAAGTCTGTCACTGTTTCCGTTTCCCCATCTATTTGCCGTGAAGTGATGGAACTGGATGCCATGATCTTAGTTTTTTAAATGTTGAGTTTTAAGCCAACTTTTTCACTCTCTGCTTTCACTTTCATCAAGAGGCTCAGAATGGCCATCATCAAAAAACCCACAAACAATAATTTCTGGAGAGGGTGTGGAGAAAAACGGACCCTCTTGCACTGCTGGTGGGAATGTAAATTGGTACAGCCACTATGGAAGACAGAATGGAGATTCCTTTAAAAACGAGGAATAAAACCACCATATGACCCAGCAATCCTACTACTAGGCATATACCCTGTTGTTGTTCAGTCACCAAGTTGTGTCCAAGTCTCTGCGACCCCATGGACTGCAGCGTGACAGGCCTCCCTGAGGAAACCAAAATTAAAAAAGACACATGTAGCCACGACGCAGAAGCAACCTAGATGTGCACTGGCAGATGAATGGATAAAAAAGCAGTGGCATATAAACAGGGGAATATTACTCAGCCATAGGAAAGAACACCTCTGAGTCAGTTCTAACAAGGTGGATGAACCTAGAGACTTTTACACAGAGTGATTTAAGTCAGAAAGAGAGAAACAAATATCATATATTAACGCCTAATATGGAATCTAGAGATGGTACTGATGAACATTTGCAGGGCAGCAGTAGAGACAGAGAAAGAACAAACTTATGGCCATGGCTGGGGAAGGAAGGAGAGGCTGGGACAGATGGAGAGAATAGAATGGAAGCTTACGCTACCATATGTAAAATAAGACAGTCGGTGGGAGTTTGCAGGATGACTCAGGAAACTCAACTCAGAGCTCTGTGATAACCCAGAGGGGTGGGAGGGAGGTTCAAGAGGGAGGGGACATATATATACCATGGCTGATTCATGTTGATGTACGGCAGAAAGCAACACAATATTGTAAAGCAATTATCCTTCAACGAAAAATAATTTTTTAAAAAAAGTAAATACACTGGAAACACTCTCCTTAAATCCAAGATAAACACTCTTCTGCCAATGACTCAGTCCTGCGTTGACCGAGAAGACGTCCCCTTTCAGACCAACAGAGGCCGGGTGGGGATGATAACCAACCAGAGCCCTGGGCAAGAATGGTGACTGTGGGTTTGAAGCCTGGTTCCAGCACTTCCTGGCATGTGAGTGAGTGAGCAGGTCCTGACCCTTCTGGACCTTGGTTTCCCACCTGACTTCCTGACCCACGTAAAGCTCTGCAGAGGGTGCTGATCCAAGTCAGCTGTGACCCTCAGGTTCTCCAGCACCTGCCCTGGCCAACACCGAGTGCCTCAGGGCACAGTCAGACCACTGGGAGCATCAGCCACTCAGCAGAAGCACTCACACTGTCCACCCTGTGATATCCTGTGGCCTGAGTTGGTCGAGGCCTCGACAGGCGCATGAAGAGCTCGACATACACACGTCAGCGTCCCAGCCCCAAGCCTGTGGTGATCCAGCCGACCCGCCGTGGGCCTGTTTGCTCACCGAGTGACCCCATGAGCCCTGTCATCCACACTGGAGATGAGCGATGAGCCAGTGTGCTAGGGGGTATGCCTCCAGAGGCTACTGGGGCAGCCAGACCCAGGCCCCTAAAGTCCACATCGCAGTGAACGGTAACCGGCAGGCAGTCAAGGTGGGGGCCCCTAAGTTCCCTCCCCATTTTCCCAAGGTGATTTAGCCTGCAAGGACCCCGTCCAGGCCCTCAGCCTGTCCCACAGGACACAAGCCCTGGAGGTCCTGTAACCTGTGGTCTGAGGGGCCTACTTCTGGACACTGGTCACTCAGGAGGCACTGAGAAGCTGTAGGACAATGAACCACCAGCAGGAAGTCTCTGGGCTGTGACGGGAGGAGGAGGGGATGTGCCAGCCTGAGATTCAGGACGTCAGAGGGGACGTGGTCTCGGCAGGGCAGCCCAGGGGAGCAGGGGTGGCGGGGGACAGAGTGGGAGTCAGGCCACTTCTCCCACCTCCCCAGCCTCCAGTCTCCCCAGCATCGCCCATTGCTGACCCTGCGGGGAGCAGGAGAGCCAGGAGACGCGGTCTGTGAGACAGCACTGAGCAGGGGAAGGACCTCAGGGCTGTCCCCACTCTGAATCTCACGGTAGGGCAGGGTTGGCCCAGGCAGGCGTCAGTCGCAGTGAGTGGAAGTGACCAACAAGGGGTGTCATGTTTGGGAGTTGCTCTAGGGGGGCCATGCTTCTAGGTGGGCTCAGTGGTAAAGAATTTGCTTGCCAATGCAAGAGATGTGGGTTCAGTCCCTGGGTTGGGAAGATCCCCTGGAGGGTCATGGAGGGCATGGAATCCCACTCCAATGTTCTTGCCGGGAGAATCTCATGGACAGAGGAGCCTGGTGGGCTACAGTCTATGGGGTTGGCATGGAATCCCACTCCAGTGTTCTTGCCGGGAGAATCTCGTGGACAGAGGAGCCTGGTGGGCTATAGTCTATGGGGTTGGCATGGAATCCCACTCCAATGTTCTTGCCGGGAGAATCTCATGGACAGAGGAGCCTGGTGGGCTACAGTCTATGGGGTTGCAAAAAGTCAGACACAACTGAGCAACTAACCAACAGCAAATAGCAACTAGCCAGGGCTGGCTGGTTTCAAGGTCCAGCAGGAGACAGAGCAGGAGTGGGTAACCCGAGTCAGAAGCCGGAGAGGAAGAGACTTGGGGGTCTCCCAGGGGTGCAGCTCGGCCCTATTTTCAACCTCTGTGCGTGAGATGGAGCATGAACTGCGCATGGGGAGCTGGGGCAGTGCGGGCAGGGGTGGGGGTGGCAGAGGTGAGCTCCCCATGTCCAGGTTCCGAGGTGCAGCCTCCACTGGCCCAGGCTCTGCAACACCAGGGTCGCAGACAGCAGTGTCCTTAAGACACCAGAGAGCAAGCCGGGGCAGGGTGGATGGCCCTAATGCCCATCCTGACATCTCTCCCTCTCACGAAGCCAGGCTGGTGGGCAGTCGGGGGTGGTGAGGGTGAGACACGCAGAGACAGTGACGTCCGGCCAGTTTCATCACGTTCTACCTCCTTACATCTAGTTTATATTCAGTGTATGGCGACAGATACCAAATTCCCAAGTACTTCAGTGATAACACTTCCTTAAAAAATACACTAGTTGAAGTAACAAGAGCGAATTTAAAATAACACACTACATACAGGAACGTGGAAAGCCTTCAAAGTTGGCACAGGAATGACCAGAGGTCAGGACTGAGTGTGTGAATGTCCATCCAGACATCTCTGCACGGGGTGGGCTAAGCTGTGGAAGCTGGCCCCTGACCAGGCAGGAGGACCTCTCCACCCTGCAGAACAGACACAACAAACGCAGCAGCTGCGCAGTCAGCGAGGCGCCTCTAAAGGGGTGTTCCGAGACGGACGCATCACTTCACCTGCGTGGGGAGGAGACCGCGAGCCCCACCGGAAGTCAGAAAAGCGGCCACAGGAGAGACCCAGGGAAACCCAAGGAAAGAAGAAAAGACAAAGTCCACACACAGAGAATAATGAAATGGTTTTAAAAGGTGAAAAACCAGTATTTGTTTTTTTTATAAAAAATACACAAAACACTGGGAAGACTAAGAAAGAGAAGATATATGTGCTACAAAAGCGATTCATGAGCTGCAACACACAAGTAGATGTCATAAGCAAAACGATGGTGCCCTTACTACTAAAAAGCCCCAGGCACAGACAGTTTTACAGATAAATTTTCTAAACTTCTTCATAAGAACACTCCAGAATATTTCTTTAAAAGAGGACAATTTTGAAATTAATTTTTGGAAGCTAATATTACCTTATATTCAGAACTGGTAAAGTCAACACAAGAAAACACATCTAGGTTATTTCCCCTTCATGTAAAATATCCTAAATAGCACAGGAACAAACCAAATGCAAAATGTCTTACAAGAGAAAACCTATGACTAGATGTACTTTACCCCACCAATGCAAAGATAATTTTCTACACGAAATAATTCACTGCATTTTTAGGCTACAGAAGATAAAAAAAATGACTACCTTAATGATTGCACGAAATTGTACTTGGCAGACACAGAGAATTTCAGTACATTCTTAAGAACTCTCAGAAAAATAGAATGGCAAGGAATAATGATGAACTTGATAAAGCCTACATACTCAATGCATGCCTCTCTAAGAAAATGAGAGATCAGGCAAACCCAAAATTAGCCAAGGGTGCAGAAGAGGTGAGCCACACAGTCAGCAAGTGTGATCTGACGGACACGCGTGGACCCTGCTACCACCGTGTGCGTGTGAGAGCAGATCCACACACTTCACCAGGTTGACAACAACAGCAAATTCTGAGGAACTGGTTTACTACAGGCCACATTCTCCAGCAGGGAATCGGGTTACAATCCACAGTGGAAACTGACTGTAGTCAGCGTCTCAGTGTGGGTGTCCACTTGCTTTGCTCTCAAAGGTGCCCAATGTGTCCAAGTCTCCTTCTGACTTAGACTCCCACTAGAAAATGAAGTGATGCTTTGCTTTCTAAAAAAAAAAAAATAACTGCCAACTTAGCAAAAAAGGTTAGGAAAATATCCCTTCAAAGTGAAGGACCAAAAAAAGACATTTTTCAGGCAAACAAGCTGAGAGAGTAACTCACAAGAACCTGAAGCCAAAGAAACACAGGAAGAAGAGAAAAATGATTCCAGTTGCAGGCGTGGAGATTCAGGAAGGAAAGAATGCAGGAAAGGGAAACAAATGGAAAAATGTAAAAATAATGATTATTTAAGACTAAACAAGTAATGCCGTCTTGTCGAGTCTATAATAGAGACCTAGAGTGCAGAGTTCATTACAGCAATTAACAACAGCCCACAAAGCACAAGTGGGAGACTGGAGCTGAACTGCATGGTTTGAAAACTGGTACGAATACTTGTATCAAGTAGACAGTAATCAGTGGAGGGTCTGTATTTTAATCTTTAGAGTCACTGCCAAGAGAATGACACACTGAAGTATACTGTAGAAGTAATAAAGAGATACAGTGGAGAAATTTTTTTAAAAGTGAGTATATAAACAGTGCAGGAGGAGGCAAGGGACAAGAGAACACAGAGAGAGAGTGACAAGAGCAGCTGCATCAGGGATCACATTAAATACACATGGACTAAACAATCCAGGTAAAAGACAAAGGTCACGAGCCTGGGTTTTTAAAGCCTTCTGAGGCCTTTAAGACACACATTTGAGGCGTGTGGGTGATCTGACTGTGACATCTGTCACCCCACTGATCGCAGGGTTGATTCAGCTGGTCTGGCTGGGCAGGTGCATGTCCCCACCCTCCGTCAGCACAGATGTGTGTCCCTCCTGAAGCGTCACTCTCAGTCGAAGATCATGACCACTCCCAACAGAGGAGGACTGGTCTTCCGTCAAGAGGAAGTAGCTGCACTGCCCTGCTAGAGCCCCCAGCAAGCTCTCAAGACACACGTGAGCATATCCCAGCACAAAGCAAACACTAAGTGAAAGAACGGGCACACTCCCAGACGAGGCAGACTTCAGCGCGAGGGGCACTGAGCTGCGTCAGGTGTGATGCTCTGTGAGAGTAAAAGGGACAAATGGTCCAGACAGCAAAACACACCAACGATCGACAGACCAAAAGGAAAGATAGATAGAGAGATGCAGAACCACAGATTTTAACTCTCTCAATAAGTAACAGAACAAGAAAGACATGAAAAAATAGAAGATGTGAACAAAATAATTATCTAACTTGACCTAACTGACATATGTAGCATATTATACCAAACAATTGAAGAAATCTTTAAGTACACAAAAACGTTCGCTAAAATACACCATATGCTGTGCCAAAAGCTGACAGTATGTTCCAAAAATTAATTTGAGATGGAAACATAAAAGGTAACACAATGAAACTCCAAGAAAAAAATATAAGAATATGTTCATGACTTTGAAGTAGACAAAGAATTAAACAGGTTTAATAATTTTAAACAGATTGAAGAGCACTAATAAAAAATATTGACAAATCAGACTTCTATAAAGTTAAAAACTTCTGTTCACCAACAGACGCCACTTACAAAGCCACAAAGAGGGCTTTCCTGGTGGCTCAGTGGTAAAGAATCTGCCTGCCACTGCAGGAGACACGGGTCTGATCCCTGGTCTGGGAAGACCCCACAACAGACAAGCCCATTCACCGCAACTATTGAGCCTGTGCTCTTGAGCCCACACACCGCAGCTATTGAGCCCGGGAGCCACAGCAACCGAAGCCCACGCACCCTAGAGCTCATGCTCCGCAGAAAGAGAAACCACAGTGGTTCCTGCACCACAAGGAAAGGAAGCCTCTGCAAGCTGCAGCCAGAGAAGCCCACATGGCGGCAAGACCCAGTGCAGCCAAGGGGAAAAGCCACAAAGAATATTCCGTCATCACCTGCATCTAACAAAAGGCTTTTCTATGGGACATATAAAGAACTGTTTACAAACATGCACACTCAAAGAGCACAGCCCCAACCCAAGGGAAAAGTGAGGAACTCTCACTTCTCCAAATAGGATATGCAAATGACCATATGATCTACCCGAATCCCTTCCCCCGAAAAAAGCCAGGTATAAAATACACTATTAGGCAAAAATAAATTTTAAAATTAAGAAAATTTAATTTAAAAAATTTAAAAGCACACTTTTGAACACTTCTCAAGGGAAAATCTACACTCTTAGGCTAACGGGGAATGTGTGTATGCTCTGCAGACCACGTACTGTCAGGAGTGATGACGGCACGGCCATGCAGGACAGTGCCCTCACTCTGCAGAGATGCACGAGGAAGAGTCAGGCACCCGTGATTCACTGTGACGCCGTTACCAGATCAGTGGGGGGAGGACAGACTGAGGGGGGACTGATGAACAGACGCCCTGTGAGAACACTTATGTGATTAGAGACGGAAGTTAAAGAAAAATTCACAGGAGGAGCAACCCATGTAGGTGGGGGGTGCATGGGTGTCCACTCTTCCTGTTACTCCTAACATTGAAATTCTCCAAACACAGACAGGAAGCACGGGCAAGGAAGCCATGGGCGTGTGGGGGTGGAGGGGCTGTGGGTCTCTGTGGCCCGCAGCCCCCGACAAGCCACTCCCCCGCGGGCCCTGGCCCAGCTGGCAGGCGTTTGCCGTTCTCTGGGCATTGATGCACCTGGGGTGGAACCTGGTGACACCGTGGGACTCCCCAACCCGGTCTGGGCTGGTCCTTGGGAAACTGCGGGACAAATGGCCTAGCAGCCTAGCTACCTGAGACCACGCCCACCCTCTGTGGCCTCCCGAGGGGCCAGTCCCCTGGGCACCTGTCACCAGCAGTCTCAGATTTGTCCAGACTTTTGTAATCAGTGCAAAAAGAGAACGGCACCATCTGCGTCCCGTCTAAGAGACAACTAGGCTGAGGGAGACTGAGGCACATGCACGCTCTGCAGAAGCGCCGTCCGGAGCCCAGGGCTGGGGCTCTGTGGGGAGCACAAGGCGTGACCTCCATGCTTGACGAAGAAACCGCTTCCAGAGCTAGGACTGAACACCGTCACCTTCACGTCAGCTTAACTCAACCTTCTAACACAACAGTTACTCCAGATTCCAAAACTGTGTCAAGCAACTTGAGCATTTCATTTTTACCCCCTTCAAAATGCACTTTTAATGATTTCTCTCGGAATCAGTAAAGGAAAATACTGCTTCAGAGATTCACATTGTACAAAATGCTGCTTGAGAAAGTGTAGCTTCCATGGTAAGTGCACATACAATAGTATATAAATATTCTAAGTGAGTAACTTCCACCTAACCTTCAAGCTGCATTATATGAATATTGTTTTCATTTTTATTAGTACTCCACTATAACACCTGTGGTGAACAGAACAGTAATTGGAAAATTATAGAGAGACCTATGAGACACTTAGAACTGTGAAGAAGATTCTGGTCTGTCTGCTGGCAAAAAGAAGACAAATAATATTTACTTGATTTTCCCTTTAGTAAGAATTGTCTTAAAAGATACAGAAATAAAACATCACGTATTACTATGGAATACATCTCAAGTGATACATTTAAATAAAATTTTATGCCGTTAAAAATTATATTAGAAAAGAATAAAGGCTAAAAATGACTTGAGCGAGTGCCGCCTACATACTGTTATGAAACAATCAGCCCACAGTGAATACAGAGCAGAGAGCGCCTTCAGAAGACACGAGAGAGTTGCTGAGTGAACAGTGGGTTCAATGAAACCAAGAGACCTCCATTAAGATTTCTTCTTTTAATATATGAAATATTAAGAAAGAAAGGTGGGATACCACAGATAATCAACATCGTAGGAAATAATGACATGAAAAAATTTTGGTAACAAATTTGAAAAGGAGACGGAAGTGTACGCATGTAAGTGAGGCTGGGTCTTTCTAACGAGTGAAGCATAAATCCAGCTGACAGCACAGCATCGTTTATTTGAATGTAAGACACTATTACACGTCTTATAAGAATGGCCTGTGCCCCCCATCTGTCACAGCAGATTTAGAAGTTATCTGGGCAGTGGGCACAGCAGGGCTCATCGGACCCCACGGCCCCTAAGCACTGGAGGGCGTGGTCTCCAAGCACATATCAGAGCTAGAAGAGGCGGCGGTGGGCCCGGGAGGGTGGGCGGTGGGGGCAGGGACCGTGGGGTTCCGGCTGAGGCTCCACACAGGGGGAAGGGGGCAGAGGGCAGAGTTCTGGGCTGCAGGGTGGTTTGGGGGCCCAAATGCTGAACCTGGAAAACCCTTCTGATGGAAGGACTTCAAGCGTCATCTTCACATGTGAAGCAGCTCTGGATGGAGTTCCCGCTGCAGTCAGGCAGGCTGAGCTGGGCAGAGGCTGCTACCCCCGCCGGGCACCGGGCTCGGGGATCTCCCCCCCTAGAGTTGGAGGGGTTGATGAGTATGGGGGTGGGGGCTCCACAGGGTAAGGAAACACCCTGGGGGTCCAGGGGTCCAAGTGCTGGCTCCCCACACTCCCCATCTGGGCATGAGGCCCCGGGGCACCTGGAGCTGGAGCTGGAAGGACTGAGGAGTATGGGAGTGGGGGTCCCACAGGGTAAGGAAACACTCTGGAAGTCCAAGGGCCTGAGGGCTGGTTCCCCACTAGGGGGTCAAAGCTGCAGACGCCCCAGGCCCAGATGGACGGCTCTGAGGCAGCCAGAGTGGGGTACCCCATCCAAGGATGGCTGGCAAAGGGCACCCCGGTAGAACTGCAAGGGTCGGGGAACTCCAGCCAGGGGGCCCTCCAGTCAGGCCAGCAGGCGGGGTCAGTTACATGCTGGGCTCCCCAGAGGTAACAGTAGACACAGGCAGGGTCCACAACTGCCAAGGGGGCCAGGGGTGCACAGCCAACGCCCCACATGGCTGGCTCCCTGCATGCACACGCATCCATCTCAGGGGAGCTGCTCTGCTTCCACGGGCTGACTCCTTGGGGTGCCCCGGAGGCTGCTGGGAACCTGCAGGCAAGCAGACAAGACGGTCAGAGAGGGTTTGGGGGGCTGGAGGAGAGGTCGGGGGTGAGGTGAGGGGAGAGCTGAGCCAACACAGAGGATGAGCAAAGGGTGATACAGGAGTGACCCTGCCCAGCGTGCCTGCGTGGCACCTATCGGCATCAGGCATCCAGCCCCTCGCCCCCACCATGCAGGCCACAGGGGACGGAGACCGCAGAGCCCCAGTGACCACTGGGCGCGCTGGGGGACCTGGGGCCTTCGGGCAGAATCTGCTGGGCAACAGCTTCCCGCGGCACTCCACCCCTTCTCTGGGGCCCCGGCCCCGAGACCCCAGCTGGGGAGGCCGGCCCTGCAGTGGACGGTGCTCGGGGGAGCCAGCCTGGGGGGCGGGGGGACCGGGGTGGGGGGCCCTCTGGCCCCGGGCTGGGCTCCGGGGAGGGCCGGAGGCAGGGGCTGGCTCCAGAGTGGGGTGTGGGGGGAGAAGGCCCCTGGGCTTCTCAGCGGCTGATAGAGGGAGGGGCAGCGGCAGAGCGACCACCTGGCCAGCCTCTCACAACCCCGTCCTCACCTGGCCCTCTGGGGCCGACTCCGTCCAGCAAGGTCCTGCAGCGCGCCCTTCATGCTTAGGCCAGAGCAGCTGAGGTGTCCGAGGAGGTTCAGTCCGGAAAGGTCTCAGGTCCGGGGAGGCTCGGGTCTGAGAAGGTCTCGGCTCCGAGGGGGTTTCGGGTCTGAGGCGGTGCTGCAGCTCAGGCCGAGCCCTGGTCCCCACCCGAGGATGCTGGTCTGAGGCAGGCAGGCCTCTCTTGAGCAGGACCCGGCTGGGCGGGGCTGGAGCCTGGGCCAATGGCAGCCTCCTGGTGATGGGGTCAGCGGTCCCGGAGGCGCTTGATGGGATCACCGGCGCACTTCAGCGAGGGTGTGACTAGACGTGGTGAGGGCTCCGCCGAGAGGGGCCGGGCGCCACCACGTGTGAAGAGGCCTCCTGCCCGGTGGGGGTCCGGGAGGAGCCCTGAGGAGCCTGGCCTTCCCTGACTCTGACAGTTCTCGGCTGTTCGAAGCAGCGGCCCAGCAGGGCTGCAGGAGGCTGGAACCAGCAGCGGCGGCCGCCCCTCTCAGGCCCTTGTGGGGCGCCTGCAGCTGCGTCTCCACCAGGGAGCTGGGACCAGACCGCACGTTCCGGGCGCCCGGCTCTGCTGGGTCCAGTCGCTCGGGCCTGCGTGCAGTGAGCGCCGACTCTGCCGGGCTCCACAGTAACTCAACCCCCAAAGCGGGGCTGCCCTTCTCCATGTGCGAGGCCGCCACGGAAGCCTCAGGGCAAGGAGAGGCCCCAGGGAAGAGGCGATGTAGGCCGGCCGCAGCTGATGGCCTCAGGTGGTGGAGCGGCCACTCCTGCAGGAGGCGCGGGCTGCGCTGAGGGGCTGCGTCGGTCAGAACAGGCTCCCCTCCGGGTCCACAGGTGAGGCTGCCCAGGGGCCCGAGGGCGGCAGCGCGCGGAGGCGCTTTGCTCCAGGGTCCGGGCCTGCAGGCCACGCCCCTGAGGCTTGTGTACCTGCAGCCGCCTCCATGAAGGCAGCTCTGCAGGAGCCTTCCTCAGCCTTCGCTGCATCCTGGACGGAACCCTGCCGCCCTCCTCGGGTGGCCTCCGTCGGAGCCGCGCTCCCTGCGGGCACAGACGTCACTGACCGGCCCTGTCCTTTCGGGACCAGAATAGGGTGTTCGCCCCCACTGTCCAGCCCTTCGGTGCTCCCCGCATCTCCTAGGCCTCTGAAAAGAGTTCATGGTTAAACAGCCAGCTGTGCTCCAATGAACACTTGCATCACACGGGGCCCTGAGCTGTACCCCTCCCCTGAGTCTTCAGAACAGTCTTTGCCTTGATTTACATTTTCTCTGATGCCCCCATCACCACACATGCTTCTGTGGAGTCGTCAGTATTACCCAACAGATACAACAGCATTTGTTGTTCAGTTGCTAAGTCATGTTCCACTTTTTGCCACCGCGTGGACTGCAGCACACCAGGCTTCCCTCTGTTCTTCCCTCCCTATCTCCCCAAGTTTGCTCAAACTCAAGTCCATTGATGCCATCGAACCATCTCATCCTTTGTCCTCCCCTTCTCCTCACACCTTCAATCTTTCCCAGCAACAGGGTCGTTTCCAATGAGTCAACCCTTTGCAGAGTACTGGAGCCCAGAGTACTGGAGCTTCAGCATCAGTCCTTCCAATGAATATTCAGGGTTGATTTCCTTTACAACTGACTGGCTTGAACTCCTTGCTGTCCAGGGGACTCTGAAAAGTCTTCTCCAGCACCACAGTTCAAAAGCATCAATTCTTTGGAGCTCAGCTTTCTTTATAGTTCAACTCTCACATCCATACATGACTACTGGAAAAACCATACTTTGACTAGACAGACGTTTGTTGGCAGAGTGATATCGTTCCTTTTTAATATGCTGTTTAGGTTTATCATAGTGTTCCTTCCAAGGAGCAAGCATCTTTTAATTTCATGGCTGCCGTCACCATCTGCAGTGATTTTGCAGCCCAAAAAATAAAATCTGTCACTGCTTCCACTTTTTCTCCTTCTATTTGCCATGAAGTGATGGGACCAGATGCCACGATCTTAGTTTCGTTGATGTTAAATTTTAAGCCAGCTTTTCCACTCTCCTCTTTCACCTTCAACAAGAAGCTCTTTAGTTCCTCTTGGCATTCTGCCATCAGAGTGGTATAATCTGCATATCTGAGGTTGTTGATATTTCTCCCAGCAATCTTGACTCCAGCTTGTAATTCATCCAGTGTTGCATTTTGCATGATGTACTCTGTATACAACTTAAACAAGCAGGATGACAATACACAGCTGACGCATCTCCATTTTTCTTGAAGAGCTCTCTAGTCGTTCTTGTTCTGTTGTTTCCCTCTACCTTACTGCAGTGCTCATTTAAGAAGGCCTTCTCTTCTCTCCGTGCTATCCTCAGGGGCTCTGCACTCAGTGGGGTGCGTCTCTCCCTTTCTCCCGTGCCTTTCGCTCCTCTCCCTTCCTCAGCTATTTGTAAAGCCTTCCCAGTTCAGTCAGTCGCTCAGTCGTGTCTGACTCTGCAACCCCATGGACTGCAGCACGCCAGGCCTCCCTGTCCATCACCAACTCCCGGTGTTTACTCAAACTCATGTCCACTGACTCAGTGATGCCATCCAATCATCTCATCCTCTGTCGTCCCCTTCTCCTTCGGCCTTCAATCTTTACCAGCATCAGGGTCTTTTCACATGAGTCACCTCTTCTCATCAGGGGGCCAAAGTATTTGACTTTCAGCTTCAACATCAGTCCTTCCAATAAACATTCAGGACTGATTTCCTTTAGGATGGACTGGTTGGTTCTCCTTGCTGTCCAAGGGACTCAAGAGTCTTCTCCAACACTGAAGTTCAAAAGCATCAATTCTTGGGCGCTCAGCTTTCTTTACAGTCCAACTCTCACATCCATACATGACTACTGGAAAAACCATAGCTTTGACTAGATGGATCTTTGTTGGTAAAGTAATGTCTCTGCTTTTTAATATGTTGTCTAGGTTGGTCATAACTTTTAACCAAGGAGCAAGTGTCTTTTTATTTCATGGCTGCAGTCACCATCTGCAGTGGTTTTGGAGCCCAAAAAAATAAAGTCTGACACTGTTTCCACTGTTTCTCCATCTATTTCCCATGAAGTGATGGGACCAGATGCCACGATCTTTGTTTTCTGAATGTTGAACTTTAAGCCAACTTTTTCACTCTCCGCTTTCACTTTTATCAAGAGGCTCTTAAGTTCTTCTTCAATTTCTGCCAATATCTGAGGTTATTGATATTTCTCCCAGCAATCTTAATTCCAGCATGTGCTTCATCCAGCCCAGCGTTTCTTATGATGTACTCTGCATATAAGTTAAATAAGCAGGGTGACAATATACAGCCTTGACGTACTCCTTTTCCTATTTGGAACCAGTCTGTTGTTCCATGTCCAGTTCTAACTGTTGCTTCCTGACCTGCATACAGATTTCTCAAGAGGCAGGTCAGGTGGTCTGGTATTCCCATCTCTTTCAGAATTTTCCAGTTTATTGTGATCCACCCAGTCAAAGGCTTTGGCATAGTCAATAAAGCAGAAATAGATATTTTTCTGGAACTCTCTTGCTTCCTCTGCCTTTTCTAAAACCAGCTTGAACATCTGGAAGTTCATGGTTCACATATTGTTGAAGTCTGGCTTGGAGAATTTTGAGCATTACTTTATTAGTGTGTGAGATGAGTGCAATTGTGCCATAGTTTGAGCATTCTTTGCCATTGCCTTTCTTAGAGATTGGAATGAAAACTGACCTTTTCCAGTCCTGTGGCCACTGGTGAGTTTTCCCAATTTGCTGGCATATTGATTGCAGCACTTTCACAGCATCATCTTTTAGGATTTGAAATAGCTCAACTGGAATTCCATCACCTTCTCTAGCTTTGTTTGTAGCGATGCCTCCTAGGGCCCACTTGACTTCACACTCCAGGATGTCTGGCTCTAGGTGAGTGATCACACCATCATGGTTACCTGGGTCGTGAAGATATTTTTTGTACAGTTCTTCTGTGTATTCTTGCCACCTCTTCTTAATATCTTCTGCTTCTGTTAGGTCCATACCATTTCTGTCCTTTATTGAGCCCATCTTTGCATGAAATGTTCCCTTGGTATCTCTAATTTTCTTGAAGAGATCTCTAGTCTTTCCCTTCTATTGTTTTCCTCTATTTCTTTGCACTGATCACTGAGGAAGGCTTTCTTATCTCTCCTTGCTCTTCTTCAGAACTCTGCATTTAAATGGCTGTATCTTTCCTTTTCTCCTTTGCTTTTCGCTTTTCTTATTTTCACAGCTATTTGTAAGGCCTCCTCAGACAGCCATTTTGCTTTTTTGCATTTCTTTTTCTTGGGGGTGGTCTTGCTCCCTGTCTCCTGTACTATGTCATGAAGCTCCGTCCAGAGTTCATCAGGCACTCTATCAGATCTAGTCCCTTAAATCTATTTGTCACTTCCACTGTATAATCATTCAGTTCAGTTCAGTCGCTCAGTCGTGTCTGACTCTTTGCGACTTTATTTAGGTCATACCTGAATGGTCTAGTGGTTTTCCCTACTTTCTTCAATTTAAATCTGACTTTGGCAATAAGGAGTTCATGATCTGAGCCACAGTCAGCTCCTGGCCTTGTTTTTGCTGACTGTATACAGCTTCTCCATCTTTGGCAGAAAAGAACAAAATCAATCTGATTTTGGTGTTGACCGTTTGGTGATGTCCATATGTAGAGTCTTTTCTTGTGCTGTTGGAAGAGGGGGTTTGCTATGACCACTGCATACTCTTGGCAGAACTCTGTTAGCCTTTGCCCTGCTTCATTCTGTACTCCAAGGCCAAATTTGCCTGTTACTCCAGGTATCTCTTGACTTCCTACTTTTGCATTCCAGTCCCTTATAATGAAAAGAACAACTTCTTGGGGTGTTAATTCTAGAAGATCTTGTAGGTCTTCATAGAATCATCAACTTCAGCTTATTCAGCATTACTGGTCAGGGCACAGACTTGGATTACCCGTGATACTGAATGGTTTGCCTTGGAAATCAACAGAGATATTCTGTTGAGCAAGCGGCCAAGAGGAGATACCCCATGTCCAAGGTCAGGAGCAGCGGCTGTGAGGAGATACCCCCCATCGAAGGTCAGAGAAACCCCAGTAAGATGGTAGGAGGGGCAAATTCGCATTTAGAATCAAACCCCATTCCTGCCAGAGACGCTCAGAGGCTCAAACAAACATTGTGCACACCAGGACCCAGGGCCCCCACAGAGACCGAGATGGAGCTGTGTTTGAGCGGCTCCTGGGGTGGGGAGGGGCGGGTCAGCAGTGGTCTGCAGCAGGGAAAGTGGCTCTGGGTGTGGGTGTGGCATAAGCCCTCTTGGAGGAGGTCGCCTTTAGCCCCACCATAGAGCTGCCAGGACTTGCTCAGGACTGGGAAATAGATCCTTGGAGGCACAACAGAACCTGTGCACCAGGGCCCAGTGGAAAGGAGCAGTGACCCCACAGGAGACTGTCCCGGACTTGCCTGTGGGTGTCCAGGAGTCTCCGGCAAAGGCGTGGGTCGGCGGTGGCCTGCTGCAGGGTTGGGGGCATGGACTGTAGCAGTACATGCATGGGATCTTTTGAGGGAGGTCACCATTATCTTCATTACCTCCACCATAGTTTGGCCCCAGGTAAACAGCAGGGAGGGAACACAGCTCCACCCATCAACAGAAAATTGGATTAAAGATTTCCTGAGCCCGGCCCCGCCCATCAGAACAAGACCCAGTTTCCCCCTCAGTCAGTCTTCCCCATCAGGAAGCTTCCATAAGCCTCTATCCTTCTCCATCAGGGAAGCCCCCCCCATCACAGGGCCAACAGACTGAAAATCACAATCACAGAAAACTAACCAAGCTGATCACATGGACTTCAGCCTTGTCTAACTCAATGAAACTATGAGCCATGCCGTGTAGGGCCACCCAAGATGGACAGGTTGTGGTAGAGTGTTCTGACAAAATGTGGTCCACTGGAGAAGGGAATGGCAAATCACTTCAGTGTTCTTGCCTTAAGAATCCCATGAACAGTGTGAAAAACCTTCCGAGACAACCACTTTGACTTCTTGCATTTCTTTTTCTCGGGGATGGTTTTGGTCACTGACTTCTAGACAATATTATAGGAGTCCATAGTTCTTTCTGTCCATAGTTCTTCACGCATTCTGTCTACCAGATCTAATCACTTGAATCTATTCATCATCTCCACTGTATAATCATAACGGATTTGATTTAGGTCATATCTGAATGGTCTAGTGGTTTTCCCTACTTTCTTCAATTAAAGCCTGAATTTTGCACTAAGGAGTTCATGATCTGTCTGAACCACAGTCAACTCCAGGTCTTGTTTTGCTGACTGTATAGAGCTTCTCCATCTTCGAATAATCAATCTTATTTCAGTATTAGCCAGCTGGTGACGTCCATGTGTAGAGTCGTTTCTCGTGTTGCTGTAACAGGTGTTTGCTGTGACCAGTATGTTCTCCTGACAAAACTCTGTTAGCCTTTGCTCTGCTTCACTCTGTACTCCAAGGCCAAACTTGCCTGTTACTCCAGGTGTCTCCTGACTTCCTACTTTTGCATTCCAATCCCCTTGGAATAAAAGGATATCCTTTTTTGGTGTTAGTTCTAGAAGATCTTGTAGGTCTTCAAAGAACCAATCAGCCTTAGCTTCTTTGGCATCAGGGGGCTCCCTGGTGGCTCAGATGGTAAAGAATCTGCCTACAATGCAGAAGACCTGGGTTCAGTTCCTGGATTGGGAAGATCCTCTGGAGAAGGGAAGGGCAACCCACTCCAGTATTCTCACCTGGAGCATCCCATGGGCGGAGGAGCCTGGTGGGTTATAGTCCATGGGGGTTGAAAAGAGTTGACACAAGTGAAGTGACTTTCTTGAACATGTCATTATTATCTTTTAATAAATAATTTTATACATTTATGTTTTCTTAGAGCCTCCCTCAGGTCAGTTGGTAAAGAATCTACCTGCAATGCAGAAGACCTCGGTTCAATTCCTGGGTTGGGAAGATCCTCTGGAGAAGGGAATGCAACCCACTCCAGTATTCTCGCCTAGAGAATTCCATCGACAGAGGAGCCTGGCAGGCTACAGTCCATGGGGTTGCAAAGACTCGGACACAACTTAGCAACTAAACCACCATGACCATGTTTGCTTACGTAAATCAACAGCTGTATTCTCCCTCTAAGGAAACAAAATTCTCAGCATTGCTTTTGTATTATCTTCTTATATATCCCTAATAGCCTATATTGATATTTGGAACTGTAGCTTGATCTTGGTACATATTTTTAATGAAGTATTGCTTTTATTTTTACTTTTTAAATATTTACTTATTTACTTGCCTGGGCTGGGTCTTAGTAGCAGCACATGAGATCTTGAGGTGTGGCTTGTGGGATCCAGTTTCCTGACCAGGAACTGAACACAGGCCCCCTGCATTAGGAGCATGGAGTCTTAGCCACCAAATCACCAAGGAAGTGCCGGTATGTAATTTCCTTAATAAGTACTCATTTACATTTAACAATAGCTTTCACCAGGGGCTGTTCTCTGCTGCTCTATGACTTACACACTTTCTTTCTGGATTCATTTCTTTCTACATGTTTATTCTACGGTTTCTACGACGCAATATCCAATTCACACAATTCTCTAATTTCCATTCTGCAAATGGTTTGGAGTTTCTACCTGTGGAGACTTAGCCTCCCTTCTGACTGACAGCTGGCTGGGAACAGGACTTGGGTCCACAGTCACTCAGTCTCCGCACTTTGCTCCCAGTGTTCAGTGAGCCTCTCGCCCCCACATCTGCTGCTGAGAAAGGTGATCCTTTCAGGCCCCTTTCCTTGTGAGCACTGGTCTCCTGGAAGGCTGGTCCCCCTCCACTCTGCCTTCCACAGTTGGCACGCCACTGGAGGTTTGCTCTGACGCACACGTGCTGTGATCTTTCTGCTGCTACTGCTAAGTCACTTCAGTCGTGTCCGACTCTGTGTGACCCCATAGACGGAAGCCCACCAGGTTCCCCTGTCCCCGAGACTCTCCAGGCAAGAAGACTGGAGTGGGTTGCCATTTCCTTCTCCAATGCATGAAAGTGAAAAGTGAAAGTGAAGTCACTCAGTCGTGTCCGACCCTTAGCGACCCCATGGACTGCAGCCTACCAGGCTCCTCCATCCAGAAGATAAATTGTTTTCTTCAGTTTTAAAAAGCATAAACATGGATTATGTTGATTAACGAACCATCAATATCACCAAAGAAAATCTATTTCTGACATTCATAATGGGATTCAGCCAAAAATAGCCAAGACAACTTTCAGAAGAATAAAGTTGGAGAACTTACACTATCAGATTTTAAGACCTACTATGAAGCGATAGGCTGGCTACAGTCCATGAGGTCACGAAAGAGTCAAATGCGACTAAACAACAACAGCAATAAAGTGACAGCAAGTTAGTAAGTCAGTGTTGTTTTATGCAGTAGATAGGTTATGGAAACAAAATAGTGATTCTCTAAACAAAAGCCTCTTGATGAAAGTGAAAGAGGAGAGTGAAAAGGTTGGCTTGAAGCTCAACATTCAGAAAACGAAGATCATGCCATCTGGTCCCATTACTTCATGGGGAATAGATGGGGAAACAGTGGAAACAGTGTCAGACTTTATTTTTTTGGGCTCCAAAATCACTGCAGATGCTGATTGCAGCCATGAAATAAAAAGACACTTGCTCCTTGGTTAAAAGTTATGACCAACCTAGACAACATATTAAAAAGCAGAGACATTACTTTGCCAACCAAGGTCCGTCTAGTCAAGGCTATGGTTTTTCCAGTGGTCATGTATGGATGTGAGAGTTGGACTGTGAAGAAAGCTGATCGCCGAAGAATTGATGCTTTTGAACTGTGGTGTTGGAGAAGACTCTTGAGAGTCCCTTGGACTGCAAGGAGATGCAATCAGCCCATTCTAAAGATCAATCCTGGGTGTTCATTGGAAGGACTGATGCTAGAGCTGAAACTCCAATACTCTGGCCACCTCATGTGTCGAGCTGACTCACTGGAAAAGAGTCTGATGCTAGGAAGAATTGGGGGTGGGAGGAGACGGGGACGACAAAGAATGAGATGGCTGGATGGTATCACTGACTCGATGGACATGAGTTTGAGTGAACTCCGGGAGTTGGTGATGGACAGGGAGGCCTGGCTCCCTGTGCTGTGATTCATGGGGTCGCAAAGAGTCAGACACGACTGAGCGACTGAACTGAACTGAAACTAAAACCATTTATGATTTGAGCTAAGTTACCAATGATTCACCAAATAATTGAAATGGCTTTCAATAAGTGGTGCTGGAGCACATGGATATATCCATATTAAAAACATGTAACCCACACATCACACCACACACAAAATTAGCTTGAGATGGGTCACAGACCTAATTTCAAAGACAAAATAAGAAAGCTTATAAAGGAAAAAATAAGAATGTCTATTTTTTAGTTTTGATAAAGGTATTTTGGTTCTGTAAAATATTAAAATCAGAGCAAGCTACATGAACTATATATGTGAGTCCTCTATACTATTTTTGCAACTTTTCTGTAAATCTAAAATTAGTTTAAATTTACATTAAAAAAATAGAGCATAACTTTATAACTATGAGATAGGCAAAAGATTAAATAATTTGTAAACTATAGTTACTAACAAAAAAAAAAAAGACTGATAAGTTTGATGCCTTTGAAATTAAAGCCTGTTCATCAGAAGACACCATTGAGAGAATGAAGACACAAAACTAGGGCAGATGTTTGTAATGCATGTACCCAGCCCAGGATATGTACGCAAAATACAGAAAGAACGCCTACAAATCAATGCAAGAACACACAGCCGAATTCAGAAGTGGGTTACACTTCACAAAGAGAACATCCAACTGATCAGCAGGAGTACAGAAATGTGTCAGCAGTAGTCATCAGGAAAATACAACTTATCCAAGTAAGACACCGGTACACACCTCCAGGAACAGCTCACATCAGAAAGACTGAGGCTGGGATCCCCCTGGGGCTCCAGTGGGTAAGACGCCATGCTCCCAAGGCAGGGGCCTGGATTCGATTCCTGGACAAAGAGCTAGACCCCTCGTGCCACAGCTGAGAGCTCTCATGTCTCACCTAAAGCTCCCGCACGCCGCAAGGAGGACTGAGGACCCTCATGTCCAACCTAAAGCTCCCGCACGCCGCAAGGAGGACTGAGGACCCTCACGTCTCACCTAAAGCTCCCGCATGCCGCAAGGAGGACTGAGGACCCTCACGTCTCACCTAAAGCTCCCGCAGCCGCAAGGAGGACTGAGGACCCTGAGGGCTGTGACCAAGACCCGGCACAGTCAAACAAGCACAAACGCTGAAAAAGACGGGCATCACCACTCAAACAAGCAAACACAATCGCTGGAAAAGACGCGCATCACCACTCAAACAAGCAAACACAAACGCTGGAAAAGACGCGCATCACCACTCAAACAAGCAAACACAATCGCTGGAAAAGACGGGCATCACCACTCAAACAAGCAAACACAATCGCTGGAAAAGACGCGCATCACCACTCAAACAAGCAAACACAATCGCTGGAAAAGACGGGCATCACCACTCAAACAAGCAAACACAATCGCTGGAAAAGACGCGCATCACCACTCAAACAAGCAAACACAATCGCTGAAAAAGACGGTCATTACCCAGTTGACAAGCATGTGGAGGAGCCAGGGATCCTCTGAAGTTGGTGGCAGGACTTTAAACTGGAATAGTGCTTTAGAGGAGGAGGGCATGTCAACCCACTCCAGTCTTACTGCCTGGAGAATCCCCATGGACAGAGAAGCCTGATGGGCTATTGTCCATGGAGTCGCAAAGAGTCAGACATGACTGAGCCACTACGCACAGCACACAGTGCTTTACAAAACTGCGTGCCAGTACTCTGTAATCCAGAAACTGTACTCCTAGGTTTATATCTCAAAAAAAGGAAAAGACGATCGCATGAATCCACAAAAAATATATGTATAAGAAGGCTTTTAGCAACTTTCTACACAAAAGGTAAATCAGAAACAACTGAGATATCAATCAACAGTAAAATGTATAAATACACTGCGCTGTGTTCATACAACAGAAGGACATGCGGCAATGAAAAGAAATGTGCTGTTGCTATAGGCAACAAGAAGGGAAAATCTCACAAACATCACAACGAGTAAAGGAGTTCATCCCGTGTGGCCTCAGTTGTATGAGGTTCAAGAGCAGGAAAAGGTAACCATAGTGACAGGAGCACTAGGAGAAGCTGCCTTGGGGTGGGGCAGGGCGGGCTGGGGGAGCAGCAAACAGGACCTTCCGGGGCTGTGGGTAAGTTACACCTTAATCTGAGCGGTGGGTCCATGAGTGTCTACACAGGTAAACATTCACTGACACGATGAGATCCCAGAGACAGGAGTACAAAAAAGGAGCAGAAAAATATTGGGAGGACACAATGGCTGGAAACCTAACAAATCTGACGAAAAAAAACCCAATCTCCATGTCCGAGAAGCTTAATGAATTCCAAGTAAGATAAATTCAGAGAGATCCATACCTGGAAAGATTATAATCAAACTTGGGAAACCCCCAAACAAAGAGAAACTCTTGAAAGCAGCTCAAGAGAAGCAACTCATCACGTACAAAGGGTTCTCAACGAGATTAACAGAAATCTTGGCCATGCAGGGTGAGTGTTCAGAGACCTGTCAGTCAAGAATTCTATATCCAACAAAACTATCCTTCAAAAATAAAGAATCAGTTAACAAATCCCCAGATCAGCAAAAACCAAGGATTCATTGCTAGAAGATCTGTTCTACAAGAAATACTAGGTGTGTGTGGGGGGGGTTCCTTCAGGCTGAAGTGAAAGGACGGTAACTCAAGTGCACACATGAATGTAACAGCACCGGTTCATGCAACAACACAGGTAAATACACGCCAATAAAACACCATGTGAACGTGTGTTTGTTTGAGACTCCTTTTTTCTACTCACCAACTTCAAAGACGACTTCAGGGCAGCGGAGCTAGGCAGGTAGCCAAGAGGGCGGGGGTGCCCTTGTGAGGGGATGTTGGGAGGGAAGAGCTACCGCGGCTCAACCGCTGAGCATGAAACAGATGAAGGGCCGGCGGTCCTCTGCCTAGGGCGGGCTTACCCCCTTCTCCCAAGGCAACAGGACACCACCCCCCAAGCCCGTCAGACAAAGCCTGCTCTCACCCTTGGACACCTGCAGCCCTGGGGTGTCCCTCTCTGGCTCCGTGCCTGGAAAGACTGGCCTCACACCTCCTGGGCAGTGTGGCGACCACTGCTGGGGCTCTGGGGCTCCAAGCAGCAAGGCCCCCCCACAGCATCACTGCTCTCATCCAGGGGTGGAGGGCCCCGGCTTCAACAGGGCCGAGAGGCAGAGGAGTTGGGGTGGGGAGGGTGGGCTTGGGCCAAGTGTGACTCTGACGGAGAGCATGGGGCCAGCATTCTCTGTCATCGGCCTGCCTCCCCGTGACCCCATCACTGGCCAGAAGCCCGTTAGGTTGATTTGGTTACAGGTTTATCCCAGAAATAAAGGTACAACAAATGGAACTGTGTTGGATGTTGGCAAAGAGCGGGGCTGGGTACACAGCTAACGAGGCTGTCAGAGGCCAGGGAAAGACAGGGAGGGGCTTGGAGCTTGTCTGGAGGTGGAGAGGTGGGGGTAGGGTCCTTGTGGAGGGGGGAAGGGGTGAAGGGCACTGGGGCCTCACGGGCCTGGAAAACCCAGCCCCAGGGCCCCGGGGGGACCAGACCCGTCCAGGCACTCGCAGGGCCAGAAGCCAGGGGATGTGGGGGCGATGGAGTTGGACCAGCAGGCCACTGAGCCCCCCAGGCCTTCTTGGGGTCTCCCCCCTCCTCTCTGCCCCTGTCCCGCTACAAGGGGCATTGCTACACAGTTACAGAGAGGAACATACTTAGCAGGCATCCCTCAGGCCTGAATTTACACAATTTGGGGGCAACTCCCTTAAAAACCCAAAGAAGGTAATGGCAACTCACTCCAGTACTCTTGCCTGGAAAATCCTATGGGCAGAGGAGCCTGGTAAGCTGCAGTCCATTGGGTGGCAAAGAGTCAGACATGACTGAGCGACTTCACTTTCACTTTTCACTTTCATGCATTAGAGAAGGAAATGGCAACACACTCGAGTGTTCTTGCCTGGAGAATCCCAGGGACAGCGCAGCCTGGAGGGCTGCCGTCTCTGGGGTCGCATAGAGTCGGACACGCCTGAAGTGACTTAGCAGCAGCAACCCTTAAAAAACCATTCAAGTTGAGGATGTAAAATTGCTAGTCCACCTCAGCCTGGCCCTGGGAAGGGGCTCTGCCATGACCTATGGCCCCACCTTATGCCAACCCCCTTCAGGACTGCGGTAAGGGGCACCCCACCCCTCACCAGGCTGAACCAGCGGGATCAGGGGACCTGGGGAACAACGCAGAGTGACATATGGCTGTCACTGCTGTGACATCAACTCCAAGAACCCGTGTTTGCACAGTGCCCTCTCATCCAAAATGCCCCCAAGAAGGAAAGAAAGCAACGGGTGGCCGTGAGCTGAGAAGGGTGGTCACTCCCCACCAGCCCCACCTGAGAGTCCATGTGGAAGGGAGACGGACAGACGGATGGAGGCCAGAGCCGGGCCTCCTCCTCACCTTCTTCCCGCAGGCGTCCCTCCCCGTCGGCCCCTGGTTGACGGGGTGCTATTGAAGCCCCTGCGCTTACAGGGCTTCCATCTGGACGTTCTGAAGCTGCTTCTTCAGCCCAGCAGAGGTGACCCGTTCCTGGGGAAAGTGCTCCGTCAGGAAAACCACGTGGGCCACCTTGTCTGTCTGGACACTCTGCCCGAATCACATTTTCCGCGCGATTTGTCTCTTCTTTCTTTCCGCAGCGTCTGTCTCACGGGCCTTTTGTACCGTCTTCCCCCAGTTCTCCCAACCACCTTTCAGGTGCGTCCCTCATAAACAGAGTGGCTTTTCCAATTTGAGAGTCTCTGTATCTTAATAAACAAACAGCCATTTACATCTATTCTGCCCATTTTTTTCTACTTACTATGATTTTTTACTATTTTCCCTATCCTGACGTTCAATGGGTCACTTAATTCATTTTGCCTTGAAAGTTACACCTTTTATTTCTGTTTTAGTCATGATCTTTACCTTGTTAACACGTACACACACACTGTTCAAATTCCAGTGTTAACCAAATCTGTTATATTCACCCCTTCCATTCTCTGAGAGACTCCAGTCTCCAGCCCTCCCCAGCAGACCCAAGGCCACCATCGGCACCTCTGCGGTTTCCATGGACACTGTGCTCGCGTCTTGAAGGTTCCCATCCTCCCAGCGCCTCAGTGGGATCTGTCTCTGGGAGCCACGAGACGCTCCCCTTTCCCCTCCCACATCTCTCGCTACTCTGCTTTACGTATTTTCAAGTTTGCTGCTATGTATGCTGAGGGCCACACTCGCTGTTTTTCCTCCATGCTGGCTCCTTGAATGGGTGCGAAACGCACAGCTCAGCCACGCACCTCCAGGCCCCCCTTTTCTGCCCTACACGGGGCCCCAGAGGCTGGCCTCAGTGGACTGCGACCCTCTCTGGTTCCAGGAGACTAGAGGACAGTAGGGGCTGAGCTCCAGGGCCCACCGTGCTCTCCTCTCCTCGGGGGCTGCAGGCTGGCTGCAGCACATTCCTTAGGGACCCATCGCTGCCCCTCCTGCGGCTGCACCACATGATCCTGGGGCCACCAGCCACCCCCTGCCCTGCAGGCCCCTGGGAGCTCAGCCCCCCTTGCTGGTTCCTTCAGCCCCACCGATACCTTGTAAGTAAATGTCTGTCTCATCGGTCGCTCTTCTGTGAACCTTTTAAGTGTCTCCTCCCGGAACACGGCAGATCCAGAGCTTCTCTGCCCCATGTTCTGCTTGGTCCTTGGTTAGGACTGTGATTCCGCTCCTCCTGTATCCCTGTCTACCTGTCAATCCTGACCTGTCAGGAGACAAGTTCACCCATCCTCCCCACGTCACCACTGTCCCCTGACAGGGACGGTCTTCCTGGTCACTAAGCCGCTGTCTCTAAGCAGCGCCCTGGGTCCTCCGCTGTGCGGCCCTGCCGTCCACAGCTGCCCAGCACCTCAGCCTCCTCCTGGCCTCTGGTCACCCACAGGCTGCTCCACAGCCCTCCCATGCGGCCAGTTCCCCCCGTTGTCACCATCAGAGCATAGAGTGGCTGCTGGCACTCCCACGTCTTGGCACACAGGGCCATCTCTCAGCTCCACCTCTGCTCTCTTGCCTGCATCTCTCACCGCGGACGGTCTGGGTCTGCAGAGGCGTTCAGGTGAGCCTTTGTCATTGGTGCGGGAGAGCTCCAGCACTGTGTCTGGTTCTGTTTTGTGTTGCTCTGCCTCTCAAGGGGTCCTCAGTCTTGCTTTCTTCTGACTGGGTGGGGTCCCTGGGTTCCTGTTCCCCAGCTGCTCTTCCAAACATCCCATCTCTTACTCCTTTGTGCCGGGTGCCTGTCTGTTAGTCCCTCTCGGGAAACAGCCCGTGTTTTGTGTCCACAGCCTCTCACTGGCCCATCTCCACGCCCTCTGCCTCTGTTCTCCACGTGAGGAGGTCCTCGGGTCTGTCCCCAGCTCAGTCTCCATGTCTGGGACCACGTAGACACCCCCGTCCATCTGGGGGTGTCTCCCCCTAGGGAGAAGCGTGGAGCCCATCAGACCTGCCCCGTGGGCAGGCAGAGCCGGCCTCCGCGCTGTGTGTGCCCCCTCCCCGCAGACACGGGGCCTGCCTTCCTCTGCCCTGGAGCTCAGAGCGTGTCCCCAGGACACACGCGCTGACTCTCTTCCCGCTCAGAGCTGGCCCCGTGTCTACGGTGACTCTGCCGCGGGTGTCCCATCGACCCAGCCCTGGATCTGCCGTTGCGTCTCGAGCTGTTGGGCCCCTTTAACTCCCTTCCTTCTTTGCGCACCCCTGGGAAGTCCCAGCTTCCCTGGAGCCTGTCTTTGCCACCCAGCGCGAGAACCTCCTCCCTGCCGGGGGGCACCCACCAGCGTTGCACCCAGGGCCTCGGGGCCTTCACACCTCATTGGAGGCTCGGGGTTGAGCCCAGAAGGGCTGGTCTCCCCGCGGACGGTATGGGCTCGGGGTCTGTACCAGCCAGCCCGCTGTCTCCGCGCTGCACCGTTCAGGCTCCTCCCCTCCCCGCCAGGTGTCGGCCCCGCCCCCCGCTCCTCCCCCCTCCCCACCCCCGCCTCCCGTGAGCCCCACACACATCTCACTCCCTCTCGGTGTCTGCCTGGGAACCAGAGCTGACCAGCTCCCAGACCCTGGCTGGACAAGCTCCGTCCTCTGCCTCAGCTCAGGGACGCCCCATCTGTGCCCTGGGGCCCCACCCACCCTGCTTTCAGGAGGCACTAAGAACACAGCCTGCCCCCACCCGCGCTGGTCACGCTGACACCACCTGCTGGGTGGGCCCCTGGGAAGGGCACCGGGGTGCCCCCAGGCTGCAGGCAGGGCGGTGATGTCACCCTGCGGTGGTAACCATGGAAACAGGGCCGCGAGCAGCTCTGGCTCGCAGTGTGAGGTGCGGGGACAAACCCTGGCTGAGAAGGCCGGCAGGGGTTCCCCATCTGGGGGTGCCAGCCTGCCAGCAGAGCGGGATGCAGGAGACACCTCGGCTCCCCATGGCCCACCCACGTGCGAGTCCAGTGTCCCACACAGGCACACATCCCCACCTGCAAGCACTCACAGCACCTGTAAGTGCGGGCATTTCACCTGGGTGACACATCACAGGCTGCCTCTTACACGCGAGGCTCAGAGACTTTTCTAAGATACGCAGCTGGAATTCAGACCACATTCTCTGACTCCGGGTCCAGAGCAATGGGGACCAGCTGTAAGAGCCACCCCGGTGTCTCACAGGGCTGGGCAGGAGGCCCAGTGTGGCCAGCAGTGACTGAGAGAGTGTGACGCTGGCCCCAAGGGGAGACTCGGCTGAAGAAAGAATTCAGAGCCTAGAAACAGACCCCTTGGGTAGAGAGGGCCCTCGTTCAAAGAAAATGTCAAGACCGAACAATGCCAAGGAAGTAATTTACAAAGCAATGCTGAGATACATGGAGACCAATTCTGGAAAAGCCGAATGTGAGCTTGACACCGGAGACTCCGTTACAGGTGACCCGCAGGCCTGACTGCAGGCCATCCGATCAGAGGAGCCCCCGGAAAGAGTCCAGATTGGGCAACAACCTGCAGGTGTCAATAGCTCGCCTGGGAATCAAGGAAATTAAGAACTAAGAGAACTGATAATGGATATCAAAATGTTTAAAAAGACTGAGAGACAGTCACGTCGGACAGTAGATGTCATCTATGGGTCACAAGGATTTGTCCAACAACAGCTGCCGTTGTTCAGTTACTCCAGTCGTGTCCGACTCTCTGCGACCCCACAGACTGCAGCCCGCCAGGCTCCTCTGTCCTTGGGATTCTCCAGGCAAGAATACTGGAGTGGGTTGCCATTTTCTCCTCCAGGAGATCTCCCCGACCCAGGGACTGAACGAGACTCTAGTGTGTCTCCTGTACTGGCAGGTGAGTTCTTTACCATCGAACCACCAGGGAAGCCCCCACGGCCATCACAAGGGTCAGCTGAGCTGGGAGCCAGAAACAAAATTATAATACTGTACACCTACTGATTTTCTGCAAGTTGAAACAGAAACAAGGGCTGGCAACGCTGCCCCTGACCCCCACGCCGACGCTCACGGCCTGTAAACTGAGTCCCTCTGAAGCACACACCCCAGCCACGAGAAGTGTCAAGCCCAGCATCCGTAATCCCAGCCTTGGGGATGGATCCTTAGGAAACAACGTGAGCAAAGAGGAAACGCCACAAACAAGGGTATACTGGCTGAAGCGCTGTTCCGTGATGTATTATGAAAAATGTCAACCCACACAAGCAGAGAGAATAAGATAATGAGCCCATGTGCCATCCACAATTTCAACTCTCAGCTCACAGAGTTTCATGTCCCTGCCACACACACTCACACACACACGCTTGCACACGCCCTTTTTTCTAGTATTATGAAGGGAATCCCAGGCATTTCATTTTGTCCATTAATACTTCAGCTTGCATCCCTAGCAAATAAGGTTTTTAAAAGTCTAATCATCACCTCATCATGCCCAATAGTAAATTCTTTAACATCATTTAGTTCACCGCCCATGCTCGATCTTTCCATGTTTTAGACATTGCAGGACCAGTTTGTGGGAAGCAGGAAGCACAGAAGCGCGAGGAGCTGTGTCCAGCCGCTGTGTGTGAGTCTCTTTTGTTCTGTAACAGCCTTCAAGTCCCTTTCCACTGAGCTGTCTGAAACAACGCCCCTGAGTGGGCAGCGGTCAGCAGACCCAGGGCCACGGCCAGCTGGGCCACATGTGGTGCCCTAGCCTGGGCTCCAGGGCCCCAACCGTCCGGGCAGCGGTGGCCAAATGTGACCGGGAGCAGCTGGTCATGGGCCCCTGCCCAGCCTGGTGGCTGCTCACCCAGCTCTGCTGCCCCCAGCAACTTGGCTGTGCCCCTCGGATTGGGCAGCGAGGCTGCACCCAGGCCTCATGGCATGTTTGGACTTGGTCACATTTCTGCACGCCACTTCCTGGCCGCAGCTCAGCCCCCTTGCCTCAGTAGCTGCAGGCAGGAAGCACCTCCCTGCTCCCCTCCGTGGCCACACTCAGCCTTCAGAGCCGGCCGCCGGGAGCCCACCCTGCCCTGGCCACAGTGACGGGAGATGGAAATGCCCACTGAACAACCTCGTGAAGGTGCGCGCTTTGCTGTGGACAAAACCACAGCCGTGCAAGCTCTAACTACAAGGAACAACACCGCTCACCTCTCACCCTCTGACACTCAGCTGGGCCCATCCTTTAGAGAAGGGGAGCTGGGCTTTGTTGCTGGGTTGCCATGGGAACACTTTCCCCCTGGAGCAATGGACAGGTGCAGGGTGGGGGGCCCAACCTGGAGAGCCAAGGAAGAAGGGGCTGGTGAGGGGCAGGCTGCCCAGGTGTCTGACATGGGTTTTGTCATCATTCAGGTAGGTGGGGCCAACAGACCATAGATGACTGCCACTGAGAAGGCAGCTGGTTACACTTGCAGACCCCCAGATGGGAGGCAAGAAGCCCGGGGCAGGGCACACGGCGGGGCACCAGCGTGGGTCAACAGGCCCGGGTGTGGGGGGTGTGGGCAGGAGCCCCTACTGGAGTTTCCCAGGAAGGAGCAGGCGAGGCAGCAGAGCAGCCTTGGGCCAGGCTGACCTGAGTGACCACAGGGCTCTGGATGCAGGGCTGTCCCCAGCTGTCCAGCCCCTGGGTCCCGTAATAGGTGATGAGGGCAGGGGGATCGTGGTCCTGCGTGTGAGAGCCCCGAGGAGGAGGGGTTGGTGTGGGTGGAAAGGCAGGCTCGGGGATGAGCCCTCTGTCCCTAGAACACTCCAGAGCCTGCACAGCCCCAAGACGCCAGAACCTCGGCAAGTAAAATCATGGGAGATGCAGGAACCAGAGACAAACCGCAGTCTCCCTTCACCCGCCCCTCCCCAACATCTGCTCACGCCAGACTCACCCGCTTCTCTCCCCAGCTCTCCTCCTCCGACGATGACAGCCCCTCACCCCCAACCACCACTCACGACCCGGGGGCTCACTGCCCCCCCAGGCTCCTCTGCAGCTGGCTTGCCATACCCGTGCCTACAACTGCTGGACCCTGTCTCCACCCACTGAAGCCAGGGGCCCCGGGGCTGCTCTGGCCAACAGGGTGCAGCTCTCGGAGCCCCTGTGTGCTGTTGGTGGGGAGGCACGTGGTGCACCCGCTTTGGAAAATGGCACAGAGGTCTTCAAAATCCGAACATAGAACCATACAGCCCAGCAGTTCCACTTCTGGATATTTACTCGAAGGAGCTAATTGAAAGCAGGGACTTAAAGACGCAGCTCTACATACACATTCATGGCAGTGTTACTCACCGTCGCCAAGAGGGGGAAGCCACCCAGCTGGCCATCGCCAGCTGAGACAGTAAACAAAGCCTGGTCCATGCAGACAGGGGAGTGTGACTCGGCCTTTCAAACGAAGGGCATCCTGACACCTGCTACAGCGTAGATGGCCTTGGAGGACACAGGGTGCAGTGAAAGAAGGGACAAGGTACCATATGATCCACTTACCTGAGGCCCGAGGGGGTCATGTCCACAGACGCAGGACGTGGATGGGGGGCCGGGGCTGGGGGAGGGGTAGGAACTGGGGTTAACGGACACAAGCTTGAGTTTTACACGACGAAGGAGCTGTGTGCACACATGGTGCTGATGGTCACAAACGTGGGGGACCCTGAGCTGGGCTCGTTAACACGGTTACAACGGTCAGCGTGTGCTATCTCATAACACGGATCACAACAACAAAGGCAAAAGCAGAAGTGTCACTTTCTCAGAGGGGTTCTCCACGCCTCCCTGGTCAGCCTCTGCCCTTCTTTCCAGACGTTCATAACCGCTCACCAGGCACACATTCCAAGCCAGGCACCAGGGCAAACAAGGGAGGTGAAATGCAGGAGGCCCCTGCTCTGGCCAAGGGACCCTCCTGGAGGCCCTGCAGACGCCCGAGGCAGTGAGGAGGGGCTTCTGTGACCCACCCCTGCCCACCCGCCCTGCCCTGCCTTTCATAGGCTGTTGGAGAGCGGAGTGTGACCTGGCTTGGTTCCTCTGACTCAGTTTCCTTTGCTGGGGGCCTGGCCCCATTCCCCTGAGGAGCTCACCCCGCCTGGGTCTGGGCTGAGGTTGGCCTGGGCGAGGCCATGGAGCTGTCCACGCTGCAGTGCTGAAAACGCCCGGGCCTGCACCTGGCAGAGGACTCACTGGCAGGGGCTGACTCCGCAGCCAGGCCTCTGGCCTCCTGAGTGGCCGAGGGGCCCCGAGGATGCCCCCGTGCTGTCCACAAGCCCGTTCCGAGTCCTGGCCATGAGCTCTGTGCCAGGCACACCAGCAGAGGACGGGGACTTCCCCCACAAAAGGAGGAGCAGGCAGCACCTTCTCACAGCAAGGAGAGGGGGCCGAACGAGACAGTATCTGCGGAGCTCACCACCCTGCAGACACGCACACTGCACCAGACTCACCCGCTTCCTCCACGGAGTCCGGCCCTCCGTCTCTCCGGCTTTGTTGCCCAAGCACAGCGAGGGACTGGCACCAGGGCTGCACAGCTGAGTCCCAGGTGGGCCTCTCTGGGTGGAGAGGAAGGAATCTGGGCCCATCCCAGCAGACCTCAGGCTCTGGGGCAGAGTGGAGGCCCAGACCACAAGCCCCTGCTGCTCCTGGTTATAGCCTCTACAACAGAAACAGAGCAGCAGCTACAAGAAGTCGCCCTGTCGGCACTGCCTGCAGTTAATGAAGCAGGAAATAAAAGTGGGAAAGCACCCCAGGTTCAGGCAGAGAAGCAGGAGGCGGCCAACCCCCCGGGGGAGAAGGAGGGGCACAGGGGAGAGCAGAGCCCGCCTCGGGGTGCGAACCAGCAGATACAGGGACTACCTCTGCCTAGGACACACCCTCAGCTCGGGGTCAAGAGGACTCCTTCCAGGGAGGGAGCAGGTGGGGGCCGGGGCAGTTGCTCAGAAGCCATCCAACGACTTGAGTCACTAACCGTTTTACTTTGATAAAAACGTAAGCGGTGGTTTGAAAATATTTTAGCAAATCATCGTAAAGGATGGTTGAAGGATTTAATTTGGAATTTTACGTTCTCGGAGGCCTGGACCTGCCCCCCTTTCTTGCTCACCCCCCAGGAATCCCAGGTGGGGGGAGGCTGAGGCTGGGAAGGATGCAGGCAGGAAGGGAGGCATGCCCACCCTGAAAGGGGCCTGGGGCTCCCCTAATGCCAGCCCCAAGGGTCCCCGGCACTCAGAGCAGCACACAGGTGTGTAATAGAGAGAGCTGATTGGAGGGTCACCGTCTGATCCCCCTGTGTTCAGGGCCCATCCGGTCCTCTGGAAACATGCACACACTGACCTCGACAGCCTGCTGGGGGCTTCCTGCGTCTCATCTCCTGCCATGACTGTGATCAGGCCACACAATTTGCTGCTGTAATGATAGGCTGTCTTCCTAGGTTTCTTTGAGGAAGTCGTGACCTCCCCAGGGAGTGAGCGGGTAAGGACAGGAAACACCCCGTCCTCTGCTGGTGTGCCTGGCAAAGAGCCCACGGCCAGGACTCGGAATGGGCTTGTGGACAGCACGGGGGCATCCTCGGGGCCCCTCGGCCACTCAGGAGGCCGGAGACCTGGCTGCGGGGTCAGCCCCTGCCAGTAGTCCTCTGCCGGCTGCAGGCCCAGGCGTTTTCAGCACTGCAGCACGGACAGCTCCTTGGCCTCACCCAGGCCAACCTCAGCCCAGACCCAGGCAGGGTGAGCTCCTCAGGGGGAGGGATCAGGCCCCCAGCAAAGGAAACTGAGTCAGAGGAACCAAGCCAGGTCACACTCCGCTCTCCAACAGCTGTGTCCAGTGGAAACACAACTGTTGAGCAGCCACGTGAAAAACACAGAACACGGAATGCGTGAGGTTACTTTTAGGAATGCGTGTAATACGGCCTGGGGGGCCGGCTGGGTGAATGAACCCCACGGCGGTGGGACACGCTCAGTACTGTCTAAGTGACAGATGCCTCTCCACAGCTAACAGACACACGAGGCAAGACCTCCAGTCACAGCGACCAGCGCAGCGTGTGACGAGGAGCAGCTGGGGGCATTACCAGCCTGGTTTCAGGCAGTGCTGGGGCCCGCCCTGCTCTCACCCCCAGTTTACGGATGGGGACAATGAGGGCAGGTGGGGGTATGCTGAGCGCTGGTGGATGGCCTGTCTCCTCCGATCCCCCCACGGGGACCACCTCCGTGCACGGGATGCACACTCACACCTTTTCCTCGGGGTCTGTCCCTCGAGAAGAGGGCCTGGAGTCCACCCCCAGCCTCCCCACCTGGTAAAGGAGAAAGTGGGGTTCAGACAGCAAGGCTGCCCACTCTGGGTTTGGAGCAGGGCCTGGCTCCTGGCCCCCCACTTCCCCAAGGGGAGCTCTGAGTAACCAGCCTGCCCCCTCCTCACAGCCAGCTGCAGCCTCCCAACCCCCTGCCCTCTGCCTCTGTCTCCAGTTCATTTTTTCCTTTTAGGGCAGTAAGCACAGAAGTATTAAAAGGGATTGTTCAGGCCAGTTAATTAGCTCAGAAGAGGCCTCTGCAGAAGCCCAGGTCACGGCCGTCCACCTCTCTTTATTAGCCGAATTGATGGAGACAGCACGGCCCAGATGGGAATAAATTGAATCCGATGGCAGAGAGCCTCTTGTGCGAGCTATTAACTGGAGTGAGCAGGACTCACGCTCTCCTCGCTGGCGTTTCCTTAACGCCTTCTCCTGCTGCTCCAGCCGCTCCCAGATGCCCACCTACACTCCGTGGGGGGAGCAGCTGGTCCCTGGAGCACCCCACCTGCGCCCTAAAGTCCAGCCGTGGGTGGCAGGGCAGCTCCAGTCCATGAAGGACATGCTCACCTGGAGGAGGAGGCCCCACCCCAAGTCCAGTGTTCCTGGACACCCCTCCCCACCTCAGTAAGGCTGCAGAGGCCTGGTGCCAGGGGCCAGCATTCCCTGCCCCAGGGGAGGGCTCAGCTTTGGCACCCATGCCCACCTTGTCCTGCCAGCACGGAGTCAGCACGCGTCTGGCCCCCACCTCTGTGGTGGGGGAGGGGAGACCTGTCCAGGCAGCAGGCTGAGGTAGTGGGGGGCGTGGCTGCACTGGGGGCCTGCCTGGCTCAGAGTGCGGTCACCCCCACGGGAAGGGGAGAGCGCAGAGACAGCCTTTCAGCACCCTGGACAGGGCTGGGCCACCCCGCACTGAGACTCCCAAGCCCTGTGGACTCAGGCCTTCAGGACAATGGGCAGCAGAGGACAGCCACCCCGGCCCTGGCTGCAGCTAGTGCCCGCATTCCTGGAGTGTCCTGCAGCTTCCCGGGTCTCTGCTTGCTGGCTCCTCCCATCTCTCATGTCTCAGCCCTTGCCCCCCTCCTCTGAGGAGCCCTACTGGACTGCCCAAGAGGACACCCAGCCCTCCGCGGCTCCTGACACACTGTACTGCTGACTTTCCTGGGGCTCTCTCTGGAACGGTCACCCCAGGAGGGGTCCCCCGATGGCCTGTTCTCGGCAATGTGCCCGAGCCTGGAGTGGGGGCTGCCAGACGGGAGTGATGACCACAGAAAACACTGCCGAGACCGTGGAAAGGAACAGGGGGACCAGGGCTCCTGAGCCCCTCGGAAATGGGAGGACAGTTCTCTGTGACTCAGAGGAGTCCCCAGAACTCCCCCCCCACACCTGTCCCCGCCCTTCCAGCCCCCCTCTCATCTCTTCACTCCAGTTACCTACAGCTTCACTGTTACCGGAAGGCATCGTGAACAGCCACGGGCTTTTCCCTCAGCCTGTGCCATCCTCCTTTGTTTTGTACTGGTGAACTCCTACACAACCTACAAGGCCAAAACTCCACCTGCCCCCAGTCCCCCAACCATTCCACTCCTCCCAGAAGGCAGTGTGCCTTCCAACTTCAAGGCTGAAAAACACTGGATATGCACTTTCACAGCCTCCATGGCAGCGGAGGGGCACAGGCCAGTCCCAGGGGTTGGGGATTCTGGCAAGCATTTTCTTCCCCTTACAAAAAGTCTCAAGGAAGAAGGGCCCCCACCCCATGACTCTTTGCTGGGCACAGATGCGTCTGATCGCTGGGCTGACGTGGTTGTGACTCTTGGACACCCACACACGCTAGCGGGAGCCGCCTCTGCCCACTGTGTCCCAAGCTGGTGCCCAGTGTGCACAGCCAGGCAGCCCTGCCGCCCCTGTGTCTGGTCCCTGTCCCCTGCCCATGCCCCTGCCCACCAGGGCCCTGTCCCTTCTCCTGCGTGACTCCCCGTAAGTGCGGACGCCCACCCTGGCCAGGCCAGCACTCTGTTCCATGAGTCACCCCCTGGCGTGGGCACCCTTGACATTCATAGGCACGCCTCCTGCCTTCCCCGCAGCACCTGGCTTATGGCTGGGCCACCAGGGGATGAAACACCGGCCCCCCCATACCCCCAGCCCCCGAGCCCAGGCAGGCTCCAGGAGCTGCCCCTGGAGACACATGGCCCGCAGCAGCGCCCCAGGGCGGGGGATGGGAGCCCCAGGGCCCTCGTCAAGTCACACCCTCAGTGGGGAGGGGAGATCCAGAGACCACGCAGGAGGTGGGAGGCCCAGAGCCCCTGGGAGCTCTGCAGGCTGCCCCGGGTCCCCAGGACCTGGGTTCCTCCCACCACCACCTCCCCGTGCCTGTCCCTGTCTGGTGCCCGTGGGTTGCAGGCAGAGGAGCCAGGCTGGCGTGGCCCCATGTCACTCGGCCGCCAGCTGCACCCACGAGGCCTGGAGCCTGGTCAAGGGGGGCCTGCAGGCAGTCAGCCACCCGCCCCAGGATGCTGACCACATCCAGTTCTTGGCCAGCTCAGGGACCACTGCGAGTTGGCTCTGGTGTTGCCAGGACGACCTCTCCCAGTGTTCAGGGCATGGGGTCCCGGGCTGGACTGGTCGGTGGGTGATGGATGGGCAGCCCTCCTAGCTGACCACTGCCTCCCCAAGGCAGGGGGCGGCTCCAGAGCGGGGAGCCTTGGGTCATCTCCTTGTTTCCTGAAAGGAACTGCCTGGCACCCAGTGACTCCAACGCTTGAAAACCGGCCAAAGTACAACATGCTAAAGTCCACGCATCTGAAGGCATCGCCCCAATAGAAGTGCCCCTGCGTCACTGCCAGGTCAGGACTCAGAAACGGCTCTCTGTGCCCTGGATGCCAGGTGTCCCTCCCACCACTGTCTTACTTGCCCAGAGCAGACGCACACGCTCTTCCACATCTGTGACACCTTGGGTCACGTGGAGCTCACTCTGAGTCATGGCTGCACAGACATACCACACCCTGTGTAGACCACACTGCACTGGTAGATCACAGTACTTTTCCCCTTCTGCTGTTTTTAGACTTTTGGATTTCTCCCATTTCAGGGCTGTGATAAGTAACACTGCTGAGAATAACACTGTCCATGACATTTTGGCAAAGAAAGCCCCATCCAGGACCTTTGGGCATATTCCTGTGGGTAGACCTGGTAGGTCATGGGATAGTCTTATTATTTAACTTTTAAGCAACGTGGCTGAATGACCTCACACTATCACCAAGCAGTCACTTCTCATTCCTGCCAACATCTGTCATTCCTTTTTTAAAACAATTGAGATACAGAACTTCCCTGCTGGACCAGTGGTTAAGAATCTGCCTTCCAATGCAGGGAATGCGGGTTTGATCCCTGGTCAGGGAACTAAGATTCACATGTCACAGGGCAACTAAGCCAGCGAAGCACAACTAGAGTCCACAAGCCACAACAAAAGATCCGCATGGTGCAACTAAGATCTGACGCAGCCACACACATACACACATACACATGCGCTCGCACACACACGTTAGGCCATGCTACATGGCATAAGGGATCTTGGTCCCCTGCATGCCTGCACTAAACATGCCTGCAGTCACTAAACTCTGTCTGATTCTGTGTGATCCCATCGACTGGAACCCACCGGGCTCCGCTGTCCATGGGATTTCTCAGGCAAGGATACTGGAGTGGGTTGCCATTTCCTTCTGCAGGGGATCTTCCTGACCCAGGGACTGAACCCACATCTCCTGCATTGTAGGTGGATTCTTTACCACTGAGCCAGCAGGGCAGACCCAACAAATATATTTTTTAAAGGAACTGCGGTCATAGCTCACGCACCATGCAGCGCGCCCTCAGGGAGCACACAGGCTCAGGGCGGTTAGAGCACTCACAGACTCGCGCAGTCATCACTGCCACGCACTTGGCAAGCCTTTCCAACCGGACAGGAGCCCTGACCCGTCCCCGGAAGCGACACTGCTTGCTTCCCTCTCCAACCGGGTCAACCACTTATCTCCTCTGTCTCAACCCTGGATATGTTCTGTAAACGGCATCACATGACGTGTGCTCTTTCCTGACTGACTCCTTTCCCTCAGTGACACATATACCGGAACATCTGTCCTTCTATGGCCTCACAACATTCCACGGGACAGAGTTACCACAGTCTGTCCATTCGTCCGTTTTACACACGGACCACAGCCTTCTCTAACTCAATGAAACTATGAGCCATGCCGTGTAGAGTCACCTGAGACGGAAGGGTCATGGTGGAGAGTTCTGAAAAAACGTGGTCCCCTGGAGAAGGGAATGGCAAACAACTTCAGTATTCTTGCCTTGAGAACCCCATGAACATTATGAAAAGGCAAAAAGATTGGATACTGAAAGATTAGTTCCCCAGGTCAGTAGGCGCCCAATGTGTTACTGGAGAACAGTGGAGAAATAACTCCAGAAAGAATGAAGAGACGGAGCCAAAGTGAAAACAACGCCCAGTTGTGGATGTGACTGGTGATGGAAGCAAGGTCCGATGCTGTAAAGAGCAATATTGCATAGGAACCTGGAATGTTAGGTCTGTGAATCAAGGTAAATTGGAAGTAGTCAAACAGGAGATGACAAGAGTGAACATCGACATTTTAGGAATCAGCGAACTAAAATGGACTGCAATGGGTGAATTTAATTCAGATGACAATTATATCTATTACTGTGGGCAAGAATCCCTTAGAAGAAATGGAGTAGCCCTTATAGTCAACAAAAGAGTCCAAATACAGTTCTTAGGTGCAATCTCAAAAACGACACAATGATCTCGGTTTGTTTCCAAACGAAACCATTCAATATCACAGTAATCCAAGCCTATGTCCCAACCACTAATGCCAAAAAAGCTATATTAAATGATTCTATGAAGACCTACAAGACCTCCTAGAACTAACACCAAAAAAAGATGTCCTTTTCATTATATGAGACTGGAATGCAAAAGTAGGAGGTCAGGAGATACCTGGAGTAACAGGAAAGTTTGGCCTTGGAGTACAAAATGAAGCAGAGCAAAGGCTAACAGAGTTTTGCCAAGAGAACACACTGGTGGTCATAGCAAACACCCTCTTCCAACAATACAAGAGAAGACTCTACACATGGACATTACCAGATGGTCAACACCAAAATCAGACTGATTATGTTCTTTGCATTTGAAGATGGAGAAAGTCTATACAGTCAGCAAAACCAAGACTGGGAGCTGACTGTGACTCAGATCATGAATTCCTTATTGCCAAATTCAGATTTAAACTGAAGAAAATAGGGGAAACCACTAGACCATTCAGGTATGACCTAAATCAAATCCCTTAGGATTATACAGTGGAAGTGACAAATAGACTCAAGGGATTAGATCTGATAAGAGTGCCTGAAGAACTATGGATGGAGGTTCACGACATTGTACAGCAGGCAGTAATAAAGACCATCCCCAAGAAAAAGAAATGCAAAAAGGCAAAACAGTTGAGGAGGCCTTATAAATAGCTGAGAAAAGAAGAGAAGTGAAAGGCAAAAGAGAAAAGGAAAGATATACCCAACTGAATGCAGAGTTCCAAAGAATAGCAAGGAGAGATAAGAAAGCCTTCCTCAGTGATCAGTGCAAAGAAATAGAGGAAAATAATCGAATGGGAAAGACTAGACATCTCTTCAAGAAAGTCAGACACGACTGAGCGACTGAACTGAACTGAAGGGAACATTTCATGCAAAAATGGGCACAATAAAGGACAGAAATGGTATGGACCTAAAGAAGCAGAAGATATTAAGAAGAGGTGGCAAGAATGCACAGAAGAACCATACGAAAAAGATCTTCACGACCCAGATAATCACGATGTTGTGATCACTCACCTAGAGCCAGACATCCTGGAGTGTGAAGTCAAGTGGACCTTAGGAAGCATCACTATGAACAAAGCTAGTGGAGGTGATGGAATTCCAGCTGAGCTATTTCAAGTCCTAAAAGATGATACTGTGAAAGTGCTGCACTTAATATGCCAGCAAATTGGGAAAACTCAGCAGTGGCCACGGGACTGGAAAAGGTCAGTTTTCATTCCAATCCCAAAGAAAGGCAATGCCGAAGAATGCTCAAACTACTGCACAATTGCACTCATCTCACACACTAGTAAAGTAATGCTCAAAATTCTCCAAGTTAGGCTTCAAAAGTACATGAATCAAGAACTTCCAGATGTTCAAGCTGGTTTTAGGAAAGGCAGAGGAACCAAAGATCAAATGGCCAATATCCACTGGATCATCAATAAAGCCAGAGAATTCCAGAAAAACATCTACTTCTGCTTTATTGACTACACCAAAGCCTTTGACTGTGTGGATCAGAACAAACTGTGGAACATTCTTAAAGAGATGAAAATACTGGACCACCTTACCTGCCTCCTGAGAAATCTGTATGCAGGTGAATAAGCAAAAGTTAGAACAGGACATGGAACAACGGACTGGTTCCAAATTGGGAAAGGAATATGTCAAGGCTGTATACTGGCACCCTGCTTATTTATCTTATATGCAGAGTACATCATGCAACATACTGGGCTGGAGGAAGCACAGCTTGGAATCAAGATTGCTGGGAGAAATATCAATAACCTCAGATATGCATTTGACACTAACCTTACGGTAGAAAGTGGAGAGGAACTAATGAGCTTCTTGATGAAAGTGAAAGAGAAGAGTGAAAAAGCTGGCTTAAAACTCAACATTCAAAAAACTAAGATCATGGTATCCGGTCCCATAACTTCATGGCAAATAGATGGGGAAACAGTGGAAACAGTGGCAGACTTTGTTTTCTTGGGCTCCAAAAATCACTGCAGATGGTGAATACAGCCATGAAATTAAAATGATGAAATTAAATGAAATTAAAAGATGCTTGCTCCTTGGAAGCAAAGTTATGACCAACCTAGACAACATATTAAAAAGCAGAGACATTACTTTGCTGACAAAGGTCCGTCTGGTCAAAGGTATGGTTTTTCCATTAGTCATGTATGGATGTGAGAGTTGGACTATAAAGAAAGCTGAGCACCGAAGAATTGATGGTTTTGAACTGTGGTGTTGGAGAAGACTCCTGAGAGTCCCTTGGATTGCAAGGAGACCCAACCATCCATCCCAAAGGAACTCAGTCCTGAATATTCATTGGAAGGACTGATGTTGAAGCTGAAGCTCCAGTACTCTGGCCACCTGATGAGAAGAGCTGACTCACTTGAAGAGCCCTTGATGCTGGAAAAGATTGAAGGCAGGAGGAGAAGGGGACGACAGAGGATGAGATGGTTGGATGGTATCACTGACTCGATGGACATGAGTTTGAGCAAGCTCCGGGAGTTGGTGATGGACAGGGAGGCCTGGCGTGCTGCAGTCCAGGGGGTCACAAAGAGTTGGACATGACTGAGAGAGTGAACTGAGCTGTCCATTCGTAAGTTGATATTTCTTTTTTTGGTCGGTCTGCACAGCATGTGGAATCTTAGTTTCCCAACCAGCGGTTGAACTCATGCCTCCTGCATTGGGAGCATGGAGTCTTAACCACTGGACCATCAGGGAAGTCTATTATTTGTCCGAAGAAGATGCACAGATGGCCAATAAACACGTGAAAGCTTGCTCACATCATGAGCTCTCAGGGAGATTCAAATCAAATCTACCTGAGATACTTCCTCATACTTACTATGGTGACCATAGTTCAAAAAATGAAAAACAGCAAATGCTGGTGGATACAGAGAAATCAGAGCCCTTGTCACTGCTGGTGGGAATGGAAAATGGGGCAGTTTCTGTGGAGAATTGTCTGGCAGCTTTCAGTCTTCAAGAAGTTACACACAGAGTCCCCAAACAATCCAGCACTTCCACTTCTAGATACATACTTGAGAGACTTGAAAACGTATGTCACACAAGGACTTACACATGGATGTTCACAGCAGCATCACTCATTGCAGGCAAGAAGCGGGAGAAACCCAAGTGTCTGTCAACTTGTCTATTCAAGTCCTCTGCCCATTTTTAAATTGAGTTATTTGTCTATTTTTATTGTTAGGTTCTAAGAGTTTTTAAAATACATTTTAGATAGATGTTCCTTATCAGATGCAATATTTGCAAATATTTTCTTCTATTTTGTGGGCTGTCTTTCCATTTTCTTTATAATGTCCCCTGAACCTCAGAAAGTTACTTCAATGAAGTCCAACTTACCTACTTTTTCATTGGTTGTTTTTGCTTTAGGTCTCATATAAGACAAAAACATCGGGGCTTCCCTGGTGGCTCAGTGATAAAGAAACCAGTTGCCAAGGCAGGAGACGCAGGTTCGATCCCTGATCTGGGAAGATCCCACGTGCCTCGGAGCGACCAAGCCCATGGGCCACAACTGCTGAAGCCCGCATGCCCTAGAGCCGGAGATCCACACAAGAAGCCCCTGTGGTGAGCAGCCCGTGCTCCACAACTAGAGAGTAGACCCTGCTCTCTGCAACTACAGAGAGCCCGGGCACAGCAACAGGGACCCAGCACAGCCAAGTAAATGAAGTTGTTTTGTCCAAGAGAAGCCACTGCCAAGTCTAAGGTCACAGAGGTTCAGACCCGTGTCCTCGTCCTCTCTCAGTTCCAGCCTTGCGCACATGTGGCTCTGATGCACTGTAGGTGGTCTCTGCACACGCTGTCAGGGGGGTCTGGCTCCACTGTTTGGCATGTGGACCTCCTGCTGTCGTCCCAGGAGAGTTTGGGAAAGACAGGCTTGCACCTCCGCAGAAGGTCAGTCGGTTGTTTGTGTCTGGACTTCCAACTTCATTCCGTTGGTTGGTACGTCTTCCCTCAGGCCGGGCCACGCGTTCCTCACGACTGTAGCTTTGCTATAAGTTTTGAAATGGGGAAGTGTGAGCCTTCCAACTTTTCAAGATTGCTTGGCTGTCAGGCTCTCTAGCATCTCCGTGAGTTTGTGGTGGTTAATTCATGTGTCAACCTGACTGGGCTACAGTAGTCACAGTGCCTGGGTTTTGGTCAAACACCAAACTAGATGTTGCTGTGAGGATGTGTCTTAGACTAACATTCAAATCAGTAGACTTTGAGTAAAGCAAATTAACCTCCATAAATGGATGGGCCTCACCCAGTGGGTAGAAAGTCTTCAGGAAAGAAGATAGAGGTCCATGAGGAAGAAGGAATGACTTCCAGACATCTCTGGACTCAAGGTACAGCACCAGCTCTGCTCTGGGTCCCCAGCCTGAGGGCGTGCCTTGTGGAGGGCAGACTGGCCAGACCCCAGGATCACAAGAGCCAAGTCCTACCTTCCTACCTGTCTAGACAGACAGATAGGCAGATAGACAGACATAGATACGCACCCTATTGGTTCTGTGTCTCTGGAGAACCCAGACTGAGACAGACTTTTAGGGCCAGCCTGTAAACTCCTGCAAAAAGGCAGCGAGGGTTTCCTTAGGAATGCGCTCTATCCACAGAGCAACTTAGGGAGGACTGCCCTCCGAACAACGGTAAGTCCTCCAGGCCGTGAACACGGGATGTCCTTTCGTTGATTTTGGTCTTCATAAATTTGTTTCAATGATGTTCAGTGGTTTTCAGTGTACAGGACTTTCACTTCTTTAGTTAAATTTATTCCTAAGCATTTTATTCTTTTTGATGATACTGTAACAAATCATTTAATGAATTTCATTTTTGGATTGTTCATTGCTAGCAAAGAAAAATACATTTGATCTGGTATCTTATAACAGTGCTGAACTTCTTTAGTCATTCTAGGCACTCTGTGGGGTTTTCTCTACCCGAGATCACATTGTCTACGAATAGGAAGTTTTAGCTTTTCCTTTACAAATTAGATTCCTTTTCTTGTTTTTATTGCCTGTTTCCCTGGCTAGAACCTCCAACCCAAAGCTGAGAGAGTGAGCCCAACCCAAAGTGAGCCCAACCTCCAACCCAAAGTGGAGAGAGCAGATACATCCTTTCACTATGAGCCATCCTTCTGGGGTGTGGCATTTCACATGATGTACTCTGCATATAAATGAAGTAAGCAGGGTGACAACATATATAGCCTTGAAGTACTCCTTTCCCAATTTGGAACCAGTCTGTTGTTCCATGTTCAGTTCTAACTGTTGCTTCTTGACCTCCTCCTGTCTCAGGAGACAGGTAAGGTGGTCTGGTATTCCCATCTCTTTAAGAATGTTCCACAGTTTGCAGTGATCCACACAGTCAAACGCATTAGGGTAGTCAATGAAGAAGAAGTAGATGTTTTTCTGGAACTCTCCTGCTTTCTCTATGATCCAAGGGATGTTGGCAATTTGACCTCTGGATCCTCTACATTTTCTAAATCCAGCTTGTACATCTAGAAGTTTTCGGGTCCTGTACTGTTGAAGCCTAGCTTGAAGGATGTTAAGGATTACCTTGCTACCATGTGAAATGAGCACAATTGTGCAGTAGTTTGAACATTCTTTGGCATTGCCTTTCTTTGGGATTGGAATAAAAACTGACCTTTTCCAGTCCTGTGGCCACTGCTGAGTTTTCCAAATTTGCTGGCATATTGAGTGCAGCACTTTCACAGCATCATCTTTTAGGACTTGAAATAGCTCAGCTGGAATTCCATCACTTCCACTAGCTCTGTTGGTAGTAATGCTTCCTAAGGCCCACTTTACTTCACACCCTAGGACATCTGACTCTAGGTGAGTGACCACACCATCATAGTTACCCAGATCATTAAGATCTTTTTTTATATAGTTTTTGTGCATTCTTGCCACCTCTTCTTAATATCTTCTGCTTCTGTTAGGTCCCTACCATTTCTGTCCTTTATTGAGCCCATCTTTGCATGAAATGTTCCCTTGGTATCTCTAATTTTCTTGAAGAGACATCTAGTCTTTCCCATTCTATTGTTTTCCTCTATTTCTTTGCATTGTTCACTTAGGAAGGCTTTCTTATCTCTTCTTGCTATTCTTTGCAAGGAGATGAAACCAGTCAATCCTACAGGAAATCAACCTTGAATATTCATTGGAAGTACTGATGCTGAAGCTCAAATACTTTGGTCACCTGCTGAGAAGAGCTGACTCACTGGAAAAGCCCCTGATGCTGGGAAAGACTGAAGGCAGGAGAAGGGGACGACAGAGGAGGAGATGGTTGGATGGCATCACCGACTCGATGGATGTGAGTTTGAGCAAGCTCCAGGAGATGGTGAAGGACAGGGACACATGGAGTGCTGCAGTCCATGGGGTCGCAAAGAGTCGGACATGCCTGAGCGACTGAACGACCGTGGTAACAGTCTGGAGTGTGGCAGCATCTCACTAGCTTTAACGTACGTGTCCTTGATGTCTACTACACTTGGTGTCACTTCCCTGGCGAATGAAACACTGGAGCCTGCCCTCGGCGTGTGGGCAGCAGTGTGAGTGCCAGTGCCTCTGCGCAGGCTCTGCTCAGGCTGCTCCTTACGAGGAAACCTAATGCTGTCTTCCTGCAGCCTCATGGCTGCCGGGGGCTCCAGGGTGGACGTGCGCCTCTTTGGGGCCCCTGAGTGGCCCACCAGGGCTCTCCTGGGGGACGCAGAGTGTCGGCAGAGGACAGGGCCTGGGGACCTGTTTTAGCCTCGAAAGGCGGGTGGCCGCGTGACTCGGGAGGCTCAGGCCAGAGCACAGCCCCAGCCGGTCGCCAGGCTCCGGCCCGGAAGGCAGGACTAAGGACACTCCCTGTCCGCGCACCACAGTCGGTGGGGAGGCTGTGCGGGGTGAGCCTGTGTCGGGCGCTCGGGGTGGCACTGGGCACACTGCAGACCCTCGGTGGGGCTGGATCTTGACGGCAGGTGCCAGCGAGGGTGCAGGAGCAGCAGGGACCTCTGAGATCACTGGGCCGGGACAACGGGGTGGGCATGCAGCGGGGACAGCTCGCTGTGCAGGAGGGAAGTGGAGGGAGGCGTGGGCAGGAGCTGCAACCAGGGCAGAGGCGGGCTGGTCCAGCCCAGGACGCGGGGGGTCGGGGTGGGTCTCTCAGACCAGCTGAGCCCCGTGCTCCTGGATGTCACCTCACCTTCCCACTGGGAGCGGGGCGCGGACTCCAGTCTAAGACCCAAAGCAGAGCAGGGGCCCCCAGCCGGCCCTGCTCTTGCCTAGGCCCCCATCCTGACCCTGGACCTCCCCTACATCGCAGGTCAGAGGCCTGGATGATCCAGGCCCACTGCGGCACGGGCTGGATCACCACACCCTCCCTGGGACCTCCCGTCCAAACCTCACGACACAGGTGGTCCCGGGAAGGCCGGGGTGCGGGGACTGTTTCTGAACCTGGGGGCAACGCGCTGTGTTCGTGGAGTGGCTGCTGCAGTCTCAGAACACCGGAGGAGGATGACCCCACGCCCGAGGTGGCGACCCCGCTGGAGGCGTCTGGATGACGGCTCAGCACAGAGTGGAGCCAGCGCGCGGCTCCGGAACCTCCGCCTCCGCTCCATCTGACAGCTTTATGCTCCATAAATACTCGGAGATTATTAAAAACATATTTATTCAAGATGAACGGCTCTCCCGCAGATACAAATCTAAGCCGATAAGGCTCATAAGCCCACTTACAATAATCAGTGAAGGCATTTAAACAACCGACAGCATTGCTTAAACTGGCAGCCCATCCTGAGGGTGGAAGAGTCTGGGGTCCCGCCTGCTGGGCGCTGAGAGGATGATCAGGGGCCAGAAATCCCAGGGGGCCCTAGGCACAGCGTCACTCCTGACAGAACCACCTCGTCTCCTCCAGAATACAGACCTGCAGCTCCAAAACCCTGTGAGTTTGTGACGGTTTTGAGAGGAGCCGTGGGGAGAAAGGCCACCCCAGAGGATGGCAAGGGGGTTAAACGAGGACACAGGGGCTCACGGCCCTCAGGATGCCTCCCTGAGCTGAAGGCAAGGCCTCAAGGTGGCGGCCACCCCATCCCCCCAGACCCACCCCCACTCCTCCATTCCACAAGACCAGCACGCTCCTTTCATCCTGGGAACACCTCCACCTCCCACACCCCCCCCCCCCCAGCACATACAGACTCACAACTCAGCTCACAAGAAAATGGCACCTCTTCCAGGAAGCCCTCCTGGACCACCTCCCCCGCTGCCCGCCCCAAGCCCCCCAACTGTCTCATCACAACTCATTATTACGGTTTGAAAGCGAGTGTGTGGCTATCCCTGCCCCTGCCCTGGGAGCCCCCAAGCACAGACCGGTCAGCTGTGATCACCATCACACCACGCCAAACCCAGCTGGACGGGGCTGAAGCCCAGAGGGTACAGAGCCAGGCTGCAGTGTGCAGAAGACAGCTTCCTGGGCAGAGGTCCTGCCGTACCCTGGCTAAAACCTGCGGAGCGAGCCAGGCCTCTATGCTCTGCTTCCTGAAGGCAAGCATCACTGTCTAAATGACCGCACTCTGCACAGAAATTTTAGAGCAAGTCTATTAAATTCAAGACAAAATTCTGCAGCAACTCTGGGAATCATTTTGTTTCAGGGATTGGACCTTGGGTGCTGGCGGAGGAGGTCTGAGTTAACCCCACCCTGGTCTGCATGTAGCTGGCCCTGGCACCGTCTGGCCCTGGGAGACTCCTCTCTACCACCCCTCCTCCACTCAAGATGACCCGCCTGGCTCGGCGGGTGTGCTTTGTGTGTGTGCTTTTAAAGCGAGCGCCACTGTCCGTGGGTTTTTTAACTTACGCGAGCAGCCTTACGCGTGAGCGTCAGGCTATCTTTTTCGTACCAAGTGCTGGCTTTAGGACTGTTCCACGTTACCAGGGGGCAAGATGGCTGTCTGGCTACCCAACAACCCCTCGTGTGCTCGACCTCCCACCTCCTGAGGGACCCTGTAGGCACCCGCCGCCCTGCCGGGAGTGAGGACCCATCGGACAGACATCACAGACACCCTGCCCGTCCATGAACCTTCCTCAGCGACCTTTAACACAAGGAAGCCCTTATGCTCCCATCAACACCCTCACCCCCCTTCCGCACCTTACAGCCTGTGCGGCTGGGATTGTGTTTCAGACAACGCACCTTCACACCCCGTTCACAGAGAAGGCTCTGAACACAGATTTGACGACAACCGATGGGTTTCAGTGTTAGGTGACCACATCCACGCCCAAAGTCCAGGCAAAAGACAAGCATGTTTGGCTGAAGCTACTGAAGGAAGAAATGGTCCTGCTGCGGCCCCATCAGAGACCCCAGGCCCCATCCACCCTGCCCTTGACAATCCCATAGACGCTTGAAGACTCACTCTGACCCCAGGGGAGCTCCTACACCTTTGCTCAAATAGGACTCAGGGTCATTCTCAGAGGAGGTCAGGCATCCCCAAGGTGACTATCATTGGGCAACGATATTTAAAAATAACACAAAGGGGACTTCTCTGGTGGTCCAGAGGGCAAGAATCTGCCTTCCAGTGCAGGGGACATGGATGGTCTGATCCCACAGGCCACAGGGAAACTAAACCCATGCGCTGCAAGGAAGGCCCAGTGCAGCCAAAAAGTAAAGTAAAACAAAGCTGCACAGATGGGCCACAGACCCCAACAAAATTACAAAGGAGTGATAACACAAAGGTTATCTTCCTGGTTACTTCCCTGGTGACCCAGTGGTGAAGACGCCACGCTCCCAGTGCAGGGGGCCGGGGTTCGAGACCCGGCCTGGGAACTAGGCTCCGCGCGCTGCCACTGGAGACCCCACACGCCACAACTAAGGCCTAATGCAGCCAGAGACGCTGAAACCCACACACAGTCACAGACGCCCCCGCAGGCTGTGCCCAGAGTTACTGAAACCCACACACACAGCCACAGACGCCCCCGCAGGCTGTGCCCAGAGTTACTGAAACCCACACACAGAGCCACAGACACCCCCGCAGGCTGTGCCCAGAGTTACTGAAACCCACACACACAGCCACAGACACCCCTGCAGGCTGTGCCCAGAGCCGCGACCCAGGTGTGAGCCAGAGTCCACTGGGGTGAGCAGCTCTGAGCTGCACACACGCACGTGGGGACTTGCTCCCTGCGTGTATAACACCTCAATTAAACGTTTCAGAGCGTGTCCTGATGAAGGGTCAGCGACAGGGAGTCCAGTCACAGAGCCTTCTGGTAGATGGCAGGACAGAGGGGCCCGTGCGCAGAACCAGAGACGGCCCGAAGGGCTCGGGTACCCTCACCAGAGGCAGCTGATATTGGGGGTGGGGAGGCAGGCTGGCCTGGATACTGACCCATCCCTGCTACTCATGAGTGTGACCCCGGGGAAGCTGGGCAAGCCCCGGGGCCTCAGCATCTCCTTTCAGAAACAAGCGAGGCTGTCTCAGCCAGCTGTACCTGCACTGGGCACCCCTTACCAGACTGGCAGGCCATGCCCATCACTGGTCCCTCGACCCAGGACACCGGCATCCTGGCTGACCACAGGGAACTGATGGACAGGCCAGAGGCGTGAAGAAACACAAGCTTCAGCTTCACGGGGAGCACTCAGTGAGGGTCCACCCTTCTCCTTCAGGAAAAGGCCTCCTCGAGGGCACACTCTTCAGACCAGGGGCTCCCCCCGCCCACCCAGGCCAGCAGGGACAGAGGAGGGCTGGCAGGGGTAGCAGCCCCATCACTGCAGCCAGTAGCCCCAGGGACAGACAGCAGCCCCCCAGAGCAAGAGGACAGTCTTCTCTCACATACAGCTGGGATCTGGATCTTTACACGAAATCTCCATATTTTTAAATTTCGGCCAGCCATCGATGCTGTTTACAACACTGCACAGGCCAAACAAAACCCATGCCTGGGCTAACAGGTCGCCATGTTACAGCCCGTCCCCCCACTCTTGGGTAACAGGGGCACGCAGAGGGCTTGGTCAACATGGCCAAAGTTACACAGTGAGCGAAGTTACACAGAGAGCAGCAAATGACTGGGACCTTACAACCATCCACTCATCCATCAATCACCCATACATCATGTATCCATCCAATTCAGTTCAGTTGCTCAGTCATGTCCGACTCTTTGCGACCCCACGGACTGCAGCACGCCAGGCCTCCCTGTCCATCACCAACTCCCAGAGCTTCCTCAAACTCAGGTCCATCGAGTTGGTGATGCCATCCAGCCATCTCATTCTCTGTCGTCCCCTTCTCCTCCTGCCTTCAGTCTTTCCCAGCATCAGGGTCTTTTCCAATGAGTCTGTTCTTTACATCAGGTGGCCAAAAGTCTGGAGTTTCAGTTTCAGCATCAGTCTTTCCAATGAATATTCAGGACTGATCTCCTTTAGAATGGACTGGTTGTACCTCCTTGCAGTCCAAGGGACTCTTGAGAGTCTTTCCCAACATCACAGTTCAAAAGCATCAATTCTTCAGCGCTCAGCTTTCTTCACAGTCCAACTCTCACATCCATACGTGACCACTGGAAAAACCATAGCCTTGACTAGACAGACCTTTGTTAGCAAAGTAATGTCTCTGCTTTTTAATATGCTGTCTAAGTTGGTAATAACTTTTCTTCCAAAGAGCAAGCGTCTTTTAATTTCATGGCTGCAGTCACCATCCACAGTGATCTTGGAGCCCAAGAAAATAAAATCTATCATTGTTTCCACTGTTTCCCCATCTATCTGCCATGAAGTGATGGGACCAGAGGCCATGATCGTAGTTTTTCGAATGCTGAATTTTAAGCCAGTTTTTCACTCACCTCTCTCACTTTCATCAAAAGGCCCTTTACTTCATCTTTGCTTTCTACCATAAGGGTGGTGTCATCTGCATTTCTGGGGTTATTAATATTTCTCCCACAATCTTGATTCCAGGTTGTGCTTCATCCAGCCCAGCGTTTCTCATGATGTACTCTGCATATAAGTTGCATGTAAGCATCTATCCAACCAGCATCTATCAATTACCCCTCCCTCTATCCATCATCCATCCATCCATTCATCCAGCAATCACCTATCAATCAATCACCCATCAATGATCCATCAATCATCTATTCATCCAGCATCCATCAATTATCCATCAATTCATCCATCACGCATTCACCCATCCATCATGCATCCATCCATCCGCCATCCATCCATCCATCACGTATCCATCCGCCCATCACCCATCCATCCATCCATCCATCACCCATCCATATCCATCCACCCATCCATCTGCCAATCATCCACCCATCCATATCCATCCACCCATCCATCCCCCAATCATCCATCCACCCATATCCATCCACCCATCCATCATGTGTCCATCCACCCATCATCCACCCATCATCCATCCATCATCCATCCATCCATCCATCACGTATCCATCCTCCCATCATCCATCCATCCATCCATCCATCACCCATCCATCCATCCATCACCCATCCATCCACCCATCCATATCCATCCACCCATCCATATCCATCCACCCATCCATCACGTGTCCATCCACCCATCCATCCGCCAATCATCCACCCATCCATATCCATCCACCATCCATCCATCCATCACCCATCCATCCACCCATCCACATCCATCCACCCATCCATCCCCCAATCATCCATCCACCCATCCATCATGTGTCCATCCACCCATCATCCACCCATCATCCATCCATCATCCATCCATCCATCCATCACCCATCCATCCACCCATCCATATCCATCCACCCATCCATCCCCCAATCATCCATCCATCCATATCCATCCATCATGTGTCCATCCATCTGCCCATCATCCATCCATCATCCATCCATCACCCATCCATCCACCCATCCATCATGTGTCCATCCACCCATCATCCATCCATCATCCATCCATCCATCCATCACGTATCCATCCTCCCATCATCCATCCACCACCCATCCATCATATGTCCATCCACCACCCATCCATCCACCCATCCATATCCATCCACCCATCCATCACGTATCCATCCGCCCATCACCCATCCATCCATCCATCCATCACCCATCCATCCCCCAATCATCCATCCATCCATATCCATCCACCCATCTATCATCAATTACCCGTTCATCCATCACCCATCCATCCATCCATCACGTATCCATCCGCCCATCATCCATCCATCATCCATCCATCATCCATCCATCCATATCCATCCACCCATCCATCATCAATTACCCGTTCATCCACCCCCCATCCACCCCCCATCCATCCCCCAGTCATCTATCCTCCCATCCGTCCATACAGGAGACATTTCTTGAGAGCATACTGCATGTACTGAGGACAGAGCAGCAACTGAGGGCTGGGGCTTTGCAACCAGCTAAGTATGTTCAGATCCCAGCTCTGTGCACAGCAGCATGTCTGGGCATAAGGCTCAATCCCAGGGCCTTGGTTTCCTAGTCTGTAAAACTGGGAGAGGAGGACCTCCATCATAGAGTTGTTTGTAAGAATTAAATAAGTGAATACTCAGAACAGAGCCTGGCATACATTAAGCCAAAGCTAGCTGTTGGTCTTTAATAAGTAGCTACGGGAATGGTGAGGGCTTCCCAGGTGCCGGAGCGGTAAAGAATCTGCCTGCTAGTGCAGCAACACAGGTTTGATCCCTGGGTCAGGAAGATCCCCTGGAGGAGGAAGTGGCAACCCACTCCAGGATTCTTGACACGAAAATTCCATGGACAGAGGAGCCTGGAGGGCTGCAAGCCAGGGGGCTGCAAAAAACTCAGACATAACTGAGCACAACGACTTGGCCTGGACGTGGGCGGTGAAGGGCCTTGTCACTCCACGGCCGGCACCTTGTTTCACAGTCCTGCCTGCTCCTGGTCCACTCATGAACCACACTGCTGAGTCTGGGGCCAGGTCTCCCGTCCCTTCTCCTGGGCCTGGCTTCCTCCTCCCCCACCGTTGCGCCCTCGACCGTCAGGTCCCCTCTGCCATCCCTTCTGCCCCTTCCTCTCTCCCCTCCTCCCAGGACATGTCACTGCAACCACATTGATAAATATTTATCAAGGCAGCTGAGGAGATAGGGCGCAAACCAGCCAAATAAATCAGCACATTTTAAAACACACTGCCTGACAGCTGGCTCCTCCGATTGGGGCAGCAGTGTGCCTGTATGCACGTGTGTTCACACACACATGCCCACCCTGCGTGTCCTCACACGTCAGCTCATGGGCCAGTTCCTTCCAGGCTGCCCTCTAGCCCAAGATGGTCCAGCAGAACCGCAGCAGCTGGGGACCAGGCCTGCGAGCTGCTGCTCTGCACCCGGCCCGTGTCTGTGCCCACATGGCTTGGGCAAGTGCACCCCAGGACCCTGTCTGCTCTGCTCCTGCTCGCGGCAGTGGCCGTTGGCCCTGGGGACGCACGGTCTGTTCCACATGCCGGCCTGGGGGCAGGAGGCATCCTTGGCATCAGCACACCTGCAGGATCCTGACAGCTCCCAGTGGGCTCGAGGCCGCGCTGTCCTTCTGGGAGCTGGTGGCAGGTGCAGGTTTGGGGCGGGCCCGCGCCCTTGGAGAAGGCCTCACACCTGGGCCTCAGGCTCCGCAGGGACCCTAGAGCCAACACCCCCCGTGTTGAGTCCCCAGTTATGGCGCGCACATGCGTACGAGCCCTCTTCCCTCCAGAAGAGGAAGCCAGGCCCAGCCTGCATCGAATTCTCGTGAGCCCCGTTCTAGAGACCCCCAGCCATGGCTCGGCACCACCCACAGCAGTTCGCAGGGAGGCCATGCAGGGAAGACCCCTCCCCAGTGCGTGCATTCCTTACTTCCTCTCTGCAACGATGGTGGGGGGCCGGCTGGCGGCTCTCCCGGGGGGTGAGCTCACGGGGTCCTCTGTTGGCCATTCGCTGGGGACAGGACCCTCCAGAGGAGGGGAGAGGCCAGGGAAAGACCCAGAGGGGCGGGTTCCAGCTCATCTGCTCCTGCCGATCCTGGGATGGGGCAGGGGACTGGGGGCACACAGAGCAAGGACTGTCGCCCCTTGTGCCTGAGACTGCCCTGGTTGGTGCCCGTTGCCCTGTGTGACCATCAGTGGTGACTTTCATTCACAATAGTGGGAGAGCCGTAAATTTCAGGGTGGCCCTAAAATAACAAGCTCTGGAGGTCCCACAATGGGTGAAAGGACTTGGGTAGGGGCTGCCCAGAAGGTACCAAGGAAGGCTCTGCCAGGGACCCTCACCACCCAGTCTGACAGGGTCTGCAGAAGCTGCGAGCATGCCCAGGACAGGGATGGGCCTGGGCTGCCAGGGAGGGGCCTCTGTCCCCACGTGGAAACAGTGCCACACACGTGAACACACGCTTCAAGCACCGCAGACTGGGGACACCTCAGCTGCACACACGCACGTTCCAGATACACACACACAGTTCAGGCCATAAACACAGAGACCCCAACCGCGAGCCACGGACAGCACCTGCACCAAGAGGTGTGCCCACAGCGCCCAGGAGCCACAGAGAGAGAGACACTCACCCAGAGACACAGAGCACACACACACACAAGTACAAATGCACACCCAGGAGCCACGGACAACACACACGACCTGAGCACAAATGTGCTCGCAGAGAGAGGTACACTCACCCAGAGACACAGTGCACACACAAGAACAAATGTACACGCAGAAGCCAGGCGGACCAGACACACACACCCATGTGCCACACGCACGCGTGTACAAGCGCCTGCATCGCTGTCTCTCTCCTCCACTCCGCCTTCCACCAAACACACACATATGCACACACATGAGTGCACACATGAGCACAGGCTCACCAGCGTCAGGAGCAAGCCCTGAGCGCCTCTGGTTTGAGCCCAGAATAGAGCATCCCTCCTCTGGCACCCTCCTCCCGTTAGCCCAGCAAACGGGGGTCGTGGGAGCACCAGGGCCTCTTGGCCTGGGCGCACCTGTAGCTGAGACGCGCCTGTCACTCCAGGCCCCTCTGCCTGGCTGCCGTCTCCCACCCCGGGCGCAGCGCAGCATCCGTGTCAGAGCAGCCTTGGTGGGGCCGGGGTAGGGGGGGCTTTCCCACTGCCCCCAGACCGGAAGCCCTCACAGGGCATCTCGCCACCTGGCCACTCTCTCTGGACACTCGCCAGGCTGGGGGGTGGCACCATGGTGAGCGGACGGTCCAGCAACAGACAAGCTTGGCGAACCAAACTGCCACATGGTCCTGGGAGGAACCAGCCCCGTGGAACCCCCGAGGGCCGCTGAGCGGCTCCAGGAGGCCGCAGAAATTTCTGGGCTGGAGCACCTTGATCTGAACGGGGCAAGCCAAGGATTCAGGATGAGGTCAGCACAGGTCGCAGGCCAGCCGGTCTGGAGGGTGTGAGACGGGCCCCCAGGGCTGCCCGGTAGGGCAGGCTGTGGAGTCCCCACTCGCTGTCCATCCCCTGGGGCCTTGCCTCTTAGCTCCCAGCTGCAGCAGCCTGAGGCCCAGGAGGCTACAGGCCAGCCCTGAACTGAGACGGAGACTCTGAGCTGGGATACCCCCCTAGGGATGTTGGAACAGAGCCCAGCTGCCAGCAGCACTGGGTCACCGGGGAAAGGGGGCGCCCAGGCGGCAGAGCGGCTGCCGTGCCCTCCCCTCGCTGGGACGAGAGCCTGGCTGTGCGCGGAGGGGCATGGGCGAGGGCACACAGGGAGCTGTGGCCGGCTGCACGATCAATCAGCCAAATGTCGGTCAATGGCCCCTACTGGAGGAGACACACGGAGCCGAGGCGTCTGCGGCCGACGAAGGTGCCATCTTCACAGAAGGACAGGCCAGAGCGGAGTCCGCGCGAGGTGCAGGGTGTCTAGGGGTGCAGGGTGTCTGAGGCTGGGGGGCTGGCTCGCTCGCTCACTGGGGGGAACGCACCCCGTCCACCGACCTCCCCTCCTCCAGCACGTGGGGAGGCTAAGGGCAGAAGGGACGGGCATATAGACCCCAAGCAGGACAGAAGTTGGGCCATGCCCTGGGGGCCAGTAACACGCTCATCCATGCTCACAGACACACACTCAACACTCATAGCAACTCAAGGACACACACGTCACACTGGACACACTCCGCAGCAGGCCCTGCACACGGGGACACGGGCCCCAGGCGGGTCACAGGTGGGGAGCCTGAGATGGTGTTGATGGTGCGGGAGGGGGCAGGGCGGCGCTGATCCTGGGTCACCCGGGTGGGCCTGGGGAGTCACCTGTCCTAACTGGGGCAGCAGACAGACTTCCCAAAAGAGGCCGAGGATGGAAGCAGCTGAGCCCAGGACTCTGGGAAAGGCCAGGACCCAGGTTCTCCGGAGCCTCCATGCCAGGACCCCAAGCCCAGAACCGTGAAAGCGCTCACAGCACTTGAGCCCCCAGGTCCTCGGTCGTGTTCCATGTGTGGGGAGGGGCTGACACAGACACGCCTGTGCAGGGGCTGGTGAGGGGCTGCTGTCTGCACAGGGCAGGACCCAGCAGGAGCAGGAGATGGAGACTGGGGGTGTCCGAAGACTGACACAGGAGAGGGACCCAGGCCCCACGTGGAGTCAGAGGCAAGGACGCCAGACAGAGCTGAGGGCGCATGCTCCGCAACCAAGTGTGGAAGGTGCTTCAACGGGGATCATGAGAGCTGGCAGAGCGTGGTGCATCCAGGCAGTGGAAACCGCTGAGCACGTTTAGTATGTGTGCGTCTGTGTGTGTCTCTGTGTGCGTCTCTGTGTGTGTATGTGTCCAGTCGTGTCCAGCTGTGACCCTCTGGACTGTAGCCCGCCAAGCACATTGTGGGGCACTGCAGAGCCATCACCTGAGCCAGAGCTGCCCACATGCAAGGTGCCGTGACTCCAACCCGCGCGATTCTAGAAAATGAGAGAGTTCTAGGGCCCTGCGGAGGAGCCCACCACACACGGGCGCTGGAATCGGTCCTTACAGACCTACCCCGTTAGCGCCCCGGCCGGGACAGGCCCACAGGCAGATAATTATAAACCAAATGCGCACGGGCCTGAGGTGTCAGGGAGCTGGTCTTGCCAGAAGCTGCCGCCTCCCTGCACTGGCCAATGCTGCCCACCTGCCACCTGGAACCAAGGCGGTTTCTTTAGGATTTCTGTCTCTTACAACCAAAAACATCCTAACAGCTGTCTTAAGTGGGTAGACCCCCAAACATGTTGTCCCTGGCTGCTGACTCTGACAACTAGGAAAACAGGGCCTACAGAATGTGTCCGAAAAGCTGAGACGAGTCAAGCTAAAAACAGAACACATGAATTTTCCAAAACCTTGACATTAATAAAAAAGCAAATAAAATGGCAATGGAATCTTTAAAAGATTGGAAAATGGAAAAAAAAAAAAAACAGAAAGGAAGATGACAGAAGTTAGCCTGAAACTATTAATTACAACACATGCTTAACTTACTGTTTCACAATAGGTATAAAGCACATTGCACTTGAGTCCACCTTTTTACACTGAGTAAAACAAAATCAAGCCAAATGCTGTTCATGGCACAGACATTTGCAAAGCAAAGTCACAGAAGATAAAAACATACTCGGATATAAAATCAGAAGGAAACCAAGGGTCAACTACAGGCTTCGGATGTAGCCGAATTTAAGACAAAAAGTGCTGCACAGACCAGGAGCACCCAGCTGTCACAGCACAGTTAAACACGGAGAGTACACGCCTGGCAAACCAGAGGGAGCGTGGCGAAAACACTCCACTGAAAAAGGGCTGTAATCACTTCTTAGAATCCTGAGGACCACAGACGAGAAAAGCAAGCAACAAAGACTGCGAATAGCAGCAGGAGGGGTGTTTTCTGTGAGGAGGGGAAGAGCAGTCGGGTGGGGGCAGGGGAACAAGTGTAGAAAACTTGGAAGCTTAGAAAACACCCCTTCCTCCGCAACCGCTGGAACAGCCTGGGTAGATATCTGACCATCAAAACACCTGAATGAACCCGTTCAACAAAAACCAAAAGTGTCCTCAACACAATACAACTGGAAATTTATTTTTGTTTATCTGTTTTACAAAGTTTTAAAATGATCTTCGGAAAAGTTCAAGGAAGAATTGGGTACATAGAGACATGCCTGACCCCTGTTTGGAAGATTCAATCCTATTATGGCATTTATATAAACGCAACCCAAACTGACCTCTCAAGATGACACAATTCAACTCAAGATCCAACCAGGATTTTCATCTTTTGGATTTGGAAAATAACCACTGCAAAGCAGCCCAGGAAGATTTCATTAGTTCACAGACGGAGGGGGAAGTGCTGAAAAGAGGAGATGGGGATCTCCGGGTGTCACAGCTTGCTAGAGGCCTCGAGAACAGGGAGCTGAGGACACTGAGCTGTGGACCCACTGGGCAGGGCACGGGGCACCAGAGCCATCCCCATCCTCCTGGGAGAGGGGCAGCTGGTCAGGGTGGCGAGAAAACACGGCTCCGCTCCATAATGTTATCGAAAGGAAGCAAGTTCCAGGAAGAGAAATGGAAAACTAACGTAAAAATAAACCATGAAGTACAGACGAGTGTATGAGCCGGGAAAGCTTTCCTGAGGGTGACACCAAAAGCGAGGAAAATCCTCACAAAAGAGAGGATTTGACATCATCAGCACCTGAAGCTCCTACTAAACAGACAAAATCAACGAAATGAAGAATATGAAAGAGAAAAAGATTATTTGGGGAAATAATCACAACATATGTGTCCAGGGAAAGGGTGAATAGCCTTAACATAAATAACCAAGGAAATATTAGCATACAAATAGAAAAATGAGCAAAGAATAGGAACAATTTTCAATAGAATAAATACAAATAGCAAAAGGCATTTGAAACTCTGCTCAGCCTCATTAGTATTCAAGTACACACAAATTAAAACAACCAGCTATCGTTTTTACCTACAAAGCCGGCACTTCATTATTACTGTCATTACATTCAATGTTATAGGAGTGTGGGCCTGTGGGCATTGACGCGCTCTTGGTGGAAAAGTGGTGTGGCTTTTAGGCGGCGATTTCACCGGCCAGTCCGCACCTACTTTGTACACCTTCTGACCCACCCACCCTTCTTGTAGAAACTCATCCTGAAAAATAATTTGCTACAAGCCTTTTTATTGCGGCACTCTTCTGAATGGCAAAGAAGAAGCCTAAGTATCAACTAATAAGCAATCACTAGCGACATAAAATCACGTGTTTTCACACAACGGCATTCTGTGCAGTCAACAATAATGGTATCCTAAGAAAAGGTATAGCAGAGTAGAAACGTTGCGTGAAAGACAAGAGATAAAATAATACATTCCCCAAAACCCATTTTTGTAAGAAAAGTAAGAAAGACTGCATGCCGCAAACACTGATTTGCCATCACTGTGGAGGTTGTGGGTGATCTGTGTACCTCCTACCTGTGGTTATTTCCATTTAAAATTTTCCCTACAATATACATTAATTGTGCAATAAAAATAAACATTTTCAGGAGTAATGGGGGCTGAGTAATTATCACACCATCACACAGTCACACCGTGGCTGGCAAAGTCTGTGCGGCAGAATTACATTCATTGACATGAGAACATGGTCGTCATACATCGTTAAACGGAAACAGTATGTTACACAACTGTGTGCCCACCACCGTCTCCTTTCGTTCAAAACAGAAAATGTGTCTATTTATCTGCATAGAAACTGACAGCGGATTACACCGTGAAATATTAGGAACGGTTGTCTCCAGAGGGTGTGGCAGGCCGTCGTTTGCTTCCATTGTGCGTCTCTGCATTTCCCAACTTTTCTGCAGCTGCAGTGCAGCAGTTTTATAATTAGAAATTACATTAATTTTTAAGGAAACAGTTACATCCTTGCATCCGTAATTCTAAGCTTTTTTGTTCATAATAGGGAGAAAATGACCCCTCCCTGCTTGAGTTTCCTTCAACCAGCCGTCCTCACTCAGGAAGACTGTGTCCCCAAAGCTGGCGAGGCCTGGGCCCAGGAGGGCACCGGCATTCAGCGGGTGGAGGCCAGGGACACCCCACAGTGTGCGGGACGCTCCCCCCTGCCCCGAGAGAACAATCGGCCCCCAAGAGTCAGTGCAGAGCCTGAAGCTCAAGCCCTGTTTCCTCTTTTACAGCTTAAAGAACCAAACATCCCCCGCCCCCACGCAGTATTGAGTCTCTGCAGGGGGCCCCTCTCAGAAAAGCCAGATGTACTTGGAAAGGCTGGGCAGCCTTGACCTCCATCCCCAAAGGAGCCCAGGGCTCCTCCCCGCTCTCCGCAGCTCTCTGCCTAAGAACGCCTTCTCTCTCCCCCTGCAGCTCAGCCTCTGACCCTGCACCACAGACACACAGACCCGCGTCTGGGCGGTGAAGAGACACTGGAGGACAGGCGATGCCAGTGAAGTCTCAGAACACACACAGCTGCTGAACGCGGTGGCGAAGCTCTGCAGGTTGCGTGGAGCGACTCTAGACGTGACTTTAGACAGCGCACAGAGCTTCTGTGTGCATGTTGGGCTGCGATGCTGGGAAACAGCTTTAGGTGAGCACGCACACGGGGGCTGGAGGAGGCTGCTGTGGAGGGAGAGCAGGCGAGCAGACAGACGGGGGCGCCCCCTGCCCCACCAGAAGCTGGCTGAGGGGGATGCTGTACCCCCAGCACCTGGCATCATCTGGCCGGATGCCAGGCTTGTCCGCGGCACACACTGGGCCCTGCGTGCAGTGGGGTACAGCCTTAATTCTCGACGAAAGCCAGCAGCCTCTCACGAGGACAGGAGTGTGAGGGGGGGTCATTCCAGGGGCTTCAAGAAGAGCAGCCTGGCCTCTTCAGACGGGAAGCAGAGGTGGCTTCCAGGCAAGGGCCTGGCCCCCTCCTCGGGGCCCCCTTTCCAGCCAGCACCCCGCTCGCATGCAGCAGGCCTGTTGTGCTGCTCACTGGCTTGAGGCCATAGTTCTGCGGTCCCACGGTCAAACCTGGAGCCGGCCTGGGCTCTGTCAGCCCTGGGGCCCACAAGGAGAAGGGACTGCTTCAGGGAGCTGCTACTAGTCCTGCATGGGGTTGGGCTGGGCTTGCTTTACACCCTGCACCTCTCCACGCCCAGGAGGTCAGCCCGCACCGTCCCGTGCCTGGCCACACCTGCACAGAGCAGCTCGTTGACTCCTCGACGCAGCTTTAGCTGAGACTGTAAAACCCTGCAAACCTCCCTAAGCCATCGGAAGCCGCCAGCCGACCCGATTGAGGAATTCTTGCACCAACACCCCCACACGACTAGTCACTAGAGTGATGTAGTCTCCCAGAACTGGGGCCTTACCCCAGAAGCACCCAGGTGCTGCTGTGGGGACTGTTCCTTCACCTCCGACAGAATGTGAGCCCCACGAGAGCAGACTCCCTGCCTGGCACTTCTGCCCTAAAGTGGCACCAGGTACGCAGTAGGCACTCAGTGAGAACCCACCCTGAGCTGGGCTGTGTGGGCTCACTTAACCAGGAAGCCCCGGACCACTCGCTGGTATCTGCTGCTGACCCGGGGGCAGCGTGGCCATCTGGGCCCCCGACAGGCAGTGAGCTCATTTCCATGTGGAGAAACCCAGGGGCACCCTGGTTGGCTCGTCCTGAGCCTGAGACCCCCCCAGGAGCCCTCATGGAGGAGGAACGTGGGGTCAAGTTACAGGCACCCACCTTGGAGGCCAGGGCTGGGACTGCACATAACCCGATGGGCTGTGATGGGTGAGGCCCCAAGGGAGAGTTCCTGCTGGGTGAGGAGGAGGGGAGAGGCAGTCCTGGGCACGCACAAATGCACGCACACGCGCTCATACACAAAAAAGAAAGAACTGGAAATAATGTATTTGTTGATTAGGGAACTATTAGAAAACTACATCATCATCTTTAAAAGGATGTTTAAAAAACAGATCCACGGAGATGCAGAAAAATCTCAGAAGCATACTGTCAACTCAAAAAAATCAAATAATAATAGAACAGGATTCCGTTTATTTTTTAAACTACAATTATATATGTATATGTATGTGCATTTTAAAAAAGGTCAGGACAGAAACAGATCATTTAGAAACGATTATGTCAGGGACGGGAGTACGGAACGGCAGGGGGAGGGTTAAGAGGACTTCAGTTGTGACTCTGAACCTTCTCGGCTGCTTGGTCCAGCGCAGGGAGCCACACGCAGGTCTCCTATTCAGGGCTGAGGGTGGTCTCCAGGCTCAGGGCTGCTCCAGCGGCTCCTCTGCGCGGCCCCCGCCCCCCACATTCATGCCTCTGCGCCCCCCAGCTCCCACCCCCTTAACCCACTTCTGTCAGCCAGGATCAGCCCTCATGGGGACAGGGTGCTTCCCACTGTCAGCACGCTGAGCACAGAGGTCTGGGCTCGCTCTTCTTCCCACTGAAAGCCAACAGCTGGCCCTTTTCCTGGCTCTGAAAATGAGCACAGCAGAAAACAGGGTTGCCGCTTCTGCCTGGTGTGGCCGTGGGGGCACTCGCCTGGCACCCAGGACGTGCTGCTGTTACCTGCTTGCTCTGCACAGGCGCGGCCAGGTAAGGGACGGTGGGGGCTGACCTCAAGGACCCAGAATGGAGAGGTGCAGGGGGTAAAGCAAACACAGGCTAACCCCATGCAGGGTGAGTGAGCGAGGCGGATAAGAGCTGGTCAGTGCAGTTCAGTCGCTCAGCTGTGTCCAACTCTGTGAGACCCGATGGACTGCAGCACACCAGGCCTTGCTGTCCATCACCAACTCCCGGAGTTCAAACTCATGTCCATCGGGTCGGTGATGCCATCCAACCAGCTCATCCTCTGTCATCCCCTTCTCCTCCAGCCTTCAATCTTTCCCAGCATCAGGGTCTTTTCAGATGAGCCAGCTCTTTGCATTAGGTGGCCAAAGACTTGGAGTTTTAGTTTCAGCATCAGTCCTTCCAATGAACACCCAGGACTGATCTCCTTTACAATGGACTGGTTGGATCTCCTTGCAGTCCAAGGGACTCTCAAGAGTCTTCCCCAACACCACAGTTCAAAAGCATCAACTCTTCAGCGCTCAGCTTTCTTCACAGTCCAACTCTCACATCCAGACATGACTACTGGAAAAACCAGAGCTTTGACTAGACAGACCTTTGTTGGCAAAGTAATGTCTCTGCTTTTTAATATGCTGCCTAGGTTGGCCATAGTTTTTCTTCCAAGGAGCAAGCGTCTTTTAACTTCATGGCTTCAGTCACCGTCTGCAGTGATTTTGGAGCCCAAGATATAAAGTCTGTCACTGTTTCCATTGTTTCCTCATCTATTTGCCAAGAAGTGATGGGACCGGATGCCATGATCTTAGTTTTCTGAATGTTGAGTTTTAAGCCAGCTTTTCACTCTCCTCTTTCACTTTCATCAAGAGGCTCTTTAGTTCCTCTTCACTTTCTGCCGTAAGGGTGGTGTCATCTGCATATCTGAGGTTACTGATGTTTCTCCCAGCGATCTTGATTCCAGCCTGTGCTTCCTCCAGCCCAGCGTCCTCGTGACGCACTTTGCATGTGAGATAAATAAGCAGGGCGACAGTATGCAGCCTTGATGCACTCCTTTCCCAATCTGAAACCAGTCTGCTGTTCCACGTCCCGCTATCTGTAGCTTCTCGACCTGCATACAGACTTCTCAGGAGACAGATGAGGTAGTCTGGTATTCCCATCTCTTTCAGAATTAAAGAGATGGCCACAGAGCCTGACTGTTACCGGGAGGCACAGGCACGGGGCAGCCACCAGGGATTTGAGCCACCAGGGGTTAGAGGTGTGTTTTCAGAGATCCCGGGGGGTCAGAGGGGACACACTGGAAGCAGAGGCATAGTGAGACACAGTGTGGACCCCCCCCCCAACGCAGGAAGCCTCTCCAGGCCCCCGGGTGCCGTGTGCCCCTGACGTGTGTCCTTACGCACACACTGTGCCCTGGCCCCCCTCCCCTCCCTCCTGAAAACACAGGACCAAACCAAGAGGCCTTGGCAGTGCCTGAGCAGACCCTGTGGTGTCACCCGCTCAGCACCCGCCCCCTCCCCATGGCAGTAACCCCCATTTCCTCCGCAAGCCCCTCCCTCCGCCATCTGGGGGCCCATGCACAGACCCCCGGCTCCTCTGTCCTCTTTGTGGGGGAGAAGCCCTCGTCCTGAGAGCCTAGAGCAGCCAAGGGCCGGCTGAGCCTGACGGGAGAGGATGCACGGAGTAAGCTGGGGAGGAGGCGGGGGTGAGCGCATACGGAGGGCAGAGCATCTCTGAGGCCTGGGCCTGGCGCAGCCACCTCGGCCTCTGAGTAACCCAGACCGGTGTGAAAGCACTCCCCCCGAAGCGGCCATGGCTTCCTGCTGCCCACCAGCCCTGGCGCCCCACTGGTCATGTTCCAAAGCCGCGGCTTGGGACCAGGCTCCTCAACCTTGGAATTCCAGGGCACCCTGTGGCCCCAGATCACTCACAGGAAGGGGACACAGGCCACAGCCCCCAACGGTGGAAGGAAGCTGTGAGTGGGATTTCCGTGCACGCCAGGGACTCCAGGCTGTCGGCACATGGTAGCAAGTTTCAGGGACAGGGTCTCAGCAAAGGAGGGAGGGAGGCGGAAGGGTCTGTCCACAGGCCTCAGAACACAGGAACCCCAATTCAGCAGGGCCCTCACCCTGCCCCCTGCACCACTGGCTTCCTAGGCCTCCTAGGGCAGAGACCAGGGTCTCATCTCAGCTCTCTGTGGTCAGGTGAACAGCGCTGGGCTCAGATCAGGACTTCCCAAATCACACAGCCAGTGGGTGGCAGAAGCAGGGTCCCCACCTGGCTGCCCCCAGCCTGTTCTCCCTCTCTCTGCAGACACGCCCGCTCCCACCCCGCGTGCCCTTCCCACCCTGCAGACCCAAGGCCGCTGCAGCACCCCCGGCCCCCCAGCACGGCTGGTCACACTTGACCCGGGGGCTCCCTGCTGCTCTCCTAGGCTGGTCAGCCAGCCCCAGGCCTGGGACAGGAGCGGCCATGATGGCCAACCCGGCACAGGGCAGGCCCGCTGGCTTTTGCTGCACCGTCAGCCACCCAAACAAGAGGCTCACACGTAAGGAGATGGCCAGACACCAACCACGTGATACTGTGGGCACCAATGTGAGCACCCCTGCCGCCCGTCGGCCGAGGACACCCCAGGCACGAGGCCCTGCGGGCACAGCCTTGACACCATGTGTCTCGTCCCCCACGGGCCAGCCTGGCCTGTCCCTGTGGAAGCTGGGCCGTGCAGGAGCTTCAGTAGACGGTACAGGCCTCCTGAGACCTGGACGGGGAGCCAGAGCCCTGTCACCTTGGTGACGTCCACCAGCCAGGTGGGTCTGGCAGCCCACCGGGGTGGGGAGGGGGCCTGACCGGAGGGGCTGCACCGCACAGAAGGGAAAGGGTGCGGAGAGCAGCCGGGGCATCTTTGTGAGCCAGCAGCCACAAATTCCCAAAACCCGGGGATGCTTCTGCAGAGCCTCTGCACCGGGGCTCTAACGAACCATCCTCGGTTTCATTATGAACAAAAACCTGAGCAAGGTCCAGATCCTGCTCTGGGCTGCCAGCTCCAGCCCTCTGCAAGACACAGTTAATGAGTGTTTTTGAGCAAAAAATGAATGAAAACGCTTCCCACTTTAAAGACGCTTGGAGACTTCTAGTACCAGCAACTTGGCAGACAGCAAGCCCTGACAATCCCCTGCTGCAAACACACAGAAAGAGTAGATAAAAATCCGACAAATATTCCTCTGAAGGCAAGCAGAGCTGGTAGGAAACGGGGGCAGGGAGAGGGTCAAGATCTAGACCCAGAGGAAAAGTGGATCAGCTACAAGCAAGAGAGGAGCAGCCCGCAGATTGCGTCACTGGGGCGGCTTGGGCCAGGTGTGGGGCAACCTGCTTTCAGGAAGAGTGGGACTCAGATCCTGATGCTGCTGCAGGGGCTGGCGGGAAAGTCACGGCCCCATGCAGACTCCGGCTGAAGACCCCTTGGAGGAGAGAGACTGAATTACAGACAGACAACAGGCAAACCACATGCAGAGACAGAATGCGCGCCACAGTCTGCGGCAGCCAGCCCAGGAAACCGACCATCTCCCACACACATGGACCCAGGTGTCTGGCCTGCCTCCTGCAGGTCACGCTGGAGGGAAGTCAGATGACAGCCCTGTGAGGCTCTGCCCAGACGGCTCAGCAACCGACAGCGCCCCAACCCTGGCCCTGTTCCCAACCGAGCGCCGGCCAGAGAACCCAAGTACGCGCCCAAGCGCTCTGGGACTTGGGCTCTTGCCTTCTCGTGGGGCTCCCCGACCCCCCGGCCTGCCTCTGAGCTCCCCCCATGAGCAAGCGGTGCTGGCTCTCTCTCTCCCACGAGAGAGACCTCTGCGCAAACGGCCTCTGCTTCCTCTCCTTCAGACGGCCTCTGTGATTTCCACAGAAGGAAAACCTCCCCACAGGCTGGCCACTTCCGACAATCATCTCCAAACAGCTCCAGATAACGCCTTCCACCAACGTCCGGGTGTGTGCACTAGGGACGACTGTCACCGCACTCATCCTCAAGGGGCTGAAGGGGCAACCGAGAGGCCCGCGCGGTGAACGTGCGGAGAACGTGCAGAGAGCGTGCGGTGAGCGGTGAGTGCGCGGTGAGCGCGTGGAGAGCGTGCAGTGAGTGCGCGGTGAGCGTAAGGTGAGCACGCGGTGAGCGCGCGGTGAGCGCGCGAGCTGACCCAACAGCCGCTCACAGCGGAGCCCTTAGTAAAATGGGCAAAACGGGGTCCTAAGTGTGATGCACAGCACAACCGAGAGGCCCGCGCGGTGAACGGGCGGAGAACGTGCAGAGAGCGTGCGGTGAGCGGTGAGTGCGCGGTGAGCGCGTGGAGAGCGTGCAGTGAGTGCATGGTGCGCGTAAGGTGAGCGCGCGGTGAGCGTGCGGTGAGTGCGCGGTGAGCGCGTGGAGAGCGTGCAGTGAGTGCGCGTAAGGTGAGCGCGCGGTGAGCGCGCGGTGAGCGTGCGAGCTGACCCAACAGCCGCTCACAGCGGAGCCCTTAGTAAAATGGGCAAAACGGGCTCCTAAGTGTGATGCACAGCACAACCGAGAGGCCCACGCGGTGAGCGTGCGGTGAGCGGTGAGCGCGCAGAGGGCGCGCGGTGAGTGTAAGGTGAGCGTGCGGTGAACGCGTGAGCTGATCCAACAGTCGCTCACAGCGGAGCCCTCAGTAAAACAGGGGCAAAACGGAGCTCCTAAGTGTGATGCACAGCACACACGAGAACGCACTACAGAGTCACAGTTAACAAGGAACCCCTAGGGCTTCCCTGGAGGCTCAGTCAGGAAAGAATCTGCAAGCAATGTGGCAGACTCGGGTTCGATTCCTGGGCCAGGGAAGATCCTCTGGAGAAGGAAATGGCAATCCACTCCAGTGTTCTTCCCTGGAGAATCCCATGGACAGAGGAGCCTGATGGGCCGCATGGGGAATCACAGCCCACGAGGAGGCAGAGTCGGACACAACTGAGCGACGAACACTCAGTAGGAGCCTCACGCACTGAGTCAGGAACAGTCACGGTCATCACAGTCACTCAGCGCTGTATGGAAAGCCTCAGCTTGTGCAGTAAGACAAAAGGAAATGGAACGAATAAGGATAGGAAGGGAAGCAATGAAAACTTTCACTGTAAACAAATTAAAAGCTCGGCTCCACTGAAAGTCTTGGCGAACCTACAACAAGCTATGCAGGAAGGGCCCGAGATCCAAGCACAGACACGAACTGCATCTCCAGGCCACAGGAGCCACAGCCACGGCAGCCAGAACACTTCATTTAGAAAGACACCAAGAATGTAACAATGCGCTTGTAAGATCAGAAGGAAATCTAAAAGAAGTGCATGATCTTTCTGGAGAAAATTATAAGACTTCATTGACAAACATACAAGAAGACCAAAATAAATTAGGCAGATATGCCACAAGCCTGGGTGAGAAGACTCAGTATCATAAAAATGACAGTTCTCCTATATTGATCTATAAATTTAATTTAATCTCAATTAAATCCCAATAGAGAATTTTATAGAACATGCACACTAATCCTAAAATTTATGTCGATGAACAAAGGACTAACAGTAGCTATGACACTCTGAGCACAGGGGTCTGAACCTGCCAAGGTAAGTTAATTAAGATCGACCATGAAGCTTTAGCACCCAGAACAGTGAGATGTAGGCCCAGAAAGAGGAGGCCAAAGGGACAGGACAGGGAGCCCAGAAGCAGACTCACAGGAGGAAAGAGCCTGCAGACCAGAGGGTAGGGGACAGGAGACAGAAATCCCTGCAGAAAAAGGGAAACTGTCAGCTCAAATCATACAGCATATTTTTTAAAGATATAGAATTAAATGGTGAAAAGCAACTATAAGGCTTATAAAAAAAAAAACAGGAACACATCTTCATGTGTTATGGAATAAGACACAAAATAACAAACAACAAAAGAAAAGATTGAGAACTTTGAGTATAGTAAAATTTATAGCTGCTGTAAGACAAAAGGCAGAAGACAGGAACACAGAGCTCACAGGGAACAGGCAAAAGGCAGGAACACAGAGCTCGCAGGAAACAGGCAGACACAGGAACACAGAGCTCGCAGGAAACAGGCAGAAGACAGGACACAGAGCTCACAGGGAACAGGCAGGAACACAGCTCACAGGGAACAGGCAGAAGACAGAAACACAGAGCTCGCAGGGAACAGGCAGAAGACAGGCATACAGAGCTTGCAGGGAACAGGCAGAAGACAGAAACACAGAGCTCACAGGGAACAGGCAAAAGACAGGCACATAGAGCTCACAGGGAACAGGCAGAAGACAGGACACAGAGCTCACAGGGAACAGGCAGAAGACAGGACACAGAGCTCGCAGGGAACAGGCAGAAGACAGGCTCACAGAGCTCGCAGGGAACAGGCAGAAGACAGGCACACAGAGCTCGCAGGGAACAGGCAAAAGACAGAAACACAGAGCTCGCAGGGAACAGGCAGAAGACAGGAACACAGAGCTCACAGGGAACAGGCAGAAGACAAGCACACAGAGCTCGCAGGGTACAGGCAGAAGACAGAAACACAGAGCTCGCAGGGAACAGGCAGAAGACAGGAACACAGAGCTCGCAGGGAACAGGGAAAAGATAGGAACACAGAGCTCGCAGGCAACAGGCAGAAGACAGGCACACAGAGCTCACAGGGAACACGCAGAAGACAGGCTCACAGAGCTCGCAGGGAACAAGCAAAAGACAGGAACACAGAGCTCGCAGGGAACAGGCAGAAGACAGTCACACAGAGCTCACAGAGAACAGGCAGAAGACAGGGACACAGAGCTCACAGGGAACAGGCAGAAGACAGAAACACAGAGCTCACAGGGAACAGGCAGAAGACAGGCTCACAGAGCTCGCAGGGAACACGCAGAAAACATGCACACAGAGCTCGCAGGGAACAGGCAGAAGACATGCACACAGAGCTCACAGGGAACAGGCAGAAGACATGCACACAAAGCTCGCAGGGAACAGGCAAAAGACAGGAACACAGAGCTCGCAGGGAACAGGCAGAAGACAGGCACACAGAGCTCGCAGGGAACAGGCAAAAGACAGAAACACAGAGCTCGCAGGGAACAGGCAGAAGACAGGAACACAGAGCTCACAGGGAACAGGCAGAAGACAAGCACACAGAGCTCGCAGGGTACAGGCAGAAGACAGAAACACAGAGCTCGCAGGGAACAGGCAGAAGACAGGAACACAGAGCTCGCAGGGAACAGGGAAAAGATAGGAACACAGAGCTCGCAGGCAACAGGCAGAAGACAGGCACACAGAGCTCACAGGGAACACGCAGAAGACAGGCTCACAGAGCTCGCAGGGAACAAGCAAAAGACAGGAACACAGAGCTCGCAGGGAACAGGCAGAAGACAGTCACACAGAGCTCACAGAGAACAGGCAGAAGACAGGGACACAGAGCTCACAGGGAACAGGCAGAAGACAGAAACACAGAGCTCACAGGGAACAGGCAGAAGACAGGCTCACAGAGCTCGCAGGGAACACGCAGAAAACATGCACACAGAGCTCGCAGGGAACAGGCAGAAGACATGCACACAGAGCTCGCAGGGAACAGGCAGAAGACATGCACACAGAGCTCGCAGGGAACAGGCAGAAGACAGGCACACAGAGCTCGCAGGGAACAGGCAGAAGACAGGCTCACACAGCTCACAGGGAACAGGCAGGAAAACAGAGCTCGCAGAGGAGGGAAGGGGTGCCGGGAAACAGGAGTAATGGGGGTGTCAGGGCCAGCAGATGGGCACTGAAGGTCGTTTGAGTATTCTCGCATATGTACTGAGCACCTAGACGGGTCAGGCATTTCCTGCCCCTGGAAGTCTGATTCCCAGACAGATCCACCTTCCACACCAACCCAGACCAGACGTGAGAACAGACCACCGCATCTGTGCACTTCAGGGTCACGTGAGTCGGAGTCACAGGTCTGTGGTGCACGCGTAATCACAGAAGAGGCCTCGGGACCCTTTCAGATTGGGGAGTGGTGACTGACTCCACATCCCAAATGTAGGCCTCTGAGTGTGAGCCTGGAGTGTCTCTGCATGAAAGGGTGGGACAGATGGTGCTACAATCTTAGCAAACCATCGAACGATGACCCCAGTACCCAGCCTCCAGTACTTGGAACTGCCGAGTTCGGGTCAAAGCTGCTATGGTTTCTGGGAAAGTTTCAGACTTTGGGAGGTGGGGTCATCTGTCCTGAGGGGTCCGAGGGTGACCTGCCTAAAAACGTCACTCTTCTGGAGTAACACTGGGGGTCAGCTCCCTGACGTTCCAGAGCCCTACTCCCTGAAAGCGGGCTGCACTGCGGGCTCGCCCACAAACCCCACCTCAGGTCCAGGCCTGGCCTCCCACCCCATGCAGTTAGGTGACTATCTGGTATGGCAGCCTCTGCCAATGGTGCAAGACAGCATCGCACTCCTCTGCTGCAGAGCAAGCATCAGCGCAGCAGCCCTTCTGTGGCGTGACGACCCAGCCGCTCTGCCCGTCACACCTGTAACCAGGCGGCACTCAGCACTTGCCATCGAAGCTTCCTTTGCCACAGAGAAAGCTGAGGGGAGCCCAGAAGCCCCAGCCAGGCAGCCAAGCGCAGCTGCGGTCTGTGCTCTCCGCGGAATGCGGTGCAGCACCGCAGGGTCAAAGCAGACACACGCTTAGAACAGAGGGCGGGAGACCTGCGAGACGGAATATACATTATTCAGCGAGACACGGACTCATGCAGGCAGAGAACAAGGATGTGCCGGGAAAAGAGAAGCGCGGAACTCAGGGCAGCGGTTTCTGCTAAGGCTGTGGCAGGAGGAGGGTGGGGGAGAGACTCTGGGGGCTCATGGTGAGTCCCGCTGTTTTAAATCACACACATGCACACACACAAACACACATGTGCATGCCCGCACACACACACACATGTGCACACATGCACACACTGCACGCGTGCACGCGCATGAACACACACGTGTGCACACCCTGTAGCACACAGGCAGAGTGCTGACCAAGCGTGTGTTATCTACCAGGGTTTATCAATTTACTCTCAATATTTTCTGTGTGCATGCCACATTTACGATCTAAAACATTAAGTCCACTGTGAGTGTGCATGGGACCTGGGGGCTGAAGTGTCAGGACACTGGGGTGAGATATCCGAGAGAGGCCGCCTGCCCCTCATGTGCTGTCGGCCCAGGACTGACCGCGTCCCGCCTCCCAAGGGCACTGCCAGCATCACTGGACAAAAGGAAGCTGGGGGCCATACGCCGAAGCAGCCCATCAGACACTGGGTGCTCCTAACTGCAGGACTTCTCAGAGCCTTTAACAAGCCAACGCAGAAGTAACTCTTCAAGAACAGGACCCACTTCCTGCAGAACAATGTGGAAAACACTGGTCCACCGACAAGGGTGTTCCCACGTTTCCTACACACGCAGCCCGCCGTGTGCTGGATTCCTGCACCAAAGCCCCCGGCGGTCAGGTTTCTGTCCTGCCCCTTCACATCACTGACCTCACTCCTGCTGAGACATGACCTGCAGGCTGGGCTCCCGGACAGCATGAGCAGTGTATTCAGACCCACAGCCCTATGTGGAGGCTTCAGGGGATGTGAGTCCTTATCCTGGACCCCTGCCAGGCCTCTGGAGGCTGACTGATGGCTGGGCCCCAGACCCCACTCAGAGTAGGCTCACCCCACCCAGGCAGGCAAGCCCACAGGGCTCACCTAACTCCACACGGGGACATGGCCCCCCTCCAGGTCAGCCTCCAGACCCCCAGAATCAGGTGGTCAGAAGAGCAGCCCATGTGTGCCTTTCCAGGACACACCCAGGTCTGGACAGATGTCACTGAGCCAGCTGTGTGACTGCGGGAGAGATTTGGTCTTCCCTGGCGGACTGACATCCTCAGGGAATTAAGTGCAAGATGCGCTTAATAAAGCCATTATCCTGCCACCCAGCTGTGCCAGATGGGAAGATGATGGTCAGAGGAGGGGGCTTACACCAGGAGGCCTCCAGAGCAGATAGAGACACAGCCACTTAATTGCCAGACCACAGACTCGCCAAAGCCCTGCACAGAACGGGGCCCGGGCCTGCAGAAGGAGGGCTGCAGAGCACAGGATTCATCAAACAGGGCAGGGACAGAAAATGAGGAACCCGGCAAGTCTCCCTGACTCTCCCTGCCCAACACAGATAGATCCCGGTTCTGACGTTCCAAGCAGGTCTCGTGGCCATGGGAAGAAATGGGAAGAAAGGACCTGACTGTGGTAGAGACTGCACCACTGTAGCACACAGGCCCTGCATAGCACCCGCTTTGTCTCCTTCCCACTTTCAGTTGCCTAGGCACCTGAATTGATTTCGACTGTACAAGAAGGAAGAGTCAGAAATCACTCAGAGACGTTACAGCAGCAAAAATGGCGAAGAACCTCCGATCTTTCTCTCCTGCATAAAAGCAGTGAGAACTCTTGTCAAAACTGGTCAGGATCAACGTTTCAGAATGCTGGGATTTAACTGAAGTGTGCAGCAGTCTGCACAGTGTTTCAGTCTTACTGATTTCAGTAAAAGCAGTGAGTGTTCTGCCCTCAGAGTGTGCACCCACCATCCCCTGCTGCCTGTAGCCCCACGATAGCTTGGAGACCAACACACCACCGTCACAGTGAAAACCAGAAACCGGGCAGCCGGGGAGACAGGATGCGGTGGGCGCTCCTCTAGGGCCCCACCCTCAGAGACCCCTCATTGTCGATCCTATCTGGTGGCTACCTTGAAAACCCCACTATCAAAACTGTCTTTATGTGAGCTGACTCCAAGTTCACCCAGTGCCAACAGCCTGTCTCCCAGAGTTATCTGCAAAAACAATCAAAGGCAACTGCTGAATGCTGCGGATGCACGGATGACAGCTGGGGCAAACGACAGGTTAACAAAAAGCTTGAAGCAGAAAGCGGGAGAAGTGAGATATCCGCAGGGACACTGCACTTCCGGAGCCCTGGGACTCCAGATGGCCATGCCAGTGTACAGGACGGGGTGGGTGCAGAGAAAAGACCAGAGGCGTCTCTAAGCTCTCACCTCCCGCTGACTCAGAGAACCTGCACACGCAGGCAGAGAAGCCTGAGATGGAGTTGTGGACTACGGCGGCAAGAGTTGAGGCGCACCCTAACACACACAGCCCCTCCGCAGAGAGTGGGAGAGTTGTTGGTTCCATGGATTTAGAGAGTCTCTGTGCAAACATTCAGTTCAGTTCAGTTCAGGTTCAGTCGCTCAGTTGTGTCCGACTCTTTGTGACTCCACGGACTGCAGCACACCAGGCCTCCCTATCCATCACCAACTCCCAGAGTCCACCCAAACTCATGTCCATCGAGTCAGTGATGCCTTCCAACCAACTCATCCTCTGTCGTCCCCTTCTCCTCCTGCCTTCAATCTTTCCCAGCATCAGGGTCTTTTCAAATGAGTCAGTTCTTTGCATCAGGTGGCCAAAGTATTGGAGCTTCAGCATCAGCATTTGTCCTTCCAATGAACATTCAGGACTGATTTCCTTTAGGAAGGACTGGCTGGATCTCCTTGCAGTCCAAGGGACTCTCAAGAAACTTCTCCAACAGCACAGTTCAAAAGCATCCATCCTTCGGCAGTCAGCTTTCTTTATAGTCCAACTCTCGCATCCATTCATGACCACTGGAAAAACCATAGCCTTGACTAGACGGACCTTTGTTGGCGAAGTAATATCTCTGCTTTCTAATAAGCTGTATAGGTTGGTCAGCTGACCATTAAGCTAACAAAAGTGTTCCCTGATGGCTCAGCCAGTGAAGAATCCACCTGCAATGCAGAAAACCCAGGTTCAATCCCTGGGTCAGGAAGATCCTCTGGAGGAGGGCATGGCAACCCACTCCAGTATTCTGGCCTGGAGAATCCCACCATGGACAGAGGAGCCTGGTAACAATCCATGGGGTAGCAAAGAGCTGGGCACAGCTTAGCACACAGGCACACAGAGAGCAGTAACTGTATGCTGACGGACTCGAAGTGCGCTCAGACGTCGTCGGGATGACAGCACGAACAAAGAGCATGTAGACCTACAAGCCGCTCCGGTGTTCCTGCCTGGAGCGTCCCAGGGGCGGCGGGGCCTGGTCGGCTGCCGTCTGTGGGGTCGCACAGAGTCGGGCACGACTGAGCGACTTAGCAGCAGCAGCAGCAGACCTACATTTAGCAAAGACTGTGTAGACTGCTGAAGTGAGCGGGGACTAACCCAAACGAGACTGCGGCAAATTAATAACATTATGTTCCCCAGACAAGGCACTAAGAAAGTAACTCCAAAAAATATATGGGAAAAGAAATGGAACTAAAATGACACACGAAAATATTCAAAACACAAAAAAGATATTAACGGAGGAACAGAGGAAGAAGGAACAAAGGGCAGATGCAGAAATAGACCTGCCCTCATCAGTAACTACACCAAACGTCAGTCGGCGAGGCACTGCCATTAAGAGGCAAAGGAAGATTGGCAAAATGGACATTTTTAAAAAACATGGTTCAGTCTATAATGTCTACAAGAGACACATTTCATATTCAAAGATATAAATAGGTTAAAAGAGTGGGAACCTCTACCTCACACTACACACAAAAATTAACTCAGAATACTGAGTGGGTTGGCGGTTCCAAGACAGACCTAAATGCAAGGGCTAAAACCATAAGATGATTAGAAGAAAACAGGGATAGATCTTTATGACCCTGGATTAGACAATGGTTTCTTAGGTATGATCCTTAAGGTTCAAGCAACCAATGAAAAATAGATGAATTGGACTTCACGAAAATTTTAAAGTTAATGCTTCAAAAGAATAAAGTAAAAAGACAACCCACAGAATCAGCAAAGTATTTGCAAATCATACATCTGACAGTGTTCTAGTAATCCAGAATATATAAAGAGCTATTAAAATTCAACAACAAGATAAATAGCTCAACTTAAAATGGGCAAAGATTTGAACAGACATTTCCTCAAAGATCTACACCAGCAGTTTTCTCTGTAGGCCTCATGGCACTCAGTTGCGTGGGCCATGATCTCCATTTCAGGCCAGCTGAAACTTGGCATCTCTTGCTGTTCCCGACTGTCCTCAAAACCTCCACCCGGCCCAGTGCCCCTGGCTGGTAGGAGACAGTGCTTCCTGCTGAAATTGAGCTGTGAATGAGGGCTCTGGCTGCTCCATTCTGCCTCTGGTCCTTTCAACTCCTCCAGGACGCGGCCTTTGCCATTGCAGCATGGACAGCACCGTGGGAATGACAAGACAACCATGCAGCATCTGGGACAAGGGAGCCCAGGCCACCTAGCACCCAGAGGACATGTGCCCAGCCCCGGGGTATGAAGCCAGGGAGCCTGCTGCAGGGGTGTGCCCCCACACCCTGCCCCTTCCCCGCTCAGAAGCACAGATTCCTGCTTCTCCCAGAGCAAGGCGAGGAGCTGGGGGGACGGAGAACGTGGAGCTTTCATCTGACGGTGGCCAGCCAGCTGTCAGTCCATCAGATGGCTCGCACCAGTCCTCCCAAGTCCAGGCCTGCTTCCCCAACACACGGCCCTTCAGCATCATGACCACAAGCCATGGAGAGCACCTCCTGTGTGTTGGTCTCCTATTTCTCAGCCTTGCTGGTGACAAGAATCTCATTGAATCCTCAAAACCAGCCCGAGGTCAGGAGCTGCGGCTATCCTGAGAGCCAATGTAAAAAACAAGCTTCGGACAGAGGTGGTCAGTCTCCGGGGACTCAGCCACAAGCGGGCCTGGTCTCCTGAGGAGAGCTCGGGGTTCCCACATCTGGGAGCTCACTTGTCCGGGGCTGAACAGCGGGTCCAGGCCTTGATCAGTGGCTCTTCCCTGGGATTCTCCCCAGGCAGCTCCTCCTCTGCTGCTCAACAGGCAGAGGCAATTCAGACGATCCAGCTGCCCGCTACCTGGACTTAAGCAACCTGCTTCCTGCTGTCGCGACTGTTCCTTTTCTCAAAGGAGCAGCACAGATGTCCTCCTCCCTAATGCCTGAAGTTACATGGATGCTCTTCGGGTTTTGATTTTCAAAAGGGTGGGGCGGATTCCTCTGGGGCTTAGAGAAGCTGTGAGGTGACCAAGGATCCGGGCCACCCCAGGCCTCTGGTCTCTAAACTGCCCTGTGGAGGGGGGACACTGGTGGGCAGGAGCAGGGCACACGCCTGGCTTTGCAGTAGTGGAACGACCCTCCTCTTCCCCCCACGCAGGGCCCATCCAGGGGGCTGCCTGGAGCCCAAGACAAGGACACAGGATAAGGAGTTCAGGCCTGGGGAACAGAGCCCCAGAGGAGCAGGGCTCAGGGGCGGTGGGGTGGGGCAGGGCCGGCCCCTCCGTCCATGCTGCCGGAATGGCTTATGCTCACTCTCGGTCCCTGACAAAGGCGCCATCGGCCAGCCTCAAGTCAGGTTCCTGACACCAGCTGGCCTGTCCTGCTCCTCCTGGTAAAACCCAATTGTGAAAGAATGCGGCTCAGTCTACGCAAGCCCCACCCTGATGCCTGCTGCCCGGATATCTGGCTGTGCTCCTCACCCCCCACCACCCCAGAGGATGTGTGACCCGCTGCAGCAGCTCACCCGGAACCACCCCAACAGGTCTGCGTGACCCTGAGCGGCACACACCCTGCTCCTTGGCGCTGAAGCCCCCTCGCCCCCAGGTTCGGAGGTGAGCCTGTCTCCTCTCCCACAGTAGAATCCTTGAACCCATCGCAACGGACCTACCATCTTCAACGAGTGCTGCCGAGTAGTTTCCCTTTAACGCTACCTTGATGCTTCCCAAGCCCTGAACTTCAGCGTGTCACTCATCCTTCACTAAGATCTACAAACGTAAAGGCGCAGCTACTGACAGAGGTGCTCATCAGAACCCACCCACACCAACCCAGGTACCTGAGCAACGAAGTGGTGAGCGGTGCGGCCCCGCCAGCCCTGGAGACAGTCTGTCAGCAGAGACCACGTGCTGAGAACCAGGAGGGCTGCAGAGACCTAGCCCCAGGGTATGTGGCTTTGGGATGGCGAAGGCCCAGAGGAGACGTTAGACCTCCCTGAGAACCGTCCAGCACTGTCCAGACCTGGCACTGCACCTGGACTGACAAGTTACCCCAGCACAGGCCAAGGCCATGCAGCAGAGACTGCGGGCCCCTCTGTGCGCCCCAACCAAGAGCCTCCATCTGGACGATGTGCGTGAGGCCAGCAAAGCGATGGGTGGCACTATGGGACCACACACAAGACCTGAGACTCCTGACCCCTCAGGAGGTAAAATGAGAGACAGGCGGTGACTGAACAGCAGACTTCCATGGAAAACTGCTTCATTTTGCACTGCAAGGCCAAACTTTGTTGTCACGCCAGGTACCTCTTGACTTCCTACTTTGTTCATGGGTGCGTGCTGAGTCACTCAGGTGTGTCTGACTCTGCGACCCCACGGACTACAGCCCACCAGACTCCTCTGTCCGTGGCACTCTCCAGGCCAGAACACTGGAGTGGGTGGCCATGTCCTCCTCCAACTTTATTCACAGGTGTTGCTATGTCTTTCAACAGTCTTCTATCCAAGGTTTAGATTAAGTTGCTAAAAACAGTCTGAAGGACCTAACTGCTGTTGTTCCGGTGCTAAGCTGTGTCTGACCCTTTGCTTCCCCATGAACTGAACCATGCCAGGCTTCCCTGCCCTTCACACACAAACTCCAGGAGTTTGCTCAGATTCACGTCCATTGAGTCAGCGATGTGATCTAACCCTCTCATCATCTACTGTACCTTTCTCCTTTTGTCTTCAAGGTCTTTTCCAATGAGTCAGCTCTTTGCATCAGGTGCCCGGAGTACTGGAGCTTCAGCATCAGTCCATCCAATGAATATTCAGGGTTGATCTCCCTTAGGATGGACTGGTTGGATCTCCTTGCAGTCCAAGGGACTCTAGAGAGTCTTCTCCTGCTCCACAGTGTGAAAGCACCAATTCTTCAGCACTCAGCCTACTCTATGGTCTGATTCTCACATCTATTCATGACTAATGGGAAAACTATATGGACCTTTGTCAGCAAAGTGTTGTCTCTGCTTTTAAGTATGCTGTCTAGGTTGGTCAGAACTTTCCTTCCAAGGAGTAAGCATCTTTTAATTTTGTGGCTGCAGTCACCATGCACAGTGATTTTGGAGCCCAAGGAAAGGAAATCTGTCCCTGCTTCCACTGTTTCCCCTTTTCTCTGCCATGAAGTGATGGGACTGGACACCATGAGTTTAGCTTTTTTAATGTTGAGCTTCAAACCAGCTTTTTTACTCTCCTTTTTCACCCTCATCAAAAGGCTCTTAAATTCCTTTTCACTTCTGCCATTTGAGTGGTATCATCTGCATCTCTGAGGTTGTTGATATTTCTCCTGGCAGTCTTAACTCCAGCTTGCGATTCATCCAGCCCACATTTCACATGATGCACTCTGCATATAAGTTACATAAGCAGGGTGACATTATACAGCCTTATCATACTCCATTCCCAATTTGGAACCAGTCAGTTATCCCATGTAAGGTTCTAACTGCTGCTTCTTGACCTGCATGAAGATTTCTCTGTTAACAGGTAAGGTGATCTGGTACTTCCATCTCTTCAAGAATTTTCCATAATTTGTTGTGATCCACAGTGTCAAAGGCTTTATCATAGTCAATGAAGAAGAAGTAGATGTTTTCCTGGAATTCCCTATGCTTTCTCTATGATTCAACAAATGCTGGCAATTTGATCTCTGTTTCCTCTGCCTTTTCTAAACCCAGATTGCACATCTGGAAGTTCTTGGCTCACATACTGCTGAAGCCTAGCTTGAACGATTTTGAGCATTACCCTGCTAGCATATGAAATGAGCAGAAATTCACAGTTGTTTGAACATTGTTTGCCAATGCCTTTCTTTGGGGTTGGAATGAAAATGGACCTTTTCTAGTCCTGTGGTCGCTGCTGAATTTTCCAAATTTGCTGACATGTTGAGTGCAGCACTTTCACAACATCATCTTTCAGGATTTGAAATAGCTCAGCTGGAACTCCATCACCTCCACTAGCTTTGTTCATTATAATGCATTATAAGGCATCACCGACTCTGTGGACATGAGTTTGAGTGAACTCCGGGAGTTGGTGACGGACAGGGAGGCCTGGCGTGCTGTGATTCATGGGGTCGCGGAGAGTCGGACATGACTGAGCGACTGAACTGAACTGAAGGCCCACACTTGACTTCACACTCTGGGATGTCTGGCTCAGGTAAGTGACCACACCACTCTGGTTCTCTGAGTCATTAACACCTTTATGTGTAATTCTTCTATGTATTCTTGCCAACTTTCCTTAATCTCATCTGCTTCTGTTAGGTCCTTGCTGTTTCTGTCCTTTACCATGCCCGTCCTTGCCTGATACATTCCCTTGATATCTACAATTTTCTTGAATAGGTCTCTAGTCTTTCCCATTCTAATCAGTTCAGTTCAGTTGCTCAGTCGTGTCTGACTCTTTGCGACCCCATGGACTGCAGCACAGGCCTCCCTGTCCATCACCAATGCCCAAAGCTTGCTCAAACTCATGTCCATCGAGTCAGTGATGCCTTCCAACCAACTCATCCTCTGTCGTCCCCTTCTCCTCCTGCATTCAATCTTCCCAGCATCAGGGTCTTTTTCAATGAGTTGGCTCTTCGCATCGAGTGGCCAAAGGTTTGGAGCTTCAGCATTAGTCCTTCAAATGTATATTCAGGACTGATTTCCTTTAGGATTGACTGGTTTGATCTCCTTGTAGACAAGGGACTCTCCAGAGTCTTTTCCAACACCATAGTTCAAAAGCATCAATTCTTCTATCCTCAGCTTTCTTTATGGTCCAACTCTCACATCCATACATGACTACTGGAAAAACCATAGCCTTGACTAGACGGACCTTTGTTGGCAAAGTAATGTCTCTGCTTTTTAATATGCTGTCTAGGTTGGTCATAACTTTTCTTCCAAGGAATAAACGTCTTTTAATTTCACAGCTGCAGTCACCATCTGCAGTGGTTTTGGAGCATAAGAAAATAGTCTGTCACTGTTACCATTGTTTCCCCATCTATTTGCCAGGAAGTGATGGGACTGGATGCCACGATCTTACTGTTTTGAACGTTGAGGATTAAGCCAGCTTTTTCACTCTCCTCTTTCACCTTCATCAAGTGGATCTTTAGTTCCTCTTCACTTCGTGCTGTTCTCCTCTGCTTCTTTGCATTGTTCATTTAAGAAAATCCTCTTCTCCCTCCTTGCTCATCTCTGGAACTCTGCATACAGTCGGGTGCGTCTCTCCCTCTCTCCCTTGCCTTTCACTTCTCTTCCTTCCTCGGTTATTTATAAAGCCGTCTCAGAAAACCACTTTGCCTCCTTGCATTTCTTTTTCTCGGGGATGGTTTGCTCTCTCTCTGCTGTACAGTGTCATGAACCTCTGTCCATAGTTCATCAGGCACTCTGTCTATCAGATCTAGTACCCTGAATCTATTTCTCACTTCCACTGCATAATCATAAGGGATTTGATTTAGGTCATACCTGAATGGTCTAGAGATTTTCCCTACTTTCTTCAGTTTAAGTCTGAATTTGGCAATAAGGAGTTCATTATCTGAGTCACAGTCAGCTCCCAGTCTTGTTTTTGCTGACTGTACAGAGCTTCTCCATCTTTGGCTGCAAAGAATATAATCAAACTGATTTCAGTGTTGACCATCTGGTGATGTCCATATGTAGAGTCTTCTCTTGTGTTGTTGGAAGAGGGTTCCAACAACACAAGACCAGTACGTTCTCTTGGCAAAACTCTATTAGCCTTTGCCCTGCTTCATTCTGTGCTCCAAGACCAAACTTGCCTGTTACTCCAGGTGTTTCTTGACTTCCTACTTCTGCATTCCAATCCCCTATAATGAAAAGGACATCTTTTTTGGGTGTTAGTTCTAAAAGGTCTTGTAGGTCTTCATAGGTTCAACTTCAGCTTCTTTAGCATTACTGGTCAGGGCATAGACTTGGATTACTGTGATACTGAATGGTTCACCTTGGAAATGAACAGAGATCATTTTGTTGTTTCCGAGATTGCATTAAAGAACTGCATTTCAGACTCTTTTGTTGACTCTAATGGCTACTCTGTTTCTTCCAAGGGATTCCTGCCCACAGTAGTAGATATAATGGTCATCTGAGTTAAATTCACCCATTCCAGTCCATTTTAGTTTGCTGATTCCTAAAACATCGACGTTCACTTTTGCCATTTCCTGTTTGACCACTTCCAATTTGCCTTGATTCATGGACCTAACATTCCAGTTTCTACGCAATATTGCTCTTTACAGCATCAGACTTTGTTTCCATCACCAGTCACATCCACAACTGGGTGTTGTTTTTGCTTTGGCTCCATCTCGAATTCATTCTTTCTGGAGTTATTTCTCCACTGATCTCCAGTAGCATATTGGGCACCTACTAACCTGGGGAGTTCATCTTTCAGTGTCATATCTTTTTGCCTTTTCATACTGTTCATGGGGTTCTCAAGGTAAGAGTACTGATTAGTTCTTCAGGCACTCTATATACCAGATATAATCCCTTGAATCTATCACCTTTACTGTATAATCCTAAGGGATTTGATTTAGGTCACAACTGAATGGCCTATTCAGTTCAGTTCAGTTGCTCAGTCGTGTCCGACTCTTTGTGACCCCATGAATCACAGCACGCCAGGCCTCCCTGTCCATCTCCCTGTCCAGCTCCCAGAGTTCGCTCAAACTCATGTCCATCGAGTCGGTGATGCCATCCAGCCATCTCATTCTCTGTCGTCCCCGTCTCCTCCCACCCCCAATCCCTCCTAGCATCAGACTCTTTTCCAGTGAGTCAACTTGTCGCATGAGGTGGCCAAAGTACTGGAGTCTCAGCTTTAGCATCAGTCCTTCCAATGAACACCCAGGATTGATCTCCCTTAGAATGGACTGGTTGGATCTCCTTGCAGTCCAAGGGATTCTCAAGAGTCTTCTCCAGCACCACAGTTCAAAAGCATCAATTCTTCGGCGATCAGCTTTTTTTCACAGTCCAACTCTCACATCCATACATGACTACGGGAAAAACCATAGCCTTGACTAGACGGACCTTGGTTGGCAAAGTAATGTCTCTGCTTTTTAATATGCTATCTAGGCTGGTCATAACTTTCCTTCCAAGGAGTAAGCGTCTTTTAATTTCATGGCTGCAATTAGCATCCGAAGTGATTTTGGAGCCCAAAAAAATAAAGTCTGACACTGTTGCCGCTGTTTCCCCATCTATTTCCCATGAAGTGATGGGACCAGATGCCATGATCTTCGTTTTCTGAATGTTGAGCTTCAAGCCAACCTTTTCACTCTCCTCTTTCACTTTCATCAAGAGGCCTTTCCAATGGCCTATTAGTTTCCCATAATTTCTTCAACTGAAACTAGAATTTTGCAATAAGGAGCTTATAATCTGAGCCACAGTCAGCTCCCAGTCTTGTTTTTGCTGACTGTATAGAGCTTCTCTATCTTCTGTTACAAATAATATAATCAATCTGATTTCAGTATTGACCTTCTGGTGATGTCCATGTGTAGAGTCATCTCTTGGGTTGTTGGGGAAAGTGTTTGCTGTGACCAGTGTGTTCTCTCGACAAAACTTTCTTAGCCTTTGCCCTGCTTCATTTTGTACTCCAAGGCCAAACTTGCCTATTACTCCAGGTATCTCTTGACTTTCTACTTTTGCCTTTCAATCTCCTATGATGAAAAGGACACTTTTTTTTTTATGTTAGTTCTAGAAAGTCTTGTAGGTCTTCGTAGACTCAGTCAACTTCAGCTTCTTCAATATCAATGGTTGGCGCACAGACTTGGAATACCACGATGTTCAATGGTTTGCCTTGGAAGAAGACTGAGATCATTCTTTCGTTTTTGAGGCTGTGCCCACATAATGCATTTTGGACTCTTGTTGACTCTGACGGCTACTCCATTTCTTCCAAGGGATTCCTGCCCACAGTAGTAGATATAATGGCCATCTGAGTTAAATTCACACATTTCTGTCATTTTAGTTCACTGATTCTTAAGATGCTGATGTTCAATCTTGCCATCTCCTGATTGACCATGTCCAATTTACTAGATTCATGGACCTAACATTGAAGTTCCTATGAAATATTGTTCTTTACAGCAACAAACTTTACTTTCACCACTAGACACGTCCAAAACTGGGCATCATTTCCACTTCGGCCCAGCCACTCCATTCTTTCTGGAGCTATTAGTGATTGCCTTCCACCATTCCCTAGTAGCACCATGGACATTTTCTGACCTGGGGGGGCTCACCTTCCAGTGATCTCATCTTTTTGCCTTTTCACACTGTCCATGGGGTTCTCAAGGCAAGAATAAGCGAGTGGTTTCCCATTTCCTCCTTCAGTGGACGCCGTTTTATCAGAAGTCTCCACCATGACCTATCGTGGGTGGCTCACAGATTCACTGAGTTTTGCAAGTCCCTTTGCCATGACAAGGCTGTGACCCATGAAGAGGTGCTAGTTATTAGAGAAATGAAAATTAAAACCATAAAGAGATGTCACCTCACAACCGTTCGACGAGCACTATCAGCAGAGGGAGGAAGGAGGAGAGGGAGGAGGAGGAGGAGGTAAGTGCTGCGGAGGGTGTGGAGCAACTGGAACCTCTGGGCACAGCTGCTGTGGAAAACCATAGGAAGGGTCCGCAAAAATTAGACACAGCATTACCATAGGATCCAGAGCTTCTGAGTATATACCCAGAAGAACTGAACACTGGGATGCAGGTGTTTAGACAACCATGTTGATATAGCAGCATCATTCACAAAAGCCAAGTGTCCATGGAGGAATAAATGGATAAGCAAAGGGTGGCCCATTCAAACAACAAAATACTATTCAGCCTTTAAGAAGGAAGGACACTGTGACACATGGGACAACGTGGATGAACCCTGAGGACACTGTGAGCAGTGAGATAAGCCTGTCACAAAAGGACAAATACTGTCTGATTCCGCTTACAGGCGATCCCTAGATGAGTCAAATCCAGAGACAGGGAGTAGAGATGGGGCCAGGGGCTGGGGGAGGGGCGGGGAGTTAGTGTTTAACAGCCAGAGTTTTGGTTTCACAAGATGAAGAGTCTTAGACACTGGCCACACGATAATATGAATGCACTTAACACTAGTGAACTGTACACTTAAAAATGGCAAGGTCGGTAAATTTTACATTATGTGAATTTAACTACAATTAAATTTTTTTAAAAGAAGCAGTAATTAGACAATATATCCTTAGTGAAATAAATCTAAGAACTAAAAAGAGGTAATAAGAGAGAATCATACCAAAAAAAATAATAATAATATAAGCAAATTTAAAAAAAGAACTGCCAGGACTTTCCAGGTGGCCCAGGGGTTAGACTCAGCACTGCCAATGCAGGGGGCCTGGGTTCGGTCCCTGATGGGGGAACTAGATCCCACATGCTGTGGGGCGGCAGCAGGGGTGCAAAAGATTATTTTTTAATGAACAAAAGAAAAAGAACCGCCCACGGTAGGCTGCAGGGCAAGGAAGCTGTGTACTCATCTTCTAGCTCCCATTCTTCCAGGCTGTGACACAGGAGAGGGTCTCAGGCAGAGGGGCAGAGGGACCAGGCATTCTGCATGCAGCCCACCCCCGGGGCTGCAGGGGTGTGGGGTGAGGACACCCCCGTGTTTCCCACACCGCCCTGTGGTCAGTCCTCAAGAGGGGTTGCTCTGCTTCTCCCGATGTCCAGATGACAACCCCTGCTCGGGGAGGCCGGATGACCTGCCCAAGGGCAGTCACGAGCTCATGGGCTCAACTCCCACTCTGAGCTGCCCAGTGGGTAAGGCTCCGGCATTCAGGATCACCATGGATACCCCCAGAGCTAGCTCTGGCAGGATCAGTGTGCTCAGGATGAAACAAAGACGGGCCATCTGGAAGCAGGCAGGTTTTCAGGAAAAGGCGCCTCCGTGGCTCACGTTTGCTCCGTGTGTGTTGACAGAACAGAAACAGCCGTCTGGGCGTCCCGGGTGGCTCAGTGGGAAAGAACCCACCCGCCGATGCAGGAGACACGCGTTCAGTCCCCGATCTGGGAAGACCCCACGTGCCACAGGGCAACCAAGCCTGTGCACCACAGCTACTGAACCCCAGCGCCCTACAGCCCCAGCTCCCCATCAAAAGAGGCCACTGCCGTGAGAAGCCCACACGCTGCAACCAGAGGACTCCCTGCCCACCACGACCGTAGAAAACCCTGTGCGGCATCAAAGACCAAATATAGTATTTGGACATACATATTTGGACCTAATATAATATTAGGACAGCCAAAAATAAAGAAAATGATACACAAAATTATCTTATTAAAAAAGAAAACCACCACACAGCAGCTTGGCCCAAACCAGCCCCCACGTGCTGACTGCTACCCTCTGTCCATCAGCGTGAAGCACAGACCCCCTGCCACCCCTGTACAGTCAGCTGACCACCCGGTGTGGTGGCCGTGCCAGCCAGCTCTGCCTGCCAGTGGGAGGCAGACGAGCTGAGCGGGGCTCCAGGGAACGCTTCTTTGTTCCTAATTAAAGCCTGCCAAGCCTGGGATGTAGCCAGGGTGGGTCAGTGCCCCGGGGGCTGGGGGTAGGTTGTAATTAAACCTCTCTGTTGCCATCTCTGGAAGCTCCTGACAAGGAAAGACCCACCAAGCACCCTCGAAGATGGCCTGCCTTCCAGTGAGGAATTATCAAGTGAAATAATTCGATATTTATTCCACTGAGGGGGCAGGGAGGGGCACCCACCCCCACCCACGGCGGGGCTGAGCTGTGGGGGCCCACCCCCCAAACTCCTGTTTCCCTGAAAGGCACAGATAAAGGCCTGACACATGTTCCTAAGTGGTCTTCACAGGAAGGAGACCCCTTCCAGATGAAAGGTGCTGACAGCAAGCACACAGACCCCAGACTGGCAGACACCAGGAGGCTGGACCCTGATGCCAGCCAGCCCGGGGGACTGTGCACGAGCTGCTCACACCCCCTGCAGCCCCCCACCCCCGCCTGCCTGTAAAAACTCTCCCGAGAAGCACCAGGGAGTGTGTCCTCGGAGGTGAGCTGCCCGATCTTGCGTGGCCTGACGAAAAATGGGGTCCTCTCCCTCACTGCAGCACAGGGTCAGTAGGTTTGGTTCAGAAACAAGGGCAACCTCAGCCTTCAGATGCGAGGGGGTCTTCCCACTGTCTGCCTGACCTGGACAGTGGCTTCCCAGAGGGAGGGCTGAGGGGAGGGGACACACACCCTGGGCCTTGGCCTAAGGCATTCAGGGCAGTGGTCGCTGCAGGGCAGGTCAGACCCCTGGGCTCAGAGGCCCAGTGAGATCAGAGGTCGACCTCCCCCAGCACTTCGCTCCTCTGGGGCAGATGGAGGGAAAGGAGATGGAACTTTCCTGAGCCCCCCTTGCTGGGTGCTTGGTGGTGGGGCAGGAGGCTTTCCCAGGGACTGGGGGTCAGGAAAACCAACCACCACTCAAGGTGCTGGGCCGCCCCTGGGACTCCCCTCCTGGGCCTCCCCCACTGGGATTCCCCTTCCAGGACTCCCCTCCTGGGCCTCCCCTCCCAGGACTCCCCTCCAGAGCCCTGGGCCTCCCCCAGCCACAAAGGGTCAAGAAGCCTCCATGCAGTCAGGGTGAAGCCCTGCAGGGCAGCCCCCTCAACCATGCCTGGTGCCCCAAGTGCCAAGCTAAACAAGTGCTTCCTGTGGTTCAGGGGAAGCCAGAAACCGGGATTTTTATGCATACTACACAGAAGTCCCTGGAAGCTCAGTTGGTAAAGAATCCGCCTGCAATGCAGGAGACCCCAGTTCGATTCCTGGGTCGGGAAGATCCACTGGGGATCCGCTGGAGAAGGAATAGGCTACCCACTCCAGTATTCTTGGGCTTCTGTTGTGGCTCAGCTGGTAAAGTATCTTCCCGAAATGCAGGAGACCTGGGTTCCATCCCTGGGTTGGGAAGGTCCCCTGGAGAAGGAAAAGGCTACCCACTCCAGTATTCTGGACTGGAGAATTCCATGGACTGCACAGTCCGTGGGATCGCAGAGTCGGACACAACCAAGTGACTTTCCCTTTCACACAGAAGTCCAACTGTAAGCTCCAAACTGAGATGGACAAATCACGGGAGAAAGGACAGTGTCCAGGTTGGGCTGCGAAGGTAACTCTGCAGGAGGGGGTAGGGCCCAAAAGGAGACCAGGGACGGTGACTCCCGCCTGGGGGAGGGGCCCGTGGCTCTGGGGGCCGTCAGAGCCCGCAGGTGGGGCTGGCCGGGCTCTGCGCCTGGATGGGCGCCTGTGGGCAAAGCACGGTTTGGGGCTGGCCGGGCTCCGCACCTGGATGGGCACCTGTGGGCAGAGCACGGTTTGGGCCATTTCACAGGCTCCACCTGTGCCTGTGCGGACTGGCCGGTGCCCAGTCAGCGGGGACCGCGTGTTGGAGCCGCCCCCCGCTCTGGCCCAGCGCAGACGCCCACTCGGGCTGGTGTCCCCCACACCCCTGCAGCCTGTGAGCCCGGACTCTGCCCAGAGGCCCTCTACCGTGCTGGGCTCCCAGGCAGCGGAGCAGCCTCACCCACGTGGCCAAGGGTGGTCTGGACCCTGCAGCCCTCAGACCAGGGGGAGGTGACCGCAGGGCCTTCGAGGAGCTGGGTTTCCGAGGGGAAGGCAGGCTGACCCAGGGCAGCTGCCTGTGGGAAGGTTGCTAAGGAAACCATCAGAGGAGCCATTCCAGGCCTATTGATCAGTGGAGAGAAAAGGGCTTGGGGGAGAACGGAGGAGGTGCGCGAGGGGAGCCGCTAGGAGGGGCGGGGGCAGCCCCCATAGGACACTGCCCTTGCCCACGCCCCAGCCCCACACCCCGCTGCAGCAAGGACGGGCCAGGCAGTGGAGGAAACACGCTTGAGAGCTGGATTCCAAGGTGGGCATCCGGCAAGGGCCTCGCCCAGCTGAGCTGAGCTCTAGGGCCACGCTTGGGGCTACCGGGTGAGCATAAGGCCAAAGCGGGAACCGTGATCCAGCATCCAGCAGGGGCACACACGCGCGTGCCCCCCATTTCGCTGGGACCCAGCATGAAGCCTGGGAGAGAACCTGCCAGCTCTGCAGAGGGCTGGGGGTCAGGCAACGTTTGCACTGTGGGACGCAGAACAGGCCTCCTCGGGGCCCAGGGAGTCGGGCACGGGCCGATCACATCTGGGCTCCTCTGCGGTCTGCCCCCCGGGTCCGGGGGCCCCAGGGATGGGAGCGTCCCCCGCGGCTCAGCGGCATCCTGGATCCCCAGGCCCTCTGCCAACCTCAACCTGCCCACTCTCAGGCCATCCTGTCCTTCCTGCCAGCCCCTCACCTGCCCCAGACCCTGGCACTTGTGAGGCATGTGGAAAGTTCTTTGCACACCTGACGGCCCACCTCTCTCCCTGCAGCCGGTGCCCCTGTCCTGCCTGGGTGCCTGGCAGACAGAGGGCCCCAGGGAGCCCATCTGCCCCAGGATGGCCTGACTGAAGGAGGACCTCATGGTTGGCAGCTTGCTTTCCACCCAAGACCCTCAGTGCTGCAGCCTCTGTAACTGCCCCCTGCCCCGGGAACCACCCCTCTGCCCTGCCCCTGCTTTGCTGAGAAGACCCCTCCCTCTCCTCCGAGTGTCTGGGATTTCCCCCCTCCCGCCTCCGCCTCCCCCACCGTGGCTCTCAGAGTTTCCATGGTCTCTGCCTACCCCGCATGCATAGCAACTGCCCCAGGCAGTTGGGTGGGTTCCCCCAACCCTCGGGCCTTCACCCCCAGTTCCCGGGTGTGATCGAGTCTGGCCGGTCAGGGACCGTGTTTTCTTGAGTAGAGCTGGCATCTGACCACAGGGACGTGGTCCTGTCAGAGCCAAAAGGCATGATCCTGGGATGTCGGTGGCAGCTGTCAGAAAGAGAAAGTTTCCCACTTTCTTTATTTGCTGGAGTGACTCAAGAGGCCACAGCTGGGCACTGGCTTGGCTGGCGGGGGGCGGGGGGGCACCTCCCAGAGCAGAGCCAAGGGATGCAGAGAGGCCGGGGGCCCAACAGAAGCAGTTGCTGTAGACACCCCCAACGCCTCCCCCTTCTGCCCTGGGGCCTTGAAAATGCCCCCGTTTCTCGGGCCACTTTGAGTTGGCTTACTGGCACTACTGCCTCTGCGGCCGAGTTCCGCACACTCACGGTCATGTCCAGGTCTCTGCCCTCAGTTTCCCCACAAATCAAATGGGAGGACTTTGAAGCTCCTCTCGAGTCCTGCCCAGCTCCGATGCATGGAAGGCCGGACACCTGAGATCTGGGCTGATTTAGTTTCAACTGGCATGAGCAGGAAAGGAGGAACAGACTGGCTCATGTAACCAAAAAGTCCAAGGAACAGTTTCAGGTATGGCTTGCTCCAGGTGCGCACCCAGTATATCTCTGCCACCACCCTCCTCCGGGCTGGCCTATGTTTCAGGCAGCGCCTGCCTGGCCCAGCACTTCCAGTCCACGGTGTAACTCCAGGCTGTAAAGAGGGCTGAGTGCCGAAGAACTGATGCTCCTGAACTGTGGTGTCGGAGAAGACTCCTGAGAGTCCCCTGGACTGCAAGGAGATCCAGCCAGTCCATCCTAAAGGAGATCAGTCCTGAATAGTCACTGGAAGGACTGACGCTGAAGCTGAAACTCGAATAATCTGCTCTGTGAAGAGCAGACTCATTAGAAAAGATCCTGATGCTGGGAAAGATTGAGAGCAGGAGGAGAAGGGGACAGCAGAGGATGAGATGGTTGGATGGCATCACCTACTCGATGGACATGAGTTTGAGTAAACTCTGTCAGACAGTGGAAGACTGAAGAGCCTGATGGGCTGCAGTTCACAGGGTCGCAAAGAGTCAGCCACAATGTAGTGACTAAACAACAACTAAACCAGGTCCCTGGAGTGCTCTGACTGGCTCCTCACAGAAACCAGCCCCCAAAGGGATCAGGATGCTTCTGGCACCAAGTTTGGTCACACGGCCGAGTTAATAAGAAGATGGAAGCTTGAAAGGCCACCCGTTGGGGTGTGGGGCACTTCTGAAAAGCAAAGGAGCCCACAGACGTCCTCCACACAGGCCTCCCTCCTCCCAGGTCTGAGGGCAGGACGGTGTGCGGCACGTGACCTGAAGCGCCACCCAGGACGGGCTCCTTGGAGCCTCCCACTCCCTCGCACTGGCTCCTGGGCCTGCAGGAGAGGATCAGAGATGCCCAGCACGGCACTTCCTGATTCACAGGCGCCTCCCAGAGCTGTCTCCTGGGGCCCCACTGAGGAGATCACGGCCCGTCTTTTAGTGAAACCCCGAGACTCTGGGCCGGCCCCACTAATCCCGACAAAGGATAACAGGCCCCTAATTAATTCTCTGAATCTGACGGTGATGCGAACACCAGCCAGTCCGGCCGCCTTAATGAGTTTAATCGACTGGACTTGATGGTTTTATTCGAAACCCAGGGCCGCAAATTAAGCTCTTAAAAATGCACTTGAACTTGATTGGCAGCAGTAATCCCAACAAAGTCTGTTTAATCCTTGGGCTGCCTGGGCAAGGGCAGTCCATGCAGGACTGGGGGCCCCCACTCCTCAGCTCTGGGGTGAGGTTCTTCTGCCTTCTGACTCCAGGGTCAGCAGGGGTCCCGGGAGCCAGGAGGCAGGCCCCGCCCCAGGGCCACAGGTGAGCTCCTACCTACATGTCAAACCCCAGCCCAAACCTCTCCCCAGGGGTCCTCCCCGCGTCCATCAGGGCCATGTGCTCCTGCCGCTGGGTCCGCACGCGTGCCCGCCCCCTCCCAGGAGCAGTGGCCTCGTCCTGCCTGTCACCAGGTCCCAGTCCCCCACTGCGTGCTGTGTGCCGAGTGCTAGTGGTCAGTTTTGCACAGAGGGCCCGTGCACGCCTGTCCCGCTGCGGGAGAGAGCTCCCCTCCCTGTGTGCACGCTCTGGGGAGGGCGCTGATCCTGCTAGTGCTGAGCCTTCTGTCTCTCCTGGAGGATGAGCCCGGCCAGCACACTGGCAAATGGGAGACCCCGCGCAAGAGAGCTGGTGGTCCCAGCAGAGCTACCCTAAAACAGACGGCCCCAGCGGACCCACAGCTGACCACTGGTGCTGGAGCAAGCCCAGCCCAGCCCACATCAGTCCATGCCGGCCCACCACCATGTGGAGAGAGAGTCAACGTTCTGTCGGGACCACCCTATGCAGAGGCAGCCTGACACCCTGACACAGTGGCACACCGCCCCCCTCCCTAGCAGGCAGGGCTGCCTCGGGCTCCAGGCTCAGCATGCCCCCGGCCTGGGCCAAGCCAACCCCACAGCCCAGCATGAGCACCCACCGCCCCACCCAGTCTGTCACACGAACCCACCAGCTAGGCCCCCACACTTCTCTTGGGGCGCAGGGCTGGCAGTTCTTGTCCCCTCCCCACAGAAGGCAATGGGCTCTGTGACCGGCCCTGCAGATCCAGAGGAGGGAATGTCCTGAGTAAGACATGCACACCCGTGTGCAAGCACACACACCAACACGGATCACCGACACGGGTCACCAAGCCAGCCCTCCTCTGGTCTCCGGACAGCTCGTCCTCTGTCATGTGCTAAGAAAGCAGCTTGAAGAGGATGTGGCAAACCAGCTCCTTTATACTTTCCCAAATGGTTCCCCATCAAGCTGGGGAAATCTCCCAGTCTCCAGATGTTTGCACAGCACTCTGTTGGTGCGAACACAGGAAACACACTGCCTAAACTGCTCAGGGCTGCCTCACAGGGCAGCTGTGCAAGGGACATTGGAGGTCCCGCCGGGCAGACCCCGCAAGTCCACCTCCAGGTCTGCCTGTGGACGCACCTGCCCACCTGTGACAGCGTCGGGGCAAGGAGGTCCCTGCCGTGCTCACGATAGCCACAGGACAGGAACTGCCCTGCATGTTCACCCTTGTTTTCACACCCATGCATAGATGCACCATCTGTATGTAACACCAAGAACAGCTGCAGATGAGAGTGGATGCCTGCTGTCCGCTGACAGGGGACCCCCCCTGCCCACCCCCTGAGCCCTGTTCCTGCTTGCCCCATGCTGCACTTGCCACTTGCACGCACGCACACCTGGGGCTCCCCTCCCTTAGCCGCTCCTCGCAGAGCCCTGTGAAAACCCAAGGCAGTGTACGGGGCTGGCCAAGCAGCACTACGGCCCGAGGCCCCCAGGACTCCCAGCTCCTCCCTCCTGCCCGTGAGCCCAGGAAACAGGAGGCTTTGATGAAATTTTCAAGGTCCATGCATCTTTCAGGAGGAGGACAGGGCGGGGGGAGTCGAGTGTGGAATGGGAAGCTCCCCAGACGCTCCCTGCAAGGGCTGGGCCTGGGCGGGGGTGCGGGCCCCAGGTAAGAGGCACACCAGCCAAGGCAGACCAGCCATCCGCCTCCCTCCTCTGGTGGTCGAGGGTGAGGCCGCTCCCCACCGCCCGGCCCTGGCCCATAACGCAGGCAGAGGGCCAGCGTCCGGTGCCTGTGTCCTGGGAGGCTGAGGCCAGCCCCAGCACTCTCACACCTGCAGGCCTTAGTGCTGACCCTTACCCTCCCAGGCCCCAGCTTCCACAGGCCACCAAGCGATTCTGACGCAGCCTACTGGCTGGGAGCCCCCCTCAGTCTGTCTGTCCGTCTGTCTGTCCATGTGTGAGATCACCAGACAGCCCAGTGGCTGTAGCTGGGGGAGCTCCGCAGAGAGGGAGGCACAGGGCTGCAGTGCTGACGACATGGCCAGGGCAGGGGCAGGGCAGGCCCAGTGCTGGGCCCAAAAGGAGGCTTTGTTTCTGGAAATCCCTCCTTTTGGAGGCGTGGGCTTTTGGAGGAAGAAACTGTGATTTTACTCACAACTTTTAAGCTTATTATCTGCACGTCACTTTCCTGATGTCTATGGCTTGAACTGACCTTTCTCGAAATCTTACTTCACCTGCTCTTTTCCACCTTCTTTCCTGGTTTTATTTTACTTTGAGAATGGGTGGGTCTCTTCTGTGTTATGATTGGAGGGGGTGGTGTTAAGAGTCACATAAAGTGCTGTCCTTTTATGTTCATTTTCACTCATAACAACTCAGCTCTTCATTCTCAAGTTCTGTCTGTGGTTTCATATACTTAAAACACCGTGTCGTGAGTGTTAACTCCATCCTCACTCATCTCTGCTCTAGCACCTCGCGGGTGGCTTGCCTTTATCTCTTCACCCTGAATCTCATTTTCATATCTTTTATTTTATGATTTTTTTACGTTCTAAAGACCTCATCTTTGTTAGGTTTAAGTCCCTTGTTTCAAAATCTTGTGTCAGGCGCTCTGATAACATCCATTCTTTCACTGTTACGCTTAATTCTGTATTTTACCCTCAGCAGTCTCCCTGTGAGTCACCAAGTCTGCAGCCCCTCTTCTCACCCACCCCTGTGCCTCGGTGGCCTCCTCACGACCTCAGCTCTGCCTGCGACTGCCTGTGGGGAGCAGGGCTGTGGGCAAAGGCAACTCAGACGGGGTAGGGGTGGGGCTGTGGGCAGAACTAGCACGATGGGGATGGGGTGGGCGGGACTAGCACGGGGCGGGGAGGGTGTGGGTGGGGCCAGTTAGGTGAGGCAGAGGGGCTGTTGGGCTCCAAAATCACTGCAGATGCTGATTGCAGCCATGAAATTAAAAGACGCGGAGAGTCGGACACGACTGAGCGACTGATCTGACTGACTGACTCCTTGGAAGGAAAGTTATGACCAGCCTAGACAGCATATTAAAAAGCAGAGACATTACTTTACCATCCAAGGTCCGTCTAGTCAAGGCTATGGTTTTTCCAGTGGTCATGTATGGACCTGAGAGTTGGACTGTGAAGAAAGCTGATCGCCGAAGAATTGATGCTTTTGAACTGTGGTGCTGGAGAAGACTCTTGAGAGTCCCTTGGACTGCAAGGAGATCCAACCAGTCCATTCTAGAGGAGATCAATCCTGGGTGTTCATTGGAAGGACTGATGCTAAAGCTGAAACTCCAATACTTTAGCCACCTCATGCGACGAGTTGACTCACTGGAAAAGAGTCTGATGCTAGGAGGGATTGGGGGTGGGAGGAGACGGGGACGACAGAGAATGAGATGGCTGGATGGCATCACCGACTCGATGGACATGAGTTTGAGTGAACTCCGGGGGTTGGTGATGGACAGGGAGGCCTGGCGTGCTGTGATTCATGGGATGGCAGAGTCGGACACGACTGAGTGACTGAACTGAACTAAGAGGGGCTGTGGGCGGAGCCAGCATACTGGGGTGTGGTGGGCGGGGCTGTCGAAGGAGCCAATCCAGAGGGGGTGGGGTGAGGCTATGGGCGGAGCCAGAGGGGATGGGGTGGGGCTGTGGGAGGAGCCAGCAGTGGGGATGAGGTGGGCAGGGCTAGCATGGGGAGAGGCCACTGTTGGGAGGTGTGGGTGGAGCCAGTAGAGGCACTGTGGGCGGAGCCAAGACGGTGGGAATAGGTGAGGTGGGGCCGTGGGCGGAGCCAGCAAGCTCAGTATGGAGCCGAGAGACGGGGGCTGGGCTAGCACGGGTGTGTAGGGATGGATGGGGCGAGGCTGTGGGCGGAGCCAGTCGAGGGATAGGGTGGGGCTATGGGCGGAGCCAGCACAGACAGGGAAGGGGCAGGGCCGTGGGCGGAGCCAGCATGGCGGGGTGGGCGGGGCTAGCACGGGGAGAGGGGCACTGTTGGGGAAGCATGGGTGGAGCCAGTAGAGGCCATTTAGGCGGAGCCCACTCCAGTGTTCTTGCCTGGAGAATCCCAGGGACGGGGGACCCTGGTGGGCTTCTGTCTATGGGGTCACACAGAGTCAGACATGACTGAAGTGACTTAGCAGCAGCAGCACAGCTGGAATAGGTGGGGCGGGGCGGTGGGCAGAGCCCTTTTCCCTCCACCAGCTTCCGCACCAGCAAGATCCTTTCTGTGGCTCCCAGACTTGCTCCTGAGCCAAACCCCTCTCTCTGGGAGGTCGTTTTCCAGATCTGAGGGGCCTCCACTGCCACCCCCAGAGGGCACACAGGGGAGCGCATCCTCAAGTCCCGGCTCGCCACCCATCATTCAGATGTGCCTGTGGGGTGGGGAGGTAGGCATGCCGAGTTCTCCACACCCGGCGGAAAGGGGCCTGAGTCCACCGGGGACCTAGCACAGCTTGCCCACACCCTGACCTATGCGTGGATCTTTCTTTAAAGGTTCAGGGCAAGATTCTACCAAAATGAAACATCCCCAGGCTTCATTTTTAATGTACCGGGACAATAAGACAGAAAAGGGGGACCACTAAATTCCAACGCTAGACACACGCATCAGAAGATGATGCAGCCTTGCAGAGCACCCCACCCCCCATGCCAGGCTAACAGGGGAAACGTCTGCGCGACTATGCACAGTTTTCCTAGATCCATCCATCCTTCCTCTCCTCACAGTCTTGGAAGCCAATTTCAGCACCAAGCTCAGTTCAGTTCATTTGCTCAGTCGTGTCTGACTTTGCGACCCCATGGACTGCAGCACGCCAGGCCTCCCTGTCCATCACCAACTCCCGAAGTTTACCCAAATTCCTGTCCATTCAGTCAGTGATGCCATCTGATCATCTCCTCTGTAGTCCCCGTCTCCTCCCGTCTTCAGTCTTTCCCAGCGTCAGGGTCTTAGCCAGCTCTTCGCATCAGGTGGCCAAAGGACTGGAGTTTCAGCTTCAGCATCAGTCCTTCCAATGAACACCCAGGACTGATTTCCTTTAGGATGGACTGGATGGATCTCCTTGTAGTCCAAGGGACCCTCAAGAGTCTTCTCCAACACCACAGTTCAAAGGCATCAGTTTTTCCACCCTCAGCTTTCCTTAAGGTCCAACTCATATCCAAACATGACCACTGGAAAATCCGTAATTTTGACTAGATGGACCTTTATGGGCAACATCATGTCTCTGCTTTTTAATATGCTGTCTAGGTTGGTCACAGCTTTTCTTTCAAGGAGTAAGCATCTTTTAATTCATGGCTGCAGTCACCATCTGCAGTGATTTTGGAGCCCCCCAAAATAAAGTCTGTCACTGTTTCCATTGTTTCCCCATCTATTTGCCATGAAGTGGTGGGACCGGATGCCATGATCTTAGTTTTTTGAATGTTGAGTTTTAAGCCAGCTTTTTCACTCTCCTCTTTCACTTTCATCACAAGGCTCTTTAGTTCCTCTTTGCTTTCTGCCATAAGGGTGGTGTCATCAGCTTATCTGACGTAATTGATATTTCTCCCAGCAATCTTGATTCCAGCTTGTGCTTCATCCAGCTTAGGGCTTCATCCAGCTTGGCATTTCTCAAGATGTATAAGTTAAATAAGCAGGGTGACAATATACAGCCTTGACGAACTTCTTTCCCTATTTGGAACCAGTCTGTTGTTCCATGTCCAGTTCTAACTGTTGCTTCCTGACCTGCATACAGGTTTCTCAAGAGGGAGGTCAGGTGGTCTGGTATTCCCATCTCGAGGAATTTTCCAGTTGGCATAGTCAATAAAGCAGATGTTTTTCTGGAACTCTCTCACTTTTCCGATGATCCAACAAATGTCAGATGTTGGCAATTCGATCTCTGGTTCCTCTGCCTTTTCTAAAACCAGCTTGAATATCTGGAAGTTCACGGTTCACGTATTGCTGAAGCCTGGCTTGGAGAATTTTGAGCATGACTTTACTAGAGTGTGAGATGAGTGCAACTGTGCAGTAGTCTGAACATTCTTTGGCATTGCCTTTGCTTGGGATTGGAATGAAAACTGACCTTTTCCAGTCCCGTGGCCACTGCTGAGTTTTCCAAATTTGCTGGCGTATTGAGTGCAGCACTTTCACAGCATCATCTTTTAGGACTTGAAACAGCTCAGCAGAAATTCCATCACCTCCACTTGCTTTGTTCATAGTGATGCTTCCTAAGGCCTTCACGAAAATTAGAGATACCAAGGAAACATTTCATGCAAAGATGGGAACAATAAAGAACAGAAACGGTGTGACCCTAACAGGAGGAGGAGATATTAAGAAGAGGTGGCAACAACTACACAAAAAAGACCTTCACGACCCAAATAACCATGGTGGTGTGACCACTCACCTAGAGCCAGACATCTTGGAGTCCAAAGTCAGCAGGTGGACCTTAGGAAGCATCAGCACCAAGGCTGTTCCTAAAAGCGAAGCCCCAGGACCTGCGTGTTGGTTTCCTGTGCGCACATTCACCACAGATGTAAGGACTTGGGGCAACAGCCATCTCGATCTCTCAGCTTCCTCCGGTCAGGTGGTGGCCTGGCTCGGCTTGTCCTCTGCCAGAGGGCTTCCCAGGCGGATCAAGGTGCTGGCCAGGCTGGGGTTCCCTGAGACTGGGTCCTCCTCCAGGTTCACTACTGCTGGCTGGTGTGGGATGGAGGCCCTGGCTCCTTTCTGGCTGTCCATGGGGACCTGCGGCAGCATGGCCCCACTTTCTCACAACCCAGGAACACATCCTCCTGCTGCTGTGACCAAGTCTGATCAGAGCAGTGACTGCCCCACCACCCCTCGGCCATGTAATGCAACCCCATCAAGGGAGCAGCTACCCTGCTGAACCACAGGCTCTGCCCATTTTCAAGGGAAGGAGATCACCTGGGCTGTGTGCCCCTGGGGACAGCCGTCTCGAGCCGTCTCAGAATTCTGCCCACTGCAGCCTGCAGGTGTCTTGGCATTCCTGAGGGCTTCCGATCAACAGCCCTGAACTCTTCATTAATTATGAATTTTGCCTAGCAACCATTGCCAAGCAACAACTCTTCAGAAAGAAACGTTCAAAGAATTTGTTGGTTGCTGCATGGTGGTGATGAGGAAATGAGTGTCAGCGGGCGCTGGGCTGGCCAGTATGTGGGCGGCCCTCTGGCCAGGCTGGGCAAGCTTGAGAAAGTCCCATTACCTGCTCTGGATGTCAGGTTCTCACCCGTCAAACTGGGATCACATCTAAACTCTCTGACTTGAAAGATGAGCAGAGCCAAGGCCGCAGGTGGGAGGGGCCCTGGGGGGGGGTCCCCGGGCGCATCAGGGGAGTGGCTGACCCCGCAGACATGCTCTCCCTTCCACACGCACTCAGCGCCCGCTCTGTGCGGGACCCGCACCCTCTCATTCACCCCCTCCCCCAGTGGCTCACAACCAAGCACCTGTTGTGCACCCAGCATTGGGACAGTCGCATTCAGGAGAGAGGAAAGAATGAACGAAATAAACGAGCAACTATAGAGCGTGTCAGCTGGTGAAGGTTCAATGAAGATAATCAAACCTGGAAGTGGGCAGAGCGCGTTATCGGGGACACGGGGCTGTGATTTGAAACAGAGTGCTAAGGGAAGGTCTCGCTGGAAGCGGAAGATCTGAGTAAAGACCAGACAAAGGTGAGGGAGCAAAGCAGGCAGTGCAAGTGCCTGGGGCTAGCGTCCAGTTGGGGCACCAGCAGGCACAAAGGCCCTAAGGCACAGGGGTCCTGCCTGAGTGGCCGGAGGCAAGCTGAGAGGCAGACCCATCCGGAACACACTCTGTGACAGGGCGTCTGAAGGAGCAGCCCCGGCAAACCCCGCAGGAGTGAGGAGGGGCAGGCGCACCTCCCCTTTGAGGCAGCCTCCCCTCCCACCACGAAAACCCCGAGGAGGATTCTGCCAAAGGACAGCAGGCCGGGAAGGAACTTGTTCTCTGAGAACAGAAGAGCACCCAGAAACGGCCCCACACGTCCGCAGCAACTCCGTTTATAACCAGGCGATGCTGCAGGTCAGCAGAACAGAACGGTATTTGCTTTAAGTGTAGACGCATTGTACACACACGTTGATGTCGTATCACGTAATTTTGTAACAGAAAGCAAAGAAGACTGCAGCGTGCATTTGCCATCACACTGCTTGAGAACACATAGGAGAAGAATGTCGTGAGGCTTCCTCATGTTGGTCACTCACTGTTGACACACACCCAGCCCTCTGGTCCTCCTCCAGATGAAGCCCGCAGCTGCCACTGGCCACCGAGGGTGGCAGCCTAGGACACGCCTACGGGCACACTTGCTCCCGCCTCGCCAGGAGGGCCAGCGTGTGCACTCCTCAGCACTGCCAGCACCACCAGCGGGAAGGGAGCCCGGACGTCAGGGAATCGCAGAAGAGGAGGCAGGGGAGTGGGCGCCCCTCCATCTCTTGCCCCGTGACGCTTGTGTTGTGAGCTCCGTCTCACAGGCCGTGAACTTACAGCACCTGCTGTGGCCCACGAGCCTCTGTCAGCAACCTCTGGGAGGCACACCCATCCCACAGACATGGTGCTCCCACTGTTATCAGGTAACTTTCCACACAACACTCACTAAACTAAAAGGGGTGGTGGTGCTGGACTGTTAAGAAAACCCTGTCCAGTGTCCACGCCTGGGTATGCTGGGGAGGAAGGGGAGAGTCCAGTGAACTGATCTGCAGGGACAGACACCTGCCGGAAGGGTAGCCCCCAGCCACGACGCTGAGGGAAGTCAGGGACATGGGGGAAGCTCCGAGTCATGGGGGAGACCTGATGACCGATGGAACCGTGAGCGACCACCTTGGAGATGGGAAAATAGCTTTAGGAATCAAAATGTAAGAAACTCCTACCAAAATCCTACTGTGACATTCGAGGAAGATAAAACTTGTGCTTTTAAAAGTCTCTGATTTGTGTAGAAATTCAAACAGAGCCAAGACAGCAGTGTCTAGTAGGGGTCTCTCGGGCGGGTTTAACGAGCAGGCAGGAGGGGCATGCAATTATCTCACGGTTGGTCTGCATGTTAGGAGCCCTCAGAGCTCCCTGCCCCTCGCTCTGAGCACAGGGCTGCCCAACGGACAGGCGTCTGGGTCTGCTTGCATGTGTCCTGAGTGAAGCAAGGTGAGAGAAGACCAGCAGAAGCACACGCTGCTTGGGTGCCAGGCTGTGGTGCTGGCATCTACAGACCTAAAAACGTCACAAGGTTTTCAGTAAAAGGAGAGAGCTCAGAAGTCTCAACAAAAGCAGAACAGTGAAATAACTGCACTACTTCCAGGTTATAAAGTACTTTCAGTTCAGTTCAGTTCAGTCGCTCAGTCGTGTCCGACTCTCCGCAACCCCATGAATCACAGCACGCCAGGCCTCCCTGTCCATCACCAACTCCCAGAGTACACTCAAACTCATGTCCACAGAGTCGGTGATTCCATCCAGCCATCTCATTCTCCGTCGTCCCCTTCTCCTCCCACCCCCAACCTTTCCCAGCATCAGAGTCTTTTCCAGTGAGTCAACTCGTCGCATCAGGTGGCCAAAGTATTGCAGTTTCAGCTTTAGCATCAGTCCCTCCAATGAACATCCAGGATTGATCTCCTTTAGAATGGACTGGTTGGATCTCCTTGCAGTATAAGGGACTCTCAAGAGTCTTCTCCAACACCACAGTTCAAAAGCATCGATTCTTCGGCGATCAGCCTTCTTTACAGCTATTAAAAAGGAGAGGCGTGAACTCTGTGGGAGAAGGCGAGGGTGGGATGGTTTGAGAGAACAGCATTGAAACATGTATATTATCATATGTGAAACAGATTGCCAGTCCAGGTTCTATGCATGAGACAGGGCGCTCAGGGCCAGTGCACTGGGACGACCCTAAGGGATGGGATGGGGAGGGAGGTTGGAGGGGGGTTCAGGATGGGGAACATGTGGACATCCGTGGCTGATTCGTGTTGACGGATGGTGAAAGCCACCACAGTAGCGTAATTAGCCTCCAATTAAAATAATTTTTTTTTTAAAAAGGAAGGGGCAATGGGACTTCCCTGGTGGTTGAGTGGTCAAGACTGCAAGCTGCCACTGCAGGGGGCACTGGTTCGTTCCCAGGTCAGGGAACTAAGATCCTGCATGCCTCGTGGTGTAGCCAAAAATTCAAACAACAACGGCAGAAAGGAAGGGGCAGGCCTTCGAGGACTGGCACGGGAGGGTATCGGGGTCGGGAAGAGAGTGGGTCTATTGCATCCTGCAGCGGTTACAGCCCCATCGTGGCGGTGCTACCGGTCTGTGAGGGCAACCACCAGGGAAGGCAGGCCTAGGTGGGCCCCCATTTCCATGCAGACCCCACAGCCCGGCCACCCAGTGGGAACTCGAGCTGAGACAGGCAAGCCTGTGCTCCCAGATCGGCTCCCCAAGAGACGATCTTGCCTCAGAACCTGATGCCACGTGCTTACTCTCCTCGCGGGCAGGGATCCAGAAAGGGGATCCAGAAAGATCCACGAGGCACACCCTGCCTCTGCCCACGTGGTGCAGTCACAGTCTGGGTGGAGTGTGCCCACAAGCATCTGTGCTTTGGGTCTGTGATGACCCACACGCATCAACAAACACCAGACACACACACTCCTGCCAGTTAACAGAGTGACTCTGGGAAGTGAAAGTGTCAGCAGGTGGTGAGAAAGTGTCACCTTCTTCCTTTTATTTGACATGCTCCTGGGATGTTTAAAGGGTTTTTTCTATCCACTAGTTTCATATTTAAAAAATAACTGAGGGATTTGGGATAAAGGTGATAGACTGACCACATGAGTTTCTTTCTGCTTTCACCCAAGACCATACTTAAAGAATTTAAGATGTTTAAACATTTGAACCCACACAGGAAACATCAGAAGCAATGAGGTGGCTAGAGGTTTTCTCACCTTTTAGAAGGTGTGAAAAAGGACACCTGACTTACAGGCCAGGAAAGTCTTGACTCCAAGGGCTGGTGAGGAGAGCCACCGAGACTCCAGCAGGAAAGGAAAGGGCGCCAAGAAGAAAGAGGGCTGGACAGTCTCCATGCATCGCAGCCGGTCCCTGTGCCTGACTCCTGGTGGACACCACCCTCGGGACAGGACCATAGACTTGCTCTGTGGGGTGCGCAGTGGGGAGGTGAGTGCCTGGGGCACAAGGGTGAGGCCACGGCCGATGCCGAGTGGCCACCCTCAGACTCCCCTCCCCACACACGAGCAGCAGGAAGCAGGCTGTCCACCTCCTCCTGTGGAAGATCAGACATCTGGCGTTCCCCCTGCCGGCTCACCAATTAAAACCTGAGCCTGAAGCACGAGCATCCAGTTAGCTCAGCTGTGAACGGAGCGCCGAGGATGACCAGACATATGCAGGACGCCCAACGTGGAGGACAGAGGACACCATGACCAGAGAGAAGGAGACCGAAGCAGCCAAGGCAAGGCAGGGAGCAGACAGAAACCGTCCCGAAAATGCTAATTAGTATTCTCATGGAGATGGGAGAAAGGCCACATGCAGTCCAAAAAACAACACTATGCTCCTTTTAAAAAATAACAGTACCCAATGCTGGTGATGATGTGGAGCAGCAAGAACTCTCACTTCGTGGTGGTGGGAATGCAAAGGTTTTTGGAATGCTAGAGATTTCTTACAAAGCTCAACATAATCTTCCCATATAATCCAGCAATCATGCTTCTAGGTATTTACCCAACTGAGTTGAAAACAAATGTCCAGACAAAACCTACTGCGATATTTAGAATTGTTAAAAACTGGAAGCTTTCAAAATATTTGTTACTAAGTGCATGGATAAACAAATGTGGTACATGCATACAATAGAATATTCAGTGATTAAAAAAAGAAATGAGCTATCGAGCCACAAACACAAATATGTATGTATATGGAGAAACCTTAAAAGCCTACTGCTAACTGCAAGATGCCAGTATGAAAAGATTACACACCATATGATCTCAAATTTATGACATTCTGGAAAAGACAGAACTGCAGAGACAGTGCAAAGGTCAGTGATTACTAAGCGCTGACATTTTCAGGTGAAAGTGCTTTTTCCATGAGACTGTAACGGTAGATACAAGACTATGTGTCAAAACCCACAGAATGCACAACACTACGTGTTAACTACAGACTCTAGTTAACAATAATGCACTGACACTGGCTCACTAAATGGAACACACACACCACATTAATGCAAGATGCTAATAACAAGAGAAACTAAGTGTGAGGGGGCTTCCCTGGCGGCTCCGCAGTAAAGAATCAGCCTGCCACTGCAGGAGATGCAGCAGATGTGGGTGCAATTTCTGGGTCGAGAAGGTCCTGTGAAGGAGGGAACGGGAACCCACTCCAGTATTCCTGCTTGGAAAAGCCCATGGACACAGGAGCCTGGTGGGCTACAGTTCATAGGATCACACAGAGTTAGACACCCCTGAGCACACATGAAGAGTATGAGAAAGGCAGATTGTATGGGAACTCTCCACACAATTCACTCAATTTTTCTATAAATCTAAAACGTCTAAAAACATAAATTTAATTATTAATTTTTTCAGATGACAGCTGGAAAAAAATGAACTTCAACCTCACCTGTTATATAAAAATTAACTCAAAATGGATCACGGAATTTAACATAAATGCAAAACTATAAAACTTCAGAAAAAAAAAAAAGAAAATCTCCAATATTGAGAGCTAGTGCTTAGACTTGTCACCAAAAGCATGATCCATAAAAGGAAAAATTGATAAATTTGGATTCATGAAAATCAAACACTTTTGCTTACAAAGGACCACATTAACAGAATGAAAAGAAAGGCTACAGACTGGGAGAAACAGCTGCAAACCACAAGTCCGACAAAAACTAGTGATCGAGAATACACAAAGAACTCTCCAAGTAAAAAACCAAACAATCCAATTACAAAATGGGCAAAAGACATAAACAGATAGCTCACTGAGGAAGACATACAGATGGCAAGTAAGAACACAAGAAGATGCTCAACACCATTACCATTAGAAAAACGCAAGTTAAAACTGCAGTGAGATAAACCTATCACAATAGCTAACATTTTGAACAATGATAAAACCAAATGCGGGTGACAATGCAGCAAGATTGTATTACTTTTACACTGCTGTGAAACGGTCCGACCTTTCAGGAAAACAGTGGCTGTTTCCCATAAAACTAAACATGTAAATATCAACTGCATCATGCATTTGTCACAGAGAAATGAAAACTTCTGTTTCTGCAACAATCTGAATATGAATATTCAGAGCAGCTTTATTTATAAGCCCAAAACTGAAATATTTCAGATGTCCTTCAACAGGTAAATGGTTAAACAGACTGTGGTCCATCTGTGCCATGGAATCCTGCTCAGCAATAAAGGAGCAGACTACTGACACAGGGACAACCAGGGTGACTCTCCAGGGGATTACACTGAGTGGAAGAAAGCCGATCACAAAAGCCTTCACACTGCATGATTCCATTCACATATACTCTTGAAATGACACAATTACAAAACTGGAGAAGAGACGAGTGACTGCCAAGGACCAGGGATCGGGGAGAGGAGGCTGTAAAGGGTGGTGCAGGGACCTTGGTGGTGAACACTCTGTGTTCTGACTGCATTAATGTCAGCACCCTGGTTGTGATACTCTCCTACGTCACCAGTGGGAAACTGGGTAAAAAACACAGTCTCTCTGCGTTATTCCTTATAATTGCTGTGACTATCTCAAGATAGTCTCATTAGAAAAGTCTCATTGACTCACTGGAAAAGACTCTGATGCTGGGAAAGACTGAAGGCAGGAGGAGAAGGGGACGACAGAGGATGAGATGGTTGGATGGCATCACCGACTCGATGAACACGAGTTTGAGCAAGCTCCAGGAGTTTCTGATGGACAGGGAAGCCTGGCGTGCTGCAATCCATGGGGTGGCAAAGAGTCGGACACAACCGAGTGACTGAACTAAACGGATCTCAAGATAAACAGTTTAATTAAAAATACAAAGCTATGACAATGCTGTTTTTAAAAAACTTCTACGTGAGGACTGGAAGATAAAGCCGAAGAAACCTAGTAGCAATCAGAACAAAAGGAAAAGGAGATGGAAAACAGGAGAGAAAAAAAAGTCTCAAAGAATTAGTCCAGATGGCCCCTCATTTCTTAACTAGAGGCCCAGAAAGACAACAGAGAAGATACAAGGAGATATGTTTGGATGCCAAGATTGGGGAAGCCATGTAGAACTGAGCCAGCTCGTGCTGAGTCCCAGAAAGGCTGGGAATCAGAGACCTGGGTTCCCTGGGGCTGGGGCTGGGTGGCCTTGCTCCCCATCCATCTGCGCACCCAGGGCACCCCCTTCCCCACCCCTAGAAGATGACAGATGTATTCTCGTGGAGGTGAGGCAGAGGCTCCCAGGGGCAGCCGTGAGGCTAACTGAGGGAGTAGGGAGCAGCAGAAAGTCTACACATGGGGTCATGAGATTCCAAACCCCACACGCCATGCACGCACAGTACACCCACCAGGGGGAGAGCCTGGGGTCACCACCAGGAGGAACACCCATCCACAAGACCCACTTCAAACACAGTCTCACGCATGTTTTTAACTATGTGAAGTATAACCCATGCACTGTGACGCGCCCACACCACCTGTGTCTGGCTGGACGGACTTTCACTCACTCAGCACACCTGTCCCCACGTCCCAGCAGCCCCTGCTCCCCGGCCGGCCCCAGGTGCTGACGTCTGGTGACACCGACCCCTTCTGCTGCTTTCAGGGTTCTGTAAGTGGAACCACACGTGCGCACTACTTCTGCGTAACATCACATTTGTGAGAACTGCCTGTAGGAACATGTGTACAGATCACTCACTGGCACTGCAAGACAAAGTCCGCTGTGGGACACACTGCTTCATCCATCCTACCGTCCATGGGCACTGGGGTGACTTCCAGGTTCATTTCTTCGATACTCATGTGTTTAATCAGGTTTCAGTGTCTCCCATTTAAATATGAATTGACAGGTAAGGGTCACCAAACATGGAAAACAGAGGGTCTCAGAGGACCTCCAATATAGGCAGCAGAGCAAAACTTGAAAGTGAAACTAAAATGAGTATATTCTGAGCAATACGGAAAGATCTATAAAGAAAACAAGGGAAATTCAGGGAACAATTTCTAAGGAGTGCTCAGGAAGTAAATCTGTGGGAGCATAAATTTTACAATTAGGATGATCAGAAGACAAATTTGAGGAAATCTTCCAGAGAGTAAGATAAATGGACAAAGAGAAGGAAAGAAAACCAGGCTGTGGTGGATCCAAAATGTCCAATGTCTGAATAACAGGAGTCAGAGAGACTACAGAAAACTCAGCCCAGTAAACAATAAAAGATAACATTCCAGAACTGAATAACCTTAGTTACCACATTGAGATGCCTCGTGAAGGGCCCAAAGAATGAAAAAAGACCCAAATTAAGACACATCCACACCACAAAGGCTTGTGTGGGGCCAACACAGGGCACATGAGGTAGGGAGGCCAGTGGCGTCCACTTTCTCAGAATAACACAGAAGCTGGAGGAGCCCCATATACTGAGGGAAGACATACCCCTACCTGGAATTCAACACCCAGCCATGTTATTATCAAGGATAAGTGCGGAAAAAAAAAAAAAAAAGGATAAGTGTGAAACATGCATTTTAAAGGGCAACATGAAACATAGCGTTTACGAGCACACGGCCCCAAACGCTCTGCCTCCCCACACACACCTGTACAGGAGGCCCTGGAGGACCCCACACACACTGGTGCAGGAGCCCCTGGAGGGCCCCACACACACTGGTGCAAAAGCCCCTGGAGGGCCCCACACACACCGGTGCAGGAGCCCCTGGAGGACCCCACACACACCGGTGCAGGAGCCCTTGGAGGACCCCACACACACCGGTGCAGGAGCCCCTGGAGGACCCCACACACACTGGTGCAGGAGCCCCTGGAGGACCCCACACACACCAGTGCAGGAGACCCTGGAGGACTCCACACACACTTGGGAAGGAGCCCCTGGAGGATGCACTCCATTACACAAGGGCACAAATCAAGGACAGGGGCATGGGGACCCCAGATGTGGGGTGCGCTCAGGACAAAGGAAACCACAGCACCTGCCAGGTTAGCACCCTGGGCCCCAATTTTAGTTTGTAGATTACCTAATGTGCTTGAATAATAACAATAACAAATACAGGGCTATTCCGGAGGGAAAATGTATAAGGAAACAATGTGATCAGAGATACCATGAACAGGGCACAGGATTTTTAAGCTTGATGTGCTATAATCTGAATTTTTAAACTATACACGTTATGTTAAAAAATAAGTACATAAAAAGTCTCTATTCACAATTCAATAAAATGAAGTAAAAAGAATATAAAGGCCCTTGGCCTGGAAATTTTAAAGCTCTCTCTTAAGCAACATTCGGATTAAAAAAGAAATCAAAACACACATTTGGAATATCCAGATATACTAAAAACAGTACAGCTGAGTGACTGCTCCTCAGAAAAAATTCATAGCCTTACATATTCATGTTAATAAACAAAAAGCAATGAAAATAAATGGATTAAATATTCCTACAATTTTGATACCAATTCCAATGTATGTGATTTTATAACACCACCAAACAATTCTCCAACACCAGCTGGCGGGTCCTGCAATTCAGCCTGGTTGAAACTACCCAGAAGGACTATCAGGTCAAGGGCTCAGTCTCATGAGATGTCCCACCCCTGTGTCCCGGCCCCTCGGTCATAGATGCAGAGTGTCCCTGGGCTTCTCTCCTGCCCGCTGTAGATTGGATGTTCCTACGACCCGCTCCTCGGGCTCAGTTAATTTGCCAAGGAGGCTCTAAGAGCTCAGAGAGATGTGTCACCTACGAGATAACGGATTTATTGCAGAAGATGACTCAGGAACAGCCGAAGGGAAGGGAGAACAGGCGAGGCCTGGGTTGTTACAGACAAGATGACAAATGACCAGCCCCACGTGAGCAACTTGAGACGTGACTCCAGGCTCGGCTGGCCCAGAAACTGGGTCTCAAACCAGACCGCCCGCACTTGCCGGGGAAGCTCCTGACCCCTCTGCAGGACCACGGCCTTGCAGGAAACAACCCGCCTCTCCGCCTGCGTCACCCTGCTGCCCCAGAAGGCTTTCCGGCCGCACTGCCCCTCCGGGGCCTCTCCAGCTGCTGACGGGCTGCCGCCGTTCTCAGGAACGCAAAATGATGCCCATCAGAGCTGTCAAACCGGCTCAGCTGAATTCCCTTTTCTGACAGGAAAGGGGCACAGGAGACCTTCCCCAAGCGCACCCCACTCTCCGCGGATGGCCGCGTGCTCACCCACCAGGAAGCCCTCCGCACGCTCGCCCTGTGGCTTTCCTGGGGGCCCGCTTGCGCAAGTGACAGCCCACGGGGGACGGACGTCACCCTCCGGCGCCTCCGCACCCCCTCCCCGGGGCGGCCGTGGACCCGAGTAATCCCAGCCGTCTAAAGGCGTGCGAGGCGCCGCCACCCTCAGGGACCGGCCGGCTCTCCAGGTCAGCGCGGGAGCGGAGCCGTCCCCGCGCCTCTCGTCCCTGTGGACGCCCCCAGGTTTCAGTCGCTCCGAGCCAGGCGTGGGGACGCAGGCGCCACCACGATCCCACGCAGGAGGCTGGACGGACAGCCCGACCCCAGCGGCTCTCTTACCTTCCAGCCCCCGGCTTCCGGCCGAGCGCGGGAGCGCGTGCGGTCCGGCGGCGTCCTGTCTGCTCTGAGGAGCCGACCAGATTCGGTCCGACCACGAGGAGCGTCCCCTCCGCGCCCCAGCGGGGCCGGCCAGGCGCGAGCGGCCACGGTGAGCGGCCTCGGCCGAACGTCCGTGCCGCCCGGGGAGGGCCACGCCGGGACGGCGCAGCGAGCCCAGGCCCGCGGACACGACGCGGCATGGACGCCGCCCATCGGCGTCTCCGACCCGGCGTGGCCGGTGGTGCTGCCACAGACGACCCGCCAAGAGGCTGCCCACGCAGGCTGGGGCTCGGGACTCTAGACCCGGCGCTGCCAACCGGCCCCGCGGCAGTCCACGCGGCGGGGCGGCCACACGCTCCGCGGCAGCCCGGCCCGGGAGCTCGCAGCCGCCACGGGGAGAACCGGCGAGTGGCGGCGGAGCCGGAACCCAACGCGGGCACCTGGCCGGCGGGGGCTTCCGGAAGCTTCCGTGGGCCCAGGGCCTGCCGACGCGCTCTGGGTCCGGTGTCCTCAGACTCCTCCCTGGACTCTGCGAGGTTCTGTGGGCCCTGGGTCCGTCCTCCTCAGACTCCGCCCTGGACTCTGGAAGGTTCTCTGGGCCCTAGGTCCGTTCTCCTCCCTGGACTCTGGAAGGTTCTGTGGGCCCTGGGTCCGTCCTCCTCAGACTCCACCCTGGACTCTGGAAGGTTCTCTGGGCCCTGGGTCCGTTCTCCTCAGACTCCTCCCTGGACTCTGGAAGGTTCTGTGGGCCCTGGGTCCGTCCTCCTCAGACTCCGCTCTGGACTCTGCGAGGTTCTGTGAGCGCTCCTTCCGCTTTCTTCAGCGGTGGTGGCGCACGGCCTCCAGGAGGTTCTGGGAAACCCGGCCCCAGATTCAGGCCGGAAAGCCCAGGCGTGCACGCGCGGCCGGCGGCCTGCGGGGGCGGGAGTGTGGCGGGCGCGCTCCGCTGGGGGAGGACAGGGGCCGCGGGAGGTCGTACCCGGGAGCCCCGGGCCTGACCCGCTTCGGGGCTTTCAGGGTGCAGCCGTCTTCAGGCGCCTGGCGACCCAGCTGGGCAGGCGGGGCCGGGCGGTCCTGGAGAACGCGCTCCTCTGCTCCCTGACGGGAGTCCCCCGAGCGAGGTTTTACCACAGAGGGAGATTTCGTAGAGAATCTTCCAGAAGTAGGGATCGACCTCCCCGTTTTACTGGCCCAGAGCGGCCCGGGCTCCTCGGGGCACCCCTCGGGGGCGTTTCTTGGGGTGGGAAGCAGGGACCTCTCTCAAGAGGCCTGGCGGAGCAGCGCCGTCCCCAGGCCGCAGCCCCGACTCCTGAGGCAGCTACTCCTTACGCCTCGGCCGCGCGGTCGTGACAAACACTGCACAAGGGGCGGCTTGAAACGACAGACCTTTATTTCCCTCCGCGCTGGAGGCTGGGCGTCTAAGACCCAGGTGTCCGCAGGACCGGTTCCTCCCGAGGCCTCTCGCCTAGGCCAGTGCCTGGTCTTCTCCCCGTGTGCGCACACGGACGACCCCCTGATCTCGTACAAGGACACCAGATCGCATTAGCGTCCACACTGATTTTCAGTCACCTGTTTAAAGCCCGGTCTCCAAATCAGAGCCTCATTCTAATACAAGGAGTTAGGACTTTCACATATTAGAGCAGAGACATAATCCAGCCAGTAACACTGCTGTTTAACTAGGGTTGCCAGATTGAGCAAGTAAAAACACAGGACACCGAGTTAAACTTGAATTCAGACAAGCAACATGTTTCTGCAGTTTATCTGGGATTCAAATTTAACTAAGTGTCCTGTGTTTTCTCTGCCAGACTTATGCTTAACAAACCACTCCAGATTCTGTGGCTTAAAATCACAAGCACTAATTACTGCTCACAGGCCTGTAGGCCAACTGTTTGGGGTCAGCTGGCTGTAGGTTGGTCTTGGCTGGCCTTTCCCTGGGCAGCTGGCCTCTCCTCCACTTGGTCTGTCACAACCAACAGGTTGGCCCAGGTTTGTTCCTGTGAGCCAGGAGCAAGTGACCCCTGCAAGGCCCTTGAGGCCTTGCCTCAGAACTGGAACACCAACACTTCAGCCACATGATGTGGGTCAGATCAAATCACAGGGTCAGTCCAGACTCCAGGGGTGGGGAGATGGACCCTTCATCCTATTAGGAGGAGTAAGGATCAGGGACACTTTTTCATTTTATTGTACAGTTGATTTAGAATGATAATTTCTGCTGTACCACAGTGATTGATTTATAGATACATATATATATATGTAAATATACTCCAATGTATCTTTATCATAGGATATTTAGTTCCCTGTGCTACACAGTAGGACCTTATTGTATATCCTGTGTATCATGGCTCTATTTGCTGACCCCAACCTCCCAGTCCTTCCCTCCCCACCTGACTTCCCGCCCAAGTCTGTTCTCTGTGGCTGACTCTGCTTCTGTTTCCTAGGTGTGTGTGTTATTTCAGATTCAACGTGTAAATGATCTGCTAAGGTGTTTGTTTTTCTCTGTCAGCCTTCACTTAGTGTAATAATCTCTAGCTGCACCCATGATGCTGCAAATGGCATTACTCCATTCTTTCTCATGGCTGGGTGACATCCACCGTGTCTGTGTACCACATCTTTATCCATATACTCCCTGACGGACATTCAGGTTTCTTCTGTGTCTTGGCTTCTCTAAATAGTGCTGCTGTGAACATAGGGGTGCCTGTATCTTTTTGAAGTAGTTTTCTCCAGATGTATGCCCAAGAGTTGAATTACTGGATCATACGGCAACCGACTCTGTGGACATGAGTTTGAGTGAACTCCGGGAGTTGGTGATGGACAGGGAGGCCTGGCGTGCTGTGATTCATGGGGTCCCGGAGAGTCGGACACGACTGAGCGACTGAACTGAACTGAATGGCAACTCTATTTTTAGTTCTTTAAGGAACCTCCGTACTGTTCTCCACAATGGCTGCACCAATTAACATTCCCACCAACAGTGTAGGAGGGTTCCCTTCTCTCTTCACCCTCTCCAGCATTTGTTATAGATTTGTAATGATCATTCCTAGAAGTGTCAGGTGATACCTCATTTAAGTTTTGATTTGCATTTCTCTATTAGTGATGTTGAGCATCTTTTCCTGTGCCTACTGGGCATCTGTATGTCTTCTTTGGAGAAATGTCTTATTCAGGTCTTGCACCCATTTTTTTTAAATTGGTTTTGTTGTTGTTGAGTTGTGTGTGCTGTTCGTATATCTTGGCAATTAAGCCCTTGTCAGTTGCATCATTTGCAAGTATTTTCTCCCAGTCCATAGGTTGTCTTTTTGTTTTATGGTTTCCTTTGCTGTGCAAAAGCTTCTAAGTTTGATTAGGTCCAATCTGTGTATTTTTGTTTGTATTTCTATTGCCTTGGAAGAGGGACCTAAGAATACAATGATACAATTTATGTCAAAAAATGTTTTGCCACAATCTCTTCTGGGGGTTTTATGGTGTCTTATCTTACATTTAAAGTCTTTAAGTCATTTTGAGTTTATTTTTGTGTGTGGTGTGGTAATAGTCTAACTTCATCGATTTGCACACAGTTGTCCAACTTTCCCACTTGCTGAAGAGCTTGTCTTTTCCCTGTTGCATTCCCCATTGCCTCCTTTGTTGAAGATTAACTGACCATAGGCATATGGATTTATTTCTGGGTTTTCTCCTCTGTTCCAGTAATCCATATGACTCTTTTTGTGCCAGTACCACGCCATTTGATGACTGTAGCTTTGTAGCACTGTCTGAAGTCTGGGAGGGTTGTGCCTCCTGCTTTGTTCTCTTCCCTCAGGATTGTTTTGGCAATTCTGGGTCTTTTCTGGTTCCATATAAGTTTTAGGATTATTTGACTAGTTCTTTGAAAAATATCAGTTTAACAGCAAACTCGTTAAATCTGTAGATTGCTTTGGGTAGCATGGCCATTTTAATGATATTAATTTTTCCAGCCCAAGAGCATGGGATGGCTTTTCATTTCTTGAGTCATCTTTAGTTTTCTTTGTTCATGTTTTATAGTGCTCTGCATATGTCTTTCATCTCCTTTATTCCTAAGTACTTTTTTGATGCAGTTTTAAAAGGAACTGTTTGTTTACATTCCCTTTATGATATTTCATTGTTAGTGTAAAGAAACACAACTAATTTCTGTGTGTTAACTTGTATCCTGCTACCTAGCTGAATTCACTTACCAGTTCTAGTAATTTTTGTGTGGTCTTTAGGGTTTTCTATGTCATCTGCAAATGATGACAATTTTACCCCTTCCTTACCACTCTGAACACCTTTTCTTTTTCTTGACTGACTAGTGTGTCTAGGACGTCTAATAATATGCTGAATAGAAGTGGTGACAGTGGACATCCTTGTCTTGTTCCTGATTTTAGTGGGAAGGCTTTATTGGCTGTGGGCTTGTCATAAATAGCTGTCACTATGCTGTGATATGTTCCCTTGAGACCCACTTTCATAAGGATTTTTATCATGAATGGATGTTGAATTTTATCAAATGCTTTTTCTGCATTTATTGAGATGATCAGTGGCTGTAATTTTTCTTTTTAATGATGTGGTATATCACATTGATTTGTGTATGCTGAACCATCCTTTTGACCCTAAGATGAATCCAAATTGGTTCTGGCATATGATCTTCTTTATGTGTTGCTGGATTTGGTTTGCTAATACTTTGTTGAAAATTCGTACACCTATATTCATCAACAATACTGGTAATTTTATTTTTTGGTAGTGTCTTTGGTTTTGGTATCAGGGTGATGGTGGCTTCATAGAATGTCTTTGGGAGTGGAACGGGGACATTCTTGCAGTCAATCTGCCCTGGCAGCCTTGGATCCACTTGAACTGAGTCCACAGTGACTTCCACACGGGATGGTGGAGTTTGGACACAGAGCAAAGTGGGAGCCATAGTCATGGGGGTGGCGGGAATGGTCCTCAGTGTAGAAGAGCACTTTGATTTCTCCAAAGCCTGCTTTGCAGATTCTGCTCTGAGATGGGCAGTTATCAATCACAACTAATCACAGGCATACATACCATGGCGCTACCACAAGTCTGGTGTCAGACCACCTCAGTATAGCAAATATCGCAGTGAGTCAAGTCACATAAAGTCTTTGGCTTCCCAGTGCATGTGACAAGTTATGTTTACACTATACTACAGTCTCCTAAGGGTACAATGGCATTATGTCTAAAAAATGTACTTGTCAATTAAAAAATACTTTCTTGCTAAAACATGCTAACCATCACCTGACTAGACTCGACTCTTGTTCAGTTTCTAGAATCCAGTGGTTACAACCCAGGAGTCCACGCCAGGGCAGCAGGTCGTCTACTCCTCACACCCGGCAGGTCTGCGAACCCCTGTGCAGAGCTGGGACATCCCTTTTCCTGACTCCAAACCAGCCTCCTGGCAGAAGGGGTTCTCAGAGTCAATTACCATGGGAAGTATTTCAGCTGGCAGGAATCCAAGAGTCAAGAGCAGCTGCCTGTCGGCCTTCAAGGGCCCCCACCCGAGATTTAATGGGCTTTATAGGCACGCTGGGCACTCGCCCCAGCAGCAGCGGCTCTGCAGCTGCGTGGCTGCTCCGACCCAGGGCTGCCCACCACGAGGAAGTGCCCGGGCTTCACACACTTCTCGCTGACGTCTGAGCAGGCCTCCCAGCGGTCCGCTGACCTCCGTGGATGGAGACACAGGCAACAGTCTCAACCGATGGGGAGTGAAGCTGGGGAACACTCCACCCTCTCAGCTGCTTGTGGCCTGATACCAGGGGCCAGGGGCAGGGAAAGGGATGGCTGGAAAAGACCCAGACTTCTACAAGGGCCAGCAAGGAGCCCTGGTGGTTTGTAAGGAACTTTCAGAGACTGGGACTCGGGCAGTGACACTCCTGGACAACATTCTGTGGCCTGGTTCAGCTCACCCAGAAATAACTGTGGTGCTTCGGGGGGGCACCATGGAGACCCCTTGCCTCCCCCACAAAGCTCCATGAGTAGGGGCGTTAGAGAAACAAGGGAAGAAAAGAACTGGAAACACATGGGTGGGATGCAGGCTCCCACCCCCCGCCACCACCTGGGAGGCATGAGCCCCACCTGCCATGAGCTTCACTGGAGTCGCTGGGTCAGAGCTGGGGAACCCAAACAGAAGACGAAAGTCAGTCAGGGCAGCGTGGTCAGGGGCAAGGCCTGCGGCCACGAGGGCTTGCTGCACAAAACACGCACCAACGATTTCATGAGGAGGTGCTGAGTGAGCGGAACAGTCCCAGCACCATGGCTGGAGAGGTCAAGAGAGGGCCTCTGGGTGGCCCCCACTGGAAATGCTAACGTCCAGAACACTCTGCTATATCTGTGATGTGAAGATCACAGTAGATGTTTCTCCAAAGAAAACACATAGCCAGTGAGTGACCAATAAGAGGACGAAAAGACGCTCAGCATCACGAGCCGCCAGGGAAACGCAACTCAAAGCCACAGCACACGACTTCACACCCCCTAAGATGGCAGTGGTCAGAAAGGCAGGGGATCACTAGTGTTAGTACAAATTCAGAGGAACTGGGGCCCTCCTGCAGTAATGTGTGTGTCAGTCGTCCAGCCATGTTCCACTCTTTGCAACCCCAAGGACTGTAGCCTGCCACGCTTTTCTGCCCATGGATTTTCAGGCAAGAATACTGGAGTGGGTTGCCATTCCCTTCTGCAGGGAATGTTCCCAAACCAAGGATGGAACCTAGGTCTCCTGCACTGCAGGCAGCTTCTTCACTGCCTTGGCCTCCAGGGAAGCCCCCGGTGCACTAACAGTGGGAAAGGAAAACGGTGCAGACACTGTGGCATCAGGCAGGCAGGTCCTTACATCCCTAAATAGAGAGTCACCATATGATCTGGCAGTGCCACTCCTAGCCACGTGCCTGCGAGAATGAGCGTATGTTCACAGAAAAACCTGTACACAAATATGCACAGCAGTATTGTTCTTGAGTCAAGAACTAGAAACAACTCAAACGCCCTTCAACTGATGAATGGATGAATACATCCACGCAGTGGAGTATCATTCAGACGTCAAAGGAGCGAAGCGTGACGCAGGCTACCAGACATGAACCCTGAAAACACGACACCGAGGGAGAGAAGCCAGACACAAACGGCCACGGACTGCACGCATCAAGCGCCCAGAGCAGGCCGATCTACGGAGACAGCGAGCAGATGAGCAGGGCAGGAGCTGGGGAGGGAGGGCGCGAGCGGGAATTACCAGGCGTGGGGGCTTTCCTGGGGCAGTGGCTGGGTTCTGAAAGGGACTGCGGTGGTGGCCGTCCAGCTGTGTGACTAGGAACCACTGGGTTGAACACTGAGTGGCCAGCGGAGCTGCTGAGGAAACCGCAGTCAGAGCACTTCCCTCCCCCGTTCTCTCCCCAAGCTGGGGGAGAGCCACCACACCACAGGGAACCAGGAAACCTCTGTTAGACAGTGAAGACAGACATCAGCACACACGCACACCACGCTCTTCATCTCTAGAAAATTGGTCTAGTCCCACTCTGTCCAGTGGAAACAGAAAATGAGCTAGAAACATAGTTTTAAATTCTCTAGTGGCCACATTTAAAAAGTTAAAAGGAACATATAAAATGTAATACCATCTTAGGTAAGCCTGTCTACCCCATTATTATCACTTCAAACATGTCAACATAAACAATTTTAATGAGCTATTTTACATCCTGTGTGTTTTTCATTAGCAGTAGTCTCAGCTCAGGTGGCCCGTCTAACTCTCCCAGCAGCAGAGCCTCCAGCAGTGAGAGATTCACTCCACATCCCCACGACAGATCAATTTGAGCAAAGCCAGAAAAAGGAATCTGTTGGCTAATTAACTGAAGGTCACAAGAGATCTTGTCTACTGGCGGGGCTGGGTCCAGGAGTCTAGTCTCTCCCTCTCTTCCCCTCAACTCTTAGCTCCACACTTTGGAGCTGGTGTCACCCCTGACCCCAAGGCACCCCACATTAAGGAGTATTCACTCTTTTCAGCAGTTTCAGGGGAAACAGTTGTTCCTGATGACGAGGTATGCTCAGCCTGAAAGGCACGGATGCTCTGACTGGTCAGCTGGGGTCACAGCCCCACAGGCGCACTCCCCTGGGTGTGGAGGGGGAGCAGCTCCCAGGACCAGGGACTCAGGCCACAGAGCTCAGCACCTGCACCCTAGCCCAGCATGGCCTCTGGGGTTGAAGATGCACACAGCACTGCTGGTGTCTTGTTAATGTAATTTCTTAATTGTCTGCATTTTATTTAATCTTCCTTCCAAGTTTCGGCCCTACTGAGAAGTAGGAACAAACCTTAAACTTTCAAATATCTTAATCTAGTGGTATTTAAGTAGTCTCCTTTGGGGACTTTCGTGGTGGTCCATTGGTTAAGATTCCACCCTGCAATGCAGGGGACCCAAGTTCGATGCCTGGTGGGGGAATTAAGATCTCACATGCTGCGGAGCAACTAAGCCCCTCTGTGGCAACTGCTGAAGCCTGTGTGCCATGTGACTCAACTTAGATCAGAGACGGCCAAATAAATATTAAAAATAAAATCAACAATCTCCTTTGGGAAAATTTTAAGTTCCAGGTCACAGTTCAACTCCCTAACAGGGCTCTTCCTCCCTTTATCTTCTTCCCATGATGGTGGTGGGACCTGCGACAAAGGTGACAAGGCTTCCTGACACTAGGAAAGGAGGTCTGCTCCTGTCTCGGCCTCCAGTGGAAGTGCCTCACCCACTCAGGGACGTCCTGTACATCTGGACACGGGGTGCCCTGCACAACTCCACAGGGTACCATCAACTTAGGCTACAGTGGACGCAGGTCTTCCCGGAGTGGTGTGAGCAGCAGCCCCGATCCCGCTCACCTCTGGTCCTCGGCCTCGGTCCTCACCGAACGTCCCGGCTCGGGGGCACCTGCAGCCCCTCTGCAGCGACTCCGGAAACTGCTCTGCTGCCCGCCCTGCTCAGCAGCCTCCTCTTCCGGACCCCAGGATCCTTCCTGCAGCTGGCGTCCCCCCCAGCATCTCTGTGCCTCGGCTGGCCTCACTAGACCGGGGCGCTATCCCCCAGCCCCTCATTCTGACCCCTTCCTCACCAGGTAGGGCAGGGGCCTCCCTCGCCGGCCCCCAACCCCTTGCCTGAGTCCTCGCTGGTGGAACTCCAGTGCTGGCGGCACTGGGGGCAGCCTGACGGGGGCTCTAGGACCCCGGCCGTCGCGACGGCTCCGCCCTCCAGGGCACCGTCCGCCCGCAGGGTCGCCTAGGGCTGCTCCCCTCTGTGTGGCCCAGGAGGCGGGTACTGAGCCCGAGAGCCGCGCCAGCTGGGAGAGCCCTTCCCCAGAGACTTGAGAGGAACGCGTCCCTCAGAAAATCAACTCACACAACCAAGGGAAAAGGGGCTCCTCCTCGCGCTAGTCTGCTCCGCGGCCCACCGCCCACCCCGTCCCCTCAGCGTCACACCTGGGAGTGGAGTCCCGGAGAGACTGGGCCTCGGGGGCGCGGGCGGCGGGGAGCGGGAAGCGTCCGGCCTGGGGGCCGATGGACGAGGTAGCAAGGGCCAGTGGGCCGCGGGGAGGAAGGCTGGCTGGGGACAGCGTCGGGGCTTCGGGGCGCAGCCTGCGGGCCACAGCGCTGAGGCGTCCTCCTGGCCGGAAGTGAAGGGCGGTGGCACGCGACTGGAAGGGAGTCACGTGACTGGAAGGGAGCCACGTGCCCGGAAGCGGAAGTGCAGGATGGGGCGGCGGCTTGGGCCTGGCGCGTGGTGACGTTGTCGCCCCGGAGGAGCCTGGGAAGGGTCCCGCGGCCCCCAGGTGCAATTGAGGGCCTGCGCTCCCTGCTTCCCAAGGAGCCTGGGTCAGCCTCTGCTTCTCTTGGGGCCCGGGGCCCCCCTCAGCATGGGCCACCTTTGGCCTCGCCTGCTGCCCACCCAGCCTCTGCTCCCTGGTGGAGCGCGGCCACCCGAGTCACCCCGGCCCGAGGGCCACTGCCCCTCTCCAGGTGGCCCTTCCTGTCTGTCCAGCTGGCCGCCACCACAGGCCCCGTGTGCAGTCACTAGAGTGTTCCCAGGCGCTGTTACGTGAACCCTGCCTCCCCATCGCCACGGCTTCATGCAGAGCTTGGCACACAGAAGGGCTTAGCCCAGCGTGCTGGAGCCTTCACGTCGGCCACCAGACACCCCCACCCCATGCGCTGCCCGGTGCAGCAGGCGAGCCCTGGCCTTCGCACTCAGGGCTAAGAGCCTGGATGCTCCCACGTGCACGACAGTCAGACGGCATCCCCACCCCACCCCCGGCCACTCCCCGCAATCCCACTTGATTTGAGCACTGATTGCGCCCAGAGACCCACGCCTGCATTCACGTGCCCGCCGGCGGGACTGGGGCCCTCAGCAGGGCTGATTGCGCCGGAAAGCTGGAGGGGACAGAGCTATGCGAACAGGCCACGTCACACCCCAAATGGGACTGTGTTTGCTAAATTTGTTTCCGATGCAATTTCATGCTGATTACACTGATTTCTCTGGTGATTGAGCCTGGCGCTGAGCTTGCCACCCCGCGGACCGGCTGTCAGGATGGGCCAGTTTTTGGAGCAGGAGGTACTGATGATGATTTATGGGCCACTGTCAGCGCTCTCCGGGTGGCGATGTTGCAGGCAGGCTGGAGCGCCACCGGCTTCTCTGGGGACCTCTCCTGCCGCGTGGCTGGCTTTCAGTCCCCCAAGGCCACTCCCCACCATGCCCTTCAGCTTTCCTGTGTCTGAGTGGTTGTGAACGCCACACCAGTTCACTTAGAACAGTGGCTGAACCACGAGGGGACCATCAGCCTCATCACTGTCACCACCTGGCTCAGCCTGCAGGTCAGGCACAGGCAGAGGTGCAGGTCGCTCTCTGGGGTCCGTCACACCCTGCCTGTTCTGACATGGGGGGGGGGGGTCCCAGGTCAACAGGACCCTCTGGATGGGGCTCAAGCCCTGGTTTAAGTCTCGGCTGAAATGCACGGTGGCCCTGGGGCCAGGTGTGATGCTGGGCTCCCCACATTCAGGGACCACTGAAGAACAAAGGTGGTGGTCCTGGAGGCCCCTGCTGCAGTCATCCCCTGAGGGCAGAAGCCTTGATACCCTGGGAAATGCTGCTCAGGGTGGGGTGGGGCACGGGAGGTGGGATGGGCTGGCTGTTGTGCAGCCCTTGTGGCTCCACCCTAGACCCCTCCCAGCAAGGAAAACCCGGAGCCGAGAGTTTTAGCAAAAATGTTTACTCTCCTTAATGTGTATGTATTTACAAGTACTAAATCTGAGACAGAAAATAGGAAATAGCCGTGTATTTACACAACCTGCAAGCCTAGCGCCATCAGCCACGCCGCCCCTAGGAGAGGCAGCGGCCAAGGGGCCGCTCAGGCCGCCGAGCAATCGCTCTTCTTTTGGGTGGGGGCTCTGCGGCGTTAAAGGACAGCTAATTGTGGGCTTCGTCTTAAAAATATCTCTCTCTCTAAATATATCTATTCTAGCTTGTGTAGCACCAACGGCGTGAGCCCTCAGCTCCAGCACTGGGGGGAGAACCAGGCAGGGCTCGCTCAGCAAGGGCAAAGCAGGGGGAGGGGGCCTCTCCTGTGGGATGGGGCCGGGCCCGGGGCAAGGAGTGTGGGCAAGCTCGAGGTATATGGAGAGGCCAGGCTCCCGACCATGGCTGAGCCATCCCGGGCGCTCCTGAGAGGCGTGCGGGCGAGAGCAAGGGAGGCAGCCCCGGGCAGCAGGCAGCAGCATTAGAGTCCGGGCAGGTGGGTGGTCTGGCCCAGCCTCCTGGCCCCAGGACTGCAGAGGGGCCCCCGGGGCCGCCTCTGCACAGAGCAGGGCTCCACTCCGTGCTCCAGCCGCCCTCAGGCCAGAGCTGGGCTCGGGGTCAGAGTGCTGGGCAGGAGGATATGGAGGTGCAAAGGGCAAGAAAGGCAGAGGGCCTGGGTGACGAGGACTCGGCCTGACTCTTGCCCCGGGAAGGAGGTTCGGCCGTGCTGCCGGGTGGACGGCAGGCTCAGGTCCGTGATTGGCTCGCGTGTAAACAGACAGCGCTAAAGTGCTCGCCCCGACCCACCTCTGTGCTCTGCGAGGCCACGGCGCTGGGCAGGGCTGGCGGCTCCCCGCTCCTGCGTCCCCCACTGCCCAGCTTGCCAACCTGACCACAGGGCAGGCGCGAGGACCAGGGAGGCCCAGGAAGGGGGTGGGGACTGGATTCTGAAGAGGGCGGTGCGGGGGCCAAGGAGCTCCCTGGCCAGAGTGGAGCTGGAAGAACGGGGGCTTCGATCAGAAGCAGCTTCAGGGAAGACTCAGGGGGAGAGACCCACACACAGGAACCCGGAGCCTGCCTGGCCTGAGCTCCTGCTGGACACCCACCACGTGGGGGCCCAAGCCCTACTCAGCGCCCATGGGGCCTGGGGGCCTCTGACCCCCAGTTCCAGGAGCTTCCTGAGTCAGGAGGTGGCGGACTTCACCCCTCCTCCCGCGGGGGAGCAGCTGCTCAGCTGATGGAGGCTCTCCAGTGGGCTCACGCCGCGTCGGGGAAGGCGCGGGGCCGGCCACAGTTAGCTGTCCCTTAAAAGTCCGCGGGGATCTGTAGTACCGTCAAAAAAGTGAATTGAAAAGGGGACGGGCCACTGCCTTCACAAGTGACTGATTAATTAAAAAACATGAAAAAAAGGGGCCTAACAACCTCTAGTATTCAACACTTGCAGTTTTAAAAAGATCAAGTCATACTAAACGCTAGCACAGTCATGCAGGAATCCACGGCCTGCCTCCGGGAAGCTCTTGGCCAAGCAGTCTGTCCTCACGTCTACACGGAGACAGGCTGCCCCGAAGGTGGACACGGAGGCCCGGGCGCTCCAGTGGGAGACGCCAGCCACGCCCATTTGGTTCTGCTGTCCCGGTGCCTCTGCTCTTACTCTAAACTGTAAAATTCCTCCTCCTCCAGTTAACTGTACAGGACCCCACTGGGGCTGGAGACAGGCAGAGCCACATATATATATATATATATATATATATGTATATATATGTACAGGTTTTTTAATTAAAAATGTGTACTCTTGCTAGCTGAGGGCAGGGTGGGCAGCCCCGACCTCCAAGCCCTCTGGTCACTGCATCCTGCTCCCGGCCAGGCCACTGGGTAGGGTCCGAGGCTCCCACAGCTCCAGCTGTCCAAGCACAGCAGGGCTCCCTTGTTCCCCTAAAAAACGAGCAACGTCCCCCAAGCGTCCCCCACTCCAAGGAGCCAGCACGCTGCTGAGGGGCCAGACTGAAGCCATTGGAAGGTGGGTGGGAGGCTGGGGGGTGGGCAGGAGGCTGATCAGGGCAGCTCCGGGGCCCTCCACAGCAGAGAGCTCAGCCCGGGGCAGGGCAGGTTTCAGGGGGGAATAAATAAGGGGAACGTGCACTCACGGCCCAGAGCCCCAGGCCCCAGTGGCTCCCAGAGGCACAGCCCTGAGGACAGAAGGGGACCTGAATCCTTCCGGAAGTTGCCTGGGCCCCGCGTGGAGCCGTCCTGCAGCCCCTCCATAGGAGGGAGCCGGGGGCCTCTCTCTGGGCAAGGTCGATGCAGCACTCCGGCCTCGACCGCGGAGAGCACGCGGTGAATCGGAGGATGGCGGTGGCAGCGGGCATGGGGACGCCGGGACGTGGCAGGTGGGTGGCACCAGCCTAGGCCAACTTCAGCTCCCCTCGGCGGGGCCCTGGGCGTGCCGCCTCCCCGCCCAGGCCACTAGCCAGGCCCAGCCCTCAGATTCTGCCCAGGAGGCAGGCACACTGGCCCACCCAGCCCCAGGCCTGGCCCACTGGCCTCCACAGCCTCGCCTCTCCCTCCTGGAGGGCTCCGGCAGTCCCCCTGCTGTCCTGAGGGGGCCGGGTCACACCTGGGCTCCCCGGCCCCCTGCAAACAGCTCTGGGCGCGGGGAGAGCTGCAGACACCACCTCACCCACACCAAGGAAGAGCTGGGACCCCACAGGCGGGAAGGAGATGCGGGGGCCGGGATCCAGGGCTGCACACCTGGCCCCAGCGCAGGACCCTGGCACGGCGGGCGAGGATGCCTCCATGGACCTTCCAGCTCTGGCCGCCAGGCGGAGGCCACCGCCAGGGCCCTCTCGCTCGCTGCCACTGGCCGGGAGGTTGGGCTGGTGGCTCAGCCACTCAGGGCCATGGTGTCCACCACCTGCTCCAGCCTGCCACGGAGCCGCTGCCGCCGTGCCTGCTCATCCTTCTCCAGGGCTGTCAGGATCTGCAGGGGCGGGCAGAGGCCTCAGGCAGGCTCCTGGGCCACACACGGTGCCCGCGGCCGGAGCCTGAGGGCTTGGAGCCAGGACCCCCAGGTCGCCAGGGCCTCCTCCCCACCCTGTTCCCCTGAAACCATGCAAACGGGGCTTGTGTCCCCTGCCAGCCCTCCAGGTCCCTGGGGCTGCAGTGTCTCGGGGGTCCTCAGTGACCTCTGCTCTCAGTGCTGTGTCCTGTGGGCGTGCAGCGGCTCCCCCCAGCGGCCATGTTGCCATCTCCGCCCTCCCCCCGCAGCCCCTGTCTCTGTGCCCCTCACCGAGCCCCACCCCAGGTCACGGCGGGCCCTCCTCCCCTCGCAGCCCCTGCCTGCTGGCCCCAGGCTCTCTGCTGACCATCCCCCGGCTCCGCTGCCACCCCCAATTCCAGTTCTGTGGCCAAGTCTCCAGAGCTGACCACTCCACCCTCTCGACCCAGGGAACCAGGCTCCCCCTCGCCCACCTCACCCCGCTTCCTGATGTGCCCGCCCCGCTCTCCAGCCCCCGACAGTCAGGTTCTGTGTGCCCGGGAGAAGCCCACACCCCTGACGCCCACATACCCCACAACCACCGCCACCCTCCTCCCGGGAGGCGCTGTAGTGGGCCTACCCTGCCCTCAGGACTGGGCCCCAGCTGTGCCCAATGGGCCTCTCCAGCCTGTGGCTCAGTCCTCTGTCCCCAGCATCTCAGGGAGGCCCAGCGCCCACCCCCAGCAGCAGAGCCGGTGTGAAGGCCAAGGACACCAGGCCTGTCCAGCAGCCCGGGGCAGAGGCGAGTCTGCACTGACCTCGTCCTTGTACTTGGTGATGTAGGAGTAGATCTCGTGCAAGGCGCTCATGCTGTTGAACTGGCTCAGGTGCAGCCGCGACTGCTCGGCCAGGTAGGCGCTCATATCCTGGTCGCTGATGGCGGGCATCTTGGCAATGTCAGCATAGTACCTGTGGCAGTGGGCATGTGAGTGAGGGCCCGACCCACCCCCCTGTACGTCTCCCACCTGGCCCCGCCCCCTCTGCGTCTCCCATCCCTGGCCCACGCCCACCTCTCCACCCAGCTCTTGTAGTTGGGGATGTCCTTGGCGTAGAGCAGCTTGTTGGAGGGCGAGTCCTTGCCCAGCTTGTGCTCCGACGTGGAGCAGGAGTCCATGAAGGTCTGGGCCACCACTGATAGGCAGGCGTCCGTGATGCTGCTCTTGTGGATGTCGAACACGAACTGAGGATTCTTGATCACGTTCACCCAGAAGCGAAGGGGCAGGCTGCGGGCGAGTGGGCGCAGGCAGCGTCAGAGGGGCCTTGGCCACCCCTGGGGCGCAGCGGGAGGGGCTGACCTGTGGCCTCCCCGTCCTCCTGGCTCCAGCCTGTGCAGCGATTTGTGGGGCTCCACGCAGCCGGAGAGACGGGCCCAGAAGCCTGGCAGCGAGGGCTGCACGCCCTGCCCACAGTCCCAGGGTGAAGGGTGCACACCCAGAGGCACTCTCACTCGGGGTCACTCGTGTGCACAGCCAGGGTCCTCCAGGCCTGAGTGCCTATTCAGGGCCCACTCAGCTCCCCTGTTCCTGCCCACGCGAGTCTTGGTAACAAGACCAGGAAGGGCTCCCAGAGACAACTGACCTCTGACCCCAAACACCAACCTGTTTGACAGCCACAAGCCGGGCTAAAAGCTCTAGCCATGGGTCACTAAGCTAAAAATCCAGGTCCTTGGCTGCACCAGTTATGTCTGATACTCCCAGCTGCACATGGCCACGTGGCCAGTACACATCTGGAAACTTCCGTCATTCCAGGAATGCCCCTGGACGATGCTGACCTACACAACGCTGCCTCCCCCCATGCCCTGTGGACCCCCTCAAAGTCTGTGGACAGCAGAGGTGGAGATGAAGGCCCAGGTGGGCTCCCTCAGAGAGGACGAGGCTTGCGGAGCAGCAGCAGCACAAGGGGGCCAGGGTGCTGGAAGGAGTCAGGGCACGAGGAGGAAGAGACCAGAGGCACAGAACTTCTGAGGGGTGCACCGTCCGCTCTGGAGGCGAGAGCCTGATGAGCAGTGGCTGCTGGCCTGGGGCCCGGGCTGGGAGGGGGTCGCTGTCACTGTCACCCTCACTGCTGGAGGCAGCCCGGGCCGGGCCCCTGAGCCATGTCTCACACAGAAGGTCACACCGGCACACCATCCTGCACGCCCAATGACATGCGAGTACACCTGTGCTCACGCGCCCCCGCGAGATGGGCAGCAGATTCTCCTGAGGGCTGAGTCAGGGAGGCCCACATAGAGGGGGTCGGCCCCGCCCCGCCCCGTCCTACCAGTTGCTCTTCCAGGTGTGGCGCACGTCCGCGTCGTGGATCTGATGCTGGTCGGCCTGCTCGTCCAGAAAGTCGAACATGTACTTGATGGCCAGCGGCAGGGCCGAGCCGCGGTGCGCCGTGCTGAAGATGGTCTCGAACAGGTCGTCCACGAACTTCTGCAGCGTGCCCTGGGGGAGGGCGGGGGCGGGGCACAGCTCAGGGGCCGCCCCGCCCTTGCCAGGCCCTCGCACCCCCCACCTCCGGCCCGCCCTCCCAGGCACCCCCAGCCCGCCCCCCACCTTGGTGGCCAGCAGCCGTGTCAGGTAGATCTCCGAGACCATCTTGCTGCCGCGGTCGCCCTCGCGCTGGTCCAGATGGTCATGGTTCTTGACCAGGTGCCACAGTTTGGTGCCGCTCTCCAAGTCGGGTGTGATCATGGGGGTGCGCGAGCGCAGGCTGTCGGGGCTGCTGGCCGTGCGCAGCATGCTCTCTGCGGGCACCGCACTGTCAGCCGCGGTGTCCAGCACCCTCATCCGCCCGCCCGCCCGGCTGGGGCCCCTGGCTGAGCCTCAGTGTCCCCATCTGAAAACCGGGGGGACAGCGATGCCCTGGGATGACACGTGTGACGGCCGCGAGGAGCCCATGCTGCCCAGGGAGAGGCCAAGTGGCCCAGGGACGGGCCATGACTAAGCCGTCCCAGGCAGCCCCCACAGTGCCTGGGGCAAGCGTCCTGTCCGAGTCAGTGGCCTGCCCCTGCCACCGCCGGCCAGCCCTCACCATATCTGCTGAGGGACTTGGTGAAGGTGGACGAGTTGGAGATGTTGTAGGCGGATGTCTGCTTGGGCACCAGGGCCACCGAGGACCCATCGGTCACCTGTGGACGGAGGACCAGGTGACGTGGGAACCAGCGCCCGCAGCCGGCCTCTGCCCCGGGGCCTCAGCCTCCCGGCCCAGGCAGCTCCAGGGAGGCAGCGAGCGGCGGCCACCGGCGGCCCACCTGGTAGTGCGCCAGCGTGTTGAGCCTCTTCCAGTCGTTATCGATCTTGGTGGTGACGTCCTCGTCCTGCAGGATGATGCGGGCCATGCGGCCCTGCCGCCACTCTGCAGGGGAGGGCAAGGTCCCGGCGCCCTGAGTGGACGCTGGGCAGCAGAGGGGCGGGCCCTGCCTCCGGCCCACGTGCTGTCCGCACAGAGCTGCGGCCCTACACACCACCCCAGGCGGCCCCAGGGCCCTGTGTGTGCCCTCCTCTCAGCCTGGCGCTCGGGCCTCCCTCCACCGCCCAGCCTCATCCACCACGGGGCCAGACCAGACCAGACCGTACCCTCCCTGCTCGTCCTCCTGGTTAGCCAGTGAGCCACCAGCTCCAGGTGCAAATGGGACCCCACCCTCCACGGCCTCCACCACCCTGGGGAGGAGACTGCGGAGCCCATCCAAGATCACAGCCCTGCTCTCCCACCATCTAGGCCAGCTCCCCTCCCGGGCTCACCCAGGTCCATGTCCCCGGCCTTGGGCCGTTGGGAGTAGGGGACGCCCTTGTACACGGCATCCAGCAACTTCTCCTTGACCTGCGTCACCGTATCACAGTTCAGCCCCTTCACCGGCACCTCAGGCGCGTTCTCATTCTCGGGGTTCACGCAGTTCAGGGTCTGAGGATGAGAGAACGCGAGGTCGAGGTCAGCTCCCTGCGCCTCCCTGGGCAGTGGGTGGGGGAAGGGTGGGGGGACATGGAGGGGCGGTGGGCGGGGTTTGGGGTGAGTGGCGCGTGGGGGCGGGGGTAAGTGGTGTGTGGGCGGGGTTTAGGTGAGGGTGGGCGGGGTTTGGGGTGAGTGGCGCGTGGGGCGGGGTCAGTGGTGCATGGCCGGGGTTTAGGTGAGGGTGGGCGGGGTTTAGGTGAGGGTGGGCGGGGTTTGGGGCACGCGGCCTCCCACTGTCCCCTTTCGCACCAGTGTCTTATAGTCAATCTGCTGCCGGATGAGCTTGTCCTCGCTCAGCGAGTAGCGCGCCTCGCCCGTGATGGCGTCGATGGGGCCCTTCTCCATCTGCTGCTTGATGGCGCAGTAGAGCATAAAGAGCGGCTCCCCTGCACACTCCTGCGGGCACAGGGCCAGGAGTGTCAGGCTCCGGCCCGGCCCCGGCCCTGGCCCTGCCGGAAGGGCGACTTGCCCCACGCGAGAACTCCGCTCCCAAAGTGCGAGGAGGATGTGAACAAAGCCCTTGACGGGAGACCATCACCCTTTTGGGTCTGAAACTCCTGGAGGAAAGCTCAGCAAGGGCCCGGAGGGACAGGCGACCTGGTCTCGGGAGGACTGCGGGCCCAGTCCGATTCTTGCCCAGGGCTGCTGGTGCCACCTGCGGACGAGGCCAGGCCGGGCCCGGCACTGGGTGTGACCAAAGCCCACGGGAGGTCAGGGACCCCCTGCCCCTCCGTCTGCTGCTCCAGCGCATGCGGTCAACACATTCCCGGAGCAGACGCTTGCCTGGCGCACCTGGGGGCCTCTGTCCTGCCCGACCCCTACCTCACGTGCCTCCTACGTCCCGCTGCTCCCCTGCCACCCAGCGCGCCCCGCTTCCGGGCCTCCACCAGCGACCAGGGCTCCACCCCTCGGGTCTTCCCATCCCTGAGGACCCCACTGCAGACCCACCCTCTCGGGTCTTCCCCCTCCGGACCCCACCCGAGGTGCCTCTCAGAAAGCTCTCCTGGACCCTGACCCACGGCACTGGCCCTCATTGCTTTCCCAGGGCTCTTGACACCCCTGTAACCAGTCTTGAGTGCTTCCCAACCATCTCTCCTCTGGGGTGGAAGCCACCCAAAGGCCAGGCCAAGTGTGGCGGCTCCTGTCACATCCCCAGTGTGGGGTGGGGGTCAGGGGGGCCTCTACAGACACCGCTGGACAACAGGCACCATAAAGGTACAGCTGTTGGGGGAGGGCTCCCGGCTCCAACTGAGTCCCTGCCTGGGCAAGACACAGAGGCTCCATCTTGGAGGCGCTGGGGCTTGGGGGTGAGTGAGGCATAGGCAGATGGCTGCTCAGCCCGCCCCAGCTCCTCGGCCCCCTGAACAGCGGCCTGGCCCCGAACCGGGTGCGCCTGCCTTTAATCAGGCAGCGTGATTAAAGAGACGGCTTCCCAGGAGTGTCTGTGAGTGCAGATCGTCCCTCAACCCTCCATCCGACAGCACACCCGTCTCGCAAGGTGTTTGTCTGCAAACCTGGCTTCATAGCGGCATAAACATAAAACAGCTAGAGAACAGGAAGTCTCTCTAACACACATGAGCACATCACACAGGCTGCAGACCGCTGCATTTTACAGGAAGCAGCCAGCCCTGTTCCTGCTGCCCTCCTGCACAAGGTGGCCGTGTGCTGAGCCACCTTCCCCCAGACCAGCCTGCCCGGCCCCCCTCTCTGGACCTTGCATCCACCCCTGGGCCTCCGGTCTCCATCTGGCTACCCCCTGCTCCGCCTCCATGCCTCTGCTCACCCTGCAAAGCCCTATCCACGCCCTCACTGCCACCCCTTCCCATCCACACCCTGCGACCCAGCAGGGCTGTCCTGACCACTGAGCTGCAGTGGCCAGCCTCAGCCCCTGGCACAGACAACGGGAAGCCCCATCATCTCCCCCAACACAGGACACCGCCGAGGCTATGTCCACTTGGTCACACAGAGAGGGCCAGACCCAGGCCGCCTCCCTCATCCACTGTGGAGCGCTGACCGCGGGAACACCAGGCCCGCTTGCTGAACCTTCGGGTTTGTCAAGGGAAGTCAGACACACGTCGGGGTTGGACGACCTCCCAGCTCTAAAATGCAGGTGACCCACCGAGCTGCTCACGGCCCCAGTGAAGCCCACCTGCACCCATGTCCAGCCACCCACAGGCTATATACCCCGTTCCAAGAACAGCCTGGGTCCCAGGGCCAGTCTCCGGGGCTTGGGGGGAACTGTCTGGGCAACAACAGGAGGAAGCCCGAGGGGCTGCCCCGTCCTCAGCACGGGGTCGATGGGACCCCGCCTCCCCCACCAGGCCCCTCCTCAGGCTGGGCCAGCACCAGGGCTGGACACAGACGCCCTCCCAGGGGCTCCGTGTGAGCCTTGGTCTGGGCCACAGGGACCGCATGAACCCCATGAAGTCTGGACCTCCACCCTACGCAGCCGCGTGCGGCCATTGACCCCCACAAGAGCCAGGTGCGAACCCTGCCTCGGCAGCTCAGGGAGGACAGGATGGCCTCTGGAGATGCCAGTGCACAGACGCACATCCCGGGGGCGTCACGCCAGGGTCTTGGCTCCTCCATGCCTCCCGGTTGAGGCCCCATGGCAGGCACCTGCGGCCCCTGTCCCCCCTGGGCCCCCAAGGCCACCCACCTTGAGGAACTTGTACAGAAGGAAAGTGAACCAGTTGGTTAGCATCTTCTCGGCCACTGACTCAGTCCTAGAACAGAGCACGTGGGGTGACCTCGGGCTCACCCGATCCCCACCGCCTCAGGGCCAGCGGTCAGGCCTGGCCTCAGAGCACCTGTCACCCAGCAACAAGGGTCCCAGACAGGGCATACCCCAGGCGGGTCCCCAGAGTTGCCTCAGCAGTGCCTGCGCTGGGCCAGTGGGCGCATTGCCGCAGGGGTGGGCGGGCAGGGGTGTGGGTGAGCTGGGGTGTGGGTGGGCACAGGAATGCCCAGGGCACGGTGGGCAGATAGGGTATAGGTGGGCAGGGGTACACAGGCACGGGGCAGAAGGATGTAGGCAGGGAGGGGGCGTGGGTGGGCAGAAGCACAGGGAGGCGGGGGGTACAGGGTGGCAGTGGGCAGGGACACAGGGAAGCAGGGGTGCAGGGAGCAGGGACACGGGGGTGCAGGTAGGTGGGGTCACAGGGAGGCAGGGGACAGGGGGCAGGCAGGGGACAGGGGGCAGGCAGGGGGCGGGGTGCAGACACACCGGCGCAGCAGCAGCTTGGGGTGGTTCTTGCTCTCCAGGTTCTTCTCGATGAGGTCGGACAGCAGTTGCTTGAGCACACCCGTGGCATACTCCATCTCGCCCTGTAGGGCCGTCATGATGAGCGAGGCCACATTGCCGCGGTCCCGCATGGAGAAGCTGCGCTGGGCCTCCAGCGTGCGGATGAAGGTCAGCAGGAAGTGCTTCTTGGTCAGCAGCTGCCCAAACAGCGTCAGCGACTTCTCCACGTTGGCCTGCACCTGGGGGGCCGCGGGCCTGCTCAGACCTAGGGAGCACTGGCCCCTTCCGGCTGAGGGACCGTCCAGGCCTGGGGGTCTGGTCACCCATCACCCTGGAGGGATCCCAAGCCCCGAGTCCTCGCACAACGGCTATGGGCTGGCAGCTGCCTGAGAAACCCACGGTGGGCAGAGGTCTGGGCACAGCGGTGAGGTGCCTGCCCGCCTCCCTCTGTGCAGCCCGGCTCCCACAGCTCACAGGAAGCCTGATGCCCCCTGGCACCAGGAGTGCCCGTCCACAGCCACTCGCGCCAGCACCGACACAGAAACCCTCCCCCCACTGCACAGAGGACACCCAAGTCCGGACAGGGGCGTGGCTCATTGGGGTCTCCCAGCGGGAGACAAGGGGGTGGAACGCAGGCATGGCTGGCTCCAGGACCCCACATGTTCACTCTTTCCTGCCCCAGAGCCTGTTGGGCCAAAAGGGGCACAGGCCCCCAGCCCAGGCAGGACACAGTCACAGCTAAGATGCATCACACAATGGACCCCAATCCCAGGAGACACCTGCCAGGATGGGGAGCCCCAGAGCAGCAGTTACCCCAGGAAGCAAGGGGCAGCAGGCAGTCCAGGGCGCCCGGGCCCCTGCCAGTGACGGGCAGGCCCGCTGAGGTGCCGCGAGAGAGGGGGTCTTCACCCAGAGCCACCTGGGGTGGGGTCAGAGCCCCAACATCCTATGGGTGCGGGGAGGGACGCCCCTGCCCACAAAGCACGATAGACCGGACTCACTGAGCCCTGCCCGTTCCAAACCGGGGCCTGGGCTCCTGGCCAGCCACTGGAGCGCCCAGGAGGACGCAGGAGCCAGCCCACTCCCCTTCAGTGGGCTGGCCAGTGTGGGTGGTGCATGGTGGACCAGAGGCCCGCAGAAATCACTGGGCCCCGGGAGCCCAGGCTAGGGGTGGTTTGCTGGGACCAGGCCCCTCCTCCCAGGAGGCTCAGGCTGGCCCCCAGGCCCCCACTGCCCCAGGACCCCAGGACCCCCGTGGAGAGGGCAGGCAGCCTACCTCCATCTCCTTGAGCACCGGGTGGTCCTCGATCCCCGGGAAGAGCACGCGCATGGCGTAGGTGCGGTAGTCCAGGAAGGGGATGCCGGCACCGTCCAGGTCGTTGGTCAGCTCGTGGATGTCTGTCTGCAGCTCCGCAAAGGCTGTGACCAGACAAGGGGTCAAGGTGGGTGCCCGGCCCCGCCCACCCCACGCTCAGGGTCCTCCTGGACCCTCCTGGACCCGCCCCCCCACCAGCCCTGCCCACCCCACACTGAGGGTCCTGCTGGTCCCGCCGGCCCCACCCACCTGACACTCAGGGTCTTTCTGGATCCGCCTGGCCCGTGTCCCCAGTCCTGACACAGGGTGAGCCCCCCGCCCCCGAGCTGCTGCAGACATAACCGAGACGAGGGCAGAAATTGGGCCAGACTGGGGGCCCCGGTCCCAGAGGCCGGGGCACTCTGGTTGCCCTGGTTCCGGCCACCTGGGAGGGAGCAGAGCCGTCCACCCCTTGGGCCAGCGGGCTCCCAACATGCCTGCCTGCTCGGGGCAGCTCCACCATTCTCAGGACATTCCAGAGCCATGAGGTGTGCACTGTCTGGTCAAGAGCCAGAGGGCACCAGGCACGTCAGGGGAGCTGAACAGGAGTCGGCCCTCACCTGCCTGTCTGCTGCTGGGCATCTGCTCTGGGGCCCCTGGTCATTCTCATGAATGCCCCGCGCCAACAGGGCTCTGAGAGGCACACGTGGGCTGGGCTCCGAGTAGACTCCCACCCTTCTCCTGCTGGCTGGGGGGACCGGCCAGAAAAGCCGGCCGGCCGGATGGCGGCCAGCACAGGTCCAGGCTGCTGCCCGGAGCCCACATGGGCACACGGGCGCTGAACCCACCAGGGTCCCTGCGGCCCCGGCCCGGGCACCCACACCTCACGCCCACCCACTGGTCCCACAGCAGTCACGCACTCAGCACTGGGGGGGCAGCCTCTGCTTCGTGGGGATGAGTCACTGGTCTCCCCTGGACACACGGGCACCCTGGGGACACCCCCAAGCCCCCGCCCCCAGGCCACTGCTCAGACTTCTGGTCTGCAGAGCCCCTCCCAGTCTCAGGCTGGGCCCCCGCCCCCAGGATCCACCTTCCAGTTGGAGCTCGGGGGCAGGAGGCACGTGACCAGGCGCGGGGACACCGAGCCTGCCCTCTGGGGTCGTCCAGTCACCGCACAGGGGAGGAGTCGCAGAAGACGGCTTCTGGGGACATGAGGCCTGGCTGGGTTGCAGATCCCGGACCCCGGTACAGAGGACACAGCCGCGGCCTGAGCGGGTTTTCCCCACTCGCCCCTCAGGGCAGGACAGACACCCGCCCCACTGGGTGACTCAGAACAGAGGGGCCAGGCCGAACGTGCGCACAGAGAGGTCCTTTGCCCCAGGGCCACCCCTGGCTGCTGGACAGAACAACGCACACCAGCTCGTGGATCACTGACCACCCACCACACCCGAGGAAACGGCGCTGCCGCGCCCTCAGCAGCAGGCGCGGTGTCTCCACACCGTGTGCCCACCTGGCGTCCTCTAGCCAGGCTGGGACACAGACAGGGGCTGCCGGCGGGCTCTGTCTGAGGGAGCACCCCACAAATGCCCCAGTCAGAACCCCCTGCCTCCCTGGACCAAGCTCGGCAGATCAAGGCCCAAGGGAGCGTAGGAGATGGAGTGGACTCAGCTGGCAGCCCGGCCCAGTTCAGCGGCCTCGGCCAGCCCCACCCCCAGCCCAGACCCTGCCTGCCCCTAGTCCCCCGCCACCCACCTTCCTTGCACTCCAGAGCCACACGAGACTCCAGGTTGTCCATCTGCAGCTGCAGGCGCTTCAGGGTGCGGTCGGCGTCCCGCGACTTGCGCTTGTAGGCAATGAGCACGGCCACGATGACCAGCAGCAGGAGGCCCCCGCCCCCGCCAATGCCCACGATGGCAGGCAGCGTCAGCAGACTCTCCGAGTACATCTGCAGCACCCCTGGCGAGAACTCGAAGCCGCCGGCCCGCACCTGGGGGCACAGGCTGCTCAGGGCCCCGCAAGCTTGGCGAGGTGGGGGCGCAGGCGCGGGGTGGGGGTGTCCCTGCGTGGGGCCCCGGGGGCGTGGACACACCGTGACCTTGTGCTGCCCGGTGAGGTTGGGCGACTCGCAGAGCAGCTGCGTCTCGGACACGGTGAGGGCGCACGGCGTCGAGCCGATGAGCACCGTGTAGTTGAGGCGAGAGTTGCCGGGCGCTGGAGGCAGCAGGTTGCGGCCCTGCAGGCAGGATGGGGTGAGCCGGCCACAGCCGCCGCCAGTCAGCGCCCGCCCCCTGTTGGCCCCGCACGGCCCACCTTGAGGATGAGTGGCGAGCTGGGCTTCAGCTCCAGCAGGCCGGTGGGGCTGAGCGGCTCCAGCACGGGGTCCGGGTAGTAGAGGAAAGACGAGGAGTTGAGCACCAGCAGAGCACGCACGTCGTCCATGACGAAGCCCAGCTCGTCTGGCCGCTCCCCCAGCTCGGGCGGGCTGCGCACGCCGTTGTCCACCGACGGAGCCCGGCACACCATGGTGGTGTCGTTGTACACCAGGCAGCTCTGGGGACACGGGGCAGGGACACTGGGCTGGCAGCTCCACGAGGGGCCAGGCACCAGCAGTGGCACACCCACCCTCCCCGGGACCCCTCAAGCATGGCCTCGATGGCAGGCGTCAGGGGCAGGGCCCATCAGGGACTCACGTTTTCCCTCTCAACGCCACCGTACTTGGCTCGGATGCGCGGTTCACGGACAGTGGCCAGGTTGGTGCCCGTGACTGTTAGAAGGGTCCCTCCACTAAAAGATGAGGGTGATGGGATTCACAGGTGGGACATCCTGGGCCCCTCTGCCTGGGGCCCAGCATAAACAGGAGGCACAGACACCCCACCCGGCCCCCCAAGAGACAGTCAAGGGTTAAAGCCTCTCGGCACCGCGCTGGGTGGCGGGACAATGTGAGGGCTGAGCCAAGAGCTGGTCTCTGGTGGCTCAGGACTGCGGTCGCGGGGCTCAGGGTGGGCAGATCAAGGGCTGCAGGGCTCAGAGCAGGAGGGAGGCCCCCAGGGGTGCCCTGACCTGTTGATGCTCCACTCGGGGTCGATCCTCAGGATGGTGGGGTCCTCAGTGTAGTTGTACTTGACCTCAGGGTTGGTGAGCTGAGCACGGTTGATGTTGACAACTATGGGGACGCTGCCCGGGCTCTGCCCAGGAGGCGTCAGACACCGGATCTCCCGGGAATTCCTCCTGGAGGGGCGGTGGGGGGGGGTAGTGGGCACTGAGGCACCTCCAACCCACCTGAGCATCCAGGCTCCACCACCACAGGCTGTGGGCACGTCACTGGCCACGTCCCGCCCCGGCCTCACCTGCCTCCCCGTGACACAGGCCACTGAGGGTCCTGCCTCCAGGCGGCTGAGGACTATAGGGGTCGCTTCCCCTGTCAGCCCCTGCGAGGGGCCAGGTGCTGTCTGTGCCCCTGTGGGGTACGTCCTCAGCTGAGAGGCGGGTCTGGGATCCAAGCTCCCTCTCCAGGGGACACCCCCACCCCCGCATCTGCCTCCTCTGTGTTGTCAGCTAATGAGCCTGGCTGTGTCCTGATCCATAAAGCCAGGCCCACAGGCGCCAGAAGCAGGCTTGCTGGGCAGGAAGGGGCTCACTGGGCCTCAACGCAGCCCTGTGGCAGCCCCATCAATCGCCCGGGGATGGCTGGCTGGACGGACCCCACATGCGTTTCAACATGCGTCCAGAAGGGCCAGACCCCACGCTCAGGGTCAGAGCCCCATGCTCAGGGTCAGAGCTCCACGCTCAGGGTCAGAGCCCCACGTGCAGGGTCAGACCCAGGGTCACAGCCCATGCTCAAGGTCAGAGCCCCACGCTCAGGGCCAGACCCAGGATCAGAGCCCCACGCTCAGGGCCAGACCCAGGATCAGAGCCAATGCTCAGGGTCAGAGCTTCCCACTCGGGGACCACGCGCAGGGCCAGAGCCCCATGCTCGGGGACCACGCTCAGGGCTCCTGCTTCCTGGAAGGACACACACGATACACTCACTCCCCCAGCCCCACCGTCTCTGATCTGAAAACAGGCTAATCCCGAGTCCGGACCATGAGCTGGTGGGGCTGCTGGGTCACCTTACAGGGCAACGGCCTGGTCACCGCTGCACCTGCCTGTCCCCTTACTGCCTATACCACAGCCGCCAGGCCCGCACGCGGCAGACTGCAAACACCAATAATTAGTCTGATAACGGGTAATTACCGCAGGAAAATATTTAAAGGCTCGCTCCATTATCATCCCTAATCTAAAATTATCCACTTCAAGGCTCCCAGCTTTTGTTAAGGTTCCCTTTCTCTTAAGAATTTCTCTAAACGGCTGTGCTCTGGGGGCATCAGCCCAGGGCAGGGCGTGGCGGCCGCCCCTCAGACCAGTCCCCGCCCACCCAGGCCCCGCCCACCTGCTCTGGAGGGAGCCTGTCTGTCTCCATGGTAACCTTCTCCTCTCTAGGTTTCCATAGTGATCACCCCAGCCAGGCTCGCCACAGTCCCCCTTGTTTCCCAGGCAACGAAGGGGGCACCCAGCCATCTGAACCAACCGCCACTGGGGGCAGGCGGGGCGAGCCCGGGGTCCCCACGTACCAGGAGAAGGAGCAGGGCCGGCCGCCGACAGACACCGCCACGTCGCTGCCCGCGTTCAGGTGGCTGCCCTCGATGCCAATCCAGGTGCCCCCCGAAAGGGGCCCACGGGCAGGGCTCACGCGGTAGAAGGTTGGCGTCTAAGGAGAGAAGGGACGGGCTGGGGCTCGGGGAAGCCCAGGTCTGCGCACTAAGTCTGGGACGGCGCCCACAGGCAGGACCCCAGGTGCAAGGGGGCCCCTGAGTCAGGCCCTAGAGATGAGCGGCGTGGGGAGGGGACTATCACTCGAGGTCGCCTGAAGCCCGGGCCGCCTCCGTGGGCGAGTTGTTTGGGGGGGCCCCTCGTCCCCCGGGGCCTGGGAGAAGAGGCCGCAGGGCAGGAGGGCGGGCTTACCACAAAGGTGAAGCGCTTGGGCGACAGGGCACGGTAGCGAGGGGAGCAGTCCCGCACACACACTTCCACCAGGGCGTCATGGGCCCGCACCGTGCTGGCGTCCCCGATCTCACAGACGATCCTGCGGCACGCGGGGGCCTCAGCGGCTGCAGCGCCAGCCCTGTCCCACAGGCCCCTTCCCACTCTCTGCTAGGCAGTAACATACTCGCTGTCCCCTGGACGGCACAGCACCTTGCCCCTGCCCCGCCCACAAGGCCCCGCCCACTCCCTGGCCTCACCCACACGGCCCCGCCTGCACTCTGGCCACGCCCACACAGGTCTGGTCCGCCCACTCAGGCCCCGCCCACCCTCTGGCCACACCCACACAGGGCTGGTCCACCCACGCAGGCCCCGCCCACTCTCTGGCCCCGCCCACACGGCCCCGCCTGCGCGCTGGCCACGCCCACAGGTTTGGTCCGCCCACACAGGCCCCGCCCACTCTCTGCCCCCGCCCCACAGGCCCCGCCCCACTCACTGCTCTGCGCTGATGTACTCGCTCTCCACCGGGCTGCACAGCACCTTGCCCACGCGCACGCCCAGCCGCACGTCCTCGAAGCGCAGCCCCAGGTTCTCGCCCGTGATGGTGAGCCGCGTGCCGCCCTGCCGCGGGCCCGTCTCTGGGGACAGCTGTGGGAAGAGGGGACAGCTGGGGCGATGGCCGGGTGTCGGAGCTCCCCCAGCCCAACCCCGTGCCGCAGGTCTGGGGGCGCGCCTACCTTGAGGATCTTGGGGTCCGCGCAGCGGCTGCTGCCGTGGCGGGCATGCATCCATTCGGCGGGCGAGTCCGCAGGGCAGTGGGGACGCAGGGAGCAGCGGCGCTCGGCCACGCACCAGCCGCACTCGAAGCGAGGGTCAGCCTTGAGGCAGAGACCGCAGCTCTCCCGCAGGGCCGGACACTTGTACAGGTGGGCTGCAGGGAGGATGGGGGTCAGCGGCCGCCCACGGCCCGCCCCAGGGGCCGCCCCCAACCCGGCTCACCCTGAATATTCTGCGGGTTGTCGATGACGAAGTGGCCGTTCCATACCACGGACAGGTTCACAGGCAGGTCGCTGACGTCATTGCCCTCATAGGAGTACTGCGGCGGCGGGAAGAGGGTCAGGCTGTGTGGCCAGACCTGCGTGTCCCTCGTGGCCACCTTCGGCAACTGGTGGCAGGCTCAGCAGGGCAGGGTCTGGGGGCCAATCTGCACCCAGATGCCCGACATCCCCTGCCCCTCCCTGCATCCATCCCCACCACACCCCTGCCCAAGCCAGCCGAGAGCCCAAGCATCTGCCCCCATCCAGCTGCTCCTCTGCACATAGACGGCTGCTGCCCCCATCCTCCAGCAGCCACAGGACCGCAGCCTCCAGAGTGACCCCCACCAGGACGCCAGGACTCCCCCACACTCCCTGGACACACGTCAGGAGCGCTTCCTCATCTCCAGGCGGGTGCAACAAGTCCTCCCCTGGGACTGCCCTGAGTGTGACATGTGCGTCCCTCATGAGGGCTGCCCCCCCAACTGCCCCCAGGCTGGGCTGGGCTCAGGGACACAGCCCTCCCGGTGAGCCCAGCTGCGTCCCACTTTCTCAGCTGAAGACTTGTGCTCCGTCCCAGGGCAATTCATCATCATCTTATCTGCAGGAATGTAATTGGATCCTATCAAACTCCCTGATGCTTTCTTTTCCCTTCACACGGGGCTGCAGGAAAGACAAATGTGGGCCTGGTGGGGTGGGGGGTGGGGGTGGACAGAGGTGACAGAGGCCCATGGATAGGGAGAAGAGAAACAGTGGCCTTGGGGAGGCACAGGGAGGAAGGGGAGCCAGAGTGAGAGGCAGGCGGAGGGCAGGGCCCACAGGCTCCAGGGAGGCAGACAGAAAACAGGACTGGCCAGGCAGGCAGGCGCGGGGACCCGAGGCGCCAGCCGAGGGCCAACCTGCCCTGAGACTGTGCTGACCCCTGGGCCCCAGACCCTCCCGGTCAAGACAGAGCCAAGAGGAATGGAGCCTGACCTCTGACTTCATGCCCATCCCCTAGGTTCTGAGGGCCTGGCAGACGACCCAGAGGCACCTACCCACCACTCAGGGCCTTGACCCGTGCCAGGAGGCCCACTGCCCTCCTGAACAGATGGGGAGACAGAGGCCTGCTGCCTCAGGACCACCAAGTCAGCCCTCTCCCCTCTCCCATGAGGTTCTAGCTCTGCGGACACCACCATCACTAAACTCACGGGATGCGATCAAAGGCCTTTGGGAGGTCACCCTGTCAGACGTGAGGCTCCAAAGGTGGCTGCCCGCACTGGCCACCACGCATGGCGGCCATGTCCTGACACAGGACACCTTAAAGGAACTGGCGCTGTCTCCCTTACCTCGGCCCCCAGGGACACCCCTTGTGCCCTGAGCCCACCCAGGCTCCTCACCCATGTCTGAGACAGATGGACTCCCTCCAAGCATCAGGGCTGCTCTGGGAGTGGCCCCTGCAGCCTGCTCACCCGGGCCCTCCCAGCTGAGGGGCTGGCGTGGCCTGGGGGGACACCCAGAGCACCCCCTGCACGGGGCCCTCTTGCTAAAGCAGAAACCCACAGCACAGGGTCCCAGTGGGCGCCGTGGTGCTGAGCGGACTCACCGAGGAGTTCTGGCACTGCAGGCTGGAGCTGTTGAAGCGCACGGCGCCGACGCGGGCCGGGCCCCCCGGGAGGTGGAACAGGCACTCGTACCCCCGCTGGCCCGACTGCGGCTGCGGCAGGTTCCGGGCGGTCAGGGTGATGGGCTTCACCACGCCCACTGGCACATAGATCTGGGTGGAGGGCAGGATCTGCGGGCAGTCCTGGTGGGACAAGGCTGCAGCTGAGGCTGGGCTGGAGGCGGAGGGTAGCTGCACGCCCACCCCACACACAGGCACGCCAGGGCGCCAGGGCCAGCCAGCCAGGCCCAGGTTCTGGGCAGCACACTGCGACCTGGGCAGGCCTACCCCGGGACCCCTCCAGAAGGGCCCCATCTGGGAGCAGCTGACAGGCCCCTGAGGCAGAAGCAAGCACGAGCTCTCGGCTGGGGGCCCGAGGAGTAGGTAAAAATAGTCAGAGCGGGCAGAAAAACAGCCCGGCCCCCAGGGCCAGCGTTTCAGCAACAATAACTGACGCAACGGCCCGGCTTGTTTGCAGCAGGGCTGGAGTGGCTGTGGAGGAGCCGGAGCCGGCCCGTGGGAGCCCCGCAGAAGGAGCTTTAAATAGAGATGCTGAAAACAGGCTGCCATCCCCACGCCCCACAGGCAGCTCCCGAGGTGGCAGGGCTGGCTCTGCAGAGGTAACCGGGGCCCCTGTGGGAACCAAGGGAGCAGGGCAGGCCTGGCAGGCTGACCCTCGGCTGGGTCTGCAGGTGCCCCAGGGGCCACCTGCTTGCAGGCACTGGCTGGCACACGGGAACTGGCTGGCACATGGGCACTGGCTGGCACACGGGCACTGGACGGCAGAGTATGCGGAGCTCAGCCCGCAGCCCCATGGCAGCAGCCAGCAGGCACGTGCCCACAGCGGCCAGCAGTGCCCAGCCCCCAGCCCACGGCCCCCGCTGCCCCTCCAGGGCCGTCAGTAGCCCCAGGGCCCTGCTCCCACCGTCTCACCCCCTCTGCAGCCGGGAGCCGAGTGCTGCTGCTGTCTCCCGGGGGTCTCGGGGCACAGACCTCCCCCCATCAGGCCAGATCCTCACTGTGGCCTTGGCATCTCAGGACCCTGGCCCCAGAGAGGGGTCGGCTCGGGCCTGGCGCGACCCCCTTGTGCGGCTGAGGCCAGGCTGGAGGCAGGCAAGCGGTTTGGACACGAGTCCTCCCCTGCTCTGTCTGGGTCCACAAGCAAACGAGGGGCCACGACCGCTGCTGCCCATCCGCTCACAGACCAAGGGAGCATGCAGACGACAGCCCTGCAGCCTGCTGCCGGGGACACTACAGCCACAGGCCTCGGTGGGGCACACGACCCTGGTGTGCACCCCCCATGCCCCACTCCTGTGGAGGCGGACGGGGGCAGGCAGTCCCGGGCCTGGGCATGGGCCACTCCCACAGCAGGGTGGCCCTACGTCAGGCGCTCCACACGAGACCCCTGCCAGGCCTCCCCGTCCCCACCGCGCGCTGGTGGCCCCCTTGAAGGCAACTGAGCAGACGCAGGAGTGCAGGAACCCTGAACATCATTGCAGGCAGGAAGGTGCTGGGGGGGCTGGGACCCAGGCCCCCACAGTCTGAGCACACACTGAGGGGAGGAGGGTCGCCCTGGAAGCCAACCTGACAGGGTGAGGGGTATGGAAACGTCACACACCTTAGGGACGGCCCCACAGGACCTGGGACCAGCTGAGAGGGGGCGTCCCTGCAGTCAGCCCACCTCCAACAGGCCTCTTGACCCCGATTGCCCCTCCCCCCACCTGGCCCAAGCAGGGTCTACACTGGCTGCTCTGCGTCCACGGCCGAGGCCAGGCAGACGCACCGCTGGGGGACATGCGGGGGGCACCCTCTGCGGGAACAGCTCAGACAGGCAGTGTGACCAGGGCCGGCTGCACACATGGGGCATCCACCTGCCCATTCCCCCAGGTGCCCGCCTGCTCTCGGCTCGTTCCACGCACTGCCAGCTCATCCTGGACGTGCATCCTCACCGGGAAGTGTAAAAACCAAGGCCCACGAGGCAGGGTCGGGGGGTGGCAGCCAGGGAAGGTTCTGCGAGGGGTCCATGACGGCTCATCCTCCTCCCCAGGCAAGTCCAGCCCCGCTGCCCAGAACAAAGTCAGGGCTCTGCCCGGCCCCAGAGCTATCACCCCCAGTGACCGTCAAGGACCACGTGGCCCCACGGCAACTCCAGGGACCACTGGACACCTGCACCCCGGCCCAGCCCCCGTCCACGCGGAGCCTCCCCAAACCGGCACGCTGGACAGACGCCCCTGCCCCCACTGTGCCTGGACACGCCTTTGGTGCGCAGCCCCCAAGTGGCAACCACCAGCCAACGCCACCAGCCACAGCCCCAGGCCTGGACAGCCCTTGTGGCCAGCACCCTGCACACAGCTCCTCTGTGCCTCCGGCCCCACCTGTGGCCCCATACCTCGGACACGTTGACGCGGCCCTCCAGGAAGGAGCAGTCGGCGGCGTTGTGCGTGCACACGTGGCGGTACTTGCACCAGTGGCAGGGGAAGGAACCGCTGACGCAGGACAGGCAGCTGCGGGGGACGCGGGTGGTGAGGTGGGGCCTGCGAGCCCCGCCCACCCCGGGCTGCGCCTCCCTGCCCAGAGCTGCTCACTGCCTGCCGGGGCTACCCTCCCCACCCCGCCCACGGCCTGACCATCCACACCGGGGTCGCCCGACAGACCCTCTCCAGGACAGAACCCTCTGAAGCCAGCACCAGGCCACTCGACCATCAACACTGAAAACGCATTTAGTGCAGCTGAGAAGCACATTCTCGTGTGTGTGTGTTTTGCTTTTTTTTTTAAATATATAGTTTTAGGGCTTCCCTGGTGGCTCAGATAATAAAGAATCTGCCTGCAAGATGAACTGGCCTCCTGGTTAAGTGTGCTGTAGGGATAATTTTGCCTTCTCTACGCAGTGATCAGGTTTGCAAGTTCCAATATGCTAAACGATTTTTTTTTTTTGCCTGTGTATGGAGATCTTGCAAAAATAATTTAAAAAACCCATACATAATAAAAGACATTGTTGCATAAAAAAAAAAAAGAATCTGCCTGCAATGTAGGAGACCCAGGTGTGATCCTTGGGTCAGGAAGATCCCCTGGAAGAAGGCATGGCAACCCACTCCACTACTTTTGCCTGGAGAATCCCATGGACAGAGGAGCCTGGTGGGCTACAGTCCACAGGGTCACAGTCAGACGATAGAGAGATTAGTTACTAGAGGCTTCTCTCAATTACCCGTCACCCAGCTGCACAGGGTGTCAGCCGCACCACACGGGATCTTTCCGTGGCAGCATGCGGGGTCTGGTTCCCTGACCAGGGACCGAGCCCAGGCCCCTGCATTAAGAGCGTGGAGTCCTAACCACCGAACTACCAGGGACACCCTGAGAAGCATGTCTTAAATCCCACCTCTTCCTGATAAACTAAGTCTAAGCGTAGGCAGGACAGCCCCGGTGGAAGTCTGCTCCCTAACCGGAACAAGGCTTGCAGGGCGGGGGCCTGGACAGGCCATGGAGCTCCACCCTGCACCCTCACCTGCAGCTCCGGGGAGCCCACAGCCCAGCCTCCACACAGTACCTCGCCCCCTCCCAGCCTCTGGAACACAGCCCCCGCCCCAAAGATCCCGGCCTGCCCAGCACGAGGAGGCCGGACCTTGGTTGGGGAACAACACCCAGTCCTCTGATGGGTGCCCGTGAGCCGCCAGATGGGTGTCAGCCTGCTGGTCTGTCCGCAAAGACACAACTGAAAACCCGGGGCCTCGGCTCAAGGCTGATCCCACCCAGGCTGGGCATCCTGCCCCACGTGCCTGGACCCAGGGGGACACAGCCAGGCCCTCAGTGTCTCCCACCCTTCCTCTGAAGCCGGCATGCTCACAGAAAACCAGAGCCCCGGGAGAGCACCCGTGGCCTGCCAGCCACGCCCCAGTGGCCCCCCCAACCCTGGGGGTGGGGACCAGATCCTTCTGTCCTCAGGCGACAGGTCCTGAGTGCCAGCCCCCGGCCGACCGTCTCCTGCCCGGACAAAGCAGCAGCGACCCCAGTGCCCTGCCTCACTCCGGTGCCCACCGTCCACAGGGGGTGAATCATCGCATCACAGCCCTGCCGCCCCCGGAGTGCCCGGCCTCAGGCCTGAGAAGCCGAGCGGGGGGCGGGGCACTCACGACTGGTGGACGCTGCAGTTGTAGAAGACGAAGTCCACGGACGCAAATTTCTTGCCCGTCTCCTTGGACTTCAAGTAGAGCTTGACCACCCGCTGGTCTCCTGCGCGAGCAGCAGAGGCCAGGTCACCAGGGCCCCACGCCGGGCCTTGCTGAGGACCCTCCCCTCCACCAGGGGCCCAGCGCCCACCCCCAGTGGGCGAGGCCTGGCTGGAGTCTTTGCCCTGCCACCGTGCGCTGACCAGGGCGCCGCACCCCGACGGGAGGGCCCCACGGCCTCACCCTGGCCCCGCGTGATGGGCGCCACCTCCCGGGCAGAGGGGGTGCGGCAGTGGATTCGACCGTCCTCCAGGAGGCCCTCGGACTCAGTGAAGTCCTCGAAGGAGCAGTTGATGCCAGCCGAGAGGTCGGGCACGTTCCAGGCCTGCAGCACGAGCTGGGAGGCAGGGCGGGGGACAGGGTGAGCAGCCAGGGGGATGCCCAGCCCTCCCCAGGCCCCGCCCACCCGGGTTCTGCCCCGCCCCACCGCTGGTGGCCACACTCACCGGGACCTGGGACATGGTCACGGACACGTTGCGAGGCTGCACACTCAGCTGCACGCACTGCAGCAGGTCTGCGGCGAAGCGCTGGGGCTCTGTGGCCCGCTCACAGGCGTCCTGGCGGGAGCAGCTGCAGGCGGGGGCGTGGGCTGGGCTCGGGCAGGAGGCCAGAGGGGTCCCAGGCCACCCCTGCACCCTGTCCTGACCAGGAGTGCTGGGCCTCAGACACTCCACAGCTCACGGGGTGCCCACTGCCCCCAACCGGACCCAGGGGAGCTAGCACTAGGCCGGGGCCTCCAGACGCTCTGCGAAGCCGTCCAGACCAGACTCACATGCTGTGCAGGACACACCAGCCGCAGTGGGGGTCCCGGGACCCCAGGCACAGCTCACATGACGTGTACTGCACGCAGCTCTCCACAGGCACCCGTGTCACCTGCGGAGGAGCCTTGATGTCAGGCCCGCCCCCCGGACACCGGGAGCCCCCGTCCCAGGCCCTCCTGCCTCGTCCACTAGAGGGTCGCCCCAGTCCTGCCTGAGTCAGGTCACACAGACCTGCCTCTCTGCAGACAGTAGCAGGCCCAGGAGACAGCTCTGTCCATCCCAGGAGTCAGCCGGTCCCTCCTTCCCTGCTGTGCCCCGACATTCCCAAGGGAGCCACGGGTACCAGTCCTCAGCCAGGAGGTGGGCGGGCCTGCTCACCCCCACCTCGGCCACTCCCAAGGTGGAGTGACTGAGTCACCTGACGGCGGGGGCCAGGGCCGGGGAGCAAAGGAGGAGGCAGCCGCCAGGAGGGACGGAGGCCTGGCCTCACCTGCCACTCCCGCTGCCAGGGGTCAGGAGGCCAGGCAGACAGCAGTGGAGGGCTCCAAGCAGGCTGGGCAGAAGCAGCACAGCATGCGGCCTGGAGGAGCTGGCCAGGCCAGAGCCAGGGGCCAGGGACCCCAGACGCTCCCCCTCCAATGCCATCCCCCAGCCTGGAGGCATTCGTCAGGCATTCATCCCCAGGGGTGCCCAGTCGGTCAGGGAGGGGGTCCGGCGGGCTAGTGAGCACCCCCAGCTCCCGGGGTACCCACCTGCTTCTCTGTCATGGCATACAGGTACCGGCGGTCAGGGCTGAGCACCAGGTCACGCAGGATGGGGCTGCCCTCCTGGGCCACCACGCTCTCGTAGGCCAGCGCCGGCCGGCCACCAGGGTTCGAGAGATCCACTAGGATCTGTGGGAACGAGACCCACGCTGTGTGTGTCTCAGGGGGGTCTTCCTGCCCAGCCCCACTGGAGGAACCTGGCAGGACCACTGCGCCCGGCCCCACCTCATCAAGCGACGCAGACCACAGCCTAGGTGTGGGGGTCCCCACGGACAGGACGACCACTGCCCAGCACCCGCCCCCCATCTTGAGCCACACGGCCACAGCCCAGGAGGGGGCAGTGGGCCACGCCGGGCGTCCCAGGGGACGGGCTATTTGTGCAGAGAGGAGGAGGCACGTGGGATGTCCGCTGCAGATAGAGGGCCCCCCTCAGGCGGGAGACTTGAGTGAGGGGCTGCTCCGGGGTGGGGGGGCACTGCGGCTAGAAGGCAGGAGGGGAGGCGTGGCACCGGCGCTGAAAGATATCCTAAGCCCTGAACAAGCTGGGCGCTAATCAGCCAGCTCTTCCCTGCCGCTCGGGACGCTGAAAGTATTTTTAGCTGCTTTTACCAAACAAATGTATTTAATTAACGGTGAGACCCAGGGGGCTTTCCAGAGAGGGGACCAGTGGGGCAGTGTCTTGCTGGCTCGGTCCAGCCCATGGGGCTGGCTACAGGCTGAGGGCTCTTCCCAGGCCGCGTGGGGCCCCCGGCCCACCTCCATCGTAGCCCAGCAGCCCTGCTCCGTGCCCCTCACTCGCAGGACGCGACAGGACAGGCCTGCCTGGCCGGCAGACGTCCCTGGCTCAGGCCAGCTCCCACGGGGGCGGGCGTCCCCGGGCGGAGGCCACGGGGCAGGGGGAGGGGAGGGAGGGATGGGGTGGGGGGGGCCGCATTCCTGAGGGCCCACGGCCCCCCCAACATCCGCTCAGCTGCCGCCCTGCCAGGCGGGCGGGCCTAAGTCAAACCAGACCCGGAAGAGACGAGTCCAGCTGGGCTGTGGGGAGGGTGGGGGGGCCGGACTGGGCCTAGAGCTGCTCAAACAGCCTGGGGGAGCCAGGGGGGCCACAGCAGCCCAACTTCCATCCCCCAGGCTGGGCCTGGAGGGGACCCCACAGGCAGCCCCAGGCTGAGGAGGCCAGGAGTCCGGCCCATGCCCCAGCCTGGCCCAGACGTGCCCTGACCGTGCGGGTTCTGCCCCAGTGACCCCCCCCACCCCCTCAGTGTCCCCCTGACACCCTCAGCGTCCCCCCATCCCTCCCCCTCAGGGTCCCCCCACCCCCTCAGCGTACCTCCGCCCCCCACCCCACAGCCACCCTGGGACTAAACGACCCAGCAGACGGCGCCCGGGTGAGCAGGCCCCACAGCAAACCCCCAGAGCCAGCCAACCAGGCTGACAGGCCTAGGCGGGACCACGGCCAGGCAGTGGAGACCAGCCGGCCGGAGGGCAGGGCAGGGCGTCAGGGACACAAGCAGCCCACGTTGAGCCCTTTGCAGATGCACCTCCCATCCCGGGACCCCGGGGAGGCTTGCCCGGCCCTAGCCTGGCTGGCCACACCCCAGACCTGGGCAGGGGCCCCTCAGGAGGGTGCTGAACTGGGCCAGTGCTGGGTCCCAGGCTCTCCCTGCAAACGCCCTGACCCTACCCGCTCAGAGCAGAGAGCACCGGCCGGCGGCCTGGGGCGCCCACCCTGGGGAATGGGGGAGACACTGCAGGGAAGGCCCGTGCGGGGGCCACACACTGGGGCAGGGGGGCGGTGCACAGCCAGCCAGGTTCCGGAATGCCGCCGCCCCCAGGCCCACAGCCGCGGGCTGACCGACTCAAACAGGTGGCTGCCAACAGCTGCGGCCGGAGAGTGCCTGTCCAGCTGTCCACCCGCCAGGCGCCGTCCGCCACCCACCTGCCGGCACGGGGCAGGCCCTGGCCCTTACACATATGAGGTTCCCCCGTTTCTGGAAGGCACAGAGCACCGGCAGGGAGGGGGGCGTTGGGGAAGCAAGTGCCCCCATGCTGCTGGCCAGGCAGCCCCCTGGTCAGGCTCAGCAGGGGCCCAGCCCAAGGGTGCCAGTCGGGAGCTTCCAGCCAGTCCTAGGGCCCCCACAAGCCACCAGGGCTGATTTTAGGGCTGCCGGGCCCTGGAGCCCACAAAAGGGGAACCCCATGTCCCCAGACCTGCCTGAGAAACTGGGAGCCGGGACTGCTGGCTGCACCTGGGGCAGAGTAGGGGAGGGGGTGGCCGGCTGCCAGGGGAGCATTCCAGGGAGAAGGGGCATGCAGGGCAGGCATGAGGCCAGCCGGCTGGCAGGACAGCAGGACACACACACCCCTGCCTCCAGCTGCCACCTGAGGGCCACCCGCTGGGGCAGCAGGCCTGCGGAGCTCGGGGGAAACGGCCACACGGGCTGGCCCCGCCCCAACCTCCTGGCCGACAGGACCCTGGAGCCCAGGGCACAGCACACACAGGTCCTGCACAGGGACCCCGGCTCCAGCCGGCTGCCCCCAGACCCCTCGCCATGAGGCCCTGGCCAGCGGCTGCGGGCAGGCAGCTGACGGCTCGGCCAGGTCAGCTGTCCGTCCAGCCCGGAGCCAACAAAGGGTCCATTCTCTGGGCCAAGGGCGGGCGGGGGCCCCAGGGAGGACGTCTGGGCCATGCAGGCTACTTGCCAAGGCCGGCACGCGCCCTCGCCGCCCGGAGGCAGGGGGCTGCCCAGCTTGGCCCTCAGGAGGGGAAAGTGCCCTGTCCCGCCCAACCCAAGACACAGCCCGATTCCTTGCTGTGAAGCAGGGACGCCCTGGCTGACCCCTCCTGGTCTTCAGGCAGAGGACAGGGCAGCAGGCCGCGGGGCTGAGACCACATGGGCACCTTCCCGTCCTGTAGACTCAGGAGCCCAGCCTGCTCCCTGCCCCCAGGGGACAGCAGCCCCTGCCCCCCACCTCCCTGCCAGTCAGGCCTGAGGCCCCCGACAGGCCTGCTCCCGGACCCTTCGCACCCCTCACCGGCCACCTTAGCACCCTCTGCTCTGGCTGGGGGCTGGTTCCAGGCCCCTTCCCGGGTCCATTCTCAGGAAGGCCAAAAAGAATTTGATACTGAAAAAGCAATTAGCAATTTCCTCTTGGAGGTAATTAGGTAATTAAAACACTACTTGCAGGAGGCCTGATGGCTATAATTGGGCCAGACACCTGGTGAGGGGGGAGCAGGGGTCCCGGGAATCTCACGTTTCCTGTCCTCGATTCCCAACACACAGACCAGCCAGCACAAGCAGCAGTCCTCCCCGACCCTCGGTCTCCTCATCTGACTGCAGGCAACACGCCCATCGCACTGAGAAATAAGAACTTCACAGCCCCAATGGGTGGTGGCGCTTGAAGGGGGGCCCCCCGAGGCTGAGCCCTGCCAGGGAGGAGGCCCACGGAGTCCGCCCACGGCTGTGGGCTGTGGGCACAGAGCTGGGACGGGGGCTGCAGAAGTCACTGGGCCTCCTCCCACAGGCAGGGGCCACGGCCAGGGATGCCAGGGCAGGCAGCGGTAACCATCTGGCCAGATGTCCCTGCCGCAAGCCCCGCACCCACCCCCCTTGCAACAGCAGCTGACATGGTGACCCTACTTTCCAGAACCACTGGGTGCCCCCGGCCAGACCTCTGTGGTCTCCGCTGCCCACCACAGAGTGCCCAGAGATATGTCCACGGCGCACAGGACAGGACCGACCCCTCCCGCACGGCGACGGCCCCTCGGAACCTGTGTGACCCCGTTCCAACCCCCGTAACACCTCCCACACCCCATCCTGCACAGGCCTGGCTGTGAGAAGCACAGGCCCCCCAGATGCTCATGGACGGTCAGCATGAGGCCACGAGGCCCGTGCTGGGACCACAGGGAGGGGCTGCTGGACCGCCCTGGAGGCAGGGCCCCCACAGCCACCCAGCTTTCAGGGTCTCCCAGGTTCAGAATCCTGGGGCAGGGAGCAGGTGTTGCCACTATTCCAAGAGCAGCTTCTGGAGACGAGGCCCCTGGAGAGGAAGGGGCATTCCCGTCCCCACAGCCCAGACCCTGAGCAGCCCACGGTGGGCACTCCCTGGGGGCGTGGGGCAATGGCCAGGGCTGCCCGGGGATGCAGCGGTGGTCCTCCGCCCTGCAGGACCCCCGAGGCAGGGCTCAGCCATGTCCCCACCCGGCCCTGGCCCCACAGCCCCGGGAGGACAGGTGCCCCCCCAGGCCCACACCGCTGGCTGGGGAAGGTGGTGGGCACCCCTGGCAGGAGTCCAGGAGTCCACCTGCCTCAGGCACCCGGGCCAACTCGAGGACTCCCAGCGGGGCCTGAAGATGAGCAGGACGGGATGCGAGGCGGGGACCCGGGGGCACCCCAGCCAGCCTGCAGCAGCTCTGGTTGGCAGCTCTTCAGTTAATTGGCTGCAATTTTACACAACGCCGTTCGGAGGTGGCCCACAGCCAGCCGCGTCCCCAGAGCTCCCCAAGTCGCTGTTTAAAGCCCAGGAAGGACCAGCTGTGGGGAGGACGGGGCGGGTCCGTCTCAGCGCAGCAGGCTGGGCAGAGGCGGGGGGGAGGGGGGCCCAGACTCTGGGAATGCACGGAGGCAGGGCCAGGGGCTAGACCTGCACTGAACCTCAGGCCCGGCCCTCCCGGGCCCAGAGGAGGGAGCTGGGAGCCTGCGGGGAGGGGCACCGCTGGCCGCCGGGCCCTGGACCACAGCCACCTCCACCCCCAAACCGGGTCGGGATGACGCGGGAGGGGCCAAGCAGGGGTGGGAATTAGGAATGTGCTGCCGAAGGCCAGGCCAGCGAGAGGCGGGCAGCCGGGAGCAGAGCCCCTCGAGTGGGAGCTGCAGGTCAAGGAGCCGGCAGGCGCAGGGACAGAGGGCCGGGCCCGGTGGGGAACGAGAAACCCCTTCCTCCATGCCCAGGCGGCCCCAGCCCCGGGGGGGACAGTGAGGCCGAGAGAGAGGCCCCCCGAAGGTGCGCGCCAGCCCATGTGGGGCACGCGGGGGTCACGTCTCCACGACAGACCCCCCAACCAGCCCAACTCACAGCCCCGGGTGCGGCCGGACTCCGCATCCCCAGGAAGGCCTCCGACCGCCCCGCGTGGAACATGAGGCCAGTGGGGCCCCAGCAGGCAACCAGCCCCAGGAGGCGGTGGGGTGGGGAGGGAACGGGGGTGGACGGGGGCCTCGGCTATCACCTCCTCCTTTCCAACACAGAACCTGCTCACGGGGGTCTTGCCGCTCTCAGAGCCACCTCAGAGCCTCAGGTTCCCTCAGCGGGATGGGGTCAGGGGTGCGGCTTGGATGCAGCAGAGAGGGGCAGGACTGGACCAACCTGTCCCCCCAGCCTCACGGGGTGGCCTATGGGCAAAGTCGCTGCCTGGCCAGCTGCCCACCAGCTCACCGGCCACCAGGAGGGGCCCCCCAGCCCCAGATGCTAGCCTTCTGCCGGGCGATGGGCTTGAGGGCCCTGCAGGAATGCGTCCCTGCAGCTTCGCCCATGGCCTAACCCCAGATGGGCTCCCACAGCAGGGGGCAGAGACGGCTCCCCAGGGCACCCCCACGGGGCCTGGGGGCCCTCTCCACTACCCCCCCAGCCCCGGGGCAGCAGGTAGAGCCCAGCTGGAGACCCCGACCCCCCAGGTAGGGCCAGGACAAGGGGTCATGGGGAGGGCCTGCCACCCCCACACCGACCCCACACTGCCATGGGCAGGACCCCACAGCACCCAGCACAGGGTGCCCTCAGCACAGCCCCAGGCCCCAGGGCCCAGAGCTCCTTCCATGGGGGGAAAAGCCGGAGCTGGGGGAGGGCTCTGCCCAGAGGCCGCAGAACCAGCGGGCACTGCACGTGGCAGGGACCAGGGACCTGACCACCCCCTAGGCCCGGGCACCAAGGCTGAGCAAGCAGTCAGGGCCCAGCCCCCACCCAGCACCAGCGGGCAGAGCTGGGTCAGCAGGCAGCCTCTACCAGCTGTTATTTCATCCACCAGCCCCGCCCCTGCACTGACCCTCAGGGCTCCAGGCACCCCCACCCTCCAGCCCCCAGGAGCTGCCCCCATGGCAGCTGGCCCTCCCCAGGCGGGCCCCTACCCACCCAACCAGCCGGTGCTGACACTGGGGCCGCTGCCACCCCAGGATGGCTGCCCACGCCCAGCCTGGAACCAAGCACAGAGACCTGGAAACAAGGGACAGCCCCGTCCTAGCCCCGTCCTGCCCCCGCCCCTGCCCTGCTCACCCACTGGCCGGCCCTTTGAGGGGCCTAGCAGCTGCCCCCTCGCTAGGGCACCCCAACAGGCTCACTGCAGCCAGGGGCGGGCGGGCCGCCAGCCTCACACTGCCCTTGGCCCTGTGTCTCTGGGCAGAGTGCTGCCTCGGCGACACCCGATCCTGGGGGGAAGGGGCCACCTGGCCAGCCCCGTCCCTGCCCCCGCAGCATCCTGGAGGTCACCTCCGTGGGTGGGCAGGCCTGCAGGCCAACGGGCACTGTCAGCCTTAAGCTGCCACAGGCCTGACCCGCCCCCAGCCCCCAACACCCAGGCAGGACCTCGACATGTGCTGGACGCAGGAGCGCCCAGGGAGCACGAGATGACGGTCCCTGGGACCGGGGTCCCCTCCCCACCAGGACATGCGGAGTAGGCACTGGCACCTCCAGCTCTGACCCCTGGACGAGCACTGGCCCCCTACCCACCAGGACACGTGGAACAGGCGCTGGCGCCCCGGCGCTGGCCCTGTGCTGACCTTGCGGATGCGGCCGCTGCGCGTGCCCACGAACGCCACTGTGCGTCCCCGGTAGTCGTAGGCGGCCACAGCGGTCAGGCCGTCGTCTTTGTCCACGAACAGGGGCGTCCCCTCGATGGTGACCGTGCCGCCCAGGGGCTGGTTGAAGTCCTGCCCGCAGAAGTCATCGTCAATCTGCAGGGGCTGGAGGAGCAGGCGGGGGCGGTGAGGCCCAGGCCATCCCGGGGGAGATGCTGTGGCCGTGCGGGGCGGGGAGCGGCCAGCACAGCTGCGGTTGGTCGTGGGGAAACGGAGGCCGTGGGAGCTGCTTAAGCAGCAGAAGCCCGGGGTGGAGGGCACCTCTGATGCCCACCGGGCACAGTCCCCGTCCCCCACCATGGGGGCACAGGGAGCGGCCGCGCCTGCTGCGGCAGGGGGCACACAGGTGGGGCGCGTGGGGGAGCTGGGGTGGCTCACTCAGGACAGGACGTGGGGTGACACCTAAAAGGCAGAGGGAGGAGCCGGCTGAGAGGCGGTGTTTGCGGGGGAAGGAAGCAATCGATAGAGCAGGTTCCGGAGCCGGGCGGGAGGGCAGGGGGGGCAGGGTCAGGCGGCTCCAGGCCCAGCTGAGGTTTGGGGGGGGCAGGGGGCCGAGGTGGGAGGGCCCAGGGCTGGTGGGAGGGGCAGTGGGGGCCGTGCCCAAGAAGGGGGCACACACAGAGCACACGAGGACCTCAGCAAGGCGCCTGCCAGGCGTCTCCAGCTGCACTGAGGAGACCCGACGCTCCCCAGACAGAGACGGAAAACCCAAGGCCAGAGAGGGGCCGGGCTTTCCCGGGCCACCAGCAAGTCCCGGACAGCAGAGGCGCTGGAGGTCCTCTGAGCCAGCCCTCACTCCCTACGAGTCTGGGGTCTCCCGTGGAAGATCGTCCTTTCTGGGGGAGGGCAACAGACACTTCTCACAAAGCAGCTGGCCCCAGGCTGGCCCCATCAGGGCCTAGAGACAGGACAGACAGCAGCCAGCCAATGGGCACTGAGCGGGCCCCCAATTTCCCAACCCCCAGGGGAGGCGCACAGTCAGGCACCAGGGCAGCAGAGAGCAGAGCCTCTCGATGGGACCCCAAGAGGAGACGGCGCCCGCCGCCCAGCTGACTCTGGTCTGGCCCCAGCTCTCCCCTCATTGGCCACGCACCCTGGGCGTCACCCCACCTTTCAGTAACCTCGTCTGAGACAAGGCCCGGCCAGCCAGAGCCCAGAAGAGCGCTAGAAAACGAGGCCGGGGCTCTGTCCACGGGCACGAGGGCGCACGGACACAGTCACGTCACCTGTCTTCTCAAGGGGTGGGACGGCCACAGCGCCGACCTGGGAGAAGGCTGTGTTCCGGGCTGGCGGGGCGGGGTGCTCACCGAGTTAATACAGCCCAGCTCCTTGTTGAGCAGCCAGGGCAGCGAGAGCTTGCCCTCGCCACGGTAGCAAGACTGGATACGCGCCTTGATCTTCTCCTTGATGGCCCTGAGTGTGAAGAGGCAGAGCACCGACTCCCGCGGCGGCTTCACGCGGTTCTTCTGGCCCTGGGCGAACACGGTGAACAGCACGTCCTCGTCCTCGGCCAGGCCCAGCTGGTGGGCCAGGGCCCGGCCCGGCCGGCTCAGGTAGGCGTCCTGCACCAGGCGGTACTCCACGCCTGCCTGCTCGCAGCCAATGGGGAACTCGACGTAGGAGTAGAACTTGGGGTCGTCCACGCACAGCCGCACGATCTTGGACGTGAAGAAGTGCTCGCCGGCGGCATCCGGCGAGGTCAGCTGCGTGTCCAGCTGCAGCGTGAGGTAGTACACGAAGTGCTCGCTGCGGAAGCTGTACACGTAGTAGATGTCGAAGGCCGGGAACTTGGACAGCGTGTCCGAGGGGATCTTGAGCTGCGAGGACACGAACTCGTCCTGGTACACGAAGCCAAACATCTCCGCGTCCTCCTCGTTGGCCATGAGCCGGCGGCTGGACAGCGTGGGGAAGTACTCGGACTTGCCGTCGATGGGCGTGCCCACGAAGAGCTTGGCCTGCGCCTGGCCGGGCGGCCCGGCGATCAGCACGCCGGCCATGCTGCCTGCCTCGCGCACGCCTGACAGGTAGTGCTCCTTGCGGTGGTGCGGCTCGCCCAGTTTGAAGAGGTCGTCCAGGCGCAGGAACTGGCAGATGCCCTGGGAGGCGCTGCCGCAGGCCAGCAGGCGGTTGGCAGGCTGGTCCAGCAGCAGCAGTTTATTGACATTGTCGGTGCTACCCAGGCCGTGTGGGCAGGACTGCACGCTGGGCGGGGGGTAGCACTTCTCGTTGTCCTCCACCGGGCCCGTCACATGCGCCCGCAGCAGCGTCAGATTCCCCGACAGCTTGTAGATGCGGTTCACGGCACCCACATACACCTCGCCCGTCTGCTCGTGGACGACCAGGTGGGTCAGCGCCCAGTCGCTGGCAGTGAAGGTGCGGAAAGGGGGCTGCAGACCCCCACCCGCCCGGGGCGCACCCCCCAGCAGCAGCAGCAGGATCAGCAGCAGGAGCAGCGGAGCCCGCGGGCTCAGAGGTGGCAGCAGCATGACGGGCCGGGGCCTCGGGCCGAGGCACTCGGGTCCTGCGGGGCCACGCATCACAGGAGCCTCAGCCCTGCGGGGAGGAGGGACAAGGCGCGTCATCCGCGCCGTCACCGAGCTCCAGTGCCCATCCTCTGCCGGGATGTCCCACTCGTGGGAAGCGGCCTAACCCTCCGGGAGACGCCAGAGGGGCAAGGGAGAGCCCCTCCTCGCCTGGAGCCCTGGGAGCAGCTATACTGAGCCCCACACCCCGGCAGGCAGCACAGGCCACGCGAGCTCCACCGCTGCCCGGCCGTGGGCAGGCGGAGAACACAGGGACCCAGGACCAGGAGGTGGGCAACAGACCTGGGTGTGCCCACGCCACCCAGGGAGCAAGGCTGCCGGCTCCAAGCTCCCACGGTGGTGACCTCTCTGCCCAAGCGCCTTGCGGGCTAGAAGGTACTACTCGCAGGTAGTAGAAGACACTCGTGTGGTCCCTGCAGGAAGCGGGGCTCCTCGCAGCCACGCCGGGGCCACACGCCCGGGCCCCGGCCCCGCCCCCGCCCCCACCCCATCAGAGACCCCGGCCCCGCCCCCGCCCCACCCCATCAGAGACCCCGGCCCGGCCCCGCCCACCACCCCTGGCCCCTCCCCCAGTCCTGTTCTCAGAGACCCAGGCCCAGCCCCGCCCCCCCGACGCTCGCCCCGCCCCCACACCGCTCTCTGAGGCCCCGGCCCCGCCCCCCTCTCTGAGAAGTCCCCCAGCAGCGGGCGGGCGGCATGCACCTCACACCCCCAGCCAATGGCTGTCCCACCAGGGCGGGAGTCCCCCAGACCCGGCCCAGGCCCTGCCTCCTTGCAGTCTCATCCCCGCCACAGCCTGGTAGCTGGCAGCCACACTCCAGGTTACTTGTAGCCTGTGGGGCCCACAGCCACGTGGTTGACCAGGTCGCTGGCCAGGGCCTCCCCGTCTGTGCAGTGGTGACCACGAGGCTCCTTTCCCGGGTGACAGCGAGCAGGCCGGGGTGCCCGCTGAGGGTCCCGCCTCAGCTGTCCCCGGACCTGCAGGCTGAGGGCAGCAACCGCGAGCTTTCCAGCTGTCTGTCACCCCTGTAGTCTGAGGCCCGAGCTGTCCCCAGACACTGTCCCCACCAGTATGAGAGCTGCCTAAGTCCCGGAGGCCAGCCCAGGACCTGCCCTTGTGAGTGAGTGACTGGGCCCTGCCGCCCACCCCAACCTCACTCCCCTCTTCCCCTCGGGGATGCTGAGCCTCAAGAACTGAGTGGGGGACGCTGGTCAGCACTCCACGGGCGACGGGTGGGGGCCTGAGGGGGGATGCTGAGCCCCCGGGGTGGGGAGCTCTGGCCAGCATCCCACAGGAAGGGCACCAGGCTGTGCTGCCGCAGGACCCTGCCCGCAGGCTGTCAGCTACCCCCTCACTCCCCGCCCAGACATCCCCAACAACTATGGCTGCCGGGGACCTCCCAGGCAGCAGGGAGAGGAGTCCCCAGCTCCCTGCCCCCGGCTCAGGAGCCCAGGGCAGAGCAGAACCGGAGAACAGGCTCCTCAGGACTTGGCAGGGCCTGGGCTGAATGCTTGCGAACTCCAAAGAAAACATGAATCACTCACCGTTTATCAGTTCAAAGCAGGCCTGCAATTACCAGGGGCTGGGCTCTCCCCTCCTCCGGATAATTATACATGTCCTAATGCAATTACGGGCCCTACTTTTTATATTAAACAGGAGGGACCCAGCTGAAGAAGCACCATCCAAACTCCAGCCTGGCCGGGGGGCCCGCTGCCCCTCCCCCAACAGGGCTGCCCAGAGGACCAGTCAGGGGTACAGGGCTGCAGCCAGCAAAAGGGGGCGTCGAGCCCACCCCCTCACAGGGGCCACTAAAGACAGCTGGAGAACTCCCCCTACCCGCGAGGAACGGGCCGCGGCTCAGATAGACCCAAGGTCACCCAGCTGGTTGTGCACACTCCTACGGAGACCTGGACTCCCACGGGCCTCTGCTCTGCCCAGGAAAAAATGCATTCATTCCAGAGCGGCTGCTGGGGAGGGCCATGCCGGCCGGGGGGAGGGGAGCCCTGACAGATGCGAGCTCTGGGCCCACGCTGGGGTCTGGGGAGGCCCTTCCACCTGCTGGTCAAGGACCAGGCCCGGCGCTGGGGGGGGAGGGGCACCCTGGGCGCAGAGCAGCAGGAGCAAAGGCCGGGGTGGAACCTGCTGGACTGCGCAGAGGGCAGTGAGGGTGCCCACAGCACCAATCAGAGCCAGGCTGGGAGAGAGAAGCTGCCCAGGGCACAGGGCTGGGTGTGCCGACGGGCGGTGAGCAGGGCAGGGAGCGGCCCGGTGGCCTCCACGCCTGCACAGGACCGGCTCAGCCGTCTGCCAGGGCGTGGAGAGCACGCCGCCTGCTTCTCTGCCGGCCCGCGGCCACCGCCACTCTGCGCCCTGAGAAACAAAGGCCCTCAGAGGCTTCTTCCCAGAGGGACGGCCCCAATCTCTCCCGCCCCACCGGCCAACTCCCCAGCCACATCTGGACCCTCACAGGGCTCGGACAGCTTGAGACAGGGGGATGGAGAAGACACAGTGTCCTGCCCAGGGGTGCCTTGTCAGTCAGCAGCCGGCTCCAAGAGCTGTCCCGTCACCCCACCTCCCCCACACAGGCCCCCGGAGGTGGTCCCAACCCGCCTGCTCCCCTCCAGGCCTGTCTGAGGGGGCCGGGATCCGGGGCACTCGAGTCCTGCTCGTCAGGAAAAGTGCCTGCTCTCTGGCTCCCCGGAGTTACCCTCTCCTCCCGACCCCATTTCACACCCGGAGATGTTCCTTGGGGTGAGGAGGGGCTTACAACACACCAGCCACGGCCGGCAAAGGGCAGTCAGCTTGGTTCACAGCTCTCATCCATCCCCCACCCCCAAGTACACAACCTCAGCCACACCAGGGCTGGCCAGGCCTCTGCAGTTGCCGTCTCCTCTACCTGAAATGCCCACTTGGGGACTCCCCGGCCCCCTCCCAGGCCGACTTGCTGCCAGACCTGAAAGAAATCACTGGCTTCCCAGTTCGCCCCTGGCGCAGCACCTGGCCTCCCCTGCACACCCCAAATCAGCAGGGCGCCAGGGAACCTGCCTGGGCGAGCTCCCCAGGGCCCGAGGAGCGAGGCTCAGCGCACCCTGCGCAGACCCTGAGAACCGGCCTCGGCTCGGAAAGCTGTGGGGCAGCGCGGAGGGCCGCACCGCCGGATCCCAGGCTCGCGGGCTGAAGGCTCGGTCCACGTCCCCCAAAACACACCCCTCTTTCTTTCAAGGGGCGTGGCCCCAGCACCCCACAGATGAACCAGGGGCAGCTCCGGGCCACAGGCGGCCGCCGGAGCTCCTCTCGCCCCCATCCTGGGCTGTCCCTGTGGTCTCGGAACGGGCGTGGGTCCCCGGAGTCGCAATCCCCTCCCCGCGGCCGCCCGATCGCGCCCCGCGGCCGCCAGCCCCACCGCCCACCAGGCCCAGGGCCGCGCCGGAGCCCTCGGAGCGGCCACGGGAAGCGACTGACCCTGGAGAGGCCCCGCGCGGGGCGGCGAGGAGCCCGGGCGCGCGGCTGGCGCACCGCCCCTCCCAGCCCGCGCGGGGCCTGCGGGCCTGGGCGGACCGGCGCCCACTCCGACCCCGCGGGCCTGCCGGCGCCGGACGTCCAGCGCGCTCCGCCGACCCGGGCCGGCCGAAGGGCCCTCCCGGCAGCGAACTTTCTCCCCGCCCGGCTGGGAGGAGGCGGCGCGGCCCGCGAGCTCGGCGGGCAGGGTCCCGTCACGGCCGGGCGGGGACGCGCGGGCTCGGCGCCGCGGCCGCGCCCGGACACGCGTGAACCCGGCGGGAGCCGCAGGGACACGCGGGGGCGCGGACACGCGGGGGCGCGGACACGCGCGCCGCAGCCCCCCCGCCCCCGCTCGGCCGCAGCCCCGAGGAGGCCGGCCCGGGGCCGCCCGGAGCCCGGACCCGCGCCGGACCGCCGCCGGACCCCCGCCCGCCGCGCCGCGGGGAAAGTTGAGCCCCTACTCACAGGCTGCCCCGGGGCGCGCCCGCCGCCGGCCATCGCCGCTCGCCGCCCGCGCCGCCGCCCGCCCCCGCCCCGCCGCGGGGCCGCCGAAGCCGCGCAGGCCGCCCAGGCCGAGGCCGCCGCGCCCGGGCTCCGCTGCGTGGCCGCCGCCGCTGCCCAGCATGAATGGGGCGCCAGGCGCGCGGATGCGGACCGGCCTCGCTCTCGCCGCCCGCGGAGCGCCGCGCGCATGCGCCGCCCGGGGGGCCGGGCCGGGGCGGGGCCTGCGCGGGCCGGGGCGGGGCCGGCGGCGGCCTCCAGGGGGCGCTCGGTCCCCGCCGCCGCCCGCCCGTCCCCGCCGCCGCCCGCCCGTCCCCGCCGCCGGCCGCACGCCGCGGAGGGCCCCGCCGCCGCCGGCCGCCGCTGCCCCGGGGCCGGACCCAGATGCGGCCGCGATCCGGAACGGCGGTCCCGGCCCGGGATCCTCGGAGGGCTGCGGGGCGCGGAGGCCGGCGAGTGGGGCCCGGGGGTCGCCCCGGGCGCGGGGCGCGGGGCGCGGGGCAGGGGGCGGGCGGGACGTAGGAGCAGGCTGGGGAAGGTGCGGGGCGCGCCGGGCGGGGGTCCCCAGTCCGAGCTCACGAGTCGGCAGGGCAGGGGCCGTCGCCGTGGCCGCGCCCCCGCAGCAGCGCGCGCCCGGGGCCGTCCGAAGGTGGGTCTGCGCGCGGGCACCTGGTCAGGGCGAGGCAAGGCGGCAGGAGCCATGGGGGCGGCTGAAGGGCCCGGGGCCGGAGTGCGGGGGTACGAGTTGGGGCGCGGCCGCGGCCGCCGGATGGCCGCGAGCCAGGCGGTCACCCGCAGGAGAGGGACCCGCAGGCGCGGGCGACCCCTGCCCCTCCCCACCTCCAGGGGCTGAGTCCTGGATTCCGAGCTGCTGTTCTCCATCTCCTGTGGGTCTGGCACGAGATGTCGCCCACCGAGCGACATCTGGGGACGTGGGGACGCGGTCTGCGTGGTGGGGGCCCGACCCAGTGGCCGGTGTCCCTGGAAGGTGTGCAGACGCCAGCGTGCCTGGTTGCGCGCAGCGGGCCCACCCGTTCTCAGAGCCTGCTCAGGGCCTACACCCCTCTCGCTCAGCCTCTGGAGTGTCCCCGGCTGCACCCACCCCCGCCGCGTCCCCTGCTCCCAACTCCTGTCACCTGTGGGCCCCTCCCCGAAGGACCCCTGACATGACACTCAGCATCACGCAGGGCCATCCTTCCAGACGGCGGATAAGGCACTCGAGACAGCAGAGCTGGTCGTCTTTATGACGCTCGGCCACCGGAGTTCTTCAGCCTGTCAAAACTAAAGGAAAATAGGAGTCAATTTGACTACTTTCATGTTGGTTATTTTTGTTCATTAAAAGTTACCAGAGGAAATACCAAGGTAAGCCAGGCCTTAGGACAAGACATTTACAACACCTGAACACTTGACAACAGCCGCGTAGCCAGGATTTAGGAGGGATCCCCAAGAATCAACAAGGAAAGGCCACAATCCATCAGGGACCCAGGACAGAAACCCCAACACGCACAGCGTTGGAGCAAAAATGGCAAATAATTGTTGCTCCCAAGAACCCCACACAGTGGGTCTCTCTGCCCCCGGGAGGCCAGTCTGGTGCAGATGGAGAGGGGAACAGAGAAGGAGACTTTGCGGGCTGGAGGCTGCGACCCAGGCACATACAACCCCCCCCCCCCCGCCATGTCCCCTCGCATGGAGGGAAATGAGTCAGCGGGCATTGGGCTCTTCCTCCTTGGGTTTCCTATGTGGGTTTCACTTCTGTTGCCATTCGAGAGGGGAGGCAGTGTGTGGGGCTGCGGGAAACAATTGCAAGAGCCAGAATCAAATCCACTGGGGATGGGGGGGCACTTCCAAATGTTCATGTTCTTTCGGGACCGCTTCTGCATCTCTCCCTCAGAGAGTTGCGCAGAAGGAACTCTGGGGCCCTCTCCACAAGGGTCGGAGGAGGGAGGGTCCCTCCCGGGCAGATCCTCCAGGGGCTCACTGCACACCCTCCCACCCCGCTCCCACGGTGTGTGCACACGCACACTCAGAGCCAGCGCTGAACGTGCAGCGCCTGAGGGGTGAGCACTGGCCGCCACTGGGCACGCAGGGTGGCTGCAGTCACTATCGCCTCTGGGAAGCCCACTCCGGCCACTGGGTGGAGCGAGGATGGGGGTCTGCCAGGGGACGCGTCACGATGCAGATGGAGGGGTATGCGGAGGGCCATGTCTCAGAGCAGGAGCAGGGCTCCCCGGACGCAGGCCCCGAGGGAGGGCCCCGCGCCCCGCCCGCCCTCCCCGCAGGCCCCATGGTCAAGCGGGCAGGCCGCACCCGACCCAAGCTCCCAGGGGTTAGGGGAGCTGCTGGGGGCCGGGCAAGCTCCCCCTGTCCCTGGGCTCTGCTGCCCGAGGCTATGCCCACAGTGGCCTCTGTGCCTAGTGGCCTTGGCAGTTCCTGGTGCCGCTTGCCCAGCAGGTCCGGGAGGAGCCCCAGGATGGACCCTCATGAGTGGGCCGGATCACAGGCCCCCACAGACCAGTCACTGCAGCCAGGAGCAGAGCCTCTCAGGGCCATACTGGCGCAGGGAGCTCTCCGAGCAAGGGGCGGCTGCAGGGAGGGAGGTCCCAGAGAAAGCCCAGGTGCAGGCATTAAACAAGCCACTGGAAGCGGGACAGACGGGGCTCAGCTGGCCGCCAGCCGCCTCCTCCCCTGGGTCCACCAGGCCTGTGCCCCTGCTGTGCCCTCGACTAGGGGGCCCCCGCTGCTGCCAACCTCTCAAGGCCCAAAGTGCCCTCCACCTCCAGGAAGCCTTCCTGACTGCAGCTTCCTTGGGCTTCCTGGCCCACTCTTGGCCAGTGGAGGTGAGCCTGGGCTCAGAGTCGCCATCCTCGGGGAGGCAGCCAGGTCACTGTCAGCACCGCACTGTAGGGAAGACAGGAGCAGCGCCCCTGAGAGCTGCGGAGACTCAGGGTCACCTTGTCCTGGGGCTGCAAAGTGAGACGGCTTCAGGGCACAAGTGGGTGACGGATGTAAACAGCGACACAGGCTGGCTGGGGGCTCCTGCCCCGTGGAAAGCAGGGATGCAGCATCGGGCAGGCTGGAGGGAACTGGCCGGAAGAGCCCCAATAGGGTCTGCAGCTGGCATAGCACACGCCAGCCCCAGGGGGTCCCGAGTGGGTGCCCGCTGCCCTGAGGGTCACAGGCAGCTCACAGGGGACAGTTCTTGGATGGCTGCCCCCAGCAGGACCATGGCCTCCACACTGGGTGGGGCCCAGTGGCCCCTGCACCCCACAGTCCAGGGGTGAGCCTGGAAGCAACCCAAGCCCTCGCTGTGCTGAAATTCCCAGGAGGCGGCACTCCCACCCAAAGTAACCAGCAACCCAGCTGCCCACGCCCACAGGGTCAGAGGAGGCCAGCTGTGAACCCAGGGTGGGGACGCAGACGTCGGTCTCGGCCCACAGCCCCCAAACGTGCAGGACCCTACCCAGGAAGCCGTCAGAGGGGCACTGGGGAGCCAGCCTGGGGCCACAGGGCCAACGGACACCAACGTGCAGGTGATGCGAGGGGGCGGCTGGCTCGGGGTAGAGGGCCTGGGGCTTCGCGGGGCCTGTGTCGCCACTCCCACCATCAGAGGCCTCGGTGCGGAGGGGCCACGCCTGGGACAGCCACAGCGTGGACGCGAACACGCAGGCAGCTGATGGGCGCCTCCACTGAGCATCAGAAGCGCACCGGACACAGTGCTGGACCGGGTGCCCCTGCGGGCACGCCGTGGCGGGAAGGCAGCCGACAGCACCAAGGAGAGGGCAGCAGCATCGCGTCCACGCCTGGAACGTCTCTGACACGACAGCTTTTGGGGCTGGAGCAGGTTCCAGGGGGCAGCGTCAGCCAAGCGTGGTCAACTGCATCCCCGTCACGGTGACTGTTCCCGGAGCGCTCTTGTGGTGGAGGACACGGGACAGACACACGCTGGGTGTGGGCGTCAGCACTCACGCTGCAGGACAGTGCCCTGGGGTGTGGGCGCCGGCGGGGAGAGGGTACAGGCCTCTGTCCTGCCTGAACACCCCGGGAAGCTGTTCCTGGAGACGACGGTCACCTCCAAGTAGGCAGGTGAAGGGGACCCTCCACGGCTGGCCCTCTGGGATCAAAGATGTGCCCGAGGCCTCGTGGCCGGGCAGGCTGAACAGTGGACGTCCCGCCAGTGGAGACCCCCACTCCTGACTGCGTGCCCACGACTCCAGTCTCCCAGTGCGTCACCTCCTTGGAGAGGCTCCCAACTGGAGTCCTGAGTGCGCCAACACCCCACTAGATCACACATTGGAGGAGGGCCCAGGAGGCTGGGGGCCTCAACCCAGGACCGGGGGCAAGGTACCAGCCTGAGTCCCCACTCCACCGCTGAGCCGCGCAGCTGGGCAGGCCGGCCCCCGCAGTCAGACCCAGACCCCCTCCCAGCCCACCCTGCGCGCCTCGGTGGCCGCCGGTGGGTACAGGGGGGCTCAGCGCGGGAGCAGTGATGGTGAGAGGGAAGCTAGAGTTTCCGGGGAGGCTTTGGAGCCACCCGAGTTCCCCTGTGTGCCACCCTTTCTGGGAAAACCCTCCCTGGGGGAGGTCTGTGCACCCTGGGGCTCTGTGTAGGAGAGCAGAGGCTTCGGAGGCAGAGACTTGGGGTCCCAGCCCTCCCAGCTCCGCGCACGCCAGGGCCCCACCCCTCAGCGCCTTCTGGGGTTCTCAGGGGTCACTGTGAGGGCCAGAGGAGCTCGTGGGGACTCCCCAGCCACCCCGCCCGCCGGCAGGGAGTGGCCGTGAGCGTCCCTCTCCTCGGCAAGGACCAGGCTCAGGGGTCCCTTCCTGCCCCCCACACTGTGTCACATGGAATCTGTGATTTCCCACATCTACCACAAGCTCTGCCGGCAGGGAGGGGCCATGAACGTCCCTCTCCACAGCGAGGCCCCTTCCTGCCCCCCACGCCTTGTCACAGGGAATCTCTGTGATTTCCTGGACCCACCACAAGCTCCCCATGTGATGCTGTTCCCCGTCCCCGTGAGGTCACCCTGCTGACCTTGCCCAGCCCCGCCTCTCCCGGGAAGCCTCCCTGAGCCCTGCCCACCGGCTGGTCATCAGCAGCCCCGGGCCGGTGGGCTCTGGACCTGAGTGCATGTCGGCACCTGGGTCGCCTCCACACAGTGCCATCGCGGGGTCCCTGGCAAGGAGAGTGAGGAGACCATAGGACCAGCCCCCCATCTCCTGTGTCCTTGGTGGGGAGGGCTGCGGGCAGCCATGCCACCCCCCACCCTGGGCACAGGCCCTGCGAGGGGCAGGGGGCAGCAGCGAGAGCCAAGACCTGGCCACACCGCTGCCTCAGCCCCATGCACTGCGGGGCAGGCGGGGCTCTGGGAGGACAGATACCAGAGGTGACATTCGAAATCTCTAGCGGCTAGAGTGGACACCAGAGGAAGAGAGACAGGAACCGTCCTGATGAAAACCAGGCTCCGCTTCATGCAGGGACACAGTCACTGACACGGACGCCTGCGTCGGGCACGGCTAGCTCCAGGAGCACAAGCGTGTCACTGGGCTGTCTCTCAGCTCCACCTTCCTGCGTGTGCATTCTCGGGGGTGATGACCCCAGCAGCGCACTGGGCCCACTGGAGTCCTGTGACTGACCCTTCCCACTGCTCACTGTAATGTAAATTGCCAGGGGGCGGCAACCCCCCTGGTGTGACAGCTGCTCCACAACCCTGACTTCCAAGAGGCCGGGCCTCGGGTTTCTAAGCAATGAAAACACGGCTTTTAATTATTAAAATATTACACTCATGTTAAAAAAAAATCCAAGTGGTGCATGAACGAAGCCCCAGGAAAGGCCACCTCCCCACAGGGCCCCAATCACCTCCCGGGAGCGCGGTGTCCCCAGCTCCCCACATCCTGGCAGAGACCTGCCCAGGATGCCCCTGCCTCTCTGCAGAGAGGACCCGCGCACCCCTGCCCCCAGCCGCCTTTGCGGGCCCGTCTCCCACTGACAGGTTTTGGAGACAATCCAACAGGGCCACCTTGGGACCCGTCACCCTCCTGGAACCCAGCACGTGAACTGGCCCCGGGAGCCGCTCTGCGGTGTGACCCAACAGGACTGCAGCTGAGAGGGTGGACCCCGCTGGACGCCTGCAGGCCTCAAACCCCCCAAGGCCTGGGCGACGGCCTGCTGAGGCCCCGGGCGGCATGCTGTCTGGCCGAAGCCCCACGCTGGACCCTGAGGGGGACAGAACTCTCCAGAAGGTGGGCGCTGAGGGCCCTTCCGAGGGCCCGAGGGGGAGCAGAGTGGCCGGGCCCAGTTCCCGCGTCTGAGCCCCTCGGTGCAGCTGCGCCAACTGCTTCCTCCTGGACTCCCTGTCACACCTGTCAGCTCAAGCGGGGTCCCTCATGCTGCGGGGTCCGGTCTACCCCGACCCCGGCGCTCCAGGTGGCCTGGAGCGTCGCCCTCCCTCTGCGGGCCTCCTCATGGGTGCCTGCGTTTTGAGGCTGAACACCCATGTAATCGGTCTACCTGTTCCACAGCTAAACCCCAGCAAACACGTCTTTGTAATTAGTTGATGTTTAGTTACCGGGAATGACCAGCCCATTAAATTTAATGAGGCAGGTTGTCAGGTATGGAGCAGAAGTGTCTTCCTCGAGCGGGACCCAGACCTGGCGGGCTAGCTGTTGCTCTGGGCGTGGGCAGCCCCTACTCCCGGCCCCCGGCCCCCCAAACCCTCTGGTCCCCCACAAACCCTTGGCAGGCTTCACGCCTCTGCTGCCCGCTGGGCAGGGGTATGACGTCCTTTGCTCAAGGAGGTCGACTCTACAGATGGGTGCCCACTGGGCCCGCCAGCCAGCGAGAAGTGAAGGCAGGAGCCCCCAAATGCAGGCGCAGGTCGGCACTGCCATGAGCCTCTGGAGGTGGGGGCAGTGGTGCTAGAGAGGCATCGCAGTCAGTCAGGAGCGGAAAACAGTCACATAAACCCCCAACCAAACAGCATGACCCTGAGCACACGGAAACGCGGGGCACGGAGCCGGGTGCACCCTGACCCGTCCCCAGGGCCGTCACATGTGTACGGGCGACCCTGTCCCTCTCCACGACTGAGCTTCTGAAAGGACTCCTGAGTCCCCGGGGGCCACGGAGCTGGTGCACAGAGCCGTGTGCTGCCTTGCTGCCCACGCCGTGATCAGCACAGGGGGGACTCGGCTCCCTGGGGAGGCCTCTCCCAAGCGCCATGGCCTCGACGGAGGACCCAGGTTGGCGCTCAGGACCATAGGCCTGAGGCACGGAAGGGGGAGCCCTGGGACTCCTGGGCAGATGGGAGCGTGCGGGGCGCCCATCAGGAACTGACCCCGGGGCCAGCGTTGCCCACGAGGGATGGCGCGGGGGGCAGGGGTCAGCTGGGCACATGGCCTCTGTGCCCACTCCACCAGGCAGCTCTGGAGCAAAGCTACTTACCGGAGGGAGCGGACTCAGGCCACAGGCCATGTGCTGGAGGGGACTGAGGGGCCTGGGCGGTAGGTCCCCTGTCCTTGCTGAGCACTGACCGTGGCACCTGTCACGGCCCTGAGACGCAGCTGTGAAGACGGGAGCAGCTACCTCCCCTGGGCTCAGCCTCCTGTGGGTCACTGCCTGCCCCCAGCCAGGGTGGTGGGAGCGTCCTGCTGCTGCACACGTGGGGCTCACCACGACGCCCTGGGCTTTCATTCCTCCAGGTCCCCGGAGACCACCTCCGTGCATCAGGTCTCCGTCTCATTGGCCGGGACTTTCTGGTCCTGGCTGGACCCTGGGCGTCCCAGCTGGTGTGTCACGCTGGCCCCAGTGACCGGGTGGGATGAGAACAAACCCCCGCGGACAGTCACCAAGCGGGACCTGGGCCCAGCACGCCTGCCCCGGGCCCTCAGACACGCCGCACTCCCAGGCCCTGCTTCCTGCCACGGACGGCCACGTGCGAGGCCTGGAGATGCAGGCCCACACACAGGCTCAAAGGCACACACGTGTGCATGAACCCTCACACACACCAGTGACACTCGGGGGCACAGCCCGCAGCCACCCTGGGGGCTGGGGGACTCTGACCAGGGAAACCTGGCTCGGACCCTGGGGAGCCCAGGGAGGTGCTGGGGCAAAAGGGAGCCAGAGCAGGAGCACGCGCAGGCATGGCCGGCTGAGACATGGGCACACACGTTACACACAGGCCACTGCGCAGCTGCGGTGAACCCGCCTCCTGGGTGGGCGACCTGGAAGCTGGATGCAGCCCTGGGCACCAGAGGCTTCTGCCGGGGCCTCATGAGGGCCGTGGGGGCTCTAGCTGAAGGGTCCATGAGCTGGCAACCTGCAACCCCCGGCTGACCAGGCAGGGCCGGCCTCTCCGGGTGCCTGCCACCCACCTGGCTGCTGCCGTCTCTGCCTGTGTGTCCCCTGCTGAGCCGGGGAGCCACCCGGTTTCTGGGGGGCGTCTCCTCAGCCCACGTGCAGCTGGGGGCCCAGCCCCAGAGGCTGCCCCGGCCCAGTCCCACACCCAGCCGTCACCCCACACACAGTCCCTCAGTCTGCGGTCCCAGCACCAGCTCGCCCGGCCGGAAGTCAGCCTGGTCCCCCCTCCCCACCTGAGTCCAGTCCTGCTGGTCCAGCCCTGGCTCGGCCTGCTCTGTCCGCTGACCCGCCCCCACACTCCTGAGGGTCGCTGGGACCCCGGGCATCTGCGAGGCCCTCCTCGGGCCCATTAGAGCCCCGCTCCTGCGAGGCCAGAGCAACGCCGCTCAGTGGGACGGACCCTAATGGTTTCTGCAGGAGGAGCTGGGGTGCGGGGGCCGTGCGCACACGAGGAGGCAGCCCACGGACCACCAGGCACAGGACATCTGTTTTATTTGTCTGCGAGCAGGGCACACACACGCCTTCTCCAGTGCAAGCGCCGGCAGGCAGGCCACAGCCGGGGTCTGGACAGTGGCCTCACAGCAGGTCCGGGCTTCAGGCACCACGTCACGGCGGGCACAGCATGGGACTGCATCAGCCCTGCAAGGAGAAGAGTCTGGTTGCCGGCTGTGCTGGCCCCGGCTCTGCTCCATCAGCGCCGAGCAGGGGTTCTCCCCAGCGGCCCCCAGGCCTGGATGGAGCCCCCTTGGCTCTGCGCCCACAGCTTCCTGCCCTGGCCCTGGGCCCAGCATCGGTCCAGAGACTGGCTCCCCTCAGCCCATGAGGGCGCCCTCTGTTCTCTCTCTGTGGCTCTGATTCTCCGAGTGAGACCGCCTGGAGGGCCCCCACCCTAAGGCAGGACCTGCTCAGCAACACGGGCAGCAGGGTTGCGGCTGGCCCAGGCCCCGGGCGCCCATGGCCACTGCCCCTCCCTGGTGCCCCAGGCAGCCCGGAGCTCTCGGGGGTCTGGGGTCAGCTGGGAGGGTCAAGGCAGGGCCTCAGGGTCAGCCCAGGACCACCACAACCCCCTTACACCCCCAGGCCAGGGCCATCAAGCCGCACGCTGCCTTCTGCCACCTCTCTGCTCTGCCTCCCACGGGGTGCAGCCCACAGCCCTACCCCGCATCAGGCCTCCTCCCCCACCGAACAGATGTCAGGACGGGGCACCCTGGAGGCCAGGGCCTGGCTTGACCCAGCCTCCCTGAGTTGGTGCCCAGCAGCCCAGCCCACATCCCGCCCGAGCCCAGGTGGGGGCCGCGCGTACCTTGTGCGCAGAGCTGACGCAGCGCTGGTAGGCCCTCACCAGGTCGGCGCACAGCAGCACCTCCTGCAGGCGGTCACGGTAGCAGCGGAGGATCTGGGCCTGCAGCTCAGAGCACACGGGCTCCACCCTGCGCGGCCTGCGGGCACGGGAAGGGCCTGCAGTCACCCCAAGGGCCTGCAGTCACCCCAGGAAGACCACAGCACGCCTAGGGCAGAGCAGAGACACCCAGACCCCTCCCCGGGGAATCTCCGCAGCGGCCTGGGGGGTCACTGTCCCTGCCGCACTCGTCAAGGCAGGCCTGGGCCGCACACTAGACTCCACACGCACTCATCTGAACAATGGCTGTGTTCTCTTTTTCAAAGCATGAAGCAAATACAGAAAGTGAAGCAAGGCTCACTCTCAAATCAGCTCCTTTCTGAAGCCTCCCCCACAGCCCCTCCCTGGGTCCAACATGCTCTCCCACACACACCCTGTCACACTTGTGTGTGCAGGCGCACACACAGAGTGCACACACGTGTACACATCTGTACGCACACACCTGTGCACACTCACATGTGCACACATGTATACAGACATATGTGTACAAGTACAAACACACGTGTACATACTCACATGTGCACCCACACTCACATGCACGCACACATGTGCGCACACACACATGCTCTCAAGCCCTAGGACGCATGTGCTGAGGACCCTGCCCCCGCAGCTCCAGGCAGGGTGCCATCTCTCACCCCGCCCCCCCCACACCAGCAGCTGAGACCAGGAGGCTCCAGGAAACACATTCACAGAGTCTCCAGGGCTCTGGGCGGGTCCACGCGGGAGCCCTGGGGCCCGGGCCGAGCTCGGGCACCAGGGCAGAACCCTGCTCCCATCTCCCGGGACCTGCAGGCGGACAGCGGCCCTGCTCAGGTCCAGTTCTGGAAGTCCAGCCCCGGCAGTACCAGGATGGAATGCTGCTTGTGGCACAGCTCAGACTGCCACCATCCACGGGCGAAGGCAGGAGAGGGGCGAGGGCGCCGAGCAGTCTGACCGCCCGGCCCCCAGCGCTGCAGGACGCCCTCCTCTCCGAGCCCCAGGCCCTCTGATGAGGAAGAGGCTAACGGAGGGCCTTTCAAATGCCTCCGGACTGGCATCCCTCTCCGCCACCCTCCCTGAAACACTTCCCTGTGCATTTCCCTCTTCCCTCCTCCACCCTGCCGGCCCTGGGCAGGGAGCCCTGTGCCTGGACAGCACTCCAGCCTGGCACCCCCTGCTATCCTTCACACCAGCCTCAAGGTGGGGGGGGCGGGGCCAGGGGCTGGGCAAGGCTGGAACCTCAGGACATGGCCCTAGCTGGAAACGAGGTCTCGGCGGATACGGTGGGTTAGGGTGGGGTCAGCCCCGATCCAGCGTGACCAGTGTCCCCCCAGAGGAGGAGGGACACAGACCACCAGGAGAAGCCGCGTGGCGCCAGCGCAGAGGCTACAGAGACACGCCCACGAGCCGAGGACGCCAGGCCTCCCAGCAGCACAGAAGCCGGACACACTGGACACAGGCCCGAGACCCTCAAGCTTCCAGGGGAGCTGCCCGCCGGCCGCAGAAGCCCAGGAAACACATGGTCGGCCATGTAGGGAAGCGGTGGAGCGCTGGCCGGGTGGAAGCCAGCAGGAGGCAGACGGCTGGCTGGTCCTTTCTAACAGAGAGGGACCCGCATCCTCCGCGACAGAGGGCTCCTCGGCAAGCGGCTCAGCTGGTAAGGCCGCCTCCAGGCTGCCCCAGCCGTGCCTGAGGTCCAGGTCGTTCTGAGAACCAGCCTGCCGGGTCTGAACCCATACAGTGGCCCATTCTGCAGGTGGGGACTCCGGTATCAGAGGGCTTAGGCGACCTGCCCGAGGCCACACCACACGAGACACGGCAAGCATTAACAGCCTGCTTGTCTGGCTCCACGGTCCCCAGGCTCCAGGCTGCATCCACTGAGATCCACTCCAATTGTGGAAAACTTCCCAAAGTTTCCGGAAGAAACCACCGAGGGTACAGAAAGCAGCAGAAGACACACAGAACTCCGGTTCCCCAGAGCCAGACACTCCCACCTGGGCGGGCTGATGCCAGCTGTGCGCAGGTGCCCGTGCCAGTGGGGGGCCGGCCCCCCAAACCTGCAAACCCCACTGCCCGCAGGCCCGACCCTGGCCCCCTCGCGTGTCCCTCCGAAGGCTCTCCTTCCACCAACGAGAGCGAATCACTGCCCTTCTCCTGTCACCACTGCTGACATAACCCCGCCGCCTTGGGGGCTGCAGTGGAACCCGGCCGGCAGACGTCCTTCCGACACCTCCTTCTTTAGCCACACCGGCGGAGCGGGGCTGGGGGGCTCCCTGGGGCCAGACGTCCATCTCTGTCAGGGCCGGGCAGGCCCAGCTACTCCCTGAGGACACACTGCCCCGGCCACGGCTGCTCCTGTGCACTCAGCCGTCGGCCAGCAGTCACGGGGGCCTCCACCTCGACCCAACCCAGGGAGAGCTCACCCCCTGGAGACGGGGCACAGACGGACCCCCAGGGCCGCTTAGCTGTTGACAGGGCTCCTCCCTGGGCTGCACACACACACACACATGCACAGAGCACACATGCACACATACGTGTGCAGACACACGCGAGCACAGAGCCAGCAGGCCACTCCTGACTCTGACCCCTTGTGAAAAAGCCGCAAGGGAGACACGTGTCCGCCCCACCCCCACCCAGGAGCTCCTGATTCAGCAGATGCATGGAAGGGACATGGGCCCAGGGGACAGCAGGTCTCGGCTATCAGGGGTGTCCGAGCAGGCCCACGCCAGGACCTGCTGGACAAGAGAGCCATCCCCTGAGGTCCCTTGGAGGCCCAGGGGTGGAAGGCACCAGGGAAGGCGCAGCGATGCCTGAGGACCCCCCGGACCCGGATGCTGGACCCCCTCTTCCCCTGCGCTCTCTGAGGCCGCCCGTCTCCTGATGACCGGAGTCACCCCAGTCTGGCTCCCCCTGTCCTGAAACACTCCTGGGGCCTTTCCAAGCCTGTTGGTGGGGCACCCGGGCCAGGATCTCCTGCAGAACTGAATTCAGACTGCCCCCGCCCCCTGCTCCAGCCCCGCTGAGCCCCAGCATCCCCAGCACCCAGGGCCAACCGGCCACCTAAGGTGCTTCCCTGGGAGTTGCCACCCCAGCGGGACACGGCCTCCATCCTGCTGCACCCCTGCTCTCCCGAAGGCTTTACATGGGCACAGCCGTGCCCGCCTGTCCCTCACCCTCTGCCCAGAGACGGGCCAGCAGCCCCTGCCCGCACGCTGAGGCCCAGGGCCCTCAGGGCCAGCTTTCCATGTAGCATCCAGGGCACTGCACCCATGAGAGGAGGCTCATCGGGGGCCAGGCAGGCGCGGCGCCAGGTGGGAGCCACACTTGGTGTCTCCCCAGGGTCGCGGCCCATCCCTGGGGTCCATCTGCAGCTGCAAGGACACAGTGGCGGGAGCACTGCCCTTGGCATCTCCGTGGTGGCCACCATAAGATGGGCATGGTGCCCATAGGAGGGGCTGGTAGGGCCCTGACCATAGGGGGAGCTGCCGGGGGTCAGCCACCAGCAGCAGTGGTCAAAACCTGAGGCCGGCTGCCCAGCGTGCAGACCCCGGGACGGGGGCCACAGCGGCCGTTCAGTCTCAGCTGATCTGAGTGAAGACCCTTGGCCCTGCAAAGGGGTTTGACTGGAGTCACTCACAAGCAGAGGACAGCCCCACACAGCCAAGCCCAGCAAAGCCCCACTGGGGGCCGGCTGGCAGGGCCATACGGGGCTCGGGGACAGGAGACAGGAGCACGCGGCAGGAGGGGCCCCATAGGGACATGGGGGCTGCTCGGGGCCTGCGGTCCTCCACCTCGGAAGCAGCGCCCCAGCCTCTAAGTCTCCCCAGGCTGGACCCATCCTCACTGGGTCACACCCCGCAGGCCCAGCAAAGGGGGTGAACACGGCTGAGGCCTGTCTCCTACATCCTCTCTGCCAGTTCCCAACCTGTCAGCCTGCCGCCAGGATGTGTCCCCACGGGGGCCACACCATGTCTGGGTGCAAACACCACATCTGGGGCCACCGGTGCCACAGCGGCCGCCGTCCCGAGCCCACACGTCCCCGAGCTTGCCTCCGGACCACGCATGCGCTGTGCGAGCCCGTGCTACAGGGTACAGGGGGCCTGGGGAGAGCTGAGTCCCGGCCCCTTGCCCGGCCCAACCGGCAGTCACCACGTCAGGGAGGCAGCCAGGCCCCGGGACGCAGGGGGCACTGCGGGCTGCTGGAGGAAACGAGGCAGGCCCCGCTCACTCCAGTTCCCGCATCCCCGGGCACCTGTCCCCTCCCCCGGGTCCTCTGTCCTCACCCAGTCAGCCCCACCAGCCTCCTGCGTCACCAGCTCAGACCCCTGCATTCTAGTCATGGAGCTGCTGGAACAGGAAGGGCCGTGGCAGCCCAGGGGACGTGTCCGGGATCTGCGGCAAGGCTGCAGACCGGAAGGGCTCTGTGGTCACGGAGCGTGGCCTTGAGCAGCTTGGTGGACCGGAGGCCCTGGGGGTGGTGAGTCACCGGGTCAGAGGAAGACGGTGCTTCTGTATCGAGGGGGGCGGTGAGGATGCAGACTCGGGCATGACGTACTGGTACCTGGGTTAATGCACGAGTTATTCCTGTGACCTTTCTGTGCGTTTGAAATCACTTCAAAATAAGACAAAATAAAACCCAACATGCATGGCCATTTGAGACGAATGAATGTATTCGAAAGGATGTGTGTATCCCTGAAAGAGCCCCCTGCCCCCTTTTCCGGCTGGGATGGGGGCAGGGGGCGGTGTGACAAAGTGATTCTGCATCATCTTACAAAAGCGCTGGAACAAGCTCTCAAGTGCAAGGACTTGCTCTGCTGCATATCTTGTGTCTTAAATAACTGAGCGGTGAGGTGTGTTTACACGTATTTGGAACGCGCACGCTGGCCCCAAGAGTCCAGAAGGAGACCCAAGGTCAAAACCGTGTGACTGGGTAGGGTTTTCCATCACTGCTGAGGGCACAAAGCTTCCCCGTTTGGTGAAGAACCAAAGTGGGTCTGCATCTCACATCCCACACCTGAGAAACCCTGAAGCGTGACTTAGTGGGGAGTAAATCAAGCAGGTGTGTGCGCGTGCACACGTGCTCTCTGACCAGCAATTCCCTCCAGAAGGGCTGAAAGGTAAGTGCATGAAATCAGGTGAAGCTGCCTGTCACAGCTGTCATTATATCGGTAGAAGAAAAAAAAAAACACTGGGCAGCTTCTCAGGCTCCAATTCTGATGCTAGGACTTCCCTGCTGGTCCAGAGGTTAGAATCCACCTGCCCATGCAGGGGACACAGGTTCTGCCCCTGGTCTGGGAAGATCCACATGCCGAGGGACATTAACTACATCTGTGAGCACAGCTATGGAGCCCGTGTGCCTGGAGCTGCGCTCTGGGACAGGGAAGCCCGCATGGTGAGCGGCCCACACACCACGGGAGGAGCAGCCCACCCTCTGCACTTGAGGAGACGCGTGCGGGGCAAGCAGGACCCAGCACGGCCACAAGTACCAACAATTCTGAGCGGTGTTCAGGAAAATTCTGACCTTAGAGGACAGTGATGCGGCATTTAACATGAACACACAAACCCACGTTTACGGACACAGAGACAGGTCCGTGGGAACTAGGTGAGGGGCGTGGCGTGGGCTTCCAGGAGCCCAGTGACACCCTGCGCTGTGACTGTCCACAGACTGGGCAGAGACTGAGGACAGCATCCAGGAAGGGTCTGCCGCCCCCGCCCACTGCCCACAGGAACGCCGGCCCTGCCAGGCTCAGTACGCGGGGGCTGCGAGTGACCCACTGTGCCCAGGCCAAGCGCATGCGCGCGCACACACACACACACCCCCACACTGCGAGTGACCCACTGTGCCCAGGCCAAGCGCATGCGCGCACACACAGACACACACACACACTGCAAGTGACCCACTGTGCCCAGGCCAAGCACACACGGACACACACACACACTGCACGGGAGGGCCCAGGCCTTCAATGTGAAAGCTACGTGAACTTCTGTGCTGAGCGCTTCCTGCCACGTCAGCCCAAGCAGAAGTCGGAGGCCACTGTCCCCACCGACCCAGGCCTGTCCAGCCCTCACCGAGTGCACTTTACCTCCCGACCGGCTCCATTCACCGTGTGAGAGATTCGCTATGCTGCAAGTCACCCTCCTAATCTTCCTTAATTCCTCAAGACGTGTTCTGCTGCCTCTGACGAAATAAACGCAGCTTCACTGCTCATTTTTACCGTATGGGAAGTGTCATAAATTTCATGTCCAGAATGAGCAGCAAGCTTTGCATTACAAAAGTCCTATTTTTCTTCTCATGGCTTCAACCAGACTCTTGGCCTTTGCTTAAACAGGCACTTGTACTAAGCTGCTCACGGTCCTGAGTGGATGTACAGAATCCACAATGATAAACCCTGAGGGCAGAGCCTCCTGGCACTGGGCTTCCCATCCTGTGCTCTCCAGCCGGGCACCGGCCGTGGCTGCACTGTCTCACCACAAGGTGCTGTCCTCCCCCGGGACTCCAGCCTGGCCCCGAGGACCAGGCACCCGGGGGTCCTGGGCCCCAAGGACTGGCCGCCCCGTGAGCCTGGGCCCCAGGCACTAGTCACCGTTTAGACCCGGGCCCCCAGGACTAGTCACCGTTTAGACCCGGGCCCCCAGGACTAGTCACCGTTTAGACCCGGGCCCCCAGGACTAGTCACCGTTTAGACCCGGGCCCCCAGGACTAGTCACCGTTTAGACCCGGGCCCCCAGGACTAGTCACCGTTTAGACCCGGGCCCCCAGGACTAGTCACCGTTTAGACCCGGGCCCCCAGGACTAGTCACCGTTTAGACCCGGGCCCCCAGGACTGGTCGCCGTAAAGACCTGGGCCCCAGGGACTGGTCACTGTGAGGCTGTTGGGGCGGATGGGGCCTGTGAGGCAGCATCGAGACCTGGTTCAAGGTTGCCGAGAGGCCGGCAGGACACAGAGGACACAGGCCCAGGGGCCCCTCGGCTTCATGCCAGCACTGACATCCTGCGGCAGTGGCCCTAACACAGACCCTGGAGAGTGGGAGGGGCACAGAGGACACAGCACCACAGGCCCGGGGCCCCTCGGCTTCGTGCCAGCACTGACATCTTGCCAGCAGAAACCGAGACCCGGGGAAACCCGGCTGCTGCTCCAGCCAGTGTCCTGCGTCACCGAGACACGGCAGGGCTGTGCAGGCACCAGGGACCCAGAGCCACACGCAAGATGCATGCTCTTTCCAAAACGACTCCCAGACCCGAGTGGCTGTGTCTTTAAAACAAGGAACTGAACGTCATAAAACTGGCTTTGCTATCCAGAACCGAAGTGACCCCCATTTTTTACTTTTAGAAAGTCCATATTTCTAACCAATAGGAGAAGTTCGCCTCTGTCTGAGGCACAGCCAATTTCCCTGACCAAGGAGCCAGCATCAGAGGAGGGGGAGCGGCCCAGCAGACCACAGTGAGGCTCCAACAGTGAGACCCGACGGGCACAGCCCAGGCCCCACCCAGGGCCAAGGACCCTGAGGGACTGCCACGAGCCAATTCAGGGACAGGGCTCCGTGCCCAACGGACAGGGAGGGGAACAGCGTGTCACCTTCAGTGAGTTCACGGGACTCTGACCACTGTTCCTGGGAGGCGCCCACAGGCGGTCCCCACACAGAAGAGCGCGGCAGCCACGGCAGCTCGGGGTGTGGGGTTCAGAGGGGCCATGCCCGTGACACGGCCAGCAGACTCCGGGGTGCAGGGCTCAGAGGGGCCATGCCCGCGACACGGCCAGCAGCCTCCAGGAGGAGCTGGAGGCCAGCCTGTGGAGCATGACCCCAATGGTCAGTAGGGTCCAGGAGGAGCTGGAAATCAGCCTGCGGAGCATGACCCCAGTGGTCAGTAGGGTCCAGGAGGAGCTGGAGGTCAGCCTGCCGGAGCGTGGCAGGACTGCAGCAGCTGTTGAGGGGCCGCCCATAGGGTCCTGTGGTCTCGGGGTGCCCCAGGCAGTGGCCCCGAACCACCACTTGTTCGCAAATGTGTTGGGGGGTAGGGGTGACAACGCGAGTGATACTTGGGGACACTCTGAGGGGTTCTGAGGAATCACAGCCAAGGGTGTATCCTCCACTTCCCAGAGACTGGACGGCAGAGAAGCCTCAGAACCGGGGCCCTTGACTCCCTGGGGTCAGTCCTGGGCAATAAAACCTACAGCCTCTGGAGAGCACACAGGAAGCCCCAGGGCGACGGTGGCCAGCCAGTGCCCTGCATGCCGTTTCTTAGGAGGTGGACCCTCGGGACAGATGGCTCCCGGGTTCTGGCACCGCCACCTTCCACCAGGGCCTGTGGACTGCCGCGCAGACCTCTCACAGCCACATGTACAGAGCCACAATCACCACGCTTCCTGGGGCCCTCGCTCTGGTCTGAGGCACGTGGGCCCGGAGACGACACGGCCCCTGGGAGGTCAGCAGAGCCGTGCCCTTGTCGCCATGCGAGGCCTGCTCTCCCGCCCCACGGGGCCCTGAGGACCCTCCCAGGTCTGCACCCCAAATAACAGCTGCATCTGCCTCAGGCGTGCCCCGTTTCCTGATGCCCCGCCCCCAGGTCCCCAGCGCGGGAGGACAGAGGGACACAACGCTGTAGCTCAGCGCTGTGCCGCCCGAGCTCCCCCGACCAGCGTCCTGCAGAGGCATGTGGCTCAGGGCCAGACCACCCCGGAACCCCCAGGACCACAGGGCCGGCAGCACCCCTTCTTGACTTCCTGGGGGTCTGAGTCTACAGGACACCCAGGACATGGGCCTGGAGTGGCTCTGCCCCGACCCCTGGCATGAGATGGACATGGTGGCTCGGAGCAGGCAAGGGACACCTGGCCGTCAGTGTTCCTCCAGAAGCCAGGGATGAGGCGCAGGGGCGGGTTTCCCAGAGGGGCAGTTTTTAGCTGCGGCTGATCTCGTGGGGAGGAAGAGGGGGGCTCTTACTTGATGGCACCTTCAATCTTCGTGGCTGCCTCGTGGAATTGCTGTGACGACAGCCTGTACGTCTCGAGGTTCTGCGGAGAAAGCACAGAGCCACCAGTCACCACAGAGAACTCCTGTGGCCCCACCGCGTCCGCCACCCCACTGAGCCTGCAGACACCCCTGACAGCACAGCAGGCGGCCCTGGCGCCCGGGGGGTCGCACCCCCACGAGCGGGGCCCTGCCCCACCTGTAGGAGAGCTTTATGGACATGTGGCCACACACGCGACTCGTGAGCTCACAGCACGGGCCACTCTGAGCTACAAGGCACCTGGAGACTGCGGGGCCGCAGCCCAGGACATTCACTGTCTCTTGGGGCGTCTGCTGAGCGCCATCTGGTCCAAGCACGTCTTACAGGCCTCTGCCGCCCAGCCACACCACAGGCGCAGGTGCCCGACCACAGCCCAGGACGCCTGCCGCACTGCAGGGCCCGTGGGCCCCGGGCCCACGCTCCGCTGCGTGGGCCGGTGGGCAGGGACCGAGGGGGCAGAGACCAGGGGCGGGGCCGTGGGGCGGAGTCCACGGCACCCCCCGGTCAGTCCCCGACTTCTCTGTGCCGGGTGAGCGGCCTCAGGCCACCGGGCCAGCAGTCCACACGCCGCTCTTCCAGGGGAGACCCACACACGACTGCCCCAGCACCAGCTCCTATGAGGCCCCAAGAGGGCCCGACGTCTCCCAGGACGTCCTGAGAAGGACGCTACGGGAGGAGCCTGACCCGGGGCTGCCTTCAGACACCAGCAGGTGCCCGGCGGCCCGCACAGGCCTGGCCCGCCCCTTCCCACCGCAGTGTGGAAGGCCTGGTCACGTGGGGCCTCCCCGCGGCCGTCAGCCTCCCAGCCCGGCGCTGCGACTCCACCTCCAAAGGAGACATGGGCAGCCTGGACCCCTCGGACCAGAGGAGGCGACAGGAGGCCGGGTCAGAGCCGGGCAGGGCGGGCGCTGGCCCCACAGACCCCATTGTCCACCTCAGGGGCTGGGGTGATGGGGGGGCACCGGGCCCTCAGCCCTGTCCTGGACCCTCGGCCTGGGGAGCTGCCTCCTGATGGGCACGTGGAAGGGGCTCCGAGGAGCAGTGGGGCCCAGGAAGGGCGGGAATCAGCTCTGGGCCGCGCTGGGGGGCCAGCTGTTGGGCGTAGGCCCCCACCCCAGCAACGGCGTGAGCCCCAGCTCCCCCAGCACATCCCTCACCCAACCATGCACAGCCCAGGCCCCCCGATGAGTGGTGGGGGCTGAACACCCAGTGCAACAGGCAGGAAAGGAACGGGGCTCCCCTCACCCCACCAGGCTCCCCCGAACCCTGCAGGGACGTGCTGACGCCCAGTCTTCCCCAGGGAGCTGCGCGGCTGGACGGGCCCGGGGGCTCCGACCCGCTCCTCCATGCACGGCCTGGCCGGGGGTACTTGGGTCTGCGGGGGGGGGCCTGGGTCCATGGCCGGGCGAGCTGTGGGCTCGGCCTGTGGCGGGTGAGGTCTGTCACAGGAAGAGCGTGCAGGTCGAGAAGCACTGATAACCCCGGAGCCGCTTCCTCCACAGCCACAGGCCTCAGAGGCCCGCCCTCCGCCGAGCGGACGGCCGCCCCCCTCCTGCCCTGGAGCGAGCGGCCGCGCCTGAGCAGACGGCCGCCCCCTCCCGCCCTGGAGCGAGCAGCGGCCGCGTCCACCGGCTTCCTGGGGCCGCTGCAGGCGCGTCTTCTGAGCCTGCAGCCAGTGAGAGCGAGACCCTCGCGACCCCTTGCGAGGGCCTCAGGGAGGACGGGGAGCCCCCCACTGCCCCCTGTGCCGGGGGTCCTGCTGCAGCCCCACCACAGGGACTGCAAGGCTTCATTTTTCAGTGTGGTGGCGCCGTGACCCCCCAGCCCTGCTCCCTGGAAACCCAGTGGCACCCCAATTCCTGCACCTGGTGGTCGCCTGTCCCCTAGAGCAGACCCGAGGAGTTCGGAGCCCCCTCCTCCACCTGTCAACAGCCGACCTCCCCGCTCCCGCTGCTCAGAGTGAGTCTGAAACCAGAAGACCTCATCTCCATTAATTAAAGCTGCCATTAAAAATTAAATAACGTGAGTAAGAAGGTGTGAGCCTTATCTCCACGGGCTTTAAGAGTCACAGTGTTTCTTCAATTACTTCACGAGCAGTTTCCATATTTCATCCTGTCTGATTTCTCCAAGGGCCTGGGTTCTCAGATCAAAAGAGAGGGTGGAGGTGAGGGGGACAGCTGGGGGGGGACTCGTCAGGCAGTCCCCATCACACCAGGGTGGGCGCCCGTGAGGCTGGGAGGGCGGCGTGCCACTCCTCCTGCGTGAGGACCCCTGGCAGCTGGAGCCCCGGGGGGCCCACTGCCCTGCTGCTCTGTGCCCTGCGGACAAAGAGCCACCTGAGCAGTGTCATGGGCACTGCCACAGAGGCCATGGAGATGGCGAGGTTAAGACCCTTGGGGGTGTGGGGGCCTGCACAGAGGAAACAACGAAACTCTTAAAAACTGAATACCCCACCACACGGCAGTCAAGAGAATTATCTGGAAGGGAGACTGCGTTTTCTGGAGGAACGCTCCCCATGGGAGGGAGTTCCAGCTGCATCGCCCCATCTATGCCTAGAGCTGCTGGCACTGGCGGTGCCCAAGCAGCGGCCCCCAGGAGCGGCTGAGGGGGGAGCAGGGCAGATCCCCCAGGGCAGGAGAGCCGAGGGTCACGCCGGAGAAGGGGCTCGGACCCTCCCCCAGGAGACAGTGTCTCACCGGACACTTCAGCAGAGAGGAGGAGATGGTCACGGCTCTGCTCTGCGGCCGCGAGCAGCAGTCACGGGGCCCAGGGGCTTCAGGGGGACCCCCAGGCCGGGACCAGCCAGCCAGCGGGCCCTCCAAGCCCAGAGCGGTGCCTCCCCTGGGGCCCCCTCCCGGCCTGGATCTCTCCACGGCCTGTTTCCTCACCCGCCCGACCGGCTGCCAGCGGGGCCTGGCCGCTGTGTGAACTGCTAATTGGAGTGTGGCGCTGGCTCCAGGTGAGAGCCCCCTGTGAGCACCTGCGCCTGTGAACAGTCAGGGAGGAGGCGCCCCGCCGCTTCCTGCTGCAGCCCCTCGAGGCCCGGGCTCCGCGGGCCTGGCTGAGCATCCTCGCATGTCGAGGGGCTGCTGAGTGTGGCTGGGGGTCTGCCGCTCGCCCTCACGAGGAAGAGAAAATGAGCATCCTGGGCAGCTCCATGTAGACAGTCCCCCTGTAGATGTGGACATCAATGCAGGCACACACGCGCACACGCACGCACACACACCGCACTAGACCCACGTGACATGGGGTCCACGCTCGCGCTCTGCAGCAGGGCCTTCAGGATGGGGGTCAGCTCCGGCTGGAGTGGGGAGCTGCTGGGAGCGCAGACGAGGGACTGGGACACGCGAGCTCTGCAATGGTGGCGGGAGGCTGGCCGCCAGGCGGGCAGCTCTGTCCTCACAAAAGCCTGGCAACCAGCCAGGCCTCCATGCAGGTCAGCTGGTTCTCACACTTGCAGAAACATATTTGGCTAAATGAATAGCTAATTAGTTTGAAAACAAAATGCACAGCACAACAGAAAATTAAAAAGAATTTTTCAAAATGAAGAGACACAAAATTTAACTCCACTTCTGTCACTTGCTGGTGACCCAACCCTGAGCAAAAGGCCGCAGGGTCAAGGTCCCAAGACCACTCTCCATGGGCTGCTGGAGGACCGGGAGCCACACGGGGCAGGGACTCAGGCCACAGGGCTACCGACCAGGCTCCTCACACAGGGGTGCTTGGTACTGAGACGGGGCCCCGGTCCCAGAGGACGCTCCTGTGGCAGTGACCACCAGCACCTGCTCCCAGAACCTGGCCCCAGGGCTGAAACCGTCCCTGTACGGTCAGCCAGGTGTGGACCCGCTGGAGGCCTGGTCAGGGGCCTGCAGAAGCAGCGCTCCCAGCCTGTCTGACAGGCGGACAGGCCCCGGCCCTGCTGATCAGCGAGCTCCCGCAGACCCAAGTGCCCAGGACACCTAGGAGCACAGGTTTGCAGAACCAGGGCACCCACGGGCAGCACAGCCGCTTTCTAAACTCCTGGGGCCCTCGGTGGGGTCCTGCCCTCCGTGTTTCCCCATCCTGTGGCCTCACACCTGCAGGCCTCAGCCCTGGAGCCACAGGGCCGTTGGAGCTCAGCCTGCAGGCTGGTGGGTGGTGGTCTGGGGTAGGCCCAGGCATCGGTGTTTAAAGAAATTCCTGAGGGGGTCCACTGGGCACCCAAAGTGAGAACCACTGCTCCCAGCCAGGGGCGCCTGAGGCTAAGCCTGCTTTGCTGCTGACGACGCTGTGCTCAGCCATGGCTGCTGCTCCACAAAGAACTCCACCCTCTGGAAAACCTGGCTGTATTCCAAAACTGCACACTACAGAGCAGCACTGCGTTTCCCAGCAGCTTGATACTTGAGATTTGGGAATTTTTAACAGAAAATCAAAGGAGGAAAGAGGGCGGACTGTCTCATAGGCCCTGTCGCCTCCAAGGTGACTGTAAACACATCTACCCCCAATCAGCTGTGCAGACAGACCTACTCCCACCCCCTTGAACAGGTGAGTCTTCTGCACGCTGTCACCTCTGCTGCCAGACAGGAGGCTTTGTGGGGACAACACAGCTCAATGTGCTGCTGCTGTCGTTCAGTCGCTCAGGCACGTCCAACTGTGCGACCCCATGGACTGCAGCACACCCGGCTCCCTTCTCCTTCACCATCTCCTGGTTTGAGTTTGAGCTTGAGCTTGCTCAAACCATGTCCATTGAGTTGGAGATGCCATCCAACCATCTCATCCTCTGTCGCCCCCTTCTCCTCCTACCTTCAATCTTTCCCAGCATCAGGGTCTTTTCTAATGAGTTGTTTCTTTGCATCAGATAGCCAAAGGACTGGAGCGTCAGCATCAGTCCTTCCAATGAATATTCAGGACTGATTTCCTTTTGGATTGACTGGTTTGATCTTGCAGTCCAAGGAACCCTCAGGAGTCTTCTCCAACACTCCAGTTCAAAAGCATCAATTCTTTGGTGTTCAGCTTTATGGTCCAACTCTCACATCCATACATGACTACTGGAAAAACCATAGCTTTGACTAGATGGACCTTTGTCGGCAAAGTAATGTCTCTGCTTTTTAACATGCTATCTAGGTTGGTCATAGCTTTTCTTCCAAGGAGCAAGCGTCTTTTAATTTCATGGCTGCAGTCACCGTCTGCAGTGATTTTGGAGCCCAGGGAAATTAAGTCTGTCACTGTCTCCACTGTTTCCCCATCTATTTGCCGTGAAGTGATGGGACTGGATGCCATGATCTTAGTTATCTGAATGTTCAGCCTTCTTTATGGTCCAACTCTCACATCCATAACTACTGGAAAAAACCATAGCTTTGACTATACGGAACTTTGTTGGCTCAATGTATATAAAGTGTAAATTATACCTAAGTTAAAGAGAATTCCCTCCATTACTGCAAAAATGACTAACTCAATTCAAGCACCATAACGGCTCTTGCTAAGTGTTTACTAAAGTTTGTAGGAGACTCTGGAAAGGGCTTTCCTTCTTTCCTGACTTCATCTACAGGAGGGAACAGGGCTGTGATGAGCACCTGCTGTATGCCAGCCCAAGTGCGGTCACACAGCTCACCTTGCTGGTTCTGCAGACAGAGTCCATTGAGGCTAGGAGCTGGATGCACCAGGCAGTCTGCCTAGAGCCGCCTCCATGGAAGAAGCTGACACACAGAGTAACAGATGCAAGCGAGGGTTTAGCTCCTTCTGCAGAACAGACATGAGCTGACACAGGAGCTCCGCAGTGTGGGCACAGGACACACGTGAGACCTCGGTGCCTGTTTGCTCTCGGGGTCTGCAAACACCAACAGGAAATGTCACAGCACCCAGGAAATCCAACAGGTTCTCGTGGAAGCCTAACGTGTGCGTGCTGCTGAAGGGTACTTTTTAAAAGGTCCTGTTTTCATATCCACAAATAAAGCCCAACAGACGCGGAGACGGCAAACCAGCAGGAGCTCTAAGTGGGACAGGCGTGGGGTCTGTGTTGCTGGCCTGTGCTTGAGGGCCTGGCAGCCGGCACGGGAGTCCACAGGGGCTCTGAGCAACTCGAAAGCCCAAGAAGAGAGTGAATAAATACATGAGAAACAAGACGGACCCAGAAAGACCATTTCCAGCAGCAGGAGGCAGCCGCCCGCCGGGGCGGGGCCGTCTGCCCGAGGAGCGGCAGAGGGCAGCAGGGCTCGGGGCCCCGCCTGTCCACCCACTCACCCGCTCTCTCCGCCTGAAGCCAGTTGAGTGGCTTCAGTCACCAGGGCACTGCACCTCCCAACACTTCAGCCACGTCCCCCGAGAGCAGAGGAACGCTGATATTCTAGGTAAACACTGGACAGCTGTCGCAGCCGGGACCCTTCACGCCCACAGGACACTCCGTTTCTCATGCGCCCCTGACTCACAGAGCCCGTAACCCTGACCGGCAGCCGCTGGACGCCTCTCAGTTTAGGGGCGATTTGCGGTGCACAAAACGTAGAACCTCAGCCACACACACACCTCCCCCCCCCGACAACAAGCATGTGAGCTGAGGAGGGCTGCCGGAAGACTCCTTGCAGCATGGAAGGCACGGCTCCTGCCTGCATTAGCTCTCACTACAGCAGTGCTGGACGGGTGGCAGTCAGCGTTCCTTCCATGCCTGTCACTTGTTCTTCTGTGATTCACAGACAGTTTTCCTATCCTTTCTTCCTTCTGTCTCTGGGGGTGTTCCTGTCACTTTGGGCTTAGATTTTCTTTGCAAGATCTGCCATGTGACAACCCTTGTCTGCCATCGCCTGCCGTGTCGTGCACACAGGGCGTCTATACCGGCTCAGGGGAGCACGCTCAGGTCAGCTCCCGTGCGCGGTGTTCTGCACACTCCTCAGCATGTCACACGCACCGTGTTGTGCACACAGGGCATCTACACCAGCTCGGGGGAGCACGCTCAGGCCAGCTCCCGTGTGTGGCATTCTACACACTCCTCAGCATGTCACACGCACCGTGTCGTGTACACAGGGCGTCTACACCAGCTCGGGGGGCACGCTCAGGCCAGCTCCCATGTGCCGTGTGGATGTGTGTGGCCTCCCATGTTCTGCACACCCCTCAGCATGTCACAAGGAAAGGTGTCTGCTGCCCCGACAGGTGCGCAGTGCTGCCTAGCTGCAGGTCTGATCTGCACGTCTAACAGCTAATGGTGGGGAACTCTTCTCACGTGTTCATCTGCCATCTGTGTATCCCCATGGTGGATTTTTCTAAGTGCGTTGTTGGGTTTTATATGTTTGATTTGGGGAGTGCTGTCAGAGCATCTTCTATATTCTAGGTCACAGCCCTTCGTGTGGCGTGTGCTTTGCACATGTTTTTCCCCGTCTGCAGCTCCTCTTCTCATCCTCCTCACAGGGCCTTCCACAGAACCAAAGTTTTGATTTTGATGAGGTCTGCTTACAGATCTTGCTTTTGCTGGCTTTAATCTCAGGATCCAGATGTTGCTAGCACACAGCAGTCTGTAATGGAGCGGATTCTTGTGTGTGGATCTTGTGTCTGGTGACCTTGCTAATGCCTTCATTTGCTCCAGGATTTTCTTCTGTTGGGCTCCTCTGGTCATCCATGAAGATGGTCAGGTCACGTGAAAGCAGGGACCGTCTCGTTCCTTCCCTTCTGACCTACAGCCTTTGTTTTCTCTTCCTTGTCCCCCCCAGAGGCTGGTACCTGCCTCGCGGCAGTCACACTGTGCCCATGCGGGGACGGACGTCCAGAGCCTCACCTTTGTCTCTGGTGTCAGCTACGTGTTTGGGGACTCGTCTCTGTCTCTGGTCTCATGCTCTCTAACTAGTTAAGGCAGTTCTCTTCTACTCCTGATTTTCTAAGGGTTTTTATCATGAATAGAGCTGATTTTTGTCACACGCTTCTTGGGATCAATTGATATGATCCTATGACTTCCCCTTAGACTGTTAGCTGTGGCGGATTTCACTGATTTTCAGACACTGGCCCAGCGCACACCCAGAAGGAGCCCCACTCTGTGTACTGCGATGCACACACCTGCTATATGATTCTTTTCATGCATTGTTGAATTTGGTTAGACACACTTTGGTGTCTAATTTCATGAGAGACATTGTGCTGTAGTTTTCCCTTGTCTTTGGTTTGGTAACACTGCTTGTCTGACAAATACAGCCTCATGAAATGAGCTGGGAAGTTTCCCCCAAGCATCTGTTTTCCAGGAGAGATTGTGTAAAATTGGTCTTAATTTTTTGTAGGGATCTCCAGAGAAACCAACTGGCCTGGAGATTTCTTCTCCTGGAGCCTCACAGTCACGAAGCCCATTTCTCCAGGGTTACAGGGCTATTCTGTGTATCAGCCTCATCTGGGCTGAGTTTCAGCAGTCTGTGGCTTTCTGAGAACTGGCCCACCTCTTCCCCATCAGAGGCTCCACAAGCACGCGGTGGCCTTTCCCCTCCCTCGAGTGGCCGTGGCAGCCATGGGGACACGGCTCCACTGCTGAGGGGGCTTGTGTCTTCACTCCGCCTTCGCCATTCCCGCTGGAGGCCTTCAATTTTACCGATTTTTCCCCTGAGAACCAGTGCTGTGTTCCATTAATTCTCTCTGGAGTTTTCCTGTCATGATTATGTTTTGCTATCTTTTATTATTTCCTTCCTTCTACTTGCTTGGGGTTTATTTTGTTGTTCTTTTCCTAGTTTTTTGAGATTTTGAAACTTTTCTAATTTATGGGTTTACTGCTATACATTTCACATTCAGCCCTGCTTAAGTTGTAGCCCATATATTTTGATATGTTGGTTTCAAGTCTTTCAAATTTGTTATGGTTAGTATTATGGCCCACGATACAGACTATCCTGGTCTCACAGGTGCTTGAAAATATATGAATTTTGCTGTTGTTGGATGATATGTCATTTGGACCCCTTCTACCCTTGCTGATTTTCTATCTGTTGCTGAGAGGAGGGTGTTAAGGACTCAGACTCCTATTGAGATTGCTTGCTTCTGCCCCTTCGGTTTCTGCTCCACAGAGGCAAAGCCGCTCTTCTGTGGTGCAGACATGCGGACGATCGCAGTGCCCTCCTGGTGGACCAATCCATTCATCACGTAAGGTCCTCCCTGTGTCCAGTGATTTTCTTTGCTCTGAAGCACTGTATCTGCTATTAATGACTGCCCCCATGGTTTTCCGGATCAACGTTTATCTTTCCTCACCCTTTTACTTTTCATCTGGCATTGTATTTGAGTTTCTCATAGACAGTGTAGCTCTGTGTGTGCGTGTGTGTGTGTGTGTGTGTGTGTGCATGTGTGTGTGCGAGAGAGATCTTCTCTGTCAGCCTCCAGCGTTCATTGGTTTATCTAGACCATTTACCTTTAGGGTGATTACTGATAGCCAGAGTTTAAGTCTACCGTTTCATGACATATGTTCTGTTTCTTCTGCTCCTCCTGTTTCTCTCTTCTTTCTTCCTGTGGGTTAAACACCTGACTTATTAATAGTGTGTCTGAGCTACTGCTTCATCCAACTTTCTCAGTGGCGGCGCTGTGTATCACTACACACACACAACGTACAACCTGCTGCTATTAACGCTCAACCACCCAGAGTAAGGCCTGAAAGCCTCACTTCACCACATGCCTTCATCTTCACTGTCTACATTGGCTCGGACATATGCAGACTGTATATGTGTACATAGACATAGACTGTATCTGCGCACACAGACACAGGTGTATACGCAGACTGTATCTGCGCACACAGACACAGGTGTATACGCAGACTGTATCTGCGCACACAGACACAGGTGTATACGCAGACTGTATCTGCGCACACAGACACAGGTGTATACGCAGACTGTATCTGCGCACACAGACACAGGTGTATACGCAGACTGTATCTGCGCACACAGACACAGGTGTATATGCAGACTGTATATGCGCACACAGATATAGGTGTATATGCAGACTGTATATGCGCACACAGATATAGGTGTATATGCAGACTGTATCTGCACACACAGATACAGGTGTATATGCAGACTGTATATGCACACACAGATACAGGTGTATATGCAGACTGTATATGCGCACACAGATACAGGTGTATATGCAGACTGTATATGCGCACATAGATACAGGTGTATATGCAGACTGTATATGCGCACATAGATACAGGTGTATATGCAGACTGTATATGCGCACACAGATACAGGTGTATATGCAGACTGTACATGCGCACACAGATATAGGTGTATATTCAGACTGTATATGCGCACATAGATATAGGTGTATATGCAGACTGTATCTGCGCACACAGATATAGGTGTATATGCAGACTATCTGCACACAGATATAGGTGTATATGCAGACTGTACATGCATACACAGATACAGGTGTATATGCAGACTGTATCTGCGCACACAGATATAGGTGTATATGCAGACTGTATATGCGCACACAGATATAGGTGTATATGCAGACTGTATATGCGCACACAGATATAGGTGTATATGCAGACTGTATCTGCGCACACAGACAGGTGTATATGCAGACTGTATATGCGCACACAGATATAGGTGTATATGCAGACTGTATATGCGCACACAGATACAGGTGTATATGCAGACTGTATATGCGCACACAGATATAGGTGTATATGCAGACTGTATATGCGCACATAGATATAGGTGTATATGCAGACTGTATATGCGCACACAGATACAGGTGTATATGCAGACTGTACATGCGCACACAGATATAGGTGTATATGCAGACTGTACATGCGTACACAGATATAGGTGTATATGCAGACTGTATATGCGCACACAGATACAGGTGTATATGCAGACTGTATCTGCGCACACAGATATAGGTGTATATGCAGACTATATATTCGCACATAGATACAGGTGTACATGCAGACTGTACATGCGTACATAGATATAGGTGTATATGCAGACTGTATCTGCGCACACAGATACAGGTGTATATGCAGACTGTATATGCACACACAGATATAGATGTATATGCAGACTGTACATGCGTACATAGATATAGGTGTATATGCAGACTGTATCTGCGCACACAGATACAGGTGTATGTGCAGACTGTATATGCACACACAGATATAGGTGTATATGCAGACTGTACACTGGTGCATAGATACAGGTGTATATGCAGACTGTATCTGCGCACACAGATATAGGTGTATATGCAGACTATCTGCACACAGATATAGGTGTATATGCAGACTGTACGTGCACACACAGATATAGGTGTATATGCAGACTGTATATGCGCACATAGATACAGGTGTACATGCAGACTGTACATTCGTGCATAGATATAGGTGTCTATGCAGACTGTATATGTGCACATAGATATAGGTGTATATGCAGACTGTATATGCATTTGTCTCACATCATACCTTGTTACCTTTTTTAACAATCAAATATGATTTTAAAAATTACTGTGACAAAAGATAATCTTGTATTTATCTGCATTTTTAATTTGTTCTCTGTTATTTCTTTCTTGTTCATATTCCCAAATTATTTCTTTCATCGTTTTCTGTTTCAAGAACTTACTTTGTCACTCTTTACAGGTACACTGGGCAGCCACACCTTCTCCCAGCTCTCCGTGACCTGAGAAGTCATCTCCTCCTCATTCCTGAAGGATAGCTTTGGTGGGTGTGGCATTCCAGGTTGAGAGTTTTCTTTCAGAACTTGGTAACAGACCACTCCCTCCCAGCCTCAGGGGTGTTAGTTAGGCGGGCTCCATCGCCCAGCACCCCAGTGTCCGGAACACCAGCCTTCCCTGACTGCTTTCAAGTCCTGTCTCTATTTTTCAGAGAGCTCGCGATTGTGAGGGCAGCTGTAGCTTCCCTCGGTTTCCTTTGGAATCTGCTCGGCATCTGGAAACAGAGCCTTGACTGCATGTCTGCACCCGCCTTGTTCCTCTGAGACCCTGGGGCAGAAAGTGCTCCCCACCAGCCACTCGCTGGGGGTCCTCTGGCAGTGCAGGCCCCAGTGTTCCAGGTGGGAAGGCGTCTCTGGCCTATAGGCACCAGGGGCCCTGCTGACCAGCGGCTCACGGATGGTCTGGGTGGGAGCAAGGACCCTCTTTCTGGCCCACAGGGTGAAGCGCTCCTCCCAGGTCAGTGCCCCTGGCTGCCCCACAGCCCTGCTGGGGCAGGATCCCCCAGTGCGCTGCTGAGCCACATGGGATCTCATAGGAAGACACGAGTCTCTGGCCCCCAGGGATGAAGAACACTTCTTGGAGCCACGTGTCGGGGGCTACCCCCCAACCTCCAGTGTTGCTGGGGGCTCCCTCTTAACCTAGGGGGGCAGGAGCCCGCCTGGGCAGCCGTCTGCCATGAGCTTGTGCCTGAGACGCCATCCCTGGGCGGGCGCGTGAGCACATGGGCCACCCCGCTGCGGCTCCTCCTCTCGGGCCTCGGGGGCTCACAACATATCCAGGGCTCCCAGCTGGTGGGGAGCAGAGAAGGGGAACCTGGCCATCCCCCCAGGGGCTCCCTCTCTGCAGGCTGCTATCTGCCTGACAGACAGCTGGGTTCATTTATTTCTGCTTCTATTAATTTTTAATCCCATCTCTGTTGATTTAATTTTTTGAATAAGCAAAATAGCAACATGGTTCAAATGTCAAACTACTTAAAAAAAATATACTCAGAGACGTCCCTTACCCTGTCTTCCGAGCCCATTCCCACTCCTTGGTTGTAGGTAAAAATCTTGTTAGTTTCTGATTTATCCTTCTTGAGTTTCTTTTTGAAAACTGAGGAGTTTCGAACACCCCTGTCGTTTTTCCCATTTCAACAGAGGCATGATTTTGGGCTCAGAATCTCAGCCAGCAGTTAATCATTCACAGCCCAGCAACTTAAAATCTTCGTAATCTGCATGTTTCCCTTTCAAAACCCCTTCAGATGCCTCTTGGATTCCATTTAAATCCACTCTCTGCTTTCTGCTCAATTCCTCCATCTGTTGAGTCCCTTGCCTGATTTCCCTCTTTAAATTCTACTGATGCAGGTTTTTTCTGACTTTCCTCATAGTTCTCATTCTTCCTTCCATGGTTAACACATTTGAGAGTCATCTAGAAGAAATGGCGTCGCCTCGACTGGAGTCTGCTGTGAGACCATCTCTGTGAAGCGGGTGTGTCTTCCGGGAGGCCCCTCCCAGGGTAGGGTGGTCACAGGACAGTGGGAGCATGCTGGACAGCACTACCCACATGCTCAAGGTCACGTGCTCACCGTGGGGAGGGGGCGTGTTCAGGGCACCACTGATAGGAGGGAAGACCTCCAAAGTGCGGTTCCAGGGTCCGGAGCAGACCTGCTGCCTCGCACAGTCCACGGTCCTGACAGTCCGGCTCACTACCCCCACCAGTCCCAAGCACCGGGTGCTGCGTCCCCATCGCTGAGCTCCCGGGCCCCTCCCAAGCCCCCCCAACCAAGGCCTGCAACATGGTTTCCGGGTCCAGGGCTGGTGGAAACCTGACGGAAGGGGTGTCTCCAGGGTTGCTGGCAGCACGTTCTACCAGCTTCTCCACCAGCCAACACATGTCTCTGGCATCCACAGGGATGGAGCAGTGTCCAGGCAACGCCGCAAGCTGGGAACCAACAGCCAGGTGCCGCCAAGTCGTGTTCACCTGACAGGCACCTGGCGTTCTCGTCAAAGGCCAACAGCACGTGCTCAATGCTTGCCGGGTGTGACCCTCTGAACAGGAGGCGGGACGGCCTGTGCTCCTCCTGGGAGAAAGGCAGGAAGCCAGGCCCACAGGGTCCACAGGGACAGTCCTCCCAGAGGCGGGGACAGGCCGGAATTCCATACATCCCAAAGCACCTCACATAAGATGTGAAGTGCTTTCTTGAGACTCTCACTCAGGTGAATAAGTCAACCTCCCTCTGCTTGAGTTGAGAAGCCAGGACCCTGTGACTCTGAGACCTCCGAGACCCCTTCAGACACTCAGGTTTACTCAGAACGGCTCTGGGTAAGATGCCCTCCAGAGCCCTGGTGTCCCTGCAGACCACATAGCCCCATGTGACCCCAGGACAGCGCCAGCCTGGCCCCACGTCCACTGTCTGGAGGTGGGCCTGAGCTGCTGCTGACAGAGGTGGGGCAGCCTGACCTCTGCAGGGACCTGCGCAGGGCCTGCCGTCCACAGACAGCCCTTCCCACCTGCCGCTCTGCTCTGGGTCCTGCAGGGCTGGTGCTGTGATGTGTAAGAACGGTGTCCTGACCTGGCACTCAGCAGGGCAAATCGACCATGTCAGGGCAGAGCCATGGCAGGGGCTGGGGGACTGAGCTGGGCCAGGAGAGGGGAGAGGGAAGTACACACCAGGCCTGAGCAGGTGACGTCCAGGGCGGGGCAAGGAGGCACAGGGCAGACAAGGCCGTGAGAAGTGGACGGGGACAGGGGCTGGCCACCAGGCCAGGAGACCATCAGGGCCAATGCCCCTCATGTGGGTGACAGACGAGGACGCAGGGCACAGAGGAGGAGCAGGTTCCGCCACCAGGACACGTGGGGCTGGATGGGGCGAGGGGACCCAGACGCCGGGAGAGGAACGAGCGGGGAGACCTGGGCCTTTCCCACAGGGGTGTGTTCACAGCAGACCGTCCGTGCGGGACACAGGCCCTTCACACGGGGCTGCTGCAGCAGCCTCCCACGCCTCCCACACTCACCACCACAAGCCACACAGGCTGAGCCGTCCTGCAGAGTAACCAGCAAGGACACAGGGGTCACGAAGTCCACTCCCCAGAACACAGGGCTGCGTTCTGCAGCTCCCCAGCTTTTCCTGCCCGACGATGCGGAGCACACAGCAGGTCAGACGGTGTCCTCAGGGCAAGAGCTGGACCTTCCCACCTCCCCCACCAGCTCCCAGCTACTGGGAGTCCAGGATGACCAGCTGCGGCTCCAAGGCCCCTAAACAGGTTTCCAGCATCAGCGTCTAAGCTTAAGAGGAGACGAAAGAAAAAAAGCGGAGACTGGCACAGCCAGTCCCTGAAGCTGTGTGCGCAGAAGCTGAGGGTGTCAAGGTCTGAGCCTTCAACAGACGAGGCCGAATTCATGTAGAAATACAACAGCAACAGCTCCCATTACAGAAACAGAGCTGTACCCGAAGAAGGCGCGCCCAGCCCGCCCCAGCCCCTCCGCCTCCCCCCAGAGCCCAGCTCCTGTTGTGCAAAGGGCTGGTGTCTAAGCATCTCCATGGGTCTCCTGGATGCTTTCAGTAACTGCCCACAACCAGGCAGGCAGACCCCACTTAGAAGAAGGGCCCCTCAGCACAAGTGGGAGTCTGGACGCGACCAAGGACGCGGGGCAGGGGGACAGGATGCTGAGGACGCAGCAGAGGAGGGGGCCCGCCGCCTGCACCCCTCGCACGCTGGCGCCCCTGACACTGAGGACACCGGAGGGCAGCCACAGAGCAGGCAGCGCCCTCCTGCCCCACGGCCAGGCTCCACGGAACAGGCTGCAGTCAAGCCCACGAGACAGCACCAGCCTCGAAGCTCCAAACCGAGATGGAGCCTCCAGGACCCACGGGGACGGCAGGCAGGGGGTTGGCCCTGGGCTCAGGTGCAGGAAGAGCCACACACGCTCACCTCCTAACCGTCCTCAGGCGTTCATCTGAAAATGCCAGCACGATCAACAAAGCGAGCCCCCAAACAGTGAGCAAGTTACGACTGGCTTTTCGAGGGTCGCTGCAGGCCTGGAAGGGGCAGGTGCTGTGTCTCCACATCTCATTCACTTCATAGGCCCACCCTCAGGAATGCAGGACGGGCCACTGATCTCCGGCCCCAGGAGAATCAGCAACCACACGAGGCTACTGCACACAAGGCCTCCTCCCAGAGCAGACCGCGGGGCAAGCTCCCTGGACCCGCGGGACCCACCTGCCTCTCCAGGCGTCCCAGCTGCTCCTTGCAGAAGGCGTCACGGCAACTCAGCTCTGCCTCCTGGCTCTCTAGCTCCCTGGCCTGCAGGGAAAGCAGAACCCAGTCAGCTGTCAGGACTTAGGAGTCGAAGTCCACACGGTGCCAGGCCGCCACCTGCCATCCAGGGAGGACCCTGGGGCACCAACAAGGGCAGGTGTGTTCCAAGCACCGACTAGGTACCCACAGGCTCCACAGGCAGGAGGGTGGCCAGACTCCATGACGACACAGAGACAGAGGGGCTTCAGTGCAGCCCTGAAGCTCAAAGCCACGGGGGGCCGGAGGCACGCAGGGATCGCATCTGGACAGATGGGGCCCCGGGCTCATGGGATGGAAGCACCGTGCACACGTGCCACCAAATCATGCCCGATGTCACCCTGCTGCTGAGCAAACCCCCTGTGTCTGGGGCCAGGGGTCTGAAGGGAGCAGCGTTGGAACTCAGAGTCCTAGGTCTGAGGGGGCAGCTGCCCTCAGCCTCCTGAGGGCAAAGAGAATGGCCAGTGCACACAGCCGAGGGCCTCCGAGGGTCACGGCAGGCTGAGGCCGAGCTACCTGGCCAGCCCCTCCCCACCCTCACCCAGCCAGGGGACCCTCAACAGCCCCCGACCCCGGGCAGGCCTCGGCACGGGGATGCCACATCGGGCGGGGCAGGCACTTGCGTCCTGTTCCTCGCGGGGAGGCCATGTCCCTGGAGCCCTTGGGCCCTCCTGGGTCAGGGATTCCAGCCCGCCTCCACCTGAGAACGGCGAGGGCTGACTTGGCACAGGGGCTGCAGAAAGAACAGGCAATAGCACCCAGACCAGCAGCCACACGGGGACCCGGGCTTGGGGGACACATGACAGAGTCCACAGGGGGCTCGCGGCAGCCCCAGGTCAGAGCGCAACGTGGGCGGTGCTGCCCTGTGACCAGCAGGCCTGAGAAGCGGCCGGGGTCGGGGTGGGGGGCAGGGGCGGGGATGGGGAGAGGTGCGGGGAAGGTGCTGGCCTCATGAGGCTCAGATCCCAGTGGACAGAAAACAGACAGCTACAGTGGCCAGGGGCTCGCAGGGTAGTGGCCATCTTCTCCCTAAGGACACTTCCCAAGCGTCTTCTGGGAAAAAGCACCGAATACAGCATGCTCTGCCCAACATGGAAGTAAGACATCACCACTGGGCAGGCCTGCTCACAGATCACGGTCCATGAAGGGGAGGGAAGGGCGGGATGGTGCATGATGTGGTCACAGGCGCAGGCGAGCACACTCAGTGCACCTGGTCTGCCACAAACACGTGGAGGAGACAACCATGGGGGCCAGGCCAGGCACACAGACAAGGTGCAAACATCCACAGAGCAGACGGGCATGCAGGCTGGTGAGGCTGAAGCCACAGGCCTGTGCAGGGCTGGGTGGGGGGCCAGCTTCACCCCCAGAGCCCAGGGCTCCCCAGGAACAAGAAGCTGCAGTGAAAATCCTGAGGATCCCATGTCAGGCCATGGTTCTCAGTCTGCTTGAACTTGCCTTCAGCCCAGACATCCAGGTTCCAGGCCCGTGAACCCCAGGCCATACCTTGGCAGCGCGGGACGGGCCTGTCCCAGGGCACGTGTAGGCCACCATGAACATGCTCAGCAACAAGACAAGAAAACAGAGAAACAAAGAAAGGCCGCAATCAAACCTTCGGCTCAAAACAAGCCTGCAAACCAAACTGCAAGCACGTGACGAAGTGTAAGCTCAGAAAGGCGGTCAGCAAACCAGCGGTCACTGCAGATTCACGTGACGGGACACTGTGATACGAGACTTCTAAAAACTTTTTATTATGTAAAAATGTGTTACTGTATTACAATAATATTAAATAAACCCAGATATTACAATAATATTAAAATATATTGAATAATATAAATGTATAATACTTTTTAAAAACCAGACAGTCATCACTAAGCATTGGATGATAAACGAGGGGAAATCTGCTTCGTCTCTGGTGTCCACCCTCTGTTCCCCAGGTCCCTACAGCAGATCACCCCACACGCACGCACCTCAGTATTTCTCTAGCAAATAAGGACTTCTGTTTTTCTAAACAGAACCAGCAGCACTGCATACCAAAAAAAAAAACCCACAATGAATTACTTAACATTATCAAATATTCACCCAGTGTTCAAATTTCCAGTTGATAAAGGAATTTAAACATGTAAGTTTAAGGTGCTTTAAAAGGTAAATGAACTTCTCATTAAAAAAGAAGAAATTATGAAACAGGAAATTTCCGCCCACACGCAGGCAAATATTATACATTAAAATTCCTTCAAAACAAGGAGTCAAATGCCTAAGACAAGCCCCCAGCCGAGGGCAGTAGAGGAAACGGGGGCTCGGCACGGAGACGAGGGCCCCAGGACGCCGTGACGGGGAGCTGGCGGACTTGGGGGAGAGCGCAGAGCCGAGTCCAGGGCCCCATGTCTGCTTGGGACGGGGGCGCTGGGGGGCGGCAGAGGAGGAGGGACGAAGGGCTCTGAGCAGATGGGGGCGGGCGTGGGGGCTGAAGGGGAGGGGGGCAGGAGAGGGCAGAAGAGAAGAGCCCACGCAAGGCTGCAGGAGCCAGGGATCGTGTCCTCGGAGAGGGTCCCCAGGGTCCCGGGGCCCTGTGCTTGGCCCTGGAATGGCCCCCAAACCCTGACACGTAGCGGCGGCCAGGAGAGAGGCAGCAAGCAGGCTCCAGGGAGGCCCTGGTCGTGGTCCTGGTCCAGCACCCCCCACTCACCCACAGATGCAGAGCTCACCCACCTGGGGTCAGGAGGTGCCTTCTGGGGATAACCTCACAGTGCAGGGCTGAGGAGCCTTGGCCCAGCAGCCTGGCGGGCTCGGAACAGGACTGCGGCCATGAGAGGCCAGGGCAGGGGCCGAGCTGCGGCCAAGTGCAGCCCCACGGCCACTGCGCGGTCACACGTGGTCACAGCTTATAACCACTCAACATGTGACTTGTTATCTGTCAATAATTAATATAAAATGCAAACCAAATAATCTTACTCTTAAAGAAAAAAATTCCACTTTGTATAAAAGAAAAGAAAAAGGAAACCCTACTATATGCCACTTATCAGAGACCCAGCCCCCAACACCGAGGATCTCACAGAACAAAAGAAAACCCTTCACTGATATAAATACATAGTGCAGGGCCCACTGTTCTGATTTGTTTACGCAAAAGGTCCAGCATTCAATTAAAAATTTAAACACACAAACAAAACAATAAAGATGCACCACAAGAGGAAACACTCAACAAAGCCAGCTGCGACAATGGGCCGGATGCTGAAGTTAACGCGGAGAGACTTTAAAATAACCATGATTAACACGCCGGAGAATCCAGCAGGAAAGGGTGGGCACCACAGGGGAAGCAGTGGAGACGTCCCACGGGGAGGCAGGCACCCCCCTCACCCCCTCGCCCCTGCTGGCCTCAAGACCCTGTCTCTGACCGCGGCCTCTGGCCGTCTGGCGTGACGTGTCTGAGTGTGCATGCCCTGAGGTCTCCCCAAGCACCACCCTACCCGGCGTGTGACCTCCAGCTTCCCAGGAAAACATCAGCAACTTTTCAAAGCCTTCTGCGTCCCTCCTTTCTCTAGTTTTTCTTCCCAAGCATTTGGGTTACCCTACTGTTTGCACCGAACTGTCCCCCATCTGTCAGGCAGCCACAGTGTTCAACAACGGGCTCTGATGGTTCACAGCAAACGCCCCCAGGGGAAAGGCTGCTTCCACTGGGCAACGTGAGTAACGGCCAATAAGGCTAGCCTTGTGAGTGGGATCCTTCAGGAAACCCCCAAGCAGGAAGGAGGATGCTGACCTCTGGGGATAGGGCTTTGAAGGACTCCAGTCCTTTCCCAGTCCCTTTTGGGCTTCCCTAGTGGCTCAGATAGTAGGGAATTTGCCTGCAATGCAGAAGAACTGGGTTCAAGCCCTGGGTCAGATAGATTCCCCCAAAGAAGGGAACGGCTACTCACTCCAGTATTCCTGCCTGGAGAATGGCATGGACAGAGCAGTCTGGCAGGCTAGAGTCCACGGGGTCAGAAAGACTCGGACGCGACGGAGGGACTGACACACACACACACAGCCCTCTTCTGCCCAGTCTGCTGGGCTTCACCATGAACGTGTGTGCTGGTTCTCAAGGTCACTGCTTAGTTGGGGATAGAAGGATGGGAATAGCACATTTTGAAATGCCACAAGCCTTGCTGTCCTTACTGAGATTCACCATTTTTTCTTGAATGAACGCTTCTGGATGGCTACAAGCCTTTGGTCAATTTTCAGATCTGAAAAAAATAGGCTCTGAGCATCTTCATTGCTTTTATGGAAGAGAGGGTCTTCAGAGGCCCCTTCTCCACCGTCACTGACACCACCCTAACTATAGAACAGAACCAAAGGGAAATGCAAGAGATCGTGGTTCATTAGCAGACTGTGGACAGAGCAAAGAACCCTGAACGTGGAAGTGAGTCGTTAGAAATTACTCAGATTGAAATACAAACAGACAAAGCATGAAAACCAGAATGAAACAGGGCCCCTGAGACCGGCAGGGCAGCACCGACAGACAGGGCACACATTTGTCAGAGGTCCGGCAGGGGGAGAGGGAGACGGGCAGAGGCATGAAGAGAGAGAGGCCAAGGACTCTCCAAAAGTCATTAAAGGCCACACAGATCTAAGAAGCGCAGAAAAACCTCAAGCAGGGCGCTGCTGTGACGTTCTTCAATCATTCCTGAAGTAACCGAACACTTTTTGAGCATAGACTGTCACAGTCTTTTTTAAAAAAGTAATTTTGAGAGTAACTACTAAAAATGTAACCCAAAAAGGCACAAATAAAAAGTCAGTAGAGAAGATAAAATGCAATTCTAAAATACACTGATTCATCTCCACCTTCTCCCTGGAAAACATCTACAAGAAAGTAGCAACAGAGGAACAAGGGCGGACGAAGCAAACACAGCGAGTGCCATGTGGTGGGTTCACAGGCGCTCATGCCAAGGGCCACACTGAACACACTAACCCCATTAGCTTCCTGCTGCCACTGCGGGAACTCTCCAAACACTCAGTGCCTTAGAGCAATACAGACTGACTCTCGTACAGTTCTGGAGGGCAGGAGGTTCGGGGGGTCTCACTCGGCTGAAACTGTGGCGTCAGCAGTGCTGCTTCCTCCTGGCAGCTCTGGACAAGGCTGTTTCCTCACCTTTCCCGGCGCCCAGCGGTCGCCTCTGCTTCTTGGCTCCTGGCCTCACCGTGCCCAGACCTCTGAGATATCATCACGCCTCCTCCCCTGCCTCTCCTGTTCCCACTTTCCTGATGAGGACACTGGGGACCCCTGATGAGACCGGGGTAATACAGGGTCCTCTCCCCTTCACACCCTCTTAAGTCAGTCACACCGCAGAGCCCCATTCACCCGGCGAGAGGGCGTCATCACAGGCCCGGCGGTTGGGACACAGACATCTGTGCGGGTCGTTATTCTGCTCACCACACACCCCCACGCAAAGGCAGCGCTCCAGCTACACGTTATTCATAAAAATGATGCAGAAAGGTTTTTAGAAATGGGAAAAGGATACGGAGGCAGACTAAGTATAAGGAAGTACGTGAAGCTGTATTAATGTCAGATAGAGAAGAATTCAATACAAAAGACATTCCCAGACATAACACAGAGAAGGCAAGTTCATAGTCCTAGAAGAGGCAGTCAAGAAGAGATAACAATTATAAATGTGCGTACACCTAACAGTTTTTCCAGTGGTCATGTACGGATGTGAGAGCCGGACCATAAAGAAGGCTGAGTGCCGAAGGATGGAGAAGACTCCTGAGAGCCCCTTGGGCTGCAAGGAGATCAAATCAGTCCATCCTAAAGGTAATCAATCCTGAACACTCACTGGAAGGACTGATGCTGAAGCTGAAACTAATACTTTGGAGTCAGAAGAGCTGACTCCTTGGAAAAGACCCTGATGCTGGGAAAGATTGAAGGCAGGAGGAGAAGGGGACGACAGAGGATGAGATGGTTGGACGGCATCACTGACTCAATGGACATGAGTTTGAGCAGACTCCAGGAGTTGGTGATGGACAGGGAGGCCTGACGTGCTGCAGTCCATGGGGTTGCAAAGAGTTGGACACGACTGAGCGACTGAACAACAATGCACCTAATAACAGAAACCGCAAATACATAAAACAGATCTGACAGACCAAAGAACATGGACAAACCCACAGTCATAGCCAGAGACTAACGTCTCTGAACTGAACCAGGAGGGTGCCTGCAGGTCAGACAGGTTCCGCAGCGGCAGACTAAGAGGAGAATCAGCCCAGGAATCACAAGCTAGCTACCCTGGGTGATCCTGCATCTGACCCACCGCCCCACCCCACCCCCGCCACTGCCTCTCAGCGGCACCCAGACACCAGGCGGAAGGTACAACTTCAGTTACAACAGAAAGGGGGATCAGAGGCGACTCCTCAGCAACAGGGCTGAGGCAGCAAAAAGCTGTGGCCCTGTATAAAAAGTCAACATCAGCAACTCAAGTGCTTCTTCAATTCATCCAACCACCTGGTGAGGAGGGAGCAAGTAAACCCATTTAACAGACAAGCAAACTGAGGCACAGAGCAATTAAGTCTCCCAGAGCCACCCAGAGAGGACGCGCAGAGCTGAGATGCTGCCGTCACAGCCTCTCCCCCAGGACCACACCAGGGAGGCAGAAGCCTCCCAGGCATCAGGCTGTGGGCTTGGCCCGGGGAGCAGGAAGGTGCAGGGAGGCCAGACGTGCTGACACGAGCCAGCCCAGAGCTCTGAGCAGGAGCCGGATAAAATCTGATCCCTGCTTTAAACCCAGCTCATAGAAGCTGACCTGGAAGACTGCTGCCCAGGAGGACGGCCTGACCCCCTCTCGTTGGGCACATGGCATCTACAGCGGCTGCGAGAGCTGCCTCTGTATAAGGGCAGCCCGGAGCCTCACGGAGGAAACCCCGCAGCCTTCAGCTGCGCACATCTCACGAAATCTGCCGCTGCAGAACCCAGGGGCGGCAGCAGGGCAGCGCTGTCCTGGTGTCTGCAGATGGGCAAGCTGGAGAGACGGGGCAGGAGGGGGCTGCCCGCTGCTCCTCAGGCTGCAGCTTCCAGAGCTCAGAGACCGGCTCACACAGCCGGTGCCTGGGCCGGGGCCCTCGCACGGAACAGGGCCGTGGACTGAGCACACAGGGGCCAGGCAGAGCCAGCCGCTACACGAGGGGCCCACCCCTCTGCCCAGCCCTGCGGAGGCTCCCCAAGCACCCACCTGCCAGACGTGAGCCGACAGGTCCTCAAAGCGAAGAGGCAGGGATGGAGCCCCAGACACGCTGGATGGGCGGCAGGGCCCTGGTCACACCCCAAGCCTGTGCCTGTCCCAAGGCCCTGGAGAGATGCAGGGTCCGGGCAGCACCAACCCCACCCCATCGGCCCCATGACGGTGCGACCACAGGGTGTGGGGACTCGGAGGAGCGGTCCTGGCGCTGGCGGGGCCTCAGGCGTGCGGAACAGAGGCAGCTCTGCTGGCTGCTGAGGATGGTGAAGGTGCCGCATGTGGGCGTCTGCTCAGAACCCTGGACCTGGCGGGCGGCGGCTGCGGCACTGAGGGACCCCGGCTCCTGAGCACCCCATCCCCCAAGGCAGGCCGGGCTCTGGGCTCTGCTCCTCCAGTAGGGCACCTCTTCCTCTGCGCCCTGCTGGCCAGCCGGGCCGACTCGCCGAGGCATTGCCTTCCTGGACCCTCTGCCCCTGGGAAATGCCCACCCTGGAGGGTGGGGGCAGGGGCGTGCTGTCCCCCCCAGTGGGGCGGGCACCTGGCTCAGGCGCTGATGCCCTGGCCCTGGACCCCGGGCTGGCCTCCCTCCCGCTGCCCTGCTCCCAGCGGGGCAGGTCTTGCGGCCGCATCAGGCCTGGCTATCATCATTCCTTCCCTCGCGGCCAACCAGACTCCCCCCAACCCCCGCCCGGATGCCCGGCACACTGACTCCCCAGTATCACTGTGCTCCCTGATCTACTGAAGCCCCTGCAGACAGCCACACTGCGCAGGGGGAGCCCGAGTCCCCGTGTCCAACCAGCAGGGCACCTGGTGGGCAGGCATCGACCACACGCCCTCGGAACTAAACTGACATGCTCAGGTGATCAGAAGCCAAGCTCAGGCCCCCACATAAGGCCACAGCCTTCAAGAGTCTCCAGGGAGCTGACCCACTTGCTCTCCAGCAAACAGCTCCTCCCCAGGACTGCCCCGTGCACACACGGGGGCCACACTCGCAGCCCCCTGCTGCTCCGCAGGGCCCAGGTCAGACAGCCACAGCAGGCCGGGCCTCGGTCACTCAAGGTTGTTGCTGCTCGGAGCTGCTCAGAGCGAACACACTGACACCCGTCTCGAGCAGTGCAGACCTTCCACCCACAGGAGGGATCACCAACCCAGGCCAACAGGAGGCACGCTGTCCCAATGGGGGCAGATCCAGCCACAGCACCTGCAGCGTGCAGCCCAATCCCTGGGGGAGCTCCCTGCCCTGGGAGTGAGCACGGGCTGTCACCCTGCTGAGAGCCAGCTCAGCGTGGGCGTGTGCACACGTGTGCGTGTGAGCTGTGGACACTGCCGCCTCCCCTCACGTCCCAGCCCCCCAAGCGGGGACTACCCTGGGTCCCGGGGAACACTCCTGAGGGCAGAGTCTGTAAGCTGCTCCACCCACAGGGATGACCCAGAAGCCAGTGGTCCAGCACGCAGACCAGCCGGGCCTGCCCCATGTGGCCCATCCTCCTCTCCCTGGCCTGTGGCAGTTGGGGTCACCTGGTCCCATACCAGCCCCCCGTCAGGTCAGGCCACCAGTGCGGGTCACTTGCATCCTGTTCCTGGGGACCCAGGAAGCAGAGGGAACTGACCAGCACCCCGCTGGGAACAGGGCACCTCCAGGAGCCCGAGGCCTGCAGTCACCCTGCCCACCTGCCCTGCAGAGGGGTGGCAGGGGAGGTCTGACACAATGGGAGCGGGCAGGGTCTCAGCGACAGGAGGCGGAGCGTTTCAGGCAGGGACATGGACACTCAGGATTGCCCCCTTGAAGGCACGTCTCTGCTGGAGCTGGAAGCTGGCGGCGAAGAGAAGGGAGATGCCATGGCCAACATCCAGCTCATCCCAGAGGCAAGGAGGCGGGCCCGGGGCATGGCCCTGATGGGGCTCTCTGAGCAGAGGCTGCAGACGAGGAGGATGCATCTCCCGGGGGCTGAGAGGCCAGCGAGCGCCCGGCGCAGCCTCCAGGTGTGTGGGGCAGAGGGTCCCGGGAGGGATGGAGGCAGAGGCTCAGCTCACAGGGGAGCAATCACGGGGCCTGGCTGAACCTGCCCGCAGGCCTTTCTGGGCAGGACTCCAGGAAGGGCAGAGGGCCCTGCCAGCCCCACTCGCTACCGGAGCCCCTGGTGTCCGGGACACAGGGCACCCACAGTCCATGCGCTGGAACTACTCCTCGGGGACCGGCCACCCCAACAAGCTGTGCACAAGATGGAAGAGACTCCCCAGAAGGGCCCAGGGTGGGAGCAGAAGCTCAGCCAGGCCTGGAGGGGTGGCCAGAGAGCCAGGCAGCAAGGACAGCGGCTGCTCCACCCGAACGACCCTCGGGGATCTCGCCTTAAACCATCAGGTGCGATTCAGCACATTAAAGGAACAACGGGGAAAAACATACGGGCATGAATAGATTCAGAAAAGCAACTGACAAAACCAGACACACTCGTGGTAGAACTGCAATCGAGCCCAGAAACGTGACAAACAGCACCCAGAAAACCTGCCCTCACATCAGACTCAGTGGTGAGACGCTGGGCATCCCCCACGTCCACAGCCAAGAGAGCACTATCCAGTCAATGACGATAACCGCTTTTATTCTCAATTGTACTGGAGGTCCAGCCAGCACAACAAGGCAAGAAAGTAAATGAAAATTTGTAAAATTCTCATCCTGGAACTTGAAAGGAAAAAGTAAAACTGCCATGACACTCAGATGACATGACTGTACATAGGAAAACCTACGGAAACTACATTATAGCAGAGAAACTAATAATAATACAATAATAAGTGAATTTATCAAAGTCACAGGATACAAGGTCAATATACAAGAATTAATCATATGTCTATATATTAGTAATAAATTTTAAAAATAAACGAAATGAAAAGCAATACCATTTTCATTAGCATCCGAAAATATAAAATACCCAGTAATTTTTTTAAATATAAATCTAACAAAAAAGATCTGATATCACTGCACGGAAATCTATGAAACGCTTCTGAGAAGGCCTAGACACAGAGGCAGGGCGAGAGAGACAGGAAGACAGGGCGGGAGGCTGAAGGCTCGAAGTGCTCCGACTGCAACTCGCTCCAAGTTAGTCTACAGACACCGAGCTTAGAAACCAGTTCTAACACTGATACAGAAACGCACGGAACCTAGAAAAGCCAGAGAAGCTTGAAAACGACAAAGCTGGAAGACTGATACACAGACGATCAGACCTGCCAGACAGCTACAACAATAAGGAGCGCTACTGGCCCAAGAAAAGAAAGTGACTGAACCGAACAGAGTCCAGAAACAGTCGTGGCAGAGTCGACTGCTGAGCGACAGAGGTCCTCCTGCAATCCAAGAGGGAAGAACAAGCTTTCGAGTAAATGTATATCCCTACCTGCACCTTTTACAAACTTTAATTCACGCTAGACTGAGACCTAACAAGAAAGGTTTTTAAAAGTTGAAACGCAGCATCAGTAGAATCCTTATCAAAATCTCAGCTGCCTTTTTTCTTCTGTAGAAACATAAAAATATGCCCTAAAATTCACACAGAATCTCAAGGAATCCCAAAGAGTCAAAAGAGAAAGAAAAAAGTCAGAGGATTCACACCTCTTGACTTCAGAACTCTCCACAAGCTCAGTGGTAAGACAGTGTGGTGGTAATGTGAAGGCATATAAACCAACCGGAGGAATTCAGAGCCCAGAAATAAAGGTTTATCTTTATAGTCAGCTGATCTCAACAAGGGTGCCAAGTTCACATGATACAGAAGTAACAGTCCTTCCGAGGGACAGGATGATGCCAACACATTAGGACATCCACGAGCAAAAGAAGGAAGCTGGACCCCGACCTCACACCACACAGAAAAACCTAAAATGGACCAAAGACCTAAATTTAAGAGTTAAAACTTTAGTACTCTTGGAAGAAAACATAAGGGTACATGTTCATGTTTTTTAATTTGGCAACAGATCCTCAGATGTGACACCAAAACCACCAACGATCAAAGGAAAAATCAGACGGGCCGAGCTTCATCAGAATTTGAACCTTCTAGTTTCTAAGGACTCCACCAAGGAAGTGAAAAGACAGGCGCAGAAATGTGTGGGAACAGCTGCAAAGGATCACTTCATGAGGGACGCGTGCAGACACAGAAAGAGCTCTTACAGCTCAGGCATAAAAAGGGCGGACGCTCTGAATAAGCTTTTCTTCAAAGTGAGAGCGAAGTCGCTCAGTCGTGTCCGCCTGTCTGCGACCCCACGGACTGCAGCCTACAGGCGCCTCCGTCCAGGGGACTCTCCAGGCAAGAGTACTGGAGCAGGGTGCCGCTTCCCTCAGAGAACATAGACAAATGGCCAATAAGCACACGAAATACAAAGAGCTGCCACGCACGCCCACCGAGCAGCTACAGTCAAGAGTTCAGACAGCAACAAGGGCCGGCCAGGGCACAGCAACGCCACACCCACACGCTGGAGAGGAGCTGAGGCACGGAGCCCCTTTGGGAAACAGTCTGGTAGAGCCCCAAGAGGAGAGAGGCAAGAGTCACCAAAGCGTGTGTCCAACAAGAACCCACCTATGACTATTTTTACAAGCATCGTCCAGGATAAGCAGACTGTGGAGAATCCAAACATCATCAGCTGATGAGCAGAGAAAGAAACTGAGGTCTGTCCACACGGTGGCGCGCCACAGGGCCATAGAAAGGAACGGAGCCAATGCAGGCTGCAATACAGAGGAACCGCAAATACAGCATGCTCGATTTCAGCAGCCAGACATAAGACCACAGATTACATGATTCTATGTACATGGCATGTCCATACAGATACAGAAAGTAGATCAACGGTTTCTAGGGATGGGGGTTGGCGGAATAGAGCGTTACTGCTAATAGTAATGGTTTGGGGGGATGGTGTGAAATGTTCTAGAATCAGCGATTACTCCAAAATTCTATGAATACACTGTATGCTAAGAACAATAGCCCGCATGCCTTAAAAGGGTGAATTCTATGTGAATTATACCTACAATAAGCTGGCATTTTTCAAGTGCTTCTAGAAGAAAACAAAAATGAAAAATATCTTCATGACCCAATATAAGCAAAGATGTTCTAGACGGAAAACAAAAAGAAATAAATGCAGAAGAAAAATCTGACAAATGGGACTTAACAAAAAAGATTACTCCGAGAGTAAAGAGGCAGGCCCCAGACTGGGAGAGGAGAGGCTTGTTATGTACCTTCAACAAAGGCTGGATTCAAGACGTATAAAGAATGCCTACAAACTGATAGAAAAAGACAACCCAACTTTTTTCTAAATAGGTAAAAGATTTGAACTGACATTTCACAGAAGAGGCTATTTAAATGTCCAATAAACATTTGAAAAGGTACTCAACCTCCATAAGCATCAGTAAATGCAGACTACAACTGTGCTTCTCTGCCGGCAGAGCCCCAACGACAGCATCTGACACTGAGGAGGGGGAGTGGGTTCACGGTGGTCAGGAGCCGGTCTACTCCCCCGTTCACTCCAGGTTAATGTTCTGAGTGTGCGCTGTGTGCATCCGTGCCTTCCAGAATAAAACATCAGACTTAAGAAAAAGAAAGTGGGTAAGGACCGGAGCCCAGGACCTCACACGCTGCTGCAGGGACTGGGAACCATGCAAGCCCTGAAAAGGACTGGGTGGCAATCCCACTCCGGGTAAAGCAACAGAGACCAGCACTCACAGCGGCAAAGCACAGGGACGGAAACACTCGTTCCCACTCACCCATTCAGGACCCAGATTGGAGACAACCGAGTGTCCACATGTGGCCTGGCCGTGAGCAGTGGCCCCTGCAGACAAGGGGACAGCACCCGTAGCATAGCAGGGGAGCAAGCAGGGAGCGCAGCGCCTGGGGGAGCGCAAGGGGAGCACAGCGTGTGCAGGAGCACGGAGAGCACAGCGCCTGGGGGAAGCACACGGGGAGCACAGCACGTGCGGGAGAGGGCGGGGAGCACAGCACCTGGGGGAGCGCGAGGAGCGCAACGCCTGGGGGAGAGCGGGGAGCGCAGCACCTGGGGGAGCACGCGGGGAGTGCAACGCGTGCGGAAGAGAGCGCAGGGAGCACAGCGCCTGGGGGAAGCACGCGGGGAGCACAGCGCGTGCGGGAGCACGGGGAGCACAGCGCCTGGGGGAAGCACACGGGGAGCACAGCGAGTGCGGGAGAGGGCGGGGAGCACAGCGCCTGGGGGAGCGCGAGGAGCGCAACGCCTGGGGGAGCACGCAGGGAGCGGAGCACGCGGGGAGCACAGCGTGCGGGAGAGCGCGGGGAGCGCAGCGCCTGGGGGAGCACGCGGGGAGTGCAGCACCTGGGGGAGCACGGAGAGCGCAGCGCGAGCGGAAGAGAGCGCGGGGAGCACAGCGCGTGCGGGAGAGCGCGGGGAGCACAGCCCGTGGGGGAGCAAGCGGGGAGCTCAGTGCCTGGGAGGAGAGGCCCCAGGGTGGGAAGGCGGCCTGTGCTCCGCGGAGACCGTTGACCAGGCGGGGCCCTCGTGATGCACAGCTGACCCAGGTCTTCAGCCAGGCGTGCTCACACCTGGGGAGAGCCCTGTGCCGATGGGATCCCTACGCCCCTTTCTACACTGCAGTAAAACATATTCTTACATGAATACGATATACATATATTTAAAGCCCTTGGCCAGCTAAGAAGGTGGCCCACTCATTAGAATAAGAGCCTCTGGCAGAGGGTGGGTAGCTCCCTGGAGAAGGGGTCCTCGTGGAAACAGGACCACGGGGCCACCAGGCGCCTGCCACTCCAAAAACACGGTTGGCAAGGGGCAGGGCTGCAATCAGAACCCAGGCCACCCTCCAAACTGACTCCTTCCCCTGAGCCACATGGCCTGCTGTGACAGAGGAAGCCCAGGAGCTGACCGGGCAGGCGCCTCCCGCTAGCTGGACCTACAGCTCCCGCTTGGCGGGAAGCCCCTCCAGAGTCAGAGTCAGAGCCAGGCCCGCAGCCCCAGGAACATAGCCACGCTCTGGGCCTGAGCTGCAATCCGGGGCTCCGCACGTGGGTGCTGGGGCCGCTGGGGCCACGGGCACACACCCACAGGCAGGTGCTCTCACACACACACATACACCTCTGTGATGCAGACACCCCAGAGGCCTCCGTCAGGGGCAGCCATTGTGATCTCAGGCCACTCGGCAACAAGGGCTGAGGAGCACAGACTGGACGGCACGGTCAGTGCTACCGCCTGCACACACGGGTCGGGCGACTGTCACAGCCCTGCCCGCACGGCCTTATCACGGGAAGGGCCTGCGGCTGAGGGTGTCCTGCTCCTGGCCGCGCTGCTCCAGCCCTGCCACCCACTGAAGCTGGAACCACCTCACACGGCACGGAGCCTGGGGGACAGGAGAGCCACACGCCACCTGTGGACGAGGGGTCAGGAACCCAGCTGGTCTGCAGGCGCTCTGGGAAGAGCCTGTAGCCCCGCTCCCATTATGATGTGCTGAGGGGCTCAAAGGACAGGCTGGCCCTGCAGGAAGGGCAGAGCCAGTGGAAACAGACATGGGGATAGACGCCAGAGCTGCCTGGACCACACCGGCAGCTGCAGGCCGACCTGCCAGACCCAACCTTAAAACCCCATCCGTGCACCTGCCCCGCCTCCCCAGAGGCCCCAGAGCAGACACAGCCCCACGGCCGGCAGCAGTGTGCGCTCAGAGGCCTCCCCAGGCCCACGGGTGATGCCAGGCCATCCTGGAGAGCGGGCTCAGACCCGGGGAGGCGGGGTGCAGGCCAGGTTGTGTCTGCACCCCCCGCCCGCCCCCCGCCCCAGCCAGCGGGGCTCCAGGCTGCAGCCCGGGCTCGGGCAGCCACAGCCGAGCTGTCACGTGGGTGGCAGGAGGCCGTCCTCCTAACCGCCGAGGTGTGAAGGCCACCAGGTTACCATGGTGACTGGTCTCCGAGCTCACCGGGCCCGCACAGACAGGCTGCCGCTTCACGTGCCTCCATTTATTTCCTCTTAGAAAACGCGCGCGGGGTAGAGGCGCAGCTAACGAATGTGATAAAGTCAGGCCGCAGGGTCGAGGGCAGCAGTCACTTGGCAAGACCAGTGGGTCTCTGGGGACACGCTCCCTCGGCAGAGCCCGGAGCAGGAGGAGGGCTGGCGTCAAGCCCCAGGGCACCTGTCCACAGAGCAGGAGGGCAGCTCGTCCCCGACCCCCAGGAAAGAGGGCCTTGCGATGCACGGGAGCAGAGGGGAGAGGGTCCCTGTGCCAGGCCTCCCAAGGCTGCACACAGGAACCCCGCCCTCAGTCGCCACCCCCCACGGGTCCAGCCACCCAACCCGGCGCCAGGCCCCCAGGCCATCTGCAGGCGGGGAGGCGAACGGCCCAGGGACAGGCCTGAGCCTGCTGAGTGGCCTCGGCATGGCCCAGCCTCCCGGTGGCGCTGACCCGTACCAGCAGGTAAGAGGCTCAGACAACGGGGCCCATGGAGCCCCGGCCTGGGCAGCAGCTTTGCCTCGCCCGTGGGGGCACAGACGTGAGGCTGCAGACCGCTGACGGGACAGAGACCTGGGCCCTCCTTGGTAATTCTCAGAGCCCTGGACATGGCATTCCAACTGCTGCCAGGAAAGCTTTTCATTAAAAATAAAGAACTGAGGAAAATCTATCTGGCAAACCCCTAAGGTAGCAGACTGCAAAGAGAAAACAGCAAGACTACTTCCCACGCGCCCTGCACCCCTGGCTTTCGCTCAGGAGTCCGGCTGGTGAGGGGGCTCATGGGCCCTGAGAGGGGAAAGCTGAGGCCAGTTGCCCCCCGTCTGCTGCACCAGAGCCGTGGGCGCAGGGGCCTCCCGCCTGTGGGCCACTCACTGCTCAGGGAACCAAGCCCCTTCACCTGTCAGACGGGGTGATGCCACCCAGAGAAGCCCACCTCTGCCGGAAAAGCACAGGCCTCGCCCTAACCAAGCCAGAACTAAGCCCCCACACCCTGCCTTCCCACCCCCCGATCTGCCGGGATGTGCTGTTCTCGTCCACCTCTGTGCTCGACCGTCCTGGAAAATTCTGACAAGACGAGCAACTCTGAGGTGCCCGATACTTGAATCAGCCAGAGGGAAATCCTCCAGCTCCTGAAGTACAAGTTGAAAAGAAAAGGAGAGAAGTCGGAGCTGGACTGAGTCCCAAGTGGCGCATCAAGCACATCACACAGGCCCTCCTGCCTCAGGCTTCGGTCCCGTGAGACGGGACGCGCCGCGGACGCCGCACACCCGGGCTCCCGCCGAGGCCCTCCTGGGCCGAGGAACTCCCATGCGTGGCCCGCCAGACCACGCGCTCTAGGGCAGCGGGCCGCACGGCCAAGGCCACTGTGGGGGCCGGCCCTCAGCCCCCAGGACGGACACACCTCTGCGGAGCCAAACCAGACTGGAGTACCTCCAGCTGCAAAACTGTAAGACCAGACGACCCAACACATCAGCTGATGTGTCTCTCCTGACACGTCTGTTTTCCATGCTTTAGCCCAAGGTGACAAACACTTGCCAATGTCTAACTCACCAAGCACTGCAACACAGATTAGGTTTACCAAGGTGAACAAGACACCCCCTCTTCCAGGACATTACAGCTGGGAAACCAATGGGGAGTACACCCAGCTTAAAGCAAGTCTGCTGTGGAAAGCACAAGAGCAGGAAGGATTACACACCATCAGATCTCACTGGTGACACCAGAAGGCAGAGAAGTGGGTAAACACATGTGTGCATGGTGCGTGTGTGTGTGCGCATGCAAGTTTTATACGAGTTTACATTACCCGGCAAAGAGTCACTAACAGTTTAATGCCCATTTATGTTTTATCAGGTTCATTACCACTGGAATTACTTCATCAAGTTATTCTTTCAGAAAAAGTTTGGATGTTATAAACTTTATTCATATCTTTACATGGGAAAGTTTTAAAATTGTTAACTTTAAAAAGAATGATTTAGAATGAAAATTGGGGAAAAAACGCAAAAAAAAAAAAATACTGTCCCAGAAAGAAAGAAGAAAATGTGTGACTCAGAAATATTTGCAGAAGTAATGATTTAAAACTTGGCAGAGCTAGTGGAAAAAGCCCTACAGACTCAAGAAGCTGAATCAATCCAAAACCAGGTGAACCTAAAGAAATCCACTCCCAGACAAATCACAACCAAGTTTTTGAAGACTAAAGAGTCAGAAAAATCTTGAAAGTAGCCACAGATAAACAGTATGCTACCTACAGGAGAATGACTGAAGCAACTGTGGGCTTCTCACCAGAAACCGTGGGGCAGGAAGAAGCGGCACGTCTCCCAAATGCTGAGAGAAAAGAAGACGTGAACCTGAAGTTGGCATCAAAGGACCTTCTGAATGAAGGGGAAACGGACCTGATCAGTGAAGGAGACTGAAAAGAACCTATCCCCGCACATCTGCTCTGTGAGAGGGAGTTTGTCTTAAGGAAGGAAGCGCTATGGAAGGAAAGGGAGTGGGGAAGGCAGGGAGGGGACGCTGAGGGAAGGCTGGGGCATCAGGGACGAAGAAAGGGTGGAACGGCACCAGGAGGGGAGTGCTTCTCGTCTCAGGTGTTAGGGATTATTTGAGAGTGAGAACTGCAGCCCTGAGGTGGCTCTCAACATCCATGTGAGCAATTTCCTTAAAGGGGGAGGGAAAGCTCACGTAAATGAGGTAGGGCTTCCACATCCCACTTGAAGCGCTACGATGCTGGTACCAGGAGACTGGCAAGTGGGTCGGTGGGATCCACAGAGCAGGGTTAGAACAAAGAAATGAAACTCAAATTAAATCTCATTCATTATGCAAAAAACTGAAAACAGATTACAGATATAAATTGAAACGCATTTTTTTTTATTTTGGGCAAAAGATAAATAATAAATTGAAACGTAAAACCATAAAAATTTTAAACAAAAATATAGGAGAAAAATCTTCATGACCGAGGGTTAGCTGAAGAGTTCTTAAATATGATATCAAAGCACGACCCATAAAAGAAAAAACTCATGAGCTGGACTTTACCAGAGTTTAAAAGCTTTGTTCTAATGAGAGAAATGTTCGCAAATCACATATCTGATAAAGGACAACATGCAGAGGCCTCTGTAAACTGAACAGTGAAAAAACCAACCATCCAATTAGGAAACAGACAAAAGACTTGAGTGGACATCTTGCCAAAGGGTATCTGCAGAGGCTACGGGGAACGTGAGAAGACGCGCAGCAGCGTCAGTGACGGGTACGCGCGTACAGTGTCTACAGACGCTGAGGGGCAAGTGAGAAAACGCAGCGACGTCAGGGACGGGGGCGCGCACAGCATCGCACCCTGTGACCATCAACCAGAACAGCGAACGTTTCATCTTCTGACACTCTTCTCTTTTAAACACCGCTAGTGTCGGGCACGGGAGGCATATGCGTAGACTGCGTCACCGTGCACAGCCACCAGGAGTGTAAGATGCCACAGCCGTCCGGGGGAGCAGCCTGGCTGTGCCTTACAGCACTGAGCACGCACTCACCAGATGACACACCGATCCCTCCTGCGCATCTGTGGCGGAGGTCAGGTGGACACAAAACCCTGGACATTGTAATACAAACGCTGTGACTCTATCTGTCAAGTCCAAAACTGGACCCAGCTCAGATGGCTTTCAAACAGGCGGACAGGCACACAATCTGATACATCCACACGACAGAGCACCACTCGGCAATCACGTGGGCCGACGTGCTGGTGCGTCACAGCAACCTGATGGATCTCAGAGGCGTTACACTGAGCGGAGTAAACACCCAGCCTCAAAAGGTGACACACGTGTAATCCCACTTCCATAGCAGACTCAAATGAGAAAATTATGCTTCACAGACAAGAGATGGGTTCCTGCCTCAGGGCAGAAGGAAGGGGGTTTACAGGGTCGACAGGACAGCTCTGCGTCCTTGGCTGTGGGAGTGGTTCCATGAAACAATGTGTGTGTGATAAATACAGGTGATAAAATTGGCAGACCTGTACACCAGAACCCAGGCGTGACATAAACAAGGAGTGCATGTGAGAGCTGGTGGCCCTGAAGGAGGTCAGGATTAGCTGAGGCTTCACTGCAGCACATCCTCCTGGCTGTGACTTCTGCTGTCCGACAGGGCATGGCGGGTGGACCCATCAACCGTGTCCACACCCCAACCCCCAGGCTGGAGGGGATGAGATCACCTTGGAGTAACTGGCAGGCCCAGGTCCACCACAAGAGCCCTTAAAGGCACAGAACCTTTACCAGCTGGTGGAGATCAAAACCCACAAGGGAGTCGATGCCTGCTGCCGGACTGAGAAGGCAGGGCTCGTGGGAAGGCGCTGGACTCTGCCAACAACCAGAGAAGCGTGAGGCCTCCTTGCGCCCAGAGCCCCAGCAAGGACCGAGGCTCCGGCTGGCACCATGGTCATGGCCCAGGGACTCCAGGCCTAGACTCTGGCACCGTGTCGGGCTTCTGACCCACAGTCGCAGTGCTGCTTCCAGCCAGGAAGTGAGCAGCAACGTCTTAGAGCAGTAAAGAAAACTAACCAACTTCTTAGAGCAGTAAAGAAAACTAACCAACTTCTTAGAGCAGTAAAGAAAACTAACCAACTTCTTACAACAGTAAAGAAAACTAACCAACTTCTTAGAGCAGTAAAGAAAACTAACAGAGCAGTTTTCAACTGCGGTGCTTTGGGGACACTTGGCAACTTGTGGAGACAATTTTGTTTGTTACCTGGGGGGCCACTGGCATCTAATGGGTGGAGGCCAGCGGTGCTGCTAAACATCACGCCGGGCACAGGACGCTGCCCCCAACAAAGGCCTGTCCAGTCCCAAACAGCACTGTGCTGAGGAGGAGACACCCTGGGCTGCGGTGCATGGACGGCATCATCCCTGGGGAGGAATGTGAGATCTCTGCACTGTTTCTGCAACTTCTATTTGAGCTGAGATTATCTCAGAATTTAATTTTTTAAAATAAACACACATAGTCACAAGGACAATAGATGGAGAGGCACAGCGTCCACACCACTACAGGTGGGTAGAAAATAGAGTTCTTTGGGAATCTCGGGCAAAGATAAGCTAAGGGGAAGGAGCTGACAGAGAGGAAAAAATAAAATATGTGAGACACTAACGGATAAGCCTGAAGACAACAAACAGATGGAGAGACACGCCGTGCTCTGGACTGGAATGCTGTCAAAACGACTATACCGCCCAAAGCAAGCTACAGACTCAGTGCAATCCCTAGCAACACACTAATGGTATTCTTCACAGAACTAGAACAAATTATTTTAAAATTTGCATAAAAACACAAAAGTCCCTGAATAGCCAGAACAATCTCAAGAGAAAAGAATGGAGCTCGAGGAATCACACTCTGTGACTTTAGACTATACTACAAAGCTACAGTGCTGAAAACACTATGGTACCAGCACAAAAACAGATATATAGGGACTTCCCTGGTGGCTCAGGGGTTAGGATTCCATTGCAGGGAGCATGGGTTCTGTCCATGGTCAGGGAACTAAGATCCCACATGTTGCTCAGCCAAGAAATAAAAAAGGCCACCCTAAAAGCAGACACATAGCATAACAGGACGGAGAGCTCAGAAACAAACCCACTGTCAGTTAATCCACCACAAAGAAGGCAAGAATATGCAATGGAGAAAAGAAAATCTCTTTAATAAGTGGTGCGGGGACAACTGGATAGCTCCATGTAAAAGAATGAAATTACAATATTCCCTAACACTGTATACAAAAATAAACTCAAAATAGATTAAAGACCTAAATGTAAGACAAGGTACTATAAAACTCCTAGAGGAGAACATAGGCAGAACATTCTGACACACATTACAGCAGTATTGTTTTAGATCTCTTTCCTAAAGGAATAAAAGTAAAAATAAACAAATAACAAATGGGACCTAATTAAATTTAAAAGCTCTGACACAGCAAAGAAAACCACTGACACAAAGACAAATCGAAGAACAACGTACTGCATGGGGGAAGATATCTGCCAGTGATAAGACCAGCGGGGGTTAATGCCCAACATATACAAGCAGCTCACACAACGCAGCATCAAAACACAAACAACCTGATTAGAAAGACTGGGCAGAAGAACTGAATAGACATTTTTCCAAAGAGGAAATGCAAACAGCTGACAGGCATGTGAAAAGATGCTCAACACTGCTAATCATCAAGGAAATGCAAATCAAAACCACAGTGAGCCATCACCTCAACCCTGTCAGAATGGCCATCATCAAAAAGAACCAATAACAAATGCTGGTGAGGGTGTGGAGAGAAGAGAGCCCTTGTACACTGTTGGGCAGGATGTAAGCCGGTGCATCCACTGTGGAAAACAGTATGAGGGTTTCCCAAAAAATGAGAAATTGAACTTCCATCTGATCTAGCAATTCCACTCCTGGGTATATGAAAAAAAAAAAAAATACCAAAGACACTAATTTGAAAAGATACACCCACACCCATACTCATAGCAGCATTCACAATCCCCAAGGTATGGAAGCAACCTAAGTGTCCTTCAGCAGAGAAATAGGTAAAGAAGATGTGGTATGTATACAACGGAATACAACTCAGTCACACACATGAATGAAATTTCGCCATCTGCAAAATGGATGGACTGAGCATTGCTAAGTGAAACAGAGAAAGACAAAGAATCTAAAAAATAACAACATACTCGTGAATAAAACAAAAAGGAGATTCACAGATACACAGAAGGAAACAATGGTAACTGGTTGGGGGCGGGGCCAGTACAGGCTGGAGAGTGAAAGGTGCAAACTACTGGGCGTACAACGAGCTCACGGACATGTCCTATGACACGGGGAATACAGCCGACATCGCGTAATAGCAGTGAGTGGAAAGTGAGGTCAGAAAATAAACCATCACACACACACACACACACAGATAAACAGGAGGAAGGACACCGATGGACCAAAGTCACAGGACAGACCACCCCTAGAATCCTGTCAGGTCCGGGGTGGCCGCGCATGAAGGCAGAGCCCCAAGTGAGGTCGGGTCCCCGCCTCCGCAAACCACACCAGACTCAGCCCTTCAACACTGAGGTCACGGTTGTGACTCTGACCCCAGTGAGTGCCACAGAGGCCCCCACCTGACCTGGCGGCCTGCACCCCGACTCTCAGAAATGACAGCTGCTGACCACAGGTACATGTGGCTCCCACCGCGGGTCCTCAGTGGAAAAGACAAGCACACAGGACGCGGACTGAGCTGAGGACAGGGCTGTCAGAGGCACACGCTCCTGCTCCAGAACGCACAGGCCCGCCCGGGAGCCCCCAGTGCCGCGGGGTGCCAGCACTGACGGGCCCCAGAGCCCATGTGAGGGACGCAGCCCCCGGCACGCAGGGCCATGCACAGCAGTGTTCTGAGGGGCCGGGCCTGCCCAGGGCAGACATCGTGTGCATCGGGCCTTCCTGCCTGTCTCCTCAGGCGAGCTCCTGTGACAGTAGGGTGCTGGACGCCTCGAAAGAGCCAGAGGACGGGAGGATGGGTGCTGGGGGCACGGTCCGACAGGGCGCCCCTGGCTCCGGAAGGAGCGCCGCCAGTGTGGGGGGGCAGCCAGCCAAGTCACAGAAGACCCCCGCCCGAGTCCTGCAGGACCAACTGCCCCCAGGCGCACACTCTTCTTCCAGGCCTCCTTGCCCTTCAGCGTTCCCATTGCCGCGAGCCTGCTGGAACCTTCCAGGATCCTTCCTGTACACGTGGGCTCTCGTGCGCGTCAGCCAAGGCAGGCTTCTGCTACCAGCAGGACCCAATCAGAAGCATGTCGGGTTGGAGTCAGACACGGCTGGGACTCCCGTCTCTAGGACCAGTGACACCAGCAGGGACAGGTGAGGCTGGCAGCCTGCACGCAGAAGGGCAGAGCCAGCCCCAAGATCCCCAGGGGGGAGGCGCCATCCAGAGACAAACAGAAGGGCCCGCACGGCAGAAACGCAGGGCAGCCAGCACAGCAAGCAGGCAGACCCTCATGATTCAATCACTCACTCTGTAAATCGAGGATTAACGCTCACGGGGCTGGTGACTGACATAATTACAATTTAAAAAGGGCAATTAATCTTCGGCTTGTTCCTTGCCTCACCAGGAGCCGCGGGCTCATGGGCACAGCTATGAGAGGGCCAGCGCATGGGCGAGCATGCCCGGCCTCCCTGCCACTCCATCCGGCCCGGGGGTCCCCACACTCGAGTGGCTGCAGGCAGCACTAAGGTCCGGGGAGAGGTGGGCAGAGCAGGGGAGGGCGGGGCGCTCAGGGAAGGCAGGGGGCGCAAGGGGGCTCCTGCTGTCCACCTGCATCACCGCAGCCACCCAGGCCCGGCCACTCACACAGGCAGACTCCACCAACCCCAGCGAGGCACTTCTGATTTCTTCTCCCAGTAGACCAACACAGAGTCCTCCTGAAGGACGCAGTCCTGGGGAAAGCACCCTGAAAGCAAAGGCCCCAGGACCCAGCTCTACTGCACGGAGTCTGGGTCTCAAAGCAACCCCTGGCCACATCAGAACTCACTGCTTCCTGGCCCTGAGCTCAGAGGCGGCCATGCCAACGGAGACATCCCAGAGCACAATGTCTGTTCTGGCCTTGTACCCACCTCCCAGCAAAGGCCTGCAGCTGATCTCGGGGGGCGCAGGCCCTCTGCCGGCCTCAGGGACAGCCGTGACGGCCGCAACCAGCCCCGGGACCCACCGGCCGCACCAGCGATGGTCTGAGGGCGTCAGGGTCGCAGGTTGGGTCAAGGAGACCTCAGCGTGAGTCCCAGGATAGCAGTGCTGCCAGAATGAAGAGACAGGTCCGTCCGTGAGCCCGCCCCGCACCGCCTGAGATGCTGGGGGAGGACCTAGCCCAATGTGACCTTGCGGGGGGGGGGGTGCCAAGGCCTCAGGTGTGGAGAAGCAGCTGTCTTCCGTGGCGGAGGATGATGCCTGCTGGGCCGCTGATCTCCCCGCAGCTGGGAGCTCCGTGCCCTGCAGTCAGAGGCCGTGCTGACCCAGGAGGAAGGCAGCATCGCCCCGTGAGCACAGCTTCCCCATGAGCCTGACGAACCCCAAGGCTGAAACATCCACACAGACAGGACGGCCAAGGTCCCAGCATGTGACCCCGAGGCCCCCACACATGCGGACAGCCAGCCAGGGTCAAGGGCAACCCTCCAAGGTAAGGAAGAACCAGATGAAGGGTAAGAGACCACGGCGGCTTTTTCCTGCAAACGCATCAACTACCTCTGGACGAGCGACTAAGAGATGGGTCAGCTCTACCCCAAGACAGGAGGCCAGCAGCCAGAGGAAGTGCTGAATGGCATTTTGTACTTGTTGGCTTTTGAGCAATGTTGATGTATTCTCTATTCATAAATAAAATTATACGTGAAAGAAACTAATAGGAAAAAATAAAAGCTGCCCCCCTCCCGCTGTGGGTGTTTCTCTAACATTCATTACTCCAGAGCCCTCAGTGATTTCCGCAATATCTGGGCACCTCCATATTTACTGTTGTCCTTAAACTCTACCTTCGCTTCTTCACTTAAGTTAGTTTTAAAACTTTATATAGCTAGCACTGTGAAAGTGCTGCACTCCATATGCCAGCAAATTTGGAAAACTCAGCAGTGGTCACAGGACTGGAAAAGGTCAGTCTTCATTCCAATCCCAAAGAAAGGCAATGCCAAAGAATGCTCAAACTACCACACAATTGCACGCATCTCACACGCTAGTAAAGTCATGCTCAAAATTCTCCAAGCCAGACTTCAGCAATATGTGAACCGTGAACTTCCAGATGTTCAAGCAGGTTTTAGAAAAGGCAGAGGAACCAGAGATCAAATTGCCAACATCCGCTGGATCATGGAGAAAGCAAGAGAGTTCCAGAAAAACATCTATTTCTGCTTCATTGACTATGCCAAAGCTTTTGACTCTGTGGATCACAATAAACTGTGGAAAATTCTGAAAGAGATGGGAATACCACACCACCTGACCTGACTCTTGAGAAACCTGTATACAGGTCAGGAAGCAACAGTTAGAACTGAACATGGAACAACAGACTGGTTCCAAATAGGAAAAGGAGTACATCAAGGTTGTATATTGTCACCCTGCTTATTTAACTTATATGCAGAGTACATCATGAGGAACGCTGGGCTGGAAGAAGCACAAGCTGGAATCAAGATTTCGGGGAGAAATATCAATAACCTCAGATATGCAGATGACACCACCCTTATGGCAGAAAGTGAAGAGGAACTCAAAGGCCTCTTGATGAAAGTGAAAGAGGAGAGTGAAAAGGTTGGCTTGAAGCTCAACATTCAGAAGACAAAGATCATGGCATCTGGTCCCATCACTTCATGGGAAATAGATGGGGAAACAGTGGCAACAGTGTCAGACTTTATTTTTTTGGGCTCCAAAATCACTGCAGATGCTGATTGCAGCCATGAAATTAAAAGACGCTTACTCCTTGGAAGGAAAGTTATGACCAACCTTGATAGTATATTAAAAAGCAGAGACATTACTTTGCCAACCAAGGCCCGTCTAGTCAAGGCTATGGTTTTTCCCACGGTCATGTATGGATGTGAGAGTTGGACTGTGAAGAAAGCTGATCGCCAAAGAATGGATGCTTTTAAACTATGGTGTTGGAGAAGACTCTTGAGAGTCCCTTGGACTGCAAGGAGATCCAACCAGTCCATTCTAGAAGAGATCAATCCTGGGTGTTCATTGGAGGGACTGATGCTAAAGCTGAAGCTGCAATACTTTGGCCACCTCATGCGACGAGTTGACTCACTGGAAAAGACTCTGATGCTGGGAGGGATTGGGGGTGGGAGGAGAAGGGGACGACGGAGAATGAGATGGCTGGATGGCATCACTGACTCTGTGGACAGGAGTTTGAGTGAACTCCGGGAGTTGGTGATGGACAGGGAGGCCTGGCGTGCTGTGATCCATGGGGTCGCGGAGAGTCAGACAGGACTGAGCGACCGAACTGAAGTGAACCGATAGCTAGCACAAGTGGGAAACTGTGATCATGTGCAGAAGCCACAGCATGGAGAGACCCAGGAGATGCCCTGAGCTCTGGGGGGCGGGCCCGAATCTGCATGCACGCTGCTAAAGGGAAACCACGCTACCAACACCAGCAGCACGGCGAGCCTCCGCACAGGGGCTCCCACAGGCCAGGCTGAGACTCAGGCGGCAGAGAAGCCCTGGCGGCCTCGGGCAGCAGGGAGGGCTCGGGGACAGCGAAGACAGGGACTCGCTCTTGCCCGGGAGCCCACAGCCCCCGGGCAGGGGCCGTCTCAGCGAGCCAGGCAAGGCCGTGGCCCCCGGGGTGAGGCCGTCTCAGCGAGCCAGGCAAGGCCGTGGCCCCCGGGCAGGGGCCGTCTCAGCGAGCCAGGCAAGGCCGTGGCCCCCGGGGTGAGGCCGTCTCAGCGAGCCAGGCAAGGCCGTGGCCCCCGGGCAGGGGCCGTCTCAGCGAGCCAGGCAAGGCCGTGGCCCCCGGGGTGAGGCCGTCTCAGCGAGCCAGGCAAGGCCGTGGCCCCCGGGGTGAGGCCGTCTCAGCGAGCCAGGCAAGGCCGTGGCCCCCGGGGTGAGGCCGTCTCAGCGAGCCAGGCAAGGCCGTGGCCCCCGGGCAGGGGCCGTCTCAGCGAGCCAGGCAAGGCCGTGGCCCCCGGGGTGAGGCCGTCTCAGCGAGCCAGGCAAGGCCGTGGCCCCCGGGCAGGGGCCGTCTCAGCGAGCCAGGCAAGGCCGTGGCCCCCGGGGTGAGGCCGTCTCAGCGAGCCAGGCAAGGCCGTGGCCCCCGGGGTGAGGCCGTCTCAGCGAGCCAGGCAAGGCCGTGGCCCCCGGGGTGAGGCCGTCTCAGCGAGCCAGGCAAGGCCGTGGCCCCCGGGGTGAGGCCGTCTCAGCGAGCCAGGCAAGGCCGTGGCCCCCGGGCAGGGGCCGTCTCAGCGAGCCAGGCAAGGCCGTGGCCCCCGGGGTGAGGCCGTCTCAGCGAGCCAGGCAAGGCCGTGGCCCCCGGGCAGGGGCCGTCTCAGCGAGCCAGGCAAGGCCGTGGCCCCCGGGGTGAGGCCGTCTCAGCGAGCCAGGCAAGGCCGTGGCCCCCGGGGTGAGGCCGTCTCAGCGAGCCAGGCAAGGCCGTGGCCCCCGGGGTGAGGCCGTCTCAGCGAGCCAGGCAAGGCCGTGGCCCCCGGGGTGAGGCCGTCTCAGCGAGCCAGGCAAGGCCGTGGCCCCCGGGGTGAGGCCGTCTCAGCGAGCCAGGCAAGGCCGTGGCCCCCGGGCAGGGGCCGTCTCAGCAAGTCAGGCAAGGCCGTGGCCCCCGGGGTGAGGTCCACTAGTTTCCTGTGATTCTGGTGCCACCTAAGACAGAAGGGTCATGGTGGAGAGCTCTGACAGAATGTGGTCCACTGGAGGAGGGAGTGGCAAACCACTTCAGCATTCCTGCCTTGAGAACCCCAAGAACAGTATGAAAAGGCAAAAAGATAGGACACTGAAAGATGAACTCCCCAGGTCAGTAGGTGCCCCATATGCTCCTGGAGATCAGTGGAGAAATAACTCCAGAAAGAATGAAGGGATGGAGCCAAAGCAAAAGCTATGCCCAGTTGTGGATGTGACTGGTGATAGAAGCAAGGTCAGATGCTGTAAAGACCAATACTGCATAGGAATCTGGAATGTTAGATCCATGAATCAAGGCAAATTGGAAGTGGTCAAACAGGAGATGGCAAGAGTGAACGTCGACATTCTAGGAATCAGTGAACTAAAATGGACTGGAATGGGTGAATTTAACTCAGATGACCATTATATCTACTACTGTGGGCAGGAATCCCTTAGAAGAAACAGAGTAGCCATCATGGTCAACAAAACAGTCCGAAATGCAGTACTTGGATGCAATCTTAAAAATGACAAAATGATTTCTGTTCGTTTCCAAGGCAAACCATTCAATATTACGGTAATCCAAGCCTATGCCCTGACCAATAATGCTGAAGAAGCTGAAATTGAACAGTTCCATGAAGACCTACAAGACCTTTTAGAACTAGCATCCAAAAAAGAAGTCCTTTTCATCATAGGGTACTGGAATGCAAAAGTAGGAAGTCAAGAAACACCTGGAGTAACAGGCAAATTTGGCCTTGGAGTACAGAATAAAGCAGGGCAAAGGCTAATAAAAGTTTTGCCAAGAGAACGCACTGGTCAGAGCAAACACCCTCTTCCAATAACACAAGAGAAGACTCTACACATGGACATCACCAGACGGTCAACACCCAAATCAGATTGATTATATTCTTTGCAGCCAAAGATGGAGAAGCTCTGTACAGTCAGCAAAAACAAGACCGGGAGCTGACTGTGGCTCAGATCATGAACTCCTTATTGCCAGATTCAGACTTAAATTGAAGAAAGAAAGAAAAACCACTAGACAATTCAGGTATGACCCAAATCAAATCCCTTATGATTATACAGTGGAAGTGAGAAATAGATTCAAGGGATTAGATCTGATAGATAGAGTGCCTGATGAAATATGGACGGAGGTTCCTAACATTGTACAGGAGGCAGGGGTCAAGACTATCCCCAAGAAAAAAAATGCAAAAAAGCAAAATGGTTGTCTGAGGAGGCCTTATAAATAGCTGAGAAAAGAAGAGAAGTGAAAGGCAAAGGAGAAATGGAAAGATATGAGCATCTGAATGCAGAGTTCCAAAGAATAGCAAGGAGAGATAAGAAAGCCTTCCTCAGTGATCAATGCAAAGAAATAGAGGAAAACAATAGAATGGGAAAGACTAGAGATTTCTTCAAGAAAATTAGAGATACCAAGGGAACATTTCATGCAAAGATGGGCTCAATAAAGGACAGAAATGACATGAACCTAATAGAAGCAGAAGATATTAAGAAGAGGTGGCAAGAATACACAGAAGAACTATACAAAGAAGATCTTCACGACCCAGAGAATCATGATGATGTGATCACTCACCTAGAGCCAGACATCCTGAAATGTGAAGTCAAGTGGGCCTCAGGAAGCATCACTATGAACAAAGCTAGTGGAGGTGATGAAATCCTAAAAGATGATGCTATGAAAGTGCTGCACTCAATATGCCAGCAAATTTGGAAAACTCGGCAGTGGCCACAAAAGGTCAGTTTTCATTCCAATCCTAAAGAAAAGCAATGTCAAAGAATGCTCAAACTACCACACAGTTGCACTCATCTCACACACTAGTAAAGTAGTGCTCAAAATTCTCCAAGCCAGGCTTCAACAGTACATGAACTGTGAACTTCCAGATGTTCAAGCTGGATTTAGAAAAGGCAGAGGAACCAGAGATGAAATTGCTAACATCTGCTGGATCATTAAAAAAGCAAGAGAGTTCCAGAAAAACATCTACTTCTGCTTTATTGACTACACCAAAGCCTTTGACTGTGTGGATCACCATAAACTGTGAAAAATTCTTCAAGAGATGGGAACACCAGACCACCTGACCTGCCTCTTGAGAAATCTGTATGCAGGTCAGAAAGCAACAATTAGAACTGGACATGGAACAACAGACTGGTCCCAAATCAGGAATGGAGTACGTCAAGGCTGTATATTGTCACCCTGCTTATTTAACTTATACACAGAGTACATCATAAGAAATGCTAGACTGGATGAAGCACAAGCTGGAATTAAGATTGCCAGGAGAAATATCAATAACCTTAGATATGCAGATGATACCACCCTTTTGGCTGAAAGTGAAGAAGAACTAAAGAGCCTCTTATGAAAGTGAAAGAGGAGAGTGAAAATTTTGGCTTAAAACTCAACATTCAGAAAAAGAAGATCATGGCATCTGGTCCCATCACTTCATGGCAAATAGATAGGGAAACAAGGCTCCAAAATCACAGCAGATGGTGACTGCAGCCTAGAAATTAAAAGACGCTTGCTCCTTGGAAGGAAAGTTATGACCAACCTAGATAGCATATTAAAAAGCAGAGACATTACTTTGCCAACAAACATCCATCTAGTCAAAGCTAAGGTTTTTCCAGTAGTCATGTATGGATGTGAGAGCTGGACTATAAAGAAAGCTGAGCGCCCAAGAATTGATGCTTCTGAACTGTGCTGCTGGAGAAGACTCTTGACAGTCCCCTAGACTGCAAGGAGATCCAACCAGTCCATCCTGCAGGAGATCAGTCCTAAATACTCACTGGAAGGACTGATGCTGAAGCTGAAACTCCAATACTTTGGCCACCTGATATGAAGAGCTGACTCCTTGGAAAAGACCCTGATGCTCTGAAAGATTGAAGGCGGAAGGAGAATGGGACAACAGAGGATGAGATGGTTGGATGGCATCACCAACTTGATGGACCTGAGTTTGAGTGAACTCCGGGAGTTGGTGATGGACAGGGAGGCCTGGCGTGCTGCAGTCCATGGGGTTGCAAAGAGTGGGACACCACTGAGCAACTGAATTGAACTGAATAAGCATGAAAAGGGTTTTCAACACCATTTGCCGTTAAGAAAATGCAAATCAAAACCACAGGGAGGGACTGCCTGGAGGTCTAGTAGTTAGGACTCCAGGCTTCCACTGCACGGGGCAATGCCTGGTTGGAGAACTTAAATTAAGATCCTGACTGACGTGCCATGCATCAAAAAAAAAAAAAAACCACGATGAGATGCCAGTTCATACCCACTAGCATGGCTGTGCTCAAGACATGACAAATACGCATGAGGATGTGAAGACTCTGGAACCTTCCTACGCTGCTGGCGGCCACTTCAGAAGGCACTCTGGCCATTCCTGAAAAGGTTAAACACAGAGTCGCCCTATGACCCAGCAAGTCAGCCCCAGTATACACCCAAGAGACATGAAAACATGTCCTCAGAAGAATGTACGCAAATAGACACTACTACTAGCGGCTGAGGAAGAAGCGAAGCTGAGGAATACCCCAAACGTTCACCAGCCGCTTCCTGGACACACAGTGTGGCACACCCACACGGCAGGGCGTTCTTCATCAGTCAAATGGCACGGAGCGCTGACCCAGGAACCCAGACGCCGTCAGGCTAAGCACCACGACAGACAGGCAGACCGCACTGTGACACAGACACCCAGCTGGCAGCCCGCAGGGGCGGGGACAGGAGCGGTGCTGGTGGGAAGAGATTCTGGGGCTGATGAAATTACCCCCTGAAGTTAACTGTGCTGGTGGTCACACAACTCTAAGAACACACTAAAAGTCATAGAGGTGGACACTTTAAGAGAGACTTGTGTGGCACGTGAGTCGTATCCAGTAAAGGTGTGGAGACCGCAACTCTCCCCGGCGCACAAGTAAGCCTGCGGTGGGACCTCTGCCTGACTGAGCCAGCCCCTGCTGGACAGCCAGGAGCCAAAGACCGTCCCCACCTGCAGGCTGCCCCAGCTGCTGTGTCTCCCGGAGGGTCTCAGGCCCCAGCCCACTCTCCCACCCGTCTCTGATGCTGGGCCCAGCCAGATGCCCAACGTGTGTCCAACAGAGGGAGCTGGAAGGGGTGCAGATGGAGTGGAGCGCCCACCCTGTCCTCTGGCCTCCCCCCGACCCCTCCGTCCCAGCCACACGGGGCCTCGGGCTGCAGCAGCTGACTCCGTCTGCAGCTTTCCCCACACCTGCAGGACAGACTTCACACACACCCTCCCTGAAACCCTGGGCTTCCAAGGGGCCCAGTCTGGGGACTGAGACCTCTTCCCTGAGCCCCAGTCCGAGGCAGCGGCTGCCTACTGGGGTGGCTGCTCCCATAACACCTCTGTGCCCCCATCTCACCCTTCCAATAACCTAGTCAACATCTACCTAGTCGCCAATTCTTGACATCAAATTCCCTGTTCAAATGACCCCTGTGGTTTCTGTCTCCTGGCTGGACCACGACCGACACAACAGCAGACCACTCACTCCCCTTCAGTTCTCGCTCAGAGGACAAGAAGAGGCACATGACAAGGAAAGAGAAACTCAGGCCAACAAACACGAAGAACACTCCCTCTCCACTCGCAACCAAAGAAACAGAAACCAACACTGTGAGAGGCCAACTGCTGCCCATCAGACCCGCCGAGATCAAACAGGCCAGTCACCCCCAGCGCCAGCACGCAGACCTCCCGCAGCGCCGGCAGGGACACACACAGGCAGCACCACGCTGCGGAGAGGAGCTGACGGCAGGGGTCTAGAACCTCTGATCTCTGAGTCTGAAAAAATAAGACACTGCAGGAGGAGAGCGGCTTCTTCCTCTTCCCCTGGCCATTCAGCTAAGGCTTCTGAACATTACACACGAAACAGACCTGAGAGGTGGAGAGACTGGGGCACCTGCTAGGGTCTCAGGACAGGGCAGTACATTTCCTGGTTCCTGTCTGCTCTCTATATCCTGGACTGGGGGATGCTCAGGGGATGCCAGTGGGAGTGACCAAAAGTCCCCAGGAAAGCCAACTTTCCCAGCTAGAGGACCAGGAAACGAGCAGCCAGGCAAGACACAAACCGTCAGATGGGAGCCACCTGGCTCATGTCTGACACAGGAACCACCGCAGCCCACGCTCGCCAGGCTGGCCCCGCCACCTTCCTCTGAGGGGGAAAGGGGGAAAGGGGGCAGGGGCAGGCCGACCCCCTGGCCAGTCCCCAGGTGGGGAAGCTGGCCTCCACTCTCCCCCACTCCTCCAGGTGGTGTCACAGAGGCCACGGGGGTCCTAGATTCCTGATTGCTGGCATCCACACGTGTGATCAAAAGACACAGAACTACCTGTGACAATGCATAATTCCCAGCTTTGGCGCTGCACTGCAGTTATGCAAGATGTGACTCTTGGGATAAACTCCATGAAGGGCACATGGGGCCGTGCCCCACCATCAAGTGCAACTTCCTGTGAATCTACAATTATTCCCCAAAACGGTAAAAACAAAAACACCACACAAAGCAGCATGGGAGGACTTTTAGGGAAAAGGACATGTTCTGTAATCTCATGGAGGTGGTCGTTAGGTGGTTGTTAGATGTTACACTTGCCAAGGTCATCAAGCTGACATTTAGAGTGTATGGACTTTATTGTATATACGTCACATAGCACTCAAGTTATTTAAAATAATGAGTTATTAAATACCTACATCCATATCAATTCTAATAAGATATATAAACAAAAGTGACAGAAAATAAAGCTCCTTTTTCTATTAATAGAACACTGACAACTAATAATGTAAAGGAAATTATACAAAATGACCATTTTGCAGCCACTGGCATATTGATTCAGGTAAGAATCGGCAATGGAGAGAGCGGCTCCAAGTTCTCATCTTTCCACAAAAACTCGGAAAAAAATATAAAAGGCAGAAACTCTCAGAGCCAACTAACAGCCACCAGGTGAGTGCTGAACTGAGAAAAAGGCAGCAGGAACGCTCAGTGGCATCTCCAGTGCCCTCCCCATGGTTTCCAGCACGGGGCCCGGATCCAGGCTGCAGGTTCGCAAAGCAATCACGTACACAGAAATATCTAGGCCAGTGATAAGACACATGCTCAGGCAAGAGCTAAGAAGCCTCTAACCTTTCACCTTGGGCTGATCTCTATTTCAACACAAGCTGGCTGACTGCTGAAAGGGTTCCCCAGCAGAGTCGATCTGCAAGGACTGGGAAAGGGCTTGGGTTTTCTTTTCCTCTTCTATTTTTCTGGTGTTTTTGGTTTTGTTTTAATCCTTTGTCATAAAAGGAAGTGTCTATCAAAATATTCACTGGAGACAAGCTAAAGAAATAGAGATTTCAGTGACTACACACAAAAGAATATAGTCTTTGCAAAAATAGTTTGGAAAAGTCATTAGGAAAGAGGAAAAATCTGATTTCCAGAGCTATGACATTATCATTTTCAAGTGTCCAGTATTTAACAACAGCAAAAAAAAAAACAAACAAACAACTCAAACGGCATACAAAAAAATTTAGAAGTGCAGCCCATTCAAAGGAAAATAATTGACAAAAACTATCTCCAAGAATGGCTTTCCAGGAGGCTCAGTAGAAAAGAATCCACCTGCCAATACAGGAGACTTAGGTTCAATCCCTAGGTCAGGAAAATCTCCTGGAGGAAGAAATGGCAACCCACTCCAGTATTCTTACCTTAAACAGTCCCGTGGACAGAGAAGCCTGGCGGGCTACAGCCCGTGGGGTCACGAAGAGCGGGACACAACTGAGCACAAGCACGATCCCCAAGAAAGCCCAGACGTGAGGCTCATTAAACAAAAGTCACTTAAATATGTTCAAAGAGATAAAGGAAGGCATGAGCATCTAAAAATGGAAATCAGGAAAGTGACAGATAAACAAAATGAGAATATCAATAACAGATAAAGGATCTACAAAAAGAACCAACTAAAAATTCTGTAGCTGAAATGAAAATTCATTAAAAGGGCTGAGCAAGCAGAAGAAAGAACTAACAAACATAAAGACAGGACAAATCAAAGTACTGAGTTTGAGAAGCAGGAAGAAAAGTGAACAAAGCCAGAGGAACCCATGGGACTAACACCTGCACGAGGGGAGTGTCAGCAGGAGAAGAGACACAGGGGCAGAAGGAGCATCTGAAAATGTAACGGCCACAACTCCCCCAGCTGATGAGACACATGAGTCCACAAATCCAAACAGCTCAGAAAGGGTCAAGTCTGATAAACTCAGACACCCACACCAAGATATACCATCCTCACACGACTGAGACAGAGAGACAACCTTGAAAGCAGCAAGAAGGCACCGACTTGTTATACACAGGGGTCCTCAAAGAGATCCTCAAAGAGATCCATCTCTTACTGGAAACCATCGAGGCAAGAAGACAATGGGAAGACACAATTCATATTGAAAGGAAAAAGAAACAACCCTCCAAGCAAGAATCCTATATCCAGTAAAAGTGTCCTTCAAAAATGAAGGAGAAGGGCTTCCCTGGTGGCCCAGAACCCACCTGCCAATGCAAAAGACATGGGCTCAATCCCTGGTTCAAGAGGATCGCACATGCCATGGAGCAACTAAGCCCGTGCTCCTCAACTACTGAGCCGGTGCTCTAGAGCCCAGGAGCCACAACCACTGCACTCACACGCCACAGCCACTGACCCCAGAGCCCATGGACCCTGGAGCCCGTGCTCCCCAATGAGGGGAGTCACAGCATGAGCAGTCTGTGCTCCACAACTAGAGAGCAGCCCCTGCTCACTACAACTGGGGAAAAGCCCGCACAGCGGTGAAGACCCAGCAGAACCAAAACAAACAAATAAACTTTTAAACGTGAAGGAGACAGACTTTCCTGGTGGTCGAGTGGTTAAGAATCCACTGTGCCATGCAGGAGACACAGGTTCTATCCCAGGTCAAGGAACTGAGATCCCACGTGCTGTGGAGCGACGGAGCCAACGTGCCGCGTGGCTGAGCCTGCACACCAAGACTGGAGGCTCCCTGAGCCACAACAAAGGCGCTCACGCGACGCAACGGGGACTGCCCAGCGCTGCAGCTAAAACCCAACACCGCCCAATAGAGTCACTTCTCTAAAAAGCGAAGGAGAAATTGAACTCCTACATGAACAAGATCTGAAACAGTTGGTTATCACTAGACTTGCCCTATAAGAAAGGCTGCAGGGAGTCCTTCAGGTTGCAAAGGAGAGACACGAGAACGTAACCCGAAACTGTATGAAGAAATAAGACCTAAGGTGAACACATGGGTATACAGCAGGGAGGGAAACAGCCCTGCCTTCAACAGAAAAATGGATTAAAGACTCACTGAGCCCGGCCCCGCCCATCAGAGCAAGACCCAGTTTTCCCCAGTCATTCTCTTCCACACGCCTCTGTCCTTCTCCATCAGAGGGCACACAGACTGAAAACCACAGTCGCAGGAAACTAGCCAATCTGACCACACGGACACAGCCTCGTCTGACTCAATGAAACTATGAGCCAGGCAGAGTGGGGCCACCCAAGACGGGCAGGTCATGCTGGACAGATCTGACAAAATGTGCTCCACTGGAGAGGGCAACGGCAAACCACTTCAGTATTCCTGCCTTGAGAGCCCCATGAATGGTACGAAAAGGCAAAAAGATACGACACCGAAAGATAAACTCCCCAGGTCAGTAGGTGCCCAATATGCTACTGGAGATCAGCGGAGAAATAACTCCAGAAAGAATGAAGAGATGGAGCCAAAGCAAAAACACCACCCAGTTGTGGATGTGACTGGGGATAGAAGCAAGGTCCAATGCTGTAAAGAGCAATATTGCATAGGAACCTGGAATGTTAGGTCCATGAATCAAGGCAAATTGGAAGTGGTCAAACAGGAGATGGCAAGAGTGAACATAGCCATTCTAGGAATCAGTGAACTAAAATGGACTGGAATGGGTGAATTTAACTCAGATGACCATTATATCTACTACTGTGGGCAGGAATCCCTTAGAAGAAATGGGAGTAGCCATCACGGTCAACAAAAGAGTCCTAAATGCAGTACTTGGATGCAACCTCAAAAACGACAGAATGATCTCTGTTCATTTCCAAGGCAAACCATTCAGTCTCACAGTAATCCAAGCCTATGCCCTGACCAGTAATGCTGAAGAAGCTGTCAGCTGAACAGTTCTATGAAGACCTACAAGACTTTCTAGAACTAACACCCAAACAAGATGCCCTTTTCATTATAGGGGACTGGAATGCAAAAGTAGGAAGTCAAGAAACACCCGGAATAACAGGCAAATTTGGCCTTGGAGCACAGAATGAAGCAGGGCAAAGGCTAATAAGAGTTTTGCCAAGAGAACGCACTGGTCATAGCAAACACCCTCTTCCAACAACACAAGAGAAGACTCCACACATGGACATCACCAGATGGTCAACACCGAAATCAGATTGATTATATTCTTTGCAGCCAAAGATGGAGAAACTCTATACAGTTAGCAAAAACAAGACCAGGAGCTGACTGTGGCTCAGATCATGAACTCCTTATTGCCAAATTCAGACTTAAATTGAAGAAAGTAGGGAAAACCACTAGGCCATTCAGGTATGACCTAAATCAAATCCCTTATGATTATACAGTGAAAGTGAGAAATAGACTTAAGGGACTAGATCTGATGGACTATCGACGGAGGTTCATGACATTGTACAGAAGACAGGGATCAAGACCATCTGCAAGAAAAAGAAATGCAAAAAAGCAAAATGGCTGTCTGAGGAGGCCTTACAAACAGTTGTGAAAAGAAGAGAAGCCAAAAGCAAAGGAGAAAAGGAAAGATACACCCATGTGAATGCAGAGTTCCAAAGAATAGCAAGGAGAGATAAGAAAGCCTTCCTCAGGGATCAATGCAAAGAAATCGAGGAAAACAATAGGACGGGAAAGACTAGAGATCTCTTCAAGAAAATCAGAGATTCCAAGGGAACATTTCATGCAAGGATGGGGACAATAAAGGACAGAAATGCTAAAGACCTAACAGAGGCAGAAGATATTGAGAAGAGGCGGCAAGAACACACAGAAGAACTGTACAAAAAAGATCTTCACGATCATGATGGTGTCATCACCCACCTAGAGCCAGACATCCTGGAGTGTAAAATCAAGTGTGCTTCAGGAAGCATTACTACCAAGAAAGCTCGTGGAGGTGATGGAATTCCAGCTGAGTTGTTTCAAATCCTAAAAGATGATGCTGTGAAAGTACTGTACTCAGTATGTCAGCAAATTTGGAAACTCAGCAGTAGCCACAGGACTGGAAAAGGTCAGTTTTCATTCCAATCCCAAAGAAGGGCAATGCCAAAGAATGTTCTAACTACCATACAATTGTGCTCATTTCACATGCTAGCAAGGTGATGCTCAAAATCCTTCCAGCTGGGCTTCAGCAGTGTGTGAACCGAGAGCTTCCAGACGCACAAGCTGGGTTTATAAAGTGCAGAGGAACCAGAGATCCTTGGATCGGACTGGATTCAACATTCATTGGATCACAGAGACAGCAAGGGAATTCCAGAAAACCACTGACTTCTGCTTCATTGACTATGCTAAACCCTTTGACTGTGTGGATCACAACATACTGTGCAAACTTCTTAATAGAAGTACCAGACCACCCTACCTGTCTCCTAAGAAACTTGTATGGTGGTCAAGAAGCAACACTTAGAACGTTACAGGGAACAACAGACTGGTTCAAAATTGGGAAAGGAGTATGACAAGACTATAGACTGTCACCCTGTTTATTTAACTTATATGCAGAGTACATTATGCGAAAAGTTGGGCTGGATGAATCACAAGCTGGAATTAAGACTGCTGGGAGAAATATCAGCAAACTCAGATATGCAGATGACACCACTCTTATGGCAGAAGTTGAAGAGCAACTAAACAGACTCTTGATGAGGGTAAAAGAGGACAGTGAAAAAGCTGGCTTCAAACTCAACATTCATAAAACTATGATCATGGCATCTGGTCCCATCACTTCATGGTGAATAGACGAGGAAAAAGCAGAAGCAGTTGACAGATTTTCTTTTCTTGGGGTGCAAAATCACTGCTGATGGTGACTGCTGCCATGAAATTAAAAGATGCGTGCTCCTTGGAAGAAAAGCTATGGCAAACCTAGTCAGTGCATTAAAAAGCAAAAACGTCACTCTGCTAACAAAGGTCCACCTCATCGAAGCTATGGTTTTTCCAGTAGTCACGTAGAGATGTGAGAGCTGGACCCTATAGAAGGCTGAGTGCCGAAAAATAGAAGCTTTCAAATTGTAGTGCTGGAGAAGACTCTTCAAAGTCCTTTGGACTGCAAGGAGATCCAACCAGTCAACCCTAAAGGAAATCAATCCTGAATATTCAGTGGAAGGACTGATGCTGAAATTGAAGCTCCAATACTCTGGCCACCCGATGAGAAGAGCCAACCTATTGGAAAATACCCTGATGCTGGGAAAGCTTGAAGGCAAAAGGGGAAGCATACATCAGAGGATGAGATAGTTAGACAGCATCACTGATTCAACGGACATGAGTTTGGGCAAACTCGGGGAGACAGTGGAGGACAGGGAAGCCTGACGTGCCGTAGTCCATGGGGTCGCAGTGAGTCAGACACGACTTAGTGACTGGAGCACAGATACACATGGCTAAAGCAAGAAGTGACAGTGGGAACTGACTCTGCGAAAAGTGAAAGGCGAGAAGGAGAGCTCTATAACCAGCTGCACGCCAGCAACTCAGGTGACCTGGAGGGAGTGCAGACCCACAGAGGCACGCAGGCCGCTCAGACTGGCTCAGCAGCACACAGAAGCGCTCAAAAGACCCGTCACAAGAAAGACGCTGGAGTCAGAAACCGAAACCCTCCCACACAGAAGAGCCCAGGACCAGACAGAGTCACGGGTGAATTCTACCAAACAGTAAAAGAGTTAATCCCAGTCCTTCCCAAACTCTTCCCAAAAATGAAACAGAAGGCCACACTTTCAAACTCCTCATACAAGACTAGATAACTCTGACGCCAAAGCCAGATAACATCGGAAAAAATGATACAAGCCAATATCCCTTAAGAATATAGAGGCAAAATCCTTAACAAAATACTATTACACTCAATAGTAAGCCAAACCCAACATCACAGTCTAACAATTACACACCATGATCAAATGGATTTATATCAGAAATGCAAGGCTGGTTCAACATGAGAAAAAATTTTCAATATAATACATTGCATTAATTGAAAAAAAGGGAAAACATATGTAATCATCTCAACCGATACAGAAAAGGCATCTGAAAAAACCCAAAGCCTTTTTATATTAAAAACTCTCAGAAAAGTAAGGAATAGGTGAACACTTCCATTAGCTATTAGTTCTAATAGTTACAGCTATTATTAATTCTAAGGCTATTAAAACTAATGAATTCAGCAAAATTGCAGGGTACAGGGCCAACACTCAAATATTAGCTGCATTTCCACACACCAGCAATGAACAATCCAAAAATAAAATTAAGAAAGCAATTTCATTTACAATAGCATATAAAAGAATAAAATACCAAGTAATAAATTTAACAAGAATATAAAATAATTATACTCTGAAAACTACAAAACATTGGTGAAATTTAAGTGAACTCAATAAATGGAAAAGCACCTGATGTTCATGGTTGCAAAGAATTAATGCTGTTAGGATGTCAGTGCGTGCAGGCATGCTAAGTCATTTCAGTTGTGTTTGTATGGACTGTAGCCTGCCAGGCTCCTCTGCCCACTGGATTCTTAAGGCAAGAATACTGGACGGGATTGCCATGCCCTTCTCCAGGGGATCTCCCCTACCCAGGGATGGAACTCACATCTCTAACGTCTCTTGCATTGGCAGGCGGGTTCTTTACCTCTAGCACCACCTGGGAAGCCCTAAGATGTCAGTACTAACAGTTTAATGAAAATGAAAGTCGCTCAGTCATGTCCAACTCTTTGTGACCCCATGGACTATACAGTCCGTGGAATTCTCCAGACCAGAATACTGGAGTGGGTAACTGTCCCCTTCTCCGGGAATCTTCCCAACCCAGGTCTCCCTCATTACAGGCGGATTCTTTACCAGTTGAGCCACCAGAGAAGCCCAAGAATACTGGAGTGGGTAGTCTATCTCTTCTCCAGCAGATCCTTCCAACCCAGGCATCGAACCAGGGTCTCCTGAATTGTAGGCGGATTCTTTACCAGCTGAGCTACCAGGGAACAGTTTAATAGTATCCTCCTAAACTTCACCTCCATGAGAACTTTAGAATGCAGCCTTACTTGGAAAGACGTTGGAAAGACTTAATTGTTACGATGAAGTCACAATGGATCAGGGTGTGTCCTAAATCCAACATGACTGGTGTCCTTACAAGAGGGAGATATGGACAAAAAGACACAGGAGGAGGACGGTCATGTGAAGAGGGAGACAGACTGAAGCCAAGCCAAGGACATTAAGGATTTCCAGGCAACACCAGGAGGTAAGAGAATGACATGGAACAGATTCTTCCTAAGATGCATCAGACTTATCATGGCCCTGAGAACTCTTTCACTTGTCTGTTAGGCCATCCCAGTCTGTGGTACTTTGTTATGGCAGCATTAGGACACTAATAAACCATCTAAAGGAATCTTCAGGTTCAGTGCAATCCCTATCAAAATTCCAGTATCTTTCTTCCCTGTTAATGAAAAATCAATCCTTCAGTTCATACAGAATTGCAGGGGGACTGAATAGACAAAGCAATCTTGAAAAAGAAGAACAATACTGGAAGACTTACACTTTGCACTTTCAGGTTTCCTGCAAAGCTGCCGTAATCAGAACAGTGTGGTATTGCTGTAGGGGTAGACACAGGCCGCCCAAAAAGAACTGACAGTCCAGAAATAAACCCATATCAGTTCAGTTCAGTTGCTCAGTCATGTCTGACTCTTTGCAACCCCATGGACTGTAGCACGCCAGGCCTCCCTGTCTATCACCAACTCCTAGAGCTTGCTCAAACTCATGTCCATCGAGTCGGTGATGCCATCCAACTATCTCATCCTCTGTCATCCCCTTCTCCTCCCACCTTCAATCTTTCCCAGCATCAGGGTCTTTTCCAATGAGTCAGTTCTTCCCATCAGGTGGCCAAGGTATTGGAGTTTCAGCTTCAGCATCAGTCCTTCCAATGAATATTCAGGACTGGTTTCCTTTAGGATGGAATGGTTGGATCTCCTTGCAGTCCAAGGGACTTTCAAGAGTCTTCTCCAACACCGCAGTTCAAAAGCATCCATTTCTCAGTGCTCAGCTTTCTTTATAGTCCAACTCTCACATCCATATATGACTACTGGAAAAACCATAGCTTTGATTAGAGAGACCTTTGTTGGCAAAGTAATGCCTCTGCTTTTTAATATGCTGCCTAGGTTGGTCATAGCTTTTCTTCCAAGGAGCAAGCATCTTTTAATTTCAAGGCTGCAGTCACCATCTGCAGTGATTTTGGAGCCCAAGAAAAAAAGTCTGTCACTGTTTCCATTGTTTCTCCATCTATTTACCATGAAGTGATGGGACCAGATGCCATGATCTTCTTTTTCTGAATGTTGAGTTTAAAGCCAACTTTTTCACTCTCCTCTTTCATCAAGAGGCTCTTTAGTTCTTCTTCACTTTCTGCCATAAGGGTGGTGTCATCTGCATATCTGAGGTCATTGATATTTCTCCCGGTTATCTTGATTCCAGCTTGTGCTTCATCCAGCCCAGTGTTTCTCGTGATGTACTCTGCATATAAGTTAAATAAGCAGGGTGACAATATACAGCCTTGATGTACTCCTTTCCTGATTTGGAACCAGTCCGTTGTTCTATGTCCAGTTCTAACTGCTGCTTCCTGACCTGCATATAGATTTCTCAGGAGGCAGGTCAGGTGGTCTGGTATTCCTATCTCTTTAAGAATTTTCCATAGTTTGTTGTGATCCACAGTCAAATGTTTTGGCATAGTCAATAAAGCAGAAGTAGATGTTTTTCTGGAACTCTGGTGCTTTTTTGATGATCCAGCAGATGTTGGCAATCTGATCTCTGGTTCCTCTGCCTTTTCTAAATCCAGCTTGAATATCTGGAAGTTCACGGTTCACATACTGTTGAAGCCTGGCTTGGAGAATTTTGATCATTACTTTGCTAGTGTGTGAGATGAGTGCAACTGTGCGGTAGTTTGAACGTTCTTTGGCATTGCCCTTCTTTGGGATTGGAATGAAAACTGACCTTTTCCAGTCCTATGGCCACTGCTGAGTTTTGCAAATTTGCTGGTATACTGGCATATAAACCCATATATGTGTGGCCAACTGATGCTGGGCAAAGGGGGAAAGACCATCCAATGGAGAAAGAACAGTCCCTTCAACAAATGGCACTGGGATAGCTGGATGTCTACCTGCAAAAGGATGACGTGTTACCCCTACCTCACACCATATAAAAAATTAATTCATTATGGACCAAGGATCAAGACCATAAAATTATTAAAAGAAAACACAGGTATCTTCATGATCTTTTAATTTGAAATAGATTTGAAGTGACACTAAAGACATGAGCAACAAAAGAAAAAATAAGTTGGACTTTGAAATTTAAAACTTTTTGTATTAAAGGACATTACCAAGAAGTTATCAAACAAAACACAAATAATCTGCAAATTACATATGAGTAGGAACTTATATATAAAGAAATCTTACAACAATTTTTTAAAAACAGCATTAAAAATAGGCCAAAGAATCTAAATAGACATTCCTCTGAATCAGATATATAAATGTCTAAGTAGTGCATTAAAAGATGCTCAACATCACTACTTATCATAGAAACGCAACTCAAAACCACAATGAAATACCATTTCACACCTGAATGTCTTTTTCAAAAAATAGGATAGCTATTTAAAAAAACAAAGTGGAAACAGAAAAGGATAAATGTTGGTAAGGAAGTGGAGAGATTGAAGCCCTCATACATTGCTGGTAAAAATGTAAAGTGGTGCGGCTGCTATAGAAAACAGCATGAGAATTTCACGCTCAAAATATTACAAATAGAATTCCCATATGATCCAGCAATTTCACTACTAGGTACACAGAGCAAGAGAACTGAAAGCAGCGTCTGGGAGAGAGATCTGCACACCCATGTTCACAGCAGCAATATTCACAACAGCCAAACGGTGGAAGCAACCAGATGTCTGCGACAGGTGGATGGATAAACGAAACGGGGTCCACACGCACTGGACCACGATTCTGCCTTTAAAAGGGAGGAGGTTCTGACCCCTGCCTCAACACGGATGACCCTTGATGACATCATGCCCAGTGAGGTGAGCCAGTCAGGAGAGAGTAAGTCCTGTCTGTGTGACTCCACTCACACACGGTCCCCGGGGCAGTTGGGTTCACAGAGATGCCGTGTGGAACAGGGGCTGCCAGGGCTGGGGAGAGGCTGGGAGTGCTTGGCCGTGGGGACAGCATTTCTGTGCAGAAAGGTGAAAAGTTCTGCAAAGGCATGGTGGGACAGTCGTACAGCACCGTGAACCATCTCAGTGACACTGAATTTTACACGCAAAACGGATACAAAGGCAAAGTTCATGAGATACATACTTTACCACAGTAAAAGAACGATGTTAAACTGTGAAGGGTGTCATGAATAGAATAGAAAAGCCCTGGCTAAAAGGCTGGAAACAGCACACCACACAGTCCCAAAGCACAGCCCAGACTTCTATACGGCACAGTCCCAAAGCACAGCCCAGACTTCTACACGGCACAGTCCCAAAGCACGACCCCAGATTTCTAACCCTTCTGCGTGGGGGAAGGAGCTACAAGACAGAGAAATCTGGCCCACCTCACCTCACCCAAGTAAACAAGCCTAACCCACACACTGAGACACACGTGCCCCTGAGGTCATACCAAAAGGAATGTAAGCTCTGACCTAAACCTAAACGTGAGGGATGACCAGATGCACCAAATTCAGGGACACGCTAGACAGCCCCAGGCTTGGACCCCTTGGCACCACCAGTAACAAGAGAGGACACCGTTCTACAGACGGAGGGACACTGGGAGGCACAAGTGCCTGCAGGGCAGGCCCTGTGACCCAGCTGAGATGTACGGCAGTCAGCCCTCAATCCGGACGCACCTGGCCTCTGTGTCAGATGCAGGGCACAGTCAGCTCGCCATCGTCGGGGAGGAGAATACTCTCCTTCTCAGGAGATGAGGTCCTCAAAGATGTGGATGAGAGAACAGTACCTGCAAGGACCTCACAGGACCAGCAGTCGCATGGCGGTCAGCACAGGGGTGCAAGAAGACAACCCCAGGGAGATGACCCCATCATGTGGCCCCAAAGGAATGGTTGTCGGAAGCAGCCGGAATCAGAGCCACAGGCCAGGGAGAAGCTGGACGCCGGAGGTCAGCAGCAGGGCTGGGCCGGGGCATGGAGAAGCCAAGCCACTGCAGAGTCCAGAGGAAGAGCAGAAACCTCCAGAGTGCCTGAGGCCACCGCGGAAGCCAAGAGCGGAGCTCAGTCCTTCCTGAACTCAGCACCAGTGATGTAGCCAGACAGAGGGTGGACGAGCTGGGGGCCTCCCCAGAAAAGCCCGCCCCACACAACACCCTCTCCCCCACGCACTTCCCCGGAGGAGCACCTCACCCTGCCCTAAGCCTGCTTCCAGGCTGGACGGCCGGTCAACAAGACACAGAGGAACATGCTCTGATTTGCTCTGAGACATGGAGTTCAACATCACTGTGATTTATGATGCCATTTACATAACTAAACACACAGGCAGGGGTCTGGGAGCTGGGGTACGGCTCATGGAGTTACAGAGCTGCTGACAATGGCAGGCAGCTGCCAGCTGGGGGGGACACGGGGCGGCATCTGCTGACGGACACTGACGGCCACAGGGAGACCTGTCAACTCACCCAGGGTCTCCTCTCTTTAGCTGTGCCTTTTAATCAAGATTTTAAAGTTCCCAACAGACATGGAGCAGCAGCTGCTGGCAGCCTGTTTCACAGACGACAAACTTAAGGTTACCACAGGGCCACACAGGGCTTGTGGAAGCGGTCAGCTCGTCCTGAGCTCCAGTTCAGAAACCTGCTGGCAGCCTGCCACCCCCAAAAAGCCTGACAGGGGTTCACCCAAGCCAGTGTGGAAGTCGGCATACAGCTCTGGCTGGTTCTGTTGACACCACATATTTTCTTTCTCCTCCAACTCCTCCTCTTGCAAGTCTGAACACTTGCCAACATGTAAAGGTCCCCATAAACCCCCACACCCAACTCAGCACCCCTGGAGCAGGCGGTGCGGGGGCCGTGTGAGCGCTGGGGGCCCAGTCCTCCCGGCCAGCTGTCCTCTAAGCCCCTCAGTACAGGCTCGGGTTTCTGGCCCGTGCCACCGCATGGAGTCCCTGCAGGATGCCCTGTGCTCAGCAAGCCCCATGCTTCCCACCCGGTCCTGGAGCTGCCCCTCCAGGGCGTGGGCGAGGGTGGTGACGGGGTCTGGGAACACCGCGGCCCTGGCCTGTCGGGCCTCCAGAGTCAGGAGTCTTTCCAGAGGAGCCCGGCTCCTCCTTACCCCACGATCTCTCTCCCCAACCGTCTCCAGATGGGGCACAGCCTTTCTTTCTGCAGGCAGTGTCCCCAAGTACAACTGCCATTCAATGGAGGAAATAGTAAGTATTGTCTGATTTTTTTTTTTTTTTAAGGATTCTTACCAATGAGGAAATAAATAGGAGGAACAGGTAGAAGCATGTGACCACTGGCCAGTGTGCAGGCGTACAAGGGCACAACCCAAACCCGTGGGATGCCGTCCGGCCTCCCCTGACAGGACGCGCGAGGTCCCCAGGCCCAGGTCAACAAGGGGCTGTGATCAGCTGAACCCAGGAGGCAGACGGGAGGAGGCCGCACCTAGTGACGGCTGCGGGAGAACACAAACGCAGGAAAGGCATGGAGTTAACGAGTCGTGCGCTAACACAACTCCCACCTCAGAAGATGGAGCAGCACCCGGACCCCCGCCCTCCCACCCCTGCTTTCTTCCTCTCGACACACACCCACAGCCTGCCCGTTCTCCAGGGGTTGCCATGCGTGCCCCACCAGGTAACACACAGAACGCAGGGCCAGTGTTGTGCTGCGGGGACAGGGCAGCAAACCTGTGTGCTCCCCACAGCCGCAGCCTCGGGGCCACCCAGCCTGTGTGGGCCTAATAGAGCAGAGGGCCCTGGGTTCACTAAAGCACTGTGACCTGAAGGAACTGGGTGCAGCACAATGTCCAGGGCCCACCACCTGTGCCCAGGCCCCCCGAGGAGGAGTGGGCAAAGCGCAGCTGCCTGCACCTGCGCCAGGATGCCAGCCAGCTGGTCCCCAGCACCCGGGGCTCCCGGCAGGGCTTCTGTAGGCAAGCAAGGCATGTGTTAGTGGTAAGCACCTTCCCCAAGAGCGGGCGTATCTGACAGAACCACCCCAGAGCCTTCAGCACCATCCCCTCGGCCCGGGATTCCAGCCCACAGAGCAGCCTGGGGAGGCTGAGGATCCTGGCCATACCCAGGGGAGCCACCTGGGACCCGGCCCACTGCACAGCTCTGGGCAGTGACCCCTGAAGCCTCGCAGAGCAGGACCGAGTGTGTCCCTTCCCCACGGGCAGGGCACCCAGCCCTGGACCGGAGTCAGGAGGGACCAGCCAGGGTGCCTGCAGCAGGCAGCACCTGAGCAGGTCACAGCATGAGCCCCCAGGGTGCTGCATGCACACCTCACACATTTAATGAGGAGAAACTCTCACACACTGAGTTTATAAGAAAAAGGAAGGACGGCTACGTTTTTCTTAGACTAATGGAATGTTCCATTATCCCCCCCAAGTCATACAAATATATCTGCACTTAATGAGATAGTTGTGCCTGCCTGTCAGGCCTAAATAATCAGGCTGCCAAAAAGAGAGCTACTGTGACTCAAATACAGATAACACTGCAGAATCCCAGGGGAGCCTGGTGAGACTACAAGACTTCAAGGAACGTGCGAGACACTTCCTGAGGCCACGTATGCGGCCCAGCGCCAGAGATGAGCCCAGTCAGCACGGGCAGCCCAGAGCCAGGACACACTCCAGGGGCCTCCAGACACGGGCAGCAGCTCAGGTCTTTGGACAGGCCTTCACCTCACTGGGCCCCAAGCCCCCAGGGGACCAGGCTGTGCCAGGCGGGCTGGGAACCAGCTCTGCATGGTCCAATATTTCACAGCGCCTCCTGCCAAGGTCCCTCCACCATGTGCCAGCTGGAGCAGACCGTACAGGACTGGAGTCTCCTGTACCCTCCCCTCCTGAATAACCGCTGGTCCCTCTGCACCTGATGTCCACCCTGCGCTCACCCTGGTTCCAAGAGCATCACTCTCCACCTCCCGAGGTTCCTTTCTCCACGCAGACTTACTCCCCAGACACCAGAAGACAACCGCCCCTCAGACACAGGGACAGGCTGCAGCCTTGCCTCCTCCTGGTGACCATACCCCCATTCACTGGGAGCTCCTTACCCAGGGCCCTTCCAAGGGACAGCCTGCAAGCTGCCTGCCTTCACTATAGCTTCAGGTCAGTCCCTCAGTTGTGTCCGACTCTTTGCGACCCTGTGGACTGCAGCACACCAGGCCTCCCTGTCCATCACCAACTCCTGAGGTTCACTTAAACTCATGTCCGTTGAGTCAGTGATGCCATCCAACCATCTCATCCTCTGTCGCCCACATCCCCTCCTGCCTTCAATCTTTCCCAGCATCAGGGTCTTTTCAAATGAGCCAGTTCTTCACATTAGGTGGCCAAAGAATTGGAGTTTCAGCTTCAGCATCAGTCCTTCCAGTGAATATTCAGGACTGATCTCCTTTAGGATGGATGGGTTGGATCTCCTCGCAATCCAAGGACTCTCAAGAGTCTTCTCCAACACCACACTTCAAAAGCAACAATTCTTCTGCGCTCAGCTTTCTTTATAGTCCAACTCTCGCATCCATACATGACCACTGGAAAAACCATAGGCTTGACTATACGGACCTTTGTTGACATTGTGTTTGCTTTTTAATATGCTGCCTAGACTGGTCATAGTTTTTCTTCCAAGGAGTAAGTGTCTTTTAATTTCATGGCTGTAGTCACCATCTGCGATGATTTTGGAGCCCAAGAAAATAAAGTCAGCCACTGTTTCCACTGTTTCCCCATCTATTTGCCATGAAGTGATGGGACCAGATGCCACGATCTTAGTTTTTGGAATGTTGAGTTTTAAGCCAGCTTTTTCACTCTCCTCTTTCACTTTCATCGAGAGGCTCTTAGTTCCCTGCGGTGGCTGAAGACCGAATTCACGTGGAGGAACACGGTCCCAGGAGGAAGCCTGGGCGCAGCAGCAGTGACAGAGGCGTGAGCAATCTCCCCCGATCCCAGCCAGAGTCAGCACGCAGGCTTCTACTTGGCAGCTGAGCCCTCGAAGCAGCTCGCTCTGCAGTGAAGCCGCCAGTTAAGAGCGTTCCTGGACAGGCTGGCCTCTCGCCCCGCTCCCTCCTCCGCCAGCACCAGCTCCTGGAAAGGAGCTCAGCCCAGACGGGGCTGCCGGGTGTCCCGGTCCAATGGGCACAGGGTCTGAGTGCCCACCATGGCCGAGCGCAGGTGCAGGGGTTGAAGGGGACACGGAGCCAGCCTGACCCCAAGCCTGGAGGAGGCAGCATGCCTCAAGTATGGGGGCACCAATGCCTGGAGACAGCGCACCTGTCTCCATCCACCTATAAATGGAGACTGAAGCCCGGGGCCACTGGGAACTCTCAGCCCAGGGCAGATGCCCCCGCAGAGGGCCCAGCTGCTTTGCCAGATCTCTCGATGCCCCAGGTCTGGGGTGGTTGGGCTCAGGTGCACGCTGGAGTGCCACAACCCACAGCGGAGAGAACCAAGCCTGACTCCCCACTCACAGGGAAGGTGGCACAGGAAGGCTCTGGGCAGTGTGCCCGTCTGCCAGAGAGAGAGGGGAGGCCGAGGAGCGGCAGGAGCAGCCGGTCTCCATCCGGGAGAAGAAGGCCAGGCCTGATCAGGCCAAGGCACCCGAGCTCTGTGGTGTTTACCTGGGACCCACCCAGAGGCCCGTGAGTTGGAGGCGCTCCACAGCTGAGCAGGGGCCGCGGCCTCTGGGTACATGCCTGCAGACCCCGCCTCATCACCCATGGGGAGAGAGCAGCAAAGCGCCCATATCCTCAGTAGGGAAGTCCAGTTCAGAGGCCAACTGGAGGCTCCTGACACCCGACAGCCAGTCACTCCAGGAAGGTCTTGTCGCCAATGTTGGCTGACTTCTCTGGGCCTTGGAAAAGCCCGGGGTGGCCAACACCCCAGCGTCCACCAGTCCACCACAGCAAAGCCAAGGAGATGCCGCCCACGGTGCTGGGCCAGCGGAGGCATCCGCACCCGGCCGCCAGCAGGGAAGGCCCCTGGGAGGAGGCCACAGGCTGCTCGCCGGCCGGGAGAGCTGCGACTCTCCTGCTCCAGGAGTAAGTGGCCGTGGACAGAAGCCGGTCCCACTGCTGCTGCCCGACGGGCCACCGGGGCCTCCTGGAGAGAATGTGGCAGAGAGAGCGCCCCCGGGGCGGCTCCGTGGAGGGGCTGGAGGGCAAGTGGGGCCTGTCCGCAGGCTGGACACACTGGCCCCTGCCCCCCGCCCCACACAGGCTGAGGCCTCGCTCTTCAGGCGTGGGTGCAGGGCGGGGGCCAGGCATGGCGCAGCCTCCCAAGGTCCCGTCCTCCACCCGCGACTCCTGCAGCCACCCCCCCGACCCCCCGCCCTGGGCCAGCAGGGCCCAGGACTGCCCCTTTGTGGGCCCAGCACGCAGGACACCAGACGCTGGTGTGGCAGCACCCATGGCCACCGCCCGCCACAATGAGGGCACGAGGAGCAAGAGGGTGGCCGGGCTCTCCCCACCTGACCGTCTGGGAAGACCCACGCAGGCAGGGCCGCCCCATCTCCTGCCCCTCGAGCACAGGCAGGACACCGGCAGGAACCAGGGACCCGTCTGGGCCGGACTCGGCCGTGAACTCTGTACGACGGAAACCCCTCTCCAGACCCGCAAAGGAGTGAGCGTCACGAGGCACGAGGGGGTCTCTGGGTTGGGTGGGGTAGTGGGGGCTGCAAGGAGGCAGGACTCAAGTGTGTATCCGCCCCCCGAGCTGACTCGAGGGAAACTTTCTGTCAGCCCAAGAAGCCAAGCACCCGAGCCCATTCTGTGTGTGATCTCAGACTCCACGGACAACCTAGGGGCCTCCCGGGCACGACCACCACCCCCTTTAAGAGAAGGGCCTACAAGAGACAAGTGGCGACCAAGGAGGACAGCCAGGAAGTAGGGCTCATCCCAGGAGTCTGGCTCCCAAACCCAGGCTAGGCCACAGCCTCCAACACCAGCTGCCAGACAACACCAGAATTTTCAGTTCCCCACCCTGCAGTCCTGGAGACCCCACAAGGCTCATCCAGAGGACACCCGGCCCTCAAACGCCTGACTAGGGGCATGAACCGTGGCCCATGCTCCCAGGCGGGGCCCGGCCCACCACCTGGAGGAAGCACCCCGCACAGGGCCTCCCCCTCACACCCGCTCCCGCTCCTCACGGATGCTAGGACCCAGGACAGCCCTGCCGCCTGAGGCATGAGGGCTGCCAGGAGGCTGCACAGGCCCCGTCCCCGCTGGTGGCAGCGACACACCCGCCCACCCGCCCTCCACCCCACACCTCTCCACTGCTGCTCGGGCCCCTGCTCGCCAGCCCTCTGTCCAGGCCACCACGGCCTCTCAGCAGGACTCTGGCAGTCTCCTGTTCTGTTGATCTCCACACAGAACCTTCTGGAAACCATCCCGGGCACGACGGCATCAGGCCGCGTGTCCCCATGCCCACGAGCCCCTCCACGTGCTGCCCTCTCCCCAGGCGTGGCCCCAGCTCACTGAGCCTCTGGCCCCGGGGCCCTGGGTGTCCCCCCGCCACGGCTCAGGTCTGCTCCCCAGAGGCCTCGCAGGCCTCCGTTTAACGGGGTCCTGCTCCTCCTCTAAGTTCCCGGCCCTCGGGTGCCTCAAGCTTCCCTGCCTATGATCTGGTGCACGTGTACCCTCCGGGGTCTGTTCTGCTTGGCCCGGCCCGCAGCCCCCGGTGTAACAGGACAGGGTGGGAGGCGGGTGGAGCTGGCTCCTGCCAGCTTCCTAGGGGGTGCAGAATGAGAGTTTAAAGGCCAGGCAGCAGCTTCCTATCAAGGAACCTACGGGGCAAATGTGAAGAGAGTCACCAGATTTGGTGAGTCTGAGATCAAAGTGCCAATGGGTGTGAAAACCAGACTGCAAAGAGTTTGAGAAGCCAACTCTGATCTTCACACTCCATGGCTGAAGGCCAGGCCGAGGGGACAGGGCAGCTCCAAGGGGCAGCCACCGGGCAGGCAACTCCTAAGGGGCCAGGGAAGACGGGGTGGTGGGGTAGGGGGAAGCAGGCAGGACCGAGTCAGTGGGTGTGGACGGGCTGGCACAGTGCCACATGGGGTGAACGTGGGCCACCGGACCAGAGCCAGCAGAGGTGGGAGCCAGAGCAGAGATGGAGCTCAGCACCCGCTACCCTCTCCGGACCCCTGAGACCCCGCCCAGGGGTGGCGGGGGGGCGGGGGGGGGCAGGCACAGAGGGCATGGCAGGGCAGGGCGGACAGGAAGACGAGAGGAGGCAGGTGAGAGCCTCTGGGGCCTTCGGGGCAGGCTCCCCCCACCCCTGCTCTGCGGGAGCTCCTCTCAGAGGCATGCAGGTAACAGCCCCAACCGCATTCCTGAGCTGCTTACAGATGCTGAAAGCAAGGAGCCCGAAAGACTGGGGATGTTCACCCCCTCCCCCGCCCCCCAACGTGGCTCCGTCTGTGACCTTACTGTCAGTCAGTCACACAACTGTGCACCAGCTGATCAAAGACCCTGCGGCCCCCCACCCACCCTGACCTTTAAAAATGCTCTCCTAAAACCCTCCTGGGAGCTGCGGGTCGGGAGGAGTTGAGCCACTGTCTCTTTGCTCCGCCCTCCCTGCAATAAGCTTTTCTCTGCTCCCAACTCCAACGTCCCATCTGTTCCACCTCCCTGTGCTTCAGGTACATGAACGCGGGGTCGGGAACACGCACGCAGGGGGACCACGCATCCACACGCAGCAGCTCACTGCAGCGGCCCTGCACGCAAAATAGGCCCTCAGAAGCAGGTTAGAGACGTGATTACCTTTCCTTGTCATTAGTTTTATGAACTTTCCCCAACAACGAGCTCAATCATTCTCTCATGCAGAAGAGGACTAAATAGCCACACTGCAGAAGCCAGAGCAAGGAGCACACTGAATGCTGGCGACACTCAGAACCCTGGACAGGGACCCTCCAGCCAGCGCAGGAGCAGGGTCGGGGCCCCAGGGGGTCAGGAGGCAGGGAGGAGAAGGACCCAGCCAGGACCCAGGCTCCCCCAGCCCACCTGCAAGGACCCTGGGAAGGAAAGGAAACCCTCTGCCCCGCTCAGGTTCTGCTCCCACCCGTCTCCTCCTACCTAAACCCTCAATACACAGTTCTGACACCACCTCCGCTGACGCAGCTACAAGCACAGGACCAACTGCAGGTGATGCCGCGGCCTCGCTCCCCTCCGCCGGAGCTCCGCCGGAACTCTGATGGCGCCACTCTGCGTCTGCTCAGGCCTAGCCACTGCCTGACCTCCAGCTGAAGCCCAGGCACCAGGAGGTGCAGGAGGCGGCAGCCACACAGCCTCCCAGAGGCACTTCTCCCGGTCGGCGCCCCTGACGGTGTGGAAGCCCCAGGCCGGCCCCCACGCCCCCAGCACTGCACGTCCCGGGTCAGGCATGACTGGCTACCCTGGGCCCTGCTCCCAGACCCTGTCTGGACCGTAGCAGGGAAAGCGGCTGCCGGAATCTCACCAAGGGACACGCAACAGGAAGCAGTAAGCTCCCAAAGGGAGCAGGGCCTCCAGCTGCACTAGGAAGTGGACGGTGACCAGTGGAGAGTGGGGCCTCACAAGGAGTCAGGGGCGCCTGCCAAGAAGGCGGCCTCGGGCCCCATGGGCTCCGTGCGCTGGCAGAGGGCACCGTCCACCCAGACGTCCAGGGGAGTCTTCACCCTAAAGCTGCCCTTCATGGAAAGAAACCCACACCTGCGCTGGAGGCGGGAGGCCCGTCCCCCTGTGGGGGGTCTCGCCTGGGGCTGGGGCAAGAGGGAAGCTGTGACTCCCTTGGGCCATGATGCCCACGATCCAGGTGAGAGTCCACACTCACAGGCTGCAATGTTCACCAGGTCTCCATCCCCGGTGTCAACGTTTCTGCTCCATCCAAACTGACGAACCCTGAGTGTCCTGGCCAGGCCCTTCCCACCTGGTCGTTGGGCTGCCTGCCCGTCGCCTGTCTCCACTCTGACAAAGCCCCAGCTGTAGGACCCTGGCTCCCAGTCCCTAGAAAGACACCCTCCCCACAGAGGAGAAGCCGTGACTTCAGACCAATGTGGGTCCAGGGCTCAACCTCTGCTCCCTGGACCAGGGGAGAAAGGAGGGCCGCCTGGGGACCCGCACTCACCCGCTGGGCTGCCTGCTGCTTCTCCTGGTCCACACCGCCCTCCCCACGCCGCAGGGTCACACTCCGGGGCTTCGCAGCTGCCTCTCTGTCTGTTGTGGCCACACGGACCAGCTCGTCCTGGAGCACAGCCTGCTCCCGGTCACACCTGGGCCAGAGGAGAGACGGAGACACATATGCAGGAGCGGCTCAGCGAGCTCTCGTCTGCAGCTGCGAGGCTGTGCCTCTGTAACGGACAGCAGCCCTGCTTCTCAGTGTTCAACTCTCCGTCCTGAACACATCCCTCCCCTTGGACCTGCTTCTAGTCTCCCTAGTAAAATCCTCCTAGAGAAAGAAAAAAGCGGCTGAGAAGGTCTTAGAAGTGCTCCTCATCCGTGGTGGGTAAACAACTCAGAGTGAAAAAGCCCACGCAGGTCAGCCCGGGGGGCACGGCAGGCATGAGGCCCTGAGGGCTACACTCTCTGCCGCGTCACAGTCCCAAGACCGAGGACCAGACGTGGTGCCCTCAGCAGTAAAAACACGCACAAGGCAGGTGTGACAAATGGAAGATCATTAGAAGACTGGGTAAAAAGAGTAAGATGACAAAATTTTACATGACTTTGGAAAACATAAGCCTCAGCTAGAGGAAAAAAGACATTTGAAAGAAATAGTCCAAAATGTTAATATGGGATGATGACTCTTTGGGTGACTTTCATTTCATATATATCCTAAGTCTTCCATTAGCATGTGTTACTTGAACGTTTTCTAAAATGCTTAAAAGTATTTTTTTTTAAAGGTTCTGGTTAATTGCTTGGAGGAGGCCTCAGGATTAGGGACTGGACACTCTCAGAAGGTGGGTCCTTCTGAGATCACAGGACGGACACGGCTGCGTTGACCTGCAGAGGGGGCCGCCCAGCAGGGCTGACCCGGGCCCCCCGCCCCCCGAGGGTAGCTGCCTGCGTCCGTTACAGAGGCACAGCCTCGCAGCTGCAGATGAGAGCTCGCTGAGCCACACCGCAAGGACCCCACACCAGCCCCAGGGACCCTGAGGCCTGGAGACACGGTGCGCCTGTGGCCTCCGCCACTGCCTGCCTGCCAGCCCTGCCCCAGCCAGGGCGCTCGCTAGGCTGAGGCGCGCGCTGGGGAGGCACCCACACCTGCAGCCAGGCCACGAGCAAGCTCCTCCAAACACGGGTGCACACACCCACAAGGCCACAGAGCCCAGCCCTCCCACACCCGGAATCCCCTCATCATCACGGGAGGACCAGCGGCACCTAAACCACAGGCCAGGCATCCTGCCGACATAAGACAATGTGAGGGACCGGACCCCCGGCCTCTGAGCGAGGAGAAGCACCTGGTGAGGAAGGCATAGGCCCGGGGTGAGCGGCTCCTCAGCATACCTTTCAAGGGGCTCCACCTGCACCCTTGGGGGCCCCCGGTCACTGCCGCTCTCCGGCCTAGGCGGTTTCGAGTCTGCAGGGGTGGACAAGAAAAGGTCAGCAGCAACCCACAGATGGAGGGAGGCAGCATCACCCGGAGAAGGCCCAGGGAGACAGCCCTGGGTGGATGCAGTCATGGTGGTCACCCAGGAGAGGACCCGGGAGGACGCCCCTGGGTCAACACAGAACACGGCCTTGCCCTGCTGTCAGGAGGGAGGTACCCCAAAGGCCCCTGGCCCGTGTCCTGCACAGACAGGGTGGCGGGGTCGCTGGGCAGTGTGGACGCCTGAGTGCAGTGACTGACACCCCCTTCCTACCTCTCAGCTGCTGGAACCCAGGCACTGTCCTCCAGGAGGCCAGCCAGCCGAGGGCAGCTCCCCGTCTCCACACTGAGAGGTTAGCTGGGGCGTGGCCTGGGTCTCCTGGGCCCCTTCTCCAGGGCTCTGACTGAACGTGGCCAGCGCCCCCGGGAAGGAAGACTGCACACCTCCCCACCTGCGCCCCCTGAGTGTGACAGCGCCTCAGGCTGTCACGGGAGGCCTTCCTTCTGCAGCAAGCAGACCCGTTCACCCTCCTCCACCACACGGTGACGGTGCGGTCCTGTCCCCCCGCGGCCCCAGCCTCAGTGTCCCCACATGGCGGAGACCTTGGCCAGCGTCTCCACCCCCTCGCGGGCGTCCATGCTCGCCCTGTGGGCCACAGGAGACCCGGCAGGAGAACCAGGCTTTGAGAGGAAGCGGGGGCTGCTGCTCCCAAGACCTTCACAGCTGCCAACCGCAGAGGCTGGGGGCTCAGGCCCTCAAGAAGGCCCCCCTGGGCAGGGCCTCGCTGGACACACACCTCTCCAGAAGGCCGGGCAGGCGCGCTGGAGGGCCTCGCCAGGAGCGTGCAGGAGGCACTGCTGCATGGTGTGGGCCTGACGGAAGGCTCCCTGGACTTAGCGACTGACTTACAACAGCTCTCCTGAGGTAACACTGATCACATTTTTTCTTTCTACATAGTTTTCCTTTCTCATGACGACAAAAGTAACGTGTGCACCCACTGCAGAGCCCGTGGCCAGACCCCTAGGGACACGTTCCATGGCATCCCGCCGGTCCTGCCGCTGGTGATGGCGCGAGTGAGCCGACCGCCCGAGGGGCTGGGCCCTTGTCACGGATGTGGCCGTCTGTGCACGTTTCCCACAGCCGTCAGAGGCCCTCACAGCCCTTGGCAGGTGAACACTGCTCATAGTTCCCTAGTTTATCACTGATTCTGCATTCATTGTTTCTAAATTGTCTCTGATTTTACTGTCATATTTCCCACCCTTCTTCATTTAAAGTTTCTTCATTATATTTCGATCTCTGACTTCCTGACATGCACTTGGGGTATGGTGTGACTTAAGGGTTTAATTTTAACTTCTTTTTCTATTTAGAACAATTAAAGTAAGAAAATTTATAAATTATAAATTTCTATAAATTAAAAAGAAAAATTAAAGAAGTTTAATTTTAACTTCTTTTAACTTTATCAGTAAAGTAAAATCAAACACTGCTTTTGAAAGTAAAAGCAGGGACTCCCCAGGCGGTGCAGGGGTTAAGAATCCGCCTTGCAATGCAGGGAACGCAGGTTTGATTCCCGGTTGGGGAACTAAGATCCCAGACGCCACGACTACTGGGCCTGCGCACCACACACAGAGAGGCTGTGCACAGCAAGGAAAGACACCACCCGGCCCAAGGAAGACCTCACAGGCTGCACCTAAGACCTGGTGCAGCCAAATAAACAAACACCTTACAATATGTAAGAAAAAAGAACGCTAAAATCAGCCCACTTCAGGGCAGACCATCCACACTGACAATTCTCCAGCTTTCAGAAAGTCAAAACTCACTCACCGTCAAACATCAAAATACTTCATTAAACCAAAATCACGTAATTTTTTTTTGGTCGTATAGCATGGCTTGCCAGATCTTAGTTCCTCAACTAAGGGTTGAACCCATGTCCCCTGCAGTGGAAGCTCGAAGTCCCAACCACTGGACTGCCAGGGAGTCCCTAAGGCGTGTCGGAAGCCCCAAGGCAAATAGTGCAGGGGACAGGGTGTCACAAGGCTCGGTCAGCAGCCCAGGCCCCCATCCCTCAGCCCAGGCCCCCGTCCCTGCGCCTCACACTCCAGACAGGAAACTACACGCGGGTCCTGAAACCGGTGAGGCTGCGCCACGCCTGAGCCCCCGGCCACCCCATCCGCAGGGCCACACCTCAAAGTCCAGCTCCTGCGCCGGCTCCCTAGAGCCCCTGAATAACGAGCCCTCTCCTCTGTGCCGCCGGGCCCTGATGGGCGCCAGTGTCCCACAGGCACACGACACCGTACCCTGCAGGGTCACACACTCAACTCCCGACAGGCTGGGCCTGCCCGCCGGGAGGGTCCATATCCCCACCTCGGTGTCCCAAAACAGGGCTCACGACCACAGGGCCAGCACTCAACTCATGCCGAGCAGACAGGAGGGTGCAACCCCTGCGAGCTGGCACCCCAGCAGGGCAGATCAGCAGAGAAGGCAGCTCCACCATGAGGCTGGGTCCCTCCAGCCCTTCAATGTAAAGCACACACATTACAGCAGGGAACCCAGCTCATCAACAAGCTCTGTATTTAACCAGCTGCCACAAGGACTTCTCCAGTTTGTAACATCTTAACGTCTCTGCACTACACTTTCTCCACTCTTAAATGCACTGTTCCTTCGTGTTTGCTAACAGGAATTACTTCAAGAAAAGCACAGGCTTTTCCTCCAGTGACAGACATGCCACTGGGGAATGAAGGCCCTTCTTGCCCGGTGCAGGCGGCTCCAGGCGGGCTGGGGGAACCCGGGGGCAGGCTGGCGGCCCTCCCGGAGCCCAGCACCACCACCCCAAGAGCAGAGCCAGGACCCCAGGGTGAAGGGCAGGTCAGAGCTCTGGGGATGACACCAAGGCCACCCTGTTACTGCCTTCGCCCATGTGGAGAAGCTGGTGCAGCAGGGACTCTGCCCTGGATTCAGCGGCAGCCACGCAGGCTCTGCAGACACTGCCGTCCCTGGACAGGAGCACACCCCATGCAGGTCCCTCGCTCCTGGGAAGTGCTTCCCACACGAACCACCCAGGGCTCAGGGTGCTGTCTCCAGGAGGAACTCTCCACCCAACCCCCGCCCAGGCCGGCCACCCTGGCTTACCTTTCTCCCGACCTCCGGAAGAGCCAAGGGCAGCAGCTGGAGGGGCCAGTGGCCCAACTCTGGACAGCTGGCCAGGTTCCTTCATGCGGTTGACCACGTTTTCAGACAGCTGTGGTAAGGATTGAGGGGAATGGTTAGATTACAGAACCCTGGGGAAGTGAAGACGCCCCTCACCCACACCCCGAATTTCTGAGCAGACCACCTCCTCAAGACCAACCCCCGTAATAGACTGAATTCCACGCAGAACCACTCGTGCAGGCCCGGCACCCACCAGGCGGATGCCACGCCGGGTCTGGGCTCCTCAGGCGGACTTCCCGCTGTACCCACTGGCCCCACACTCTGGGTACCCTGAGCTCCCCGCTTCTCACCTGCCCAGGTGCCCCCGCCCGACCCTGAACAGGTGCACGTCTCAGCCTCGCCCATCCCACCCTTCCCTGGGGGCATCCAGGGTCCCACCATGGACAGCACTAAGTTAAGGACCTTTTCTCCCACTCCACTGATCAGGTCACACCTGAAAACTGACCTCAAGTAGGCTTTCCCTACTTCCTTCAATTTAAGTTTGAATTTGGCAGTAAGGAGTTTATAAGCTGAGCCACAGTCAGCTCCCGGTCTAGTTTTTGCTGACTGTATAGAGCTTCTCCATCTTCGGCTGCAAAGAATATAATCAATCTTGTTTTGGTGTTGACCATCTGGTGATGACTACGTGTAGAGCCTTCTCTTGTGTTGTTGGAAGAGGGTGTTTGCTATGACCAGTGTGTTCTCTTGGCAAAACTCTATTAGCCTTTGCCCTGCTTCATTCCGTGCTCCAAGGCCAAACTTGCCTGCTACTCCAGGTGTTTCTTGACTTCCTACTTTTGCATTCCTGTCCCCTATAACGAAAATGACATCTTTTTCGGTGTTGGTTCTAGAAGGTCTTGTAGGTCATCACAGAACCATTCGTTCAGCTTCTTCAGCATTACAGGTCGGGGCATAGACTTGGATTACCGTGATATTGAATGGTTTGCCTTGGAAATGAACATTCTGTCATTTTTGAGATTGCATCCAAGTACTGCATTTTGGACTCTTTTGCTGACTATGAGAGCTACTCCATTTCTTCTAAGGGATTCCTGCCCACAGTAGCAGATACAAGACTCATCTGAATTAAATTAGCCCATTCTGGTCCATTTTCATTCACTGATTCCTAAAATGTCAAAATTCACTCTTGCCATCTCTTACTTAACCACTTGCAATTTACCTTGATTTGTGGGCCTAACATTCCAGGCTCCTATGCAATATTGCTCTTTACAGCATCGGACTTTACTTCCACCGCTGGTCACATCCACAACTGGGCACTGTTTTTGCTTTGGCTCCTTCTCTTCATTCTTTCTGGAGCTATTTCTCCACTCTTCTCCAGGAGCACATTAGGCACCTACCGACCTGGGGAGTTCATCTTTCAGTGTCCTACCTTTTTGCCTTTTCGTACTGTTTAGGGGTTTTCAAGGCAAGAACGCTGAAGTGGTTTGCCATTCCCTTCTCCAGGGGACCACGCTTTGTCAGACCTCTCCACCGTGACCCGTCCGCCTTGGGGGCCCCACACGGCATGGCTCACAGTGCCACAGAGTCAGGCGAGGCTGTGTCCACGGGATCAGCGTGGCTGGTTTTCTGTGACTGTGGTTATGATTCTGTCTGCCTTCCGACAGAGACGGGTAAGAGGCTTGTAGAAGCTTCCCTCTGGGAATCTGATCTGGCTCTTGCTCTGATGGGCGGGACCATGCTCAGTAAATCTTTCATCCAGTTTTCTGTTGACCGGCGGGCAGTGCTCCCTCCCTGCTGTTTGGCCTCAGGCCAAACTATGGCAGGGGCAACGGCAGTAATGGCTGCCTCCTGCACGATGACTTGCGCCCGCACTGTGTATCCGGGGCCCCTGACCCCGCGGCAGGCCACTGCCGACCCACGCCCCTGCAGGAGACTCCAAGACACTCACAGCAAGTCTAGAGCAGTCTCTTGTGGGAACACTGCTCCTTTCTCCTGGATCCTGGTGCGCGCAAGATTCTGTTTCTGCCCGCCAAGAGTCTGCTTCTGTTTCCCCAGTCCTGTGGGAGCTCTGTAAGCCAATCCCACTGGCCTCCAAAGTCTAATTCCCAAGGGGTTCTCAGTCCCTTTGCCGGCTCCATTACTTGCTACAACGGGTACACTCTGGGGAAGTGCCTCACATCTAAAGCTCTGCAAATACCACAAGGGCAGGGGCCACGTCTCGTCCCTTCCAATTCCCCCCAGGGCCACACTCACAGCAGAAAATGCAGCGCAGCCTGACTCCGCCCGGGCTCCCCCACGATGAGCGGATCGTCACGGCCTCCCCTCACGGAGGAAGGGAGGTGGGCCAGAGCGCCGTGAGACGGTGACGGAGAGAAGCAGCCTGCGAGGGGGCGCCCGAGCGACGGCCCCTGAGAGCGCGGGGCCCCTCTGCTGAGCGCCCAGTACGGGCGCGGCAGTGCAGGGCACAGGGAGGGGCGCGCTAGAGAGGGCCTGAGCGTGGAGCACACGGCAGCAGCTCCACTGCAGGGGCCCAGGAGAGGAAAGTGCGCCCCGCGTGCAGAGGGGCTGCACTCGCACAGGAGGAGGAAATGACACGTATGTGCAGGGCAGCGGCCAGAGAAAGCACGGCGTGCCTCCCCTGAGACGCCGCACAACCCTCGAGTGATGCGGGCAAGACGCGCGCCTGTCAGTCAGAGGACGTCGGGTGTACCTCGACTTTGTAAAAACCATACACAGTTAAAGAGGCAGACACGCAGCCTTCGCACACACGTTCTCCAGCGTGTGCATCCGCTCAAGCGCACCTCACATGCTCCTGAGGCATATCCTACACCTGGGCAGGAGCAGACGGGCCAGGACTGGCACTTCTGGCACTTCTGTGCTGCAGTTTTTTACCATGAACATTTTTTTAGCAGCTAAAATTAAAATAATTGAGCCCTTCTGGTATTTAATCAAATAGCTAATTGATGATTATGGGCGGGACAAGAGAAGACCAAGTAAGCACAGCAGTGGGAGAGAACTGAGAATCCAGAAAGAAACTTACATATCTGAGCTCGACTGATGGACAAGGTGCCAAGACCACTAAATGGGTAAAGAAGAGTCCGTCAACAGACGGTGCTGGGACAGCTGGCTGCCCAGGTGCAGCAGGATGAAGTTAGATGCCCACCTCACACCATATACCAAACCTGACTCCAAAGGGATCGGAGACCAAAATGCAGCAGTTAAAACAATGCACCTCTCAGAAGAAACCAGAGGGGTGAATCTTTATGACCTTGGCTTTGGCAGTGATTCTGCAGATGTGACACTGACAGCCAGGGCACTCAGAGAGAAAACACATATATTGAACCTCATCAAGTTAGAGCGTTTTGTTTCTCAAAGGACACAATGAAGCAAGTTCAGGGACAACACACAGAATTTGCAAATCATATATCTGACAAGGATATGTACCCAGAATATAAAAAGAACTCTTACAACTTAACAATACAAAGAAAAATAATCGAATTAAAAAATAGGCAATGAATCTGAAAGATCATGTCCTTAAAGAACATACACAAATGGCTAAAACCAAATGAAAGGATGCTCAATATCCTTAGTCAAGAGAGAGATGCAAGTTCAAAGCACAAGGAGATATCACTTCACACCCACTACAATATCCACAATCAAAAAAGTCAGGTAGTAGCAACTGCTGGCCAGGACATGCACAAGTCGGAACCCTGATACCCTGCTGGTGGCAAATAAATGGTGCCGTAACCATGGAAACCAGTCTGCAAGTTCCTCGAAAGTTTAACACAGCATCACCATTAGACCTGGCAGTTCCACTCCTGGTACCCACTCAAGAGAAACGCAAATTCACGTTCGCACTCATCTGCACCTGTGTGTTTCCATCAGCATCATCCATAACAGGCAAAGGTGGAAAAGAACTCACACGTCCATCAGCTGGCATGGAGGAATGAGCAAAAATAACGGAGGGTCAGCCACAGAAAGGGATGGGGAACTCACACAGGCCACAGCACGACGGCCTGAGCGTCACGCTGAGTGAGGCGGCCGCACACGATCCGCCCTCCTTGTGTGAGACACGCAGAATGGGCAGCTGTCCAGAGGTGAAAGGCGGCCAGCTGCCTCGGGGCTGGGTGAAGGCAGAAACAGGGGCTGACAGGCAGAAAAGGGTAAGAGGTGGGTTTTTCCACATAGTATTTGATATCTCTATTTCAAAACTAACATGTTGTTAAAATCCAAGAAGCATGTGAGTGGTGAGTGCTGAGAAAGAAAAAAATACAGTCCTGCAGGGCCGGCACACATGGGGATGGTGGGAAGACCCCTCAGAGGAGACGGCACTAATGGGGACTCCCTGCCTTGAAATGAGTGAGGAGGCCTGCCAGGCTCACGTCTAAGAATCAGGGGGAAATCGGTGCTTCCCTCCGAGCAGAGGGAGGATGAGTGCGGACCTCTGAGAGGAGCCAAGTCCAGCCTGTCTGAGAGCCTGATGGAAGCCATGTGTGAGGGGGAGGCAGAAGAGGTGGCCAGGCCGGAGAGGAGGACCAGGGCCAGACACCCACAGCCTGGGAGCAAGGGAGGCTGTGGCGGGTGGGGGAGCTCTGCACAGGGCAGTGGGCTCTGGTCTCCTCATCCCAGGCCCCCAGGGGGACCCACCAAACTGCACCACCTGGTGAGCGAGGGGTTAAGGAAAACATTGGCAAGCTTCTCAGTGGCAGGAGGAGATTTGTAATATTTTTTAATGTTGCTGCAAAATAAAGCAAGGAATATTTTTAATCAACAAATACACACAGACACACACACAGTAGTCATGCGAGAATAAACACCATCTGGGCAGTGCTCCCTGCACCACGAGAACCAGAATGGAGGCCCCAGAGCAGACGGGCCTGGGGACTCAGGGCCCGAGGCCACCGGTCACTGTGCTATCGGAGCTGGTCACGGGGAGCTGGGCACGGTCAGGGGGTGGAGGAACCAACCCCGAGCAGCGCTGGGAAGGAGCAGCCCGCCCACACCCAGCTGCAGGGCCCCGACCCACTCCCCCCTTCTGGAAGCTTCCTGTTCCACACCCGGAAATGGGGCCCAGCACACTGAAGCTGCTGGTGCAGGGCGAGGACAGGGGTTGCGGGGCCAGATGGGCCTGGGTCAGAACCCAACCAAGCGACCACTAGCTGCCTGACCTCAGGCAAGGAACCCTGTCTGCTCCGTGAGCCCATCTGGGGCACGGCAGTAACTCACGGTGCGGGCAGTCACATGCTGAGCCACACAGGGCAGCCCCAAGGCCCACGGTGAAGAGACCACACACCTGGCTGGACACAGGTGCAGAGCGGGGTGACCCACAGCACGGCGCACACAGCGGGGCCTCGTTTCTACAGAAACGGGGAGGTGGCACGTCATGGAGGCTTGGAAGCGCCTGGAAGGGTTCAGGAAGGCAGCAACTGCTGGCCTGTGAACACAGATGCATCCCACAGCCTTCGAGGAACGGGTGAGGGGCAGGTGACTCCCCCTCGCTGGAGAGGGCGCGTCCTCGCTGAGCCCAGAACCAGTGTGTGTGCACGTCCTGAGTCCAGCCCAGCAGTTTCTGTCCATGGGAAAATGACACGCTGCACAGCGAGTGGCAAACCTGGGGCAGGAAATCAGGGGCACCGCGGCCGCAGAGTGCCAGGCGGACTAGGGAGAGGGTGAGGCGGCCCCACAGTCTGGAAGGGGCGGCAGCTCCCAGCTGCGGGAGGAACTCGACCCGGCAGGTACCAGGGGCTCCCCTGAAAGACAGGGATGTGATCAGCCCAGCCCAGGCATGTGGGCAGCGCCACATGCCAGGCTCCTGGCCAAGCCCACCCCACTAAACAGACGAAGGCGTGCGCACCTGGCAGCGACACAGCTGCCCCAGAGCAGCACAGACAGGCCTCAGCACAGAGGCCACAGGCAGAGCCGGGACCTCAGGGGCGCTCAGGGAGGGCAGCCACGCAGAGCCGGGCCACGGCGAGTGGACAAGTCAGCTCACCCAGCAGGGCGGGTCCCCAGAGAAGGTCTGCAAGCCACCTCTCCTGCCACGGACAGTTGCTTTACTGAGCCCAGGGCAGGCGGCAAAAGGCCAGAGCACGCCTGTGTTTACCAACAGCCTACTTAATTAAGAAAACATCAACATGAAAATCAACAGCTTTAAGTCTGAGGAAGCGACCCCTCTAGACTCGTGTGAGAGGTGGCTGCGAGGAGGCTGCTTTCCAAGCACCGTTCTTCGCATCAAGCAAGGCTCTAGGTGCCCCGGGTGATGACCTCACGCAGGACGCGGGGTGGGGGCCTTCACAGCACGGACACTCTGGGCGCTGCTGGCCGCGCCCTCCTTCCCTGGCCCACGGCTCCTGCGAGCAGGCCAAGCACTGCGCGCAGGCTCCAGAAGAGGTCGGTCTGTCAGCAGCTCCCGGGGCCCACAGCCAGCCCCAGGTGGCGCTACCCTCCTGCGACTCTAAGAAGATGCCTCTGCTTTGCTGCAGCAGTTACCGTGGAGATTTTGTTGGCTAGTCCTTCAGTTTCCTGTGAGCTGAAATTAGATCCGCAGATTAAATCCAAGTATCTGGACAAGAAGAGTCCTGGAGGGTGGTGACTACCAGCGCCCCAGGGGCCCTGCAGGTGTCAAAAACGGATGAGGCGGCCTGGCAGCACAGCGGGGCAGGGACGGCGGTGAGAGCAAGGCCCCAGGGAGGGCAGCAACCTCACAGCTCTAGCCAAGTGTTGCCACACGGAAATGCAGACCAGTCTTTTGATGTTTACCCCAAAGAACTAAAAAGTGAATTGATGCAAAGCCTCCAAGTTTCAAAATGTTGTGAACACCTTGAAGTTCCTGGGCTGATGGTTTCATTCAAGAAGTAAGGAGCCAGGGGCTTAAACCTCTGCCCAAGGGTCCTGCTTGTGAGCCTGGCTCTGGGTCCCATGCTGGAGCCAGAGACCAGGAGCAGAGCTCCCTCCCCCCAGAGCAGAGCCTGCAGGACCCAGGATGGTGACCTCTGACAGTGCACAGGGAACCTATGAACAGGTCCTGAGCCCAAAGAAGAAATTCCCCAAGGATGGGGGCGAGTCCTGCAGAGGAGCAGAGAAGCGTGAAACAGCAGGGCAGGAGCACAGATCCTCCCCGAGGGACGGGCGATGACAGGAGAAAGTGACACCAGCACACACAGGGCCCCGGGAGTCAGGCCCGGGAACAGCTGGAGGCTGCTGGAAGCACCTAAGAATGAGATGGAAACAGGCTGCATCCTTAGCAGCAACCCTGGGATGATCACTGACCCAGCAACTGGTGGGGCTGCCTCTGAGAGCAAGGCTGCTGGACCCGCAAGGAAGGAACCTCCATTGCAATGGTCTGGATTCAATCACCACTGCCTGAACCTGCTCAGAAGTAAAATTTACCTTTTCAAATCACATGACCCTGCTAGCACCAGCAAGGACAGATTTGTGGGAGGCGAGCCTGTTGGGAGAAAGATCAGTTTATCAGAAACACAGGGGAAGGAGGAAGATCACGTGTTCCTGAGGGAAAGAGCGGGTAAAACGGAAGCAGCTGGAAGGGAAGGCGCAAGGGTTGTCACTGGATGTAGAGCGACAGCGCACCCCGCCTCCACGTGAGGACCAGCTGGATGGAGCTTCCCACGTGAGGAGCACGACATGTTCCAGACGGGCAGAAGGACACGGGAATGGCAGGTGTCGGGGGAACCGCAGGGAGACCCGGCCAGCAGCGTCGGGGCCGCTCTGGGCTGGCTTTAGAATCCAGGCACCAACAGCTCACGAGCACGGATGAAGCGGGTGGCCAGGGCGGGTGCAGGAGGGAAGAGGGCTGAACATGAAACGCTCTGCAGGGACGGCGGCAGGATCCTGGAAACAGGACCGCAGGAGACGCACAGTGACCTCCCTCCAGGGTGGAACCCGCGGGGCCCAGAGAGCACGTGGACTCGAGATGAGCCTACAGGAGCCAAAGTGGACAACCCCCTTGTGTTTACATTCATTGCCCGCTGACCCAGGAGGACCTTCGGCGCTGCTCTGCAGTCACAGGTGTCAGCAAGGAGTCTCACCTTCCATGAGGGACATACCCCAAAGTCACCTGGGCGCTCACACCCCGTGAATTCATTACTGGCTGCACCACGGTGCCGCCCCGAGTGCCAGCGCCGCTGTCCCCACACACGGCGAGTCTGGGAGTCCAAGCCGAGGAGCAAGGGCACCATCCTTGCCCTCAGCAGCTGGGGTCCGGGGGAGGGACCGACAGTGCTCTGCTCCCCTGCAGAATCAGCTCCTTTGTCTCCAGAGACCTCGGCACCAGGAGACGTGCTGTTCTGGGAGCATCAGGGAGAACCCACCTGGGAAGTGTCCGGCCTGGGACCAGCACCCAAGCCACACGGTCAGACCCCACACCCAGACGCGAGCGCACGTGTGCTCGCAGCGAAGCTGGGAGGACCGGGACACCGACTCCGGCGGCCTCAGTCGGTGTGTCCTGTTGTGAGCCACCCGCAGCACTCACCAATGGTCAGCGCCGAGCAGGGCAAGAGTGGGGGGGACTCATGACCAGGCCCGTGAGGCACCTGTGCTGAGCGCAGCCCCGCCCCCACGGAAAGAGGGGGCTGTGGCCCCCTGGGAGTCAGGGCTCCAGGTCGGGTCCCCGGCCTCGCCTGTTCTCCACGCTAACCCTAACAGGTGTTAAACCAAAGGCTGTGATGTAACGTGGCACAATCAGGAGTGTTGACGGTCGCACTGAGACATTCGAGAGGCATGTCACTGGGCACTGGCAAGGTGGAAAAGGAAGTCTGCCGCACACAGGAGGAAAGAGTGAAGGCTTGAAAGAGTAAAAAGCGGAAGAGTAAGGGTCACAGGTCGCCAGCTGGGATGAAAATGATCCTCAAGTCGCCAATCCAACCACACAAGGCAACACGCACATACTAATGATCCAGAAGCTACTGAGTAAGGCAGTCTGCACTCTCCAAGCTTATGGAAGAAAAACAGGCTATAAGGACGCAGAGGAAGGGGTGATGGAGAATATTAAAAGATAAAATCGCCAACCTTATAAAGAGTAACTATGGAAAGCACACAGCCAACATGCTCAGTGGTGTATGACAACGTTTTCTCCCTGAATTCGGCACCAAGACATGCGTTCTCACCACTTCCACTCAATACTGTAGTGGACGTTCTAGCCAACACAGCAGGGCATGAAAAAGAAAGCAACAGCATCCAGACAGAAAAGGAAGAAGTAAAACGGTCTTCATTTTGCAGGCGCCATGATCGTACCTACTAAACCCTAAGGAATACACACACACCAGAAAACCTTATTAGAGCTAATGAATGAGTTCAGCAAAGGTGCTGGACACAAGATCAATATGCGAAAATGAACTGCATTTCCATATGCTAGCAGTGAAGAATTCACAAATGAAATTAAGGAAACAATGCCATTCATAATAGCACCATAAACAATAAAATGCTCGGGAATAATTTTTAAAGAAATGCAAGCCTTATACACTGAAAGTATAAAATACCACTGAGAAAAACTTTAAAAGATCTAAATAAAGAAAAACAGATTTCATATTCACAGACTAGAAGACTCCATATTGTTAAAGTGACAAGTCTCCCAACATAATCTTATAGATTCAACACAAACCCCATCAAAATCCCAATAGGCTTTTTACAGAAGCTGACAAATTGATCTTAAAATATGTGTGGACATGCAAAGGACTTAAAACAGCCGAACAATCGTGGGGAAAAAAGGAACAAAATTGGAGTCTTATACTTCCCTATTTTGAAACTTCCCACAAAGCTTCAATAATTATGACAGTTTTGTACTGGCAAAAAGATAGACATATAGCATACAGATCAGTGGAATTTAAACAGAACTGACAGTCAAGATATAAATTCTGAACCCTTATGTTTATGGTCAACTGATGTTCACCAAGGTCCCAAGGTAATTCACATGGGGAAAGGGTAGTCTTTTCAACAACGGAGCTGGAAAAATTGAGTATTTCATACAAAAAAAAAAAAAAGACTGACAGAGTTCAACATGCTCAGGTACTTGAGCCAAATCCAACTCAAAACCTGATTTTATAAATAAAGTGTTACTGGATCACAGACACACCCACTCATTTTACATACTACCTATAGCTGCTTTCACCGTAAAATGGCAGAGTTGAGTAATAGTGATAAAGACTTTCTGCTCAGCAAAACAGAAAGTATTTACTTCCTGGTCATCTAGAGAAAAACTGCCAATACCTGACTTAGAGCCTTACTTCACAACATCCACAAAATTTAACTAAAACTTAAAGCCAAAACTATAAACCTCTTAGAAGGAAACACCAGCAAAAATATCCACAACCTTGGGTTAGGCAAAGCTTTCTGGGATATGACACCGAAGTCCAACCACTGAAAGAAAAACATTAATAAACTAAACCGCCTCAAAACTACAAATATTTGCACTTCAAAGACACCATTAAGAAAATCAAAAGACAAACCACAGATTGGGAGAAAATATCTGCAAATCATAACATCATAAAGGGCTTGTAACCAAGAAATAAAGAAACCTTACAACTCAATAATAAAGATAAATAACCCCATTAAAAGCTATTAAAAGTGGGTAAAAGATTTGAATACACATTTCACCCCAAAAATATGTGGGTGGAAAATAAGCACAAGAAAAAACATCCAACATGATTAGTTATTAGGAAGATGCAAATTCAAACAACAAGATACCATTTCACATTCAACTAGAATTGCTATAAACAAAAAGATGGTAACAGGGGTTGGTGAGGATATGGAGAAACTGGAATCCTCATACACTGCTGGGGGAAATGTAAAATAGTAGAGTCACTTTAGAAAATAGTTTGACAGTTTCTTAAAAAGCTAAACCTAATAATTCACCAAATTAAAAACAGAGTGACCTAGCAATTCTACTCTAAGGTTATTTATCCAAGAGAAATGAAAACATTATGTTCACAAAAAACCACATACACAAATGTTCACAGCAATATTATTAATAACAGTCAAGAACTAGAAACAACTCAAATGTCCATCACTGTTTGACTGAATAAATAAAACCCAGAAAGTCCGTATGAGATGCCATTTGGCAATAAAAAGGAATTATTAAGACACACAATGCCAAGGAACCAACACCAAGACCGTTGTTCTCAGTGAAGGGAGCGAGACATGAAATATTTATGATGCATGTATATGAAACATCCTGAAAAGGCAAAAAAAAAAACAGAGGCAGAAGGCTTAGTGGTTACATGGTGCGGGTAGTGGGAATGGGGAGTGACTGCAAATAGGTTCTAGGGACCTTTCTAGACTTTGTAATGTTCTAAAATGCCATTGTGGCAATTGGTCAACTCTGTAAATTTGCTTTTAAAAAAAACACTGAAATGGTGAGCTTGATACGTAAAATAAATTGCAGCAAAGCCATTAAAACAAAAAACCATCATCAGAGAAAATCTTTCCAAAGCTCCACCTGTTTAGAGAACCACCATGTTGCATCAAGGGTAAAGTGTAAACAGCCCCGCATCACCTGGCCAGCCTCATCACCCGGCCAGCTCTCTCACCATCCCAACCGTGTGGCTGCCAGTACACAGGCTACGGAGCTAGAAAGCCTGACCTTCCAGCTCTACCACAACTGTGCTGTAACCAGGGGTTCCTTCCTCTCCTTGAACCTGTTCCCACACCTCTGAAATAGGGATGAGATCTCACAAGGTCAGCCTGGGGACCAGACAACACAGCAGCCTGAGACCACTCAACTCAGAACAGACAGTCCTCTCCCCGCTGCCCAGGCCCATCATTGCCACCACCGCCTCTGAGGAGCGCTGTCTGACCAGCCCACCAGGAAGCCCCATCACTCTTATCCTTTTGTTTCCTTCATGGCCCTTGCAGGGGGTTTTTCTTCTTTTTTTTTTTTCTTTCTCTTAGTCAGTCCCTCATCCTGGGCTGAGGTCTCTCCATAGGGACAGACCTTGTGCTTTGTGCCCTGTTGTCTCTGCCAGGCCAGGCCCAGTTCACAGTGAGCACTTGCTGAGGTGGTGGGTTAAGTGTGGTCCCAAGCCTGCATGGAGGGCACATGGCCTCCGGTGTGGGCACATGGGGGCTGTCCCCCATGTCCTACTACCTCCTCCAGTTTTCCCCTCAGCAGTGTTCCAGACCTGCCTCCTGGAGCCATGAATGATGGTGAAGATGGTGTAGCTCTGAGGGTGAAAGGAGCCTGGAGACACCGCTAGAGCAGCAGCCTTGGGGAGTGACTTGGGCAAGGGATCAGGGGTCAACTGGTTGGAAGAGTCTACATGCTGACAAGAAAACACAGACCTATACAAAAAAGATCTTAATGACCCAGATAACCACAATCGTGTGATCACTCACCTAGAGCCAGACCTCCAGGCAAAGACATCCAGACATCCTGGGTAAAGTCAAGTGGGCCTTAGGAAGCATCACTATGAACAAAACCAGTGGAGGTGATGGAATTCCAGCCTCAGCTATTTCAAATCCTAAAAGATGATGCTGTGAAAGTGCTGCATTCAATATACCAGCAAATTTGGAAAACTCAGCAGTGGCCATAGGACTGGAAAAGGTCAGTTTTCATTCCAATCCCAAAGAAAGGCAATGCCAAAGAATGTTCAAACTACCGTACAATTGCACTCATCTCACACACTAGGAAAGTAATGCTCAAAATTCACCAACCCAGGCTTCAAAAGTACGTGAACCGAGAACTTCCAGATATTCAAGCTGGATTTAGAAAAGGCAGAGGAACCAGAGATAAAATTGCCAACATCTCCTGGAACATAGAAAACGCAAGAGAGTTCCAGAAAAACATCTACTTTTGCTTTATTGACTACGCCAAAGCCTTTGACTGTGTGGATTATACCAAACTGTGAAACATTCTTAAAGAGATGAGAATACAAGACCACCTTACCTGCCTCCTGAGAAATATGCAGGTCAAGAAGCAACAGTTAGAACCAGACCTGGAACAGACTGGTTCCAAACTGGGAAAGGTGTATGCCAAGGCTGTATTTTGTCACCCTGCTTATTTAACGTCTATGCAGAGCACATCATACAAAATGCCAGGCTGGAAGAAGCACACACTGGAGTCAAGACTGAAACGTCAATAACCTCAGATATGCAGATGAGACCACCCTTATGGCAGAAAGCAAAGAGGAACTAAAAGGCCTCTTAACGAAAGTGAAAGAGAGTGAAAAATCTGGCTTTTAACTCAGCATTCAGAAAACTAAGATCATGGCATCCGGTCCCATCACTTCATGGCAAATAGATGGGGCAACAACAGAGACAGTGACAGACTATTTTCTTGGGCTCCAAAATCACTGCAGATGGTGACTGCAGCCATGAAATTAAGCCACTTGTTCCTTGAAGCAAAGCTATGACCAACCTAGACAGCATATTAAAAAGCAAAGACATTACTCTGCTGACAAAGGCCCATCTAGTCAAAGCTATGATTTTTCTAGGAGTTATGTATGAATGTGAGAGTTGGACCATAAAGAAAGTTGAGTGTGGAAGAACTGATGCTTTTGAACTGTGGTATTGGAAAAGACTCTTGAGAGTCCCTTGGACTGCAAAGAGATCCAACCAGTCCATCCTAAAGGAAATCAGTCCTGAATATTCATTGGAAGGACTGATGCTGAAGCTGAAACTCCAATACTCTGGCCACCTGATATGAAGAACTGACTCACTGGAAAAGATCCTGATGCTGGGAAAGATTGACGACAGGAGAAGAGGATGACAGAGGATGAGATGGTTGGATAGCATCACTGACTCAATGGACATGAGTTTGAGCAAGTTCCAGAAGCTGATGATGGACAGGGAAGCCTGTTGTGCTGCAGTCCATGGGGTCGCAAAGAGCCAGACATCACTGATGGACTGAACCAAACTGAACTGAACATGCTAACAGGCAACCAACTTTAACTGAGTCACCTAAGATGGCTATGCGAGGGGCACTGGGAACAGGCACATACAGGACATTCTGGCCATGTGCATCAGTTCAGTTCAGTTCAGTCGCTCAGTCATGTCCGACTCTCTGCGAACCCATGAATCACAGCACGCCAGGCCTCCCTGTCCATCACCAACTCCCAGTTCACTCAAATTCATGTCCATAGAGTCGGTGATGCAATCCAGCCATCTCATTCTCTGTCGTCCCCGTCTCCTCCCACCCCCAACCTTTCCCAGCATCAGAGTCTTTTCCAGTGAGTTAACTCGTCGCATGAGGTGGCCAAAGTATTGCAGTTTCAGCTTTAGCATCAGTCCTTCCAATGAACACCCAGGATTGATCTCCTTTAGAATGGACTGGTTGGATCTCCTTGCAGTACAAGGGACTCTCAAGAGTCTTCTCCAACACCACAGTTCAAAAGCATCGATTCTTCGGCGATCAGCTTTCTTCACAGTCCAACTCTCACATCCATACATGACCACGGGAAAAACCATAGCCTTGACTAGACGGACCTTGGTTGGCAAAGTAATGTCTCTGCTTTTTAATATACTATCTAGGTTGGTCATAACTTTCCTTCCAAGGAGTAAGCGTCTTTTAATTTCCTGGCTGCAATCAGCATCTGCAGTGATTTTGGAGCCCAAAAAAATAAAGTCTGACACTGTCTCCACTGTTTTTCCATCTATTTCCCATGAAGTGATGGGACTAGATGCCATGATCTTTGTTTTCTGAATGTTGAGCTTCAAATGCAAAAAAGCAAAATGGCTATCTGAGGAGGCCTTACAAATAGCTGTGAAAAGAAGAGAAGCGAAAAGTAAAGGAGAAAAGGAAAGATATAAGCATCTGAATGCAGAGTTCCAAAGAATAGCAAGGAGAGATAAGAAAGCCTTCCTCAGTGATCAATGCAAAGAAATAGAGGAAAACAACAGAATAGGAAAAACAAGAGATCTCTTCAAGAAAATTAGAGATTCCAAGGGAACATTTCATGCAAAGATGGGCTCGATAAAAGGACAGAAATGGTATGGACCTAACAGAAGCAGAAGATATTAAGAAGAGGTGGCAAGAATACACAGAAGAACTGTACAAAAAAGGTCTTCACGACCAAGATAGTCACGATAACGTGATCACTGACCTAGGGCCATGTGCATACCTCCTCTTATTGGAGGATGACATTAAACATACTAAGTGAAATGACATCTTTATGTATTTCACACATGCTTGCTCAGAAAATGCAAGTGAATTGCAGCATTTTGCGTTATATTTTCTTTTTACCTTCCTTGGAATTAGGGCTTGAACTCAGTATGTAAATTTATGCCAGTAGTGTGCAGTCCACGGGGTCGCAAAGAGTCGGGACATGACTGAGCAACTAAAGTGTGCAAACTAGCAAGGCCTTGGCACATAATCTTAAGGGAACTAGAGGGCTTTCCAGGACCAGGCCTGGGGAATGAAATACAAGAGATCTTTAGGAATGTTTCAGTTTCTCTGAAGGAGCAGGCAGGTGTTCTTTTGCATCCACTTTCTGTTACATTAATTTCATTTGATTTGTCCAATAACCTATGCCAGTGATTTCACTCACCTGCTTAAAGTCAAGGTGGACTCCTCAACCTCAAGCCACTTTGCTAACACGAAAACCTTGCCAACCACTGCACTGCCATCACCTCCTTTCTCTGGTTTCCCTCTCAAACTAGGCACACGAGCAGACAAGAGGATGGATGGATGGGCGGGCAGGCGGAAGGAACGGAGGAAACAGGGAGGAAGAGAGGAAGGAGGACGGGCTCTCGCAGCTAGGGGCCGTCAGCCGCCCGTGCGCCTGTGCACAAGTCATTCCCTGATGGGTGCGCCCAACGCTCCCTCTCATTTCAAGTTTCTGGTAGAAATAAGCAGGGTACTAGCACCATGCCTAGACAGCAAGAGGCTGTCACAATTTTTACAGGGCCTTACGTATCACTGGGGATGTACGTGGGTTGGAGCTTGGAGTTGTGAGGAAAGGCTATTGCTTGTCCTGGAAAGATCTGGGTTAAAGTCCCAGAAGTAACACCTTGAAAAAATTCCCTAACCTCTCTAAGCCTGATTCTCCAGTTTTAAGGAGAATTTATACTTTGCAGAACCGCTAAAAGAACTAGAATTAAAATGTACCCATCTATCATAAAACCCAAAAGAAATGATGCTCTTCTATCAACTTAAAGGAGTTCCCTTGGAAGACTCTGACTGACCAAACTTTCCAACACTCCCCAAACCAGGTAACAACAGTGGGCGTGTGCCCAGACAGAGCCTGGAGCATCTTTCTAAATTCGGACTCAGCAACTGCCTCTAAGCTTCCAACAGGAGCTGAGCCGTCTTCTCCCCATTTTGTCTTTGCCTCAAGTCAGGTCAAGACTGGATAACACCTGCTGCTGCTGCTGCTAAGTCGCTTCAGTCATGTCTGACTCTGTGCGACCCCATAGACAGCAGCCCACGAGGCTCCCCCGTCCCTGGGATTCTCCAGGCAAGAACACTGGAGTGGGTTGCCATTTCCTTCTCCAATGCGTGAAAGGGAAAAGTAAAAGTGAAGTCACCCAGTCGTGTCCGACTCTTAGGGACCCCATGAACTGCAGCCCACCAGGCTCCTCCGTCCCTGGGATTTTCGAGGCAAGAGTACTGGAGTGGGGTGCCATTGCCTTCTCCGGCTAACACCTAGTAAGCACTAAAAATGCTAAGTAGGCTAGGCAGAGAATAGAGGACCCCACAAAACACTGTACTTTTTCTACAACACATACATATCATCTTATATCATACATATCATCTTATCCTAGGCAGCATCTAGGATTATCACAGTGTTTCCTTTTTTTTTTTTCTTTTTTTAAGATGTAGTGACTGAGACTTAAAAGAAAAAGCTGTTCACTGCAGATCACACAGGTAATGAGCATCTCTGGAGAAGTCAAGAGCGCCTGACTTCCTTTCCTGAGCCACCTCCCTAATTACTGAATTCACCAAGGCCCGGCTGGGTGCCTTCCATGGACAGTTGGTGCCTGCTTCACTGGGCTCTCCATTTAATGACTCAGCACCGGTTTAAAAATCACCCACGACATGCGAGGCACAGGTGCAGGAGGAAGGGGGCTCCTCAGTGCCAACTTGCTAGCTTTACGTGAGAAGTACTTCAAGCCTCAGCGCCTCAGCTGTCCTCCATCCACAAAACGGGCCAACAGAAGCCGACTTCTCAGAGGGCTGTGCAGAAGTAGCTGACAGGACACCCGCAGAGCGTGTACCACAGCCCACGGCCCGGGCTGAGGACTCAAACGTGAGCCCGCGGAGGCTGTAGTCTGCCCAGAGCTCTGGCCTCGGGGGCGGGCGCTGGGAGGGGCTGGCTCGGGAGGAGGTCAGTCAGGCCAGCGGCGCAGCTCCGGAGCTCGGGGGGTGCAGCTCGCCGTCCTCTCACAGGTGTCGTCGTCCGAGGGCGGCGAGGACGCCGATCCGACCGTCCAGACGGCGAGGCGCCGCCCCCATCCCCGCCCGTCCCGTCGCCGAGGCCGCCCCGAGGCGCCCGCCCCCTCGCGGCCCTCTCGCGGCCGCGCGACGGCACGCCCCCGAGCGCCCTCCCGCCGGCCGCCCGCTCACCCGGATGCCCTGCAGCACCCGGACCCGCTCCTCCTCGTCCATGCCGAAAGGCGCCCCGCGGCCCTCGCGGCTCTCTGCGCTGCCCATGGCGGGAGGCGGCTCAGGGACGCCGGCGCCTACGGGGCCGCGCCACCCGCCAACAAAGCCGCGTGCTATTGGCGGCCGCGCGGAGCCCAGCCAATCCCGGCGCGGGCCGCGGGGCATTGTGGGGGCTGTAGTCCCGCGCGCCGCGCGCCGGACCGCGAGCACGAGGCGCGGCGTCAGAGTGCGGACGGCGCGCGGCGGGACGGCTGGGCGCGGGGGCCGGGACGCCAGGGAGGCCGCGCCGGGCGGGCGGAGCCGCCGCAGGCTCGCGCTGGACAGGCAGCGAGCGGGCCTGTGACTGAGCGTCCTCGGCGCTGAGGACGACGCCGACGTCGCGATGCGGGAGGGAAGCTGGGCCTCTCAGGGGAGGAGGCGGTGGAGGAAATCCGTGCGAGGCCCCTGAGGCGGAGGAGGAGGCCGAACGCCCAGCTCGGAGAGCGTGCGGAGCAGAGTGGACCCGAGGAGGGCGGCCAGGGCCTGGCCAGCGGGAGGACGGGAAACGGCCCTCCGCGTTAGGGAGACGCGCGCCGCTCCGCGGCGTCGTGCTCACGCCCGCCCAGCTGCGTCGCAGGCGGAAGGGGCGCGGTGACCGGAGTGCTGACCCTGCCCAGCCCGCCCAGCTGCGCCGCAGGCGGAAGGGGCGCGGTGACCGGAGGAGTGCTGACACTGCCCTGCCCGCCCAGCTGCGCCGCAGGTGTGATGGACGCGGTGACCGGAGAAGCGCTGACACTGCCCTGCCAAAGTGCGCCGCAAGCGGAGCTGGGATCTGGAACTGGGGCACCCCCTGCGGTGTCCCAAGGAGGAAAGAACGGGGAAAAAACAAAAACAAGGAGGATCCCGGAGTGGAGGAACGAAAAAAGACCCTTTTTAGCCCTTCCCTCCCCCACGTTGTAGCCATTAAGGAGTTTCAGGTCCTCCTGAGCGATATAGCCTGTGTCCCCTTCTACCCCGTAAGGAGAAGGTATTTGTCTGACTTCCTTCACCTAGTATGCGTTCCTCACCCAATCAGCAAATGACTGGTATCCCGCTCCTTGCACCCTGGATATAAAAATACACCAAGGACCCCCGTTCAACTGTTGGTTCGCCCTTGAGTCAACCCACTGTTTTAACAGTGTCTCCCACTCTAATAAACTTTTTTCTCTCTCATTCTGTCTTGTGTCTGGAAATTCTTTTTCAGCCCGCAATCGGACCACGACACCCCCCATCCTGACTGCTCCATGAAATAGTAAGGGTCATCTGGAGCCTCTTGGAACCTGGAAGGGCAGGGGTGAGGAAGAGAGGGTGGAAGAGGGAGTGAGTTGAGAGCATCGGGTGGCGGGCAGGGGGGAGCCTAAGAGGATTTTTATTCTCTAGAATAACGGGCATCCGCCAGTTTCCTTCAGATTACTTTTTGATTAGCAAATCTCCCTGCATCCCTTCCATCCTCCATCTCTCTCCTATAAACAGAGCCTGAATAGGGGATTCCGGTGCAAGTTGGTTTATTGGCGGACTACCTCAGGAGAAAGCCGAGATGCCATCAAATTTGTGAAGCTCTCTGCAACCCCACAGTGGAGGATACCTTTGCAGTAGCCGTGGAGATGGTTGACAAGGCCCATCCCCGAAGCACAGTCTGGTCAACGTCCAGAGCACCACCTGCCCTTCACCACCATCTGAATGTGAGGGAGACAGCAGCAGCCTCCCCACTGCCCCGCCCTAGTAGGCTCTGGTGGCTGGGGGAACCTCTCTCCAGCCTCCTCTTTCCACAGGGAGAAACGCATCAGCATGACACCAGGTAGAAGTTTCAGCGGGGACTCTCTCCCCTCCTCTCTGAGGTCGGCCTGCCTGCTCAGAGCGTGTGCTTCCCACGCGGAGGACTCAGGGCTGAAAGTCTGGGTCCAGGAAGGGTGGAGGCGCTTCCCATCTGCCTGCCTGGCAGGTTGGACGTCTCTCCTCGTGGTGTGGGTGTGGAGGTGCCAGGCCTGGGCTAGTCGCATTACAGCTGCCATGCCCACCTCCTTCGGCCCAGATGGAGGGAGCGGCCGCAGAAGGTCACTGTCCCTCTGAGCAACAGAAGAATCTCCCAGAAGCCAGTCTCTCCTGGAGTGGCACTGGTCACCCCAGCCAGGGCCAGACCCCGGCAGAGGGGCAGGGTGGCCTGGGCGGCTTTGACCAGCCAATCACTCCCGGGGTCTGAGGGAACCAGCCGCCAACATCAGGAGGTCTCTCCACTCCTGCAGTTCCCCTGCAGGCTCTCTCGACATCCAGAAAGTGTCGCTGGGGAGCAAGCCTCCAGGCGGGACCTGCCTCCCTGGCGCCAGGTTCCTTTTCACTGCAACTGTGGCCTCAGGAAATGATACTTCAGAGGAAGAACCGGCCAGAGAGGCACCCACGAGCCGAGAGCCTGCGCCCCAACGCGGTCCCAGGACGGGCAGCCCCTGTCGCGGTTCTCCCGCGGCCAGCTTGCGCACGTGGCCGCGGGGGCCGGGGGACCGCGAGCTCCGTGGGAAGAGAGGGCCTTGGTTCCACACGAAGGCGCGTGTGCCACGGGCTGCGGCGGGGTCGGCGGAGCGGAACCGGTCTGCTGATGGCTGCCTCGTCGCAAAGCGGTCCCTCCTTGGACTCCCCCGCGCACACGGGCGCGCGCGCGGGTACGCTCTGCAGGTACCGACGTGCACACGCAGTTGCCCATGTGCGCGTGCCCCAACCGCCCCAGCTGTAACCTTAGCTGGGCTTCCCGTCTCTCCAGCACAGAATCTGGCCCCGCTCCGGGCAAAGGCTCCACCTCTGGCGGGCACAGCCAGGCCCAAGCTCGCGGAGCAGCCCGGGCACCGCCACGGCCTCGGGGGCCGCCCAATCGGACCTGCCTCGGCGGCTCCCCCGGAATGTCACGCCCCACCCCCGCCTCTCACCTCACACTGCTGTGTTTTCTTCCCTCTTGGTAAGATCACTCTCTGGATCGTTGTTGCCTGTTATTTGTTTATGGTTGAGCTCCAGGCAATACCCCACACACAGCTCCCAAGACAGAAGCTTCAAAGCCCAGGGACTGTGTCGGCTTCATTCATCCCGGAGTTCCTAGCACCTGGCACAGGCCCTGGGACGGACCGCGTGCTCAGGCATCGGCCCTGGCTGGCTGAGTCACTGACCCACTGACCCACTGACTGACTAGGCTCCCCTGCTGGTGAGCCAACCGCTCCAGGTTCAGAGAGGCAAGAATCTGAGTAATTGAGAGGAGAGACTTTCATTTCAGTCCCAGCTGTGCTGCCCAAGTGGTGGCTTCACCAAGTTCCTTCGCTGCTCTGCCTCAGTGTCCCCATCTGTAAAACAGGCATAAGCACAGTAGGTACCTGTATCGGTGATGTGGGATTGGCTGAGTTGACACATGACAGCACAGGGACCCAGAACAACACCTGGCGAAAGGAAACTTTCAGTTATCACTAGTTGTCATTACACTATCCATCATCCAAAGAAACTTCCCAAGTTGGGGTTCAGATAGGGGACATGGCTATGAGATCGCAGAGAGGGGATTTGAACCGTGGTCCAAACATCTCCGAGGATGAAGCCCTTTCTAAGGCTCCACCAGCTGCAGCGCCTTCCTTGGAGTGTGGTCTGCCTGGCCCTTGGGTGTGAGGCTTGGGAGCTGGGATGAAGGCCCAGCGAAGGGTGTGGGCCTGGGAGAGGGGAGGAAGGGCTGCGGCCCCAACGCCCAGACCTGATGGGAGACCATCCTGGCACTGGCTCCCCCACCTCCTCCCCCGCCTGCAGCCGCACCCCTCCCTGTCACAGGACTCTTAAGAGCGTTCTATGAATTCATTAAAATGTATGTACAAACTAAGGAAACAACATTGCGCTCTAATAAGTGCTGTAAGTTGACACGATTCTTCCTAGAGCCAGTGGTCATTCTGGCTGCCTGCCTGGCACCATGGTTTTCCAGCCTTTAGCAGGGGAAGGAGGTGGCCAACTGGGGGTGTCGGGTGGGGTCTGAGTAGCCGAAGGGGCCTCCATCAGAGCTGCCTGTGTCCTCTCTGCATTCAAGGTCCCACACACAGCTGGGGCCACACCAGAAAGTGACTGGGGACTGTTCCCTTTCCTCCCATCATCTCTAGCACCCCTCTCAGCCAAGCTAAACAAAAATGCCTTCCAAGTGGAAGCCTTGTGTTTGCTGCAAGATAGGCTTCCTAGGTTTTCACCAGTGTGAGAGAGAAAAAAATTTTCTTTTAATTTTAGTTGCAATTCCCTAACTATTACTACATCTAAAGTTCAGCATCTTTTTATTTACATGCTGGTCATTGATATTCTTTTGGGCTTCCTAGGTGGTGATAGTGGTAAAGAACCTGCCTGCCAAGGCAGGAGACCTAAGAGACACGGGTTTGATCCTTGGGTTGGGAACATCCCCTGGAGGAGGACACTGCAACCCACTCCAGTATTCTTGGCTGGAGAATCCCATGGACAGAGGAGCCTGGCAGGCTATAGTCCATAGAGTTGCAAAGAGTCAGACACAACTGAAGTGACTTAGCACACATTATGCCGGATAGACTGTTTTCATAAAGATCGCCACCAATTATATAGATTTTTATATAGCTCTTATCCTTTATTGAAGATGTCATTGTTTTGCCACTGAATTTAAAAAGCCAGCTTCATGGTAAACTATTTTCCACATGTACACAGTACATGTCTAGATTTGTTCCTCTATTCTTTAGCTATTTTTATAGCAACTCACCACTGATTTAACTGCTATAACTTCATCAAGTATTTTGAATACCTCACAAGGAAACTCCCATGATTGTTTTACCTTTTAAATTTTCTTGACCATCTCTGGAGGTTTCCCTTCTGAGGGAAAGAAACCATCATGTTATATATCATTACCAGTCTTCCTGAGATTTCAGCTGGGGCTCTGTTGGATTTATAGATTAATTTATGGGAGACCTGATATAGCTGACTCTTCTTGAAGGCCATTCAGTAAACTTTGGTAGGTTTCTTTATTTAGTATTTAGACATTTTTATGAGGTTTCTCTCTAGATATTTTATGGAATTTGTTTCTCTTAAGAATGAGTTCATTTTTCATTTCATTTTCTAATTGGTTTTTGCTAGTATGTAATTAAGCTATTGATTTTTCTATACTGATCTTATATCTGGCTACACTGCTAAACTCTTATTGGTTTGCCAATTGATTCCCTTGAGATTTTTCTAGGTAGATGATCATATGGTCTGCAGATAATCTCAGTTTTGTTCTTTTTTTCCAGTATTAATGACATTTTCCCTCATACTGGCTAGAATCTCCAATAAAAAGGTTGAATAGTGTGATGATAGCAACAGTGACTCTGTTTCATTACCAAGTGGTGACAATTACTGTAGAGTTTCAATGCCTCTCATCATATTAAGAAAGAACCTAATTTGCTAGAAATTTTGTTTTTTTATCATGAAAGTATGTATGCTGAGCATTTTCAAAAGTGTTTTTGTTCTCTATGAAAATAATTACTTGGTTTCTCTTGTACTCTAGTAAAGCAGTGATTTAAACTGGCAGATTTTTTTCTAAAGTTGACACCTACTTGCATTCCTGGGATGGCTCTTAATATACTGCTGAAGTGAATTTGCTAAACTGTTTTTTTTGGCCATGCCTCAAAGCATGCAGGATCTTAGTTCCCGGATCAGGGATCAAACCCATACCCCCAGCATCGGAAGCATAGTGTCTTAACCACTGGACCACCAGGGAAGTGCTAAATTTGCTAATTAAAAAAAAATAAAAACTCAATTGAATTTAAACTATGACACTATAAAAATATTCTGTTCATCATAATATAAAATTAAGAACACGTAACATATTCTGTTCATAAAAAACATAATATTTACATATTTTGATATTTTTAATGAAGAGAGAGAAATAGAGGGAAAAAAGGCTGAAAATAAAAGTGGAAAAAGCACACTTTCACAGAAACATCTAGACACAAAGAAAGAAACAAAAATGTGAATCTAAAGAAAAGACAAATTAGAGAACAAGGCCAAGAGACTCACAAAACATATATTCAGAAGAGATACAGTCAGAAAAGTCAAAAAATAAATATATACACAGTTATAGTGGTAAGGAATCCACCTGCCACTGCAGAAGATGTAAGAGACTCGGGTTCAATTCCTGGATGGGGAAGATCCCCTGGAGGAGGACAGGACAACCCACTCCAGTGTTCTTGCCTGGAGAGCCCCGTGGACAGGGGAGCCTGGTGGGCTGCAGTCCATGGGGTCGCAGAGTCAGACAGGACTAAAGCGACTTAGCACACATACACACAATTATCGGGGAGAGAAGAGGGAGACGCAGACAGGGCCGGGAAAGCACACTGAGACACAGGAAAGACAGAACGGTGGTTAGGCCGAGAGTGACTGTACGGACAGCACCCTGGCGTCTGCACGACCCTTGGCCTCTGCTCTACACGGCGCGCTATTTAGGTGCTCTGCGTCTGCGTTTGTTGAGGAGACTGGTGTGCAGCCTCACTCTCCTGAGCTGTTCTCTTTTGTCTCTTCATCCGCCCAAACAACTCTTCCGTGGGTCAGATGCATTGCTCTTGTTTCTATTTCAGTCATTTCTGCTTTAGTTTTAATTACATCAGTCCACGTTTTTGGATTTTTTAATGGATTTTAGGTAGTTTCTTGATTTGAAAGTTTATTTCCTTTATTTTCAATCTTTTCTAATAAATTCATATAAGGCCCACCCATTCCTTTGAGTACTGCTGTTGCAGAAAAAGATTCTGTGATATGGTACGTCTGTGATCATGTAGACATAAATAGTTCACACATTATATATTTTAATTTTTGCTTTAATCAAGAGCTATTAAGATGTTTTGTTAATTTCTATTTCTATTGCATTTCAATCAGCCTAAATAATAGCAGCTTTTGCAGCTAAATAAGATTTCCCTTATGTCATTGCACAGGTCAGTTTTTCAGAATATTCCATTTGTGGTTAAAAGAATATCTAATCTCTGTCAGTTGAGTAGAAGGGTGGTTAGATTAAGCTCATTACTTATTTTATTCAAATCCTCTTTTACTTACTTTTTTCTGTGAGAGTTTTGTCAGAATTGCACAGTAAGTCATTGAGGATCTGTTTTTTTTCTGTTTGTAGTTCTGCCATGTTCTGGCTCTGTATATTTACAAGCGGTGCTTTAAATGCAGAAAAATGATCATTGGTTACCCTGTCTTCAGCATGACCTACCCCTTTCTTTTTATATTAAATTCTTTGACCTTGAATTCTATTTCATCTGAATTTAAAACTACCCTCTTTTTTGTTTTATTAGCATTTCTTTCCTTCACATTCATTTTTGCTAGATTATTTCTTTTAGATATTTACCTCACATAGTTTGTACTTTTATCCAACCAGGGTTTTTTCTTTTAATTAATTAAGGTAACCCATTCACACCTAATGTGATGACTGATGTTATTAGAATTATTTGTTCCTTTTTTGGGTTTGGTCTTGTGTGTATTATACTTTTTGTTTTTTCTCCCCTTTCTTGCATTTTGTTATACCAGCTGAATTTTCTTAATCTTCTTGCCCTTTGACAGTGCTTGCTTAAGGTCACATTTCGAAACCACTGTCTGTAGTTGAATCACCCCAACAAGTCGACAACGCAGTTGTCTGCTCCAGTTACCGGTTCGCTAGAATTTGTGTTCTGTGATTATGCAATTTTTTCACTAAAGTGTAACACACACACTTTACACGCCCACACCTTAGGTGCACAACTTGGTGGATTTCTCAGGGTGAACACATCCCTGCCAACAGGACGCAGAGCAACACAGAACACCACCAGTTCTCATCAAGACTCTGTGACGCCGCCATCATTCCCACCGCAGGTAAAAAGCAGGACGCTGCTGTCATCACCGGAGTCTTTATGAAGTCTCTCGGCCTACACGTCTGAGTCCGCTTCTGTTCCCTCGTGTCCTGCTGGTTCTGCTCAGCGTCAGCCCCTGCGACTCCTCCGCACAGAAGCACGTGGCGCTGCTTCTGTCCTCGTGCCCTGCAGACGCTCCTTCCTCAGCTGTGTCATGAACGCTTGCGTTGCCCAGGGTGCCGATGTTGCAAACTACATGCACAGCCCAGCAGCCATCGTTTGGAAGAGGTGTCCATGCCCTCCTTTTGGGTGCTCACCGGGACAGGGCAGAACTGTTCAGAGTTGTGGACACTGTCAGCGTCCCAGGCGGTGTATCACATTGTCACTTAAAATGCTGCTGCTGCTGCTGAGTCGCTTCAGTCGTGTCCGACTCTGTTTGACCCCACAGACAGCACCCACCAGACTCCCCCTTCCCTGGGATTCTCCAGACAAGAACACTGGAGTGGGTTGCCATTTCCTTCTCCAATGCAGGAAAGTGAAAAGTGAAAGTGAAGTCGCTCAGTCGTGTCCGACTCTTAGCGACCCCATGGACCACAGCCTACCAGGCTCCTCCACCCATGGGATTTTCCAGGCAAGAGTACTGGAGTGGGTTGCCATTGCCTTCTCCAGTCATTTAAAATACCTTTTAAACAACCAACACTCATTGATTCTGGTTTTTAAGTATTTATTTTACTTATTTCTTTGGCTGCACCAGGTCTTGGGTCTCGCAGCAGCATGTGGGGCCTAGCTCCTGATCAGGGATCGAACCTGGGCCCCCTGCATTAGGACCGTGGGGTCATAGCCATTGGACCACCAGAGAAGTCCCAACACTCACTTATGCATTAAAAAAATTAAAAAAAGCTTTAACTGTTTTACCCGATCACTGTTGTACCCTATCGTTTCTCTTCTGTAGAGCTCATTGCCCAGCAATTGTGTGTTTTTAGAGAATGTCTGTGGGCCTTAAATATTGGGCTTCTTGCATGCCTGGAAATGTCTTTATTTTGCCATCACAATGAATGATAGCATCATAATAGTTAGACTTCATATAAAGTTATAGATTCCAACTGATTTTCACCAGAACTTTGAAGATACTGTTTATTGCTGCTTTGATCTCTTGAGGGGCCCTCAGTCTTGCATTTCTTCAGTTTGGGGGGAGTGTCCTCCGTCATGTCTCGGAACATCTCTCTTTTCTCTCTTTCCAGACCTCCTGTGTGGCTTTTACAATACCTTTTAAATATCCCTGTGTCCCTTGACTTTCATTTCGTGCTTTCTACTTCTTTGTCCTTTTATGGTCATCCCTCGCTTAGTTTTCCTAGAATGTGAATATTCCGTTCTCGACCTTTGGTTTTCCCTGACTTAGCCATCAAGTTCTCGACCTTCTTTGGTTTTGTTTCTTTTGTCGTTTTTTTTAACAAAGGCTGTGCACCTGTGCACACCTGTCTGACAACATTAATCTCATCCAGAGCCCCTGCCCCGCTTCTGTATAACATTCCCCCCTCACTCTGCCGTTGTGTCGCTCTTCAGCGAACATGCTGGAAAGGCCCCTTGTGACTCACATTCAGAGTCTTGAATCATCTCACAGGTGCGCGAGTAGGTCTGAGCCGTTAGTGGCACCGGTGCCTGAAGGGACAGCGATCAGACGGTCAGCTGTCTCGTGGGAATGGGGTCCGCCCTCAAGCTGCAGACCCTTGCCTTCCACCCCCCTTTCTCGCCCCTCCCCCCTCCCAGGCACCCCTTCCCACTTCCCCTGGTTTGCAGGCTGGCTAGGTGACTCCACAAAGGAGTTGGCTGGTGGGTCCTCGGGAGTCAAAGCTAGGTGGAGGAATCCCTGTCCTCCCCAGGGGAGAAAGAGGAGAAGGAGGAAGCCAGGATATGTGGAAATTCTTCTAAAGCCCAAGGGTTGAGCCGAGAAAATGAGACCGGATGGCAGAAGTGGCCACAAAAGGGAAACCCAGCATGGCACAGGTGAACGCACCAGGCAAGTAAGGGCATGACCCCGGAGGCTCCTGTGGGTGATCTTTCCCAGCCATCCAGGGACTTGAAGGTGGATGGGTGGGGTTAGCCCAGAGCTTCTTGGTGAGATGAACAGAAACTTGTAGCCCCAGCCCCATTCCCGCAGGATGAGCCCCGAAATGCCACTCTTTGGACTCCTGAGTCCTCCCCTTTCTGGATTTCATAAGATTCAGGCTCCGTGTCTTTTGTTTCTCTGAGGCTCAGTCATGTCCAGCTCTTTGCAAGCCTTTGGACTGCAGCCCACCAGACTCCTCTCTCCATGGGATTTTTCAGGCAAGAATGTGCGGAGTGGGTCGCCATTTCCTCCTCCAGGGGATCTTCCAAACCCAGAAATCAAACCCGCGTGTCCTGTGTCTCCTGAATTACAGGTAGATTCTTTACCTGCTGAGCCACTGGGGGAGCCCTTTGCTTCTCTGAGACGGGGATAAATCCAGGATCGTGCCAGATTCATGGGCTTGGTAAATGGAGAAAACCCCAGATCTTCCTCCAAGCCCAGTGTTGATGTCTCTGCAACTTAGAATTGCACTCTCGTGTGTGTTATAAACATCTTGTCTGCCAGACCTAAGAAATTCACGCACACTCTCTGGCTGGTTGAGTTCCTGCCCTGAATCTGTACGTATCCTTCATCACAACTTGACAAAAGAACGGTGCCCTGGGGCCTGTTTTATAGGTTTTCTATTCTACAGGTCTGCTGCCCATTACTACCATCTGTCAGAATCACAAAGCAGGAGTATGTATGCATTCCTGTTGGTTGATTTTATTTAGGCACTAATTCTTGTCCCTACCTACCCATTTGTCACATTTGGGAGCTTCCCTGATGGCTCATCAGTAAAGAATCTGCCTGCAATGCAGGGGCCACAGGAGACGCAGCTTCCATCCCCAAAAAGGGAAGATCCCCTGGAGAAAGAAAGGGCAACTTGCTCCAGTATTCTTGCCTGAAAAAAGTCCCATGGACAGAGAAGCCTGATGGGATACAGCCCAAAGGGTTGCAGAAGAGTCGGACACGACTGAGCACAAGCACCTACCTACCTAATGGTTGTCACTGTTTAAAAAAGGAGAAAGAGAAAGGCAAGAAGCACACCTACCCCTCCTCTCAGGAAATTCTCACTCAAAACAGTTTAAAGACAAGAAGCACAAATAATTCTGCAAGATAAGAAAATACAGAAATAAAAGCACCAGGATTCTCATGATCAACAATTGCTGGTCATTCAGTTTAGATACTGGAACTTGCAGAAAGCAGCCATGTTACCGCTAACTATTACTCTGCATCTTCAACCCGCACATGCGACACCTCTACGGTTGAGGAACAAAATTAATTCTTTTAGGTGAGGTCATTCGTGCAAGAGAATAGGAACCGAATCAGGGACCATCGTGCTGGCTCTAGTTTTATGAGGCCACAATGACCAGTCCCTGGGAGGACAAGAGAAAGAGCGGTGAGTGACAGCACACTGCCCCACAAAACACAGCCAGCTCAGTCCCCTCCTGGTCATGTCCCTGAGCCAGCCCTTCCAAGCAAGCTGGTGGCTGCACTTGGTTATTTCACAGCAGGAAAGCAGCTAAGGGAGTGGTCTCAGAGCCACGGTCAGTAATTCACTCTTGTCCTTTGGACACCATCTACAGCCACCAAGCAGCCCTCCAGCTCCCTTGAGCTAAAGGACACACGTGTGTCCAAGGAGAGAATCATGGCCTGAGACAGGCATGGGCGAGACAAGATGAAAACTGCAGCCCCAGGCCCCCACCCTGCACCCTCACCACCGTGAACCTTCTGTTCTCTGGTTGCACTCCTACCTTCCATGAGTCAGCTGCAGGGTCAGCACCCCCTCGGTGCTGACCCCAAGGCCTGCTCCTCGAGTTCCCAGGACTTCTCATCTGGGGAAGGGGCGTGCCGACATTACTTAGAAAATCGCACAAGTGTAGCATTACAAACTATGGTCTGTGCAAGGGCCCCGAGAACCTGCCAGAGTTGGGGCTGATGGCAGACCGTGGCCCAAAGCTGTTTGCAAGGGGTGCATGTGTTTACAGGGAGGGCGTGGCGCCTCCCTGCCCAGGCCTCTGGGGAGAGGGGCCATGCCATGCGGGTGCCCTGCAGCCATGGGCTGCGGAGTGTCCCACGCTGCCCCGGCAGGCTCCCTTCTCCGAACTTTTCACCCTTCAGCTCACTGTCTCTCCCTCTCCTCAGCCCCACCCGCTACCAACTTCACGCTGCATCTCCCTTCAGTTCAGTCCAGTCACTCAGGCGTGTCCGACTCTTTGTGACCCTATGGACTGCAGCACACCAGGCCTCCCTGTCCATCACCAACTCCCGGAGTTTACTCAAACTCACGTCCATCGAGTCGGTGATGCCATCCAACCATCTCATCCTCTGTCATCCCCTTCTCCCACTTTCAATCTTTCCCAGCATCAGGGTCTTTTCCAGTGAGTCAGTTCTTCGCATCAGGTGGCCAAAGGATTGGAGCTTCAGCTTCAGCATCAGTCCTTCCAGTGAATATTCAGGACTGATTTCCTTTAGGATGGATGGGTTGGATCTCCTTGCAGTCCAAGGGACTCTCAAGAGTCTTCTCCAACACCACAGTTCAAAAGCATCAATTCTTTGGTGCTCAGCTTTCTTTATAGTTCAACTCTCACATCCATACATGATTACTGGAAAAACCATAACTTTGACTAGATGCACCTTTGTTGGCAAAGTAATGTCTCTTCTTTTTAATATACCGTCTAGGTTGGTCATAGCTTTTCTTCCAAGGAGCAAGCGTCTTTTAATTCCATGGCTGCACTCACCATCTGCAGTGATTTTGGAGCCCAAGAAATAGTCTTCCTCGGCCCCCTACTAAGATGTGGGCTCCAGCTAATCACGACTCGTCTGGGCCTCAGCTTCCTTGTCTGTGAAAGGCGGGTAACCCAGATAGCTCAGACAATCGGAAGCAGCTGTGGGGTTTCAACGGGTCAGTGGAGGCGAAGCCTGGCACAGTTTTTATCCACCCTTCCTGACGGAGATGCCTGTGCCCGAGCCTTCTGGCTCAGGACCCGGTGATCTGAGATCATCGGGGCGCCTCCACGGGCCCCGCTGCGCTCTTAACCTGTTTTCTCGGTGAATTCGAGACAGGTTCGACCTGTTTAAGAGCAGAAGCGGGCGTCGCTGAGCGGGAGACGTCCTGCGGAGGCCCGGCGCCCGCGCTCCCGGGGCGCGCAGGTGGCTGGCGAGGACGCACCGCCCACTGCTCGCTTCCCGAGCGGCCACTGCCGCCTGGCGGCCGGTCGGCTCCAGTCCCCGATCGCTCCAGCGTGAGCCGAACCCTTCCCGGCCCAGTTGTCCGAGAACCCCCGGGGCTGCGCGTCTGTCTCCCCGCGGGGGTCCGGGGTTGGCGGCTGTAGCAGCCGCGCCGCAGCGGACCCTGCCGTCCCCGCGGAGTCCCCCTCCCCGGGCCGGAGGCCACGTGCTCTCGGCGGGAGGCTCTGCGGCGAGGAAAGGGAACCCCGGAGGCCCCCCTTTCCTGGCGGGCCGGTGGCCCCCGGTTCGAATGCGCCGACGTGCCCTCCCTGGCTCTGTTTATTAAGGCCTCTGTGCAGGGCTTCCCGGCCAAGCTAGTGGTAAAGAACCCACCCGCCAAGGCAGCAGACATCAGAGCTGTGGGTTCCATCGCTGGGTCTGGAAGATCCCCTGGAGGAGGGAATGGCAACCCATTCATTCCTGCCTGGAGAATCCCATGGAGAGAGGAGCCTGGCGGGCTACAGTCCATGAGGTCGCAAAGAGTCAGACATGACTGAAACGACTTAGGACACAGCACATCATACTTACATCTAATATTCATATATACTCATATATAATATTTGTATATATGCAATACTTTAATTATATGTATATGCAATAATTTTACATATAAATGAGTTTTGACAACAGTATATGTCAAACTTCTAAGCATTCTTCCCAGGTTTCTAATTGTTTTCTTGTTTTATTTATTCCTATCTTCTTTAACAACTTAAGATTTAATGCATATGCTGTGCGATGTGCCCGTTTACAGCATGAGCTCACAGGTTTCTGGTATATTGACAGAGTTGTGCGTCCACCCACGGTTTGTTCAGCTGTACTGGGTCATCCTGGCTGCGCTCAATTTCTCTAGTCGCGTGCACAGGCTTCCCTTGTGGTGGCTTCGCCTGTTGTGGACCAGGGGCTCCATTGCTCTGTGACCTGTGGGATCCTCCTGGATCAGGGATCAAACCCGTGTCCTCTGCATTGGCAGGCGGATTCTTAACCATTGCACCACCGGGGAAGTCCCACCATCAGCGCAATTTTAGAACATTTTTATTCTCAAAAAAGATCCTATAACCCTTAACTTTCACTCCCCAAGCCTCCCTTTCTTCTCCCTACTGCCCAGCCCGAGGCAACCACTAATCTACTTTCTGTATCAATAGCTTCTTGTCTCTATCATCTGTTTCCTTGACTCTGACTTCAATTAATTAAGAACTCACAAGGGATAAAAGATAATTAATCAGGCTATTTCCTGCCCAAGGAGACAAATCTGGAAGAAAAAGACAGATATATGTTGAAAATAAAGGATAGAAAAGGTATGTATACAGATCCTGACAAAAGAAAGTAGATTTGGCCACAATGATCTCTGGACGAATAGAATTTAAGGGCTGAAGAGTTAGCAAGGACAAAGGGTATTTTATGATAAATATATATATATATATATATACACTCCATTAAGAAACTGTGAGTCATGAACTTTTCTGCACCTAGCATCATATTCCTGAAATAGTTTTAGTTGTTAACATGCTTTTTATTGCAAGGAACAGAAACCACAGCTTCAGCTGGCTTACATAATAAAGGGAATTGAGGGGAACTGCAGTGCTGATTCTAGCAGGAGATGAGCAGGAACAGAGTCTGCCTCACCAGCCTCCCCACATCCATGTGACTCCGGGAAGATCCCGTTCCTATCTTCGTCCTTAGTTGTCTCACCTGTTGGAGGCGATACCCTCGCCTTCCTGGGGCTGTTGGGAGGAGTGAATCATGGTTGTGTGCTGACCACGTACCAGGAGCTGTCCTAAGCACTTTATGTGCATTTCTTGTTGTTTAGTTGCTAAGTCGTGTCCGACTCTTTGGCGACCCCATGGACTGTAGCCCACCAGGCTCCTCTGTCCATGGGATTTTCCAGGCAACAATACTGGACTGTTTCTTCTCCAGGGGATCTTCCTGACCCAGGGATTGAACCTGCATCTCCTGCATTGGAGAAGGAAATGGCAACCCACTCCAGTATTCTTGCCTGGAAAATCCCATGGACGGAGGAGCCTGGCAGGCTACAGTCCATGGGGGTCGTAGAATCAGACACCACTGAGCGACTTTACTTCTCCTGCAGTGGTGGGCACGGGCAGGTGGTGAATCCCCTGAGCCACCAGGGCATTGACTCACTTAAATTCACAACTACCCTTTGAGGTAGGAGCTGACGTTAGTCTCCTCCTATGACTGTTGTCTCAGACCACCGCCTAGGAAGCAATGGGGCTGAGACTCAGAGCTAAGCTGTCTGTGCTTTTCCGACCTTAATTGAAACACAGTTTCCTAAAATACAGTGTCACAGTCCTGAAAGGCCCACCAGTGAAGCTCTGATGGGTTAATTCGATGTCAGGGCAGGAGCACAGGAAAACACAGGCTACCCTTACCCTTTCTGTCGGTGACTCACCCTCTGGCCGAGGAGAAGCTGGAGGTGAGGACAAGAAGGGACACCGTAGCAAGCCCCATCCCAGCCATGAGGTTTATTGTAAAAAACCCTAAGGTTAGAAGGAAGCCTGGCGTGCTGCAGTCTGTGGTGTCACCAAGAGTCAGACATGACTGAGCGACTGAACTGAAAGTTAGAGGTGTCCTCGGGGCCAAGGAGATAACTAACTTGGCACGAGGGTACTGAGAACAATAAACCTAAGCTGAAGCTGTGGGCAGCCCTTTCTCCTTCTTACCATCGTATTTGTCAACATAAAGCCAATTCCACAGTAAGGTGGGAGTCACTTAGAAGGGACCTGTAAGGGGCTGTGAGTGAAGGGTCAGTAGGACACCTGCACTGACCCTGGCCTGCCCGAGAGATGACCTCAGACGCCTCCCTCTCATACCATCCCCTAGAAAAAGTTAGACTTGCTGGATGAGGAGGAACAACCAGGCTGAGTAAACAGAAAACACACAGACCCTAAGGCAGGAGTGTGTTTGACACAGCCGAGGCACCAGGAGAAGGCAGTGGCTGAAGCACAGTGAACCAGGTGTCAGGAGATGACCCGAGAGGGGCCAGGCGTGCCTGCTGCTCTTATGGTTGAATGTCTCTATTGTGGTTTAACACATTCACCCTACAGCCGCAGGGGGCTGTAAGTCACGGTGAGCAAGTTAGCCCTGAATCCCTCCACCCATCCACCCAAATGATGCATACAGGATTCCCATTCTGGCACAGATGACTTCAGTTCAGTCTCTCAGTCCTGTCTGACTCTTTCCAACCCTGTGGACTGCAGCACTCCTTCACCAACTTCCCTGTCCTTCACCAACTCTGGGAGTTTACTCAAACTCATGTCCGTTGAGTCAGTGATGCCATCCAACCATTTCATCCTCTGTCGTCCCCTTCTCCTCCCGCCTTCAGTCTTTCCCAGCATCAGGGTCTTTTCCAATGAGTCAGTTCTTCACATCAGGTGGCCAAAGTATTGGAGTTTCAGCTTCAGCATCAGTCCTTCCAATGAATATTTAAGACTGATTTTTCTTTAGGATAGGCTGGTTGTATCTTCTTGCAGTCCAGAAACTCTCAAGAGTCTTCTCCAATACCACAGTTCAAAAGCATCAATTCTTCAGCACTCAGCTTACTCAACTCTCACATCCATACATGACTACTGGGAAAACCATAACCTTGACTAGACGGACCTTTGTTGGCAAAGTCATGTCTCTGCTTTTTAGTATGCTGTCTAGATTTGCCATAGCTTTTCTTCCAAGGAGCAAGTGTCTTTTAATTTCATGGCTGCTGTCACCAACTGCAGTGATTTTGGAGCCCAAGAAACTCAGGGTCCCTTTATTAGAAATGCCCCCAGAATTCCATGCCGTAGGGACTGATGGGTAGCAACCTAGGAAATTCATTTTAAAATGTCGTAGCTATATGAGGTAGCTAACAGAAACCCAGTTGTTGCTGTTTAGTTGCTAAGTTGTATTTGACTCTTTGTGACCCCATTGACTGTGGCATGCCAGGCTTCCCTGTCCTTTACTATCCTCCAGAGTTTGCTTAGACTCATGTCTGTTGAGTCAGTAATGTCATCCAACCATCTCATCCTCTGTCATCCCCTTCTCCTTCAATCTTTCCCAGCATCAGGGTCTTTTCCAATGAATCAGTTCTTCGCATCAGGGGGCCAAAGTATTGGAGTTTCAGCTTCAGCATCAGTCCTTCCAATGAATATTCAGAGTTGATATTAGACTGGTTTGATCGATCTCCAGGCAGTCTAAGGGACTCTCAAGAGTCTACTTCAGCATCTCAATTGGAAAACATCAGTTCTTTAATGCTCGACCTGACTACTGGAAAAACCATAGCTTTGACTATGGGCCTTTGTCGGCAAGGTGATGCCTCTGCTTTTTAATACGCTGTCTAGGTTTAGCTAGTAGTATTTTTATTTACTTTGTGGGATATAAGCTTTAAAAAAAAAATAGCCATCTTTTGTAAAGATGGTTTTTATTTATTCACTCCTTCCAAAAGGTTGAGGCATCCAATCTCACTGAAGACCGTGTATCTGAAGGAGGCCTGAGGGGGCTGGTGAAATGGTAGTAAGAGTGGAAGTAAGCTCTTCACGGGGGGCACCCCTGGGGGACCACACGGAGACCCGGCGATCCCGCGGTGCGCGCACCATATCAGGCTAACAAGACCTTGAAGCCTGACACCCGCCACTTTATGAAGGCCCGGCGAGTTCAGAACGGCGGTGTATCAGTGGCTTACTACGCATGCGCCGAGGGTGGGCGGGGGCGGGGGCGGGGCGCGGGGCGGGGGCGTGTGGGCGGGGCGTGGGCGGGGCGTGGGCGGGGCGCGCGGTCCGGCTTTCGCTCTCACTCTGCGCTGCCAACTCGTTGTCTGGTTTCTGGGCAGGTCCTGCCGGTGCGGGAGCGACACCGCGGTCCTGGCGCAGCGGCCGCCGCCGCCGCCGCCGCCCTCGCGGGCACAGACGTTTTCCACGCCAGGGAGGGGCTCGTCCCCCAGCCGCCGACTGGGCAATGTCCGCGGCGCGGCCGGGCCGCCGTCGCCGCCCGGGCCCCGGGCCCGCCCACCGGCTCCCGGGGCCGGCCGGTTGTCCCGCGCGGCCCGCGAGGAGCTGCGGCGCCGCCTGCTGGGCCTCATTGAGGGCCACCGCGTGGTCATCTTCAGCAAGACCTACTGTCCGCACAGCACGCGGGTAGGCGGGCAGGGCCCCGGACCCGCAGGGCGGCCCGCCCCGGCCTCGGCCCCGGCTCGTCCGATCCGCCCTCGGCTGGGCCGCGCGCTCCCGCCTGCGGCCTCCGACGGGCCGGCGGGCGAGCCGCGGTCCTGCCCCGGCCGAGAGGACAGGTCCTGAGGGGATAGTCCCCGGGGCCCCGTCCTGGGGGACTACGGCGGCGGGCGGCGGGACTCCTGCGGACCCCGCCGCGTGCCCCGGGCCGGCCGGAAGGCGGTTTAGGCCGGGCTGCAGGCGGGGCGCGAGCAGGAGCTGAGAGGCAGAGTGTGATGTTCTAGAGGACAAACCGTCGGTAGGACGGGGCTTGGCGACTTTGAACTCTGCTTCCGCGTCTGAGAGTTGAAACAACACATGAACGAGGCACAAGCCTAAGCTGTTGGGTTAGAGATGTGAAATTAGGATGTCCAGTCTTACTGTCAGGTGTACATTGATTTGCACGTTTTTCAGACAAGTGTGTGTGTCACACGTGCACCTTGCAGTTCTCTGGGAGACCACACTCCAAGCAGGAGCCTCCTGGTTCATCCTCCCCACTCCTCCCAGGGCAACCACTCACTGGCCAGAATCGCTTGCTTTTCCTTAACAGTTTTGCTGCCAAATGTATGTATCGCTAAACAATACTTTGCTCCTTTTGGCTTGTGTTGGTACTTTGTGTAAGTAGAGTCATGGATTTTTATATTCTGCATGTTTTTCCCAGCAGTTATATTTTAGAGATTGCTAGTTTCTGTAAGTGTGGTTTGTTAATTTTCATTGCTGTACTGTTCCTGAGGGTGACTCGTAAGCACAGTGTTATCAGCTCTGATGTTTCTGGTGTTTTGCTATCAAATACAATACGCTCAGCCTGTTCTTGCCACATCTCCCAGTGCATGCATACAAGACTTGCTTGAGAGTAGATGTTTTGAAGCTGAATTGCTAAGCCACAGAGGAGGCACAATTTTTTCCTTAGTTAGGTGATACCGAAATGTTTTTTCACAGTCATACCACTTGCCCTCTCACTGGTGTATTACGAGTTCCCACTGCCCTACATCCTTGCCAACAGTTGATACATTTAATTATTGCCATTCTGGTGTTTATGAGATGGAATTTCATTGTAGCCTGAGTTTTGCATTTTCTTGATGAACTTAACATCTTTACATGTGTTTATGGGTTATTTGAGTTTCCTCTTCTGGGAAACATTCAGGCATTTTGCTTATTTCTCTATTAGGTTATTTTTTTATACTAATTTTGTAGGCGTTCTTTATATATTGTTGATTCTAGTCCTTCGGTTCTATGTATTGGAAAATCTCCCACATTGGGTTTTTCTTTTTACTCTCTTTATGCGATGTTTTGGTTAACTGAAGTTTGGAAGTTTAACGTAGTGAATCTATCCCTGTTTTTCTTTTCTGGTTTGTGCTTTTTGTGCCTTATTTAAGAAGTCTTTCTACTCTGAGGCCACAAAGATATTCTCCTACATGGGCTGCTGGAAGTCTTCAGGTGTGCTTTTCACATCCCTCTTCTCTGTTGCACCTGAGCTTGAAGCTGAGGACGTGTGGGGTCCAGTTCCTTTTTTCCTTTATAACTTATCAGCTGTCCCTTTTCCTTTTTTGGAGAGTCCATTCTTTCCACTGTGGTTTGAATGCTCACCAATCACCTGTCAGATTCTCACATACGTGTTGGTTTATTTCCAACCTCTTGTCTTCTTTCTCTTCTCTTGTCTGCTTATTTAAGTTGTCCTTTGAAGCTTATAAAAGAGCCAAGCCATCAGAACTGTGCCTGGCCACTGCTATGTTGCTGGGGCCTAGAACAGTGTGAGGCAGGTAAGTGGGTTGAATGAATAAACCGCTTTACATCATTCTGGTCAAACCTTTGCTGACACAGAACATCTTAGAACAGATGCTTTTCTGTTCTGTGTGCATCACTGCTTCTAACAACATGGCCACTACTTTGAGTCCTGTTACATAATTGGACAGCTTTGATTAACAGAACTTTTTTCAGTTCAGTCCAGTCTCTCAGTTGTGTCCGACTCTTCGCGACCCCATGGACTGAAGCACGCCAGGCCTCCCTGTCCATCACCAACTCCTGGAGCTTACTCAGACTCATGCCCATCGAGTCGGTGATGCCATCCAGCCCTCTCATCCTCTGCCGTCCCCTCCACCTCCCGTCTCCAATCAGAACTTTTTAAGGGAGCTCAGATCCATCCGTCTGAAACATTTTGGCCGTGCCTATCACCCCAGTGCACAGAACTAGGACTCTGGCCTTTAGCTGGATGACAGATCTTCCAGTATTTTCCCTGAGCGCTTTTCTTTCCTGGCCAAGCTTTTCATGTGGTCGCATCATCTGTCTTTACACATGACCCTTCACCAAACGGGTTGTGCAGTAATTTGACCATGAATCACCCAAACTGGACACTGTATTCCACATACCTGTGGCCTTGCCTTTCAAGAACTCATGGCCTAAAGGAGCTGTAATCAACCTGTTCTCACGTACTGAAAGACACATGCGTGCGAGGCAGGTGCTGTGGGATTGAGAGGTAAAACAGCTGCATCCGTGGGGATCAGAGGAATTGAGCAAGTGATGTTTAAGCTGGTCCTGGAGAGAGAAGTTGGATGTAGGCAAGGTAGAGCATCACTAGTTGAGGAATCCTTGTGAGCGAAGGCAGCAGATGATAACATGAAAATAACTGGGCTGACTGTAGGCTGTCGGAAGGGGAATCAGGAGAGGGATGTGGAAGCAGGCCGGCCTTCAGCTCCTCAGTGGTACTGAGGCCTCTACGCGTGCGGCAGAGTGTGGCCCTGATGACGTCAGGCTGGAGGAGAGGAGTGACAGGGTCTGCCCTGGGACTGGAGTCCCACCAGGGAGGAGTGCGCTGAACGTGGGGGCAGCTGACCAGGCAGGAAGCTCCTGTGAGTCAGGCGACCTCATGGCCCAAACTAAAGAGTGAAAAACGTGCCCTGATTTTTTAATCCCTTCCCCAAATTAATTTCCAAGCCATGTTTTCCCCAGTCCTCAATTCACACTTTTGTGGATTGAAGACATATACTTGTTAGCTTTTCCCCCCATAATAAAACATGCATAGTATCATTTACTGTTGTAGCCATTTTAGGTTCGACGGCATTACGACCGCTCCTGTTTTGTGCCGCCATCACCACCACCCACCCACAGAGCTGTTTTCATCTTCCCCAGCTGACACTCTAACCTCATTAAACAGTAACTCTCCATCCCACCCCAGCCGCTGGCAACCACCACCTGCTTTCTGCCCTATGAATCTGACAGTATTTTTCATTTTCTGACTGGCTTATTTCAATCTGATGTCCTCAGAGTTCATCTATGCTATAGCATGGGTCAGGATTTCTTTCCTTTTTTTAATTTATTTTTTTATTGAAGGATAATTGCTTTACAGAATTTTGCTGTTTTCTGTCAAACCTCAACCTGAATCAGCCATAGGTCTGCATACATCCCCTCCCTTTTGAACCTCCCTCCCGTCTCCCTCCCCACCCCACCCCTCCAGGTTGATGCAGAGCCCCTGTTTGAGTTCCCTGAGACATGCAGCACGTCCCGTTGGCTCTCTGGTTTACACACGGTGCTGTAAGCCTCCACGCCACTCTGGCCGCGCACCGCGCCCTCTGCTCCCTCCCCCCACGCCCACAGTCCTCCACAGTTCAAGTCTGCCTCTCCATTGCTGCCCTGCAGATAAATCCTTCAGTCCCATTTTTCTGGATTCTGTATATATGCATTAGAATATGATATTTGTCTTTCTCTTTCTGACTTACTTCACTCTGTATGATAGGTTCTAGGTTCATCCAACTCATTAAAACAGAGTCAAATGCATTCCTTTCTATGACTGAGTAATACAGCTTCTTCACCCATTCATCTGTGGATGGACATCTGGGTTGCTTCCGTGGTCTCGCTGTTGTAAATAGTGCTGCAGTGAACAATGGGATACATGTATCTCTTTCAATTTTGGTTTCCTTGGGGTATATGCCTAGGAGAGGGATTGCTGGGTTGTATGGTGGTTTTATTCCTAGTTTTTTAAGGAATCTCCATACCATCTTCCACAGGGGTTTGCATTCCCACCAACAGTGCCAAGAGCATTCCCTTTTCTCCATGCCCTCTCCAGCATTTATTGTTTGTAGACTTTTTAATGATGGCCATTTTGACTGGTGTGAGGTGATATCTCATTGTGGTTTTGATTTGCATTTCTCTAATAATGAGCAGTGTTGAGCATCTTTTCATGTGCTTGTTAGCCATCTGTATGTCTTCTTTGGAGAAATGTCTGCTTAGGTCTTTTTCCCAGTTTTTGATTGGGTTGTTTGTTTTCCTGGTATTGAGTTGTATGAGCTGATTGTATATTTTGGAAATTAATCCTTTGTCAGTTGTTTCATTTGCTATTATTTTCTCTCATTCTGAGGGTTGTCTTTTTACCTTGCTTATAGTTTCCTTTACTGTGCAAAGCTTTTAAGTGTAATCAGGTCCCATTTGTTTACTCTTGTTTTTATTTCCAGTACTCTAGGAGGTGGGTCATAGAGAATCTTGCTTTGATTTATGTCATTGAGTGTTCTGCCTATGTTTTCCTCTAAGAGTTTTATACTTTCTCATCTTACATTTAGGTCTTTAATCCATTTTGAGTTTATCTTTGTGTGTGGTGTTAGGAAGTGTTCTGATTGTGTTCTTTTACACATAGCTGTCCAGTTCTCCCAGCACCATTTACTGAAGAGGCGTCTTGGCCCCATTGTATAGTGCTGCCTCCTTTGTAAAAAATAAGGTGCCCACAGGCTCATGGCTTTACTTCTGGGCTTTCTATCTTGTTCCATTGGTCTATATTTCTGTTTTTGTGCCAGTACCATACTGTCTTGATGATTGTAGCTTTGTAGTATAATCTGCAGTCAGGAAGGTTGATTCCTCCAGCTCCATTCTTTTTTCTCAAAACTGCTTTGGCTATTTGCAGTCTTTTGTGGTTCCACATGAATTATGAATTTTTTTGTTCTAGTTCTGTGAAAAATGTCATTGGTAATTTGGTAGAGATCACATTGAATTTGTAGATTGTATTTGGTAGTATAGTCACTTTCACAATATTGATTCTTCCTACCCAGGAACATGGGATATCTCTCCATCTGTTTATGTCATCTTTGATTTATTTCATTAGTGTCTTATAATTTTCTGTGTACAGTTCTTTTGTTTCCTTCAGTAAGTTTATTCCTACATATTTAATTCTTTTGGTTGCAGTGGTGAATGGGATTGATTCCTTATTTTTCTCTTTCTGATTTTTCATTGTTAGTATATAGAAATGCAAGTGATTTCTGTGTATTGATTTTGTATCCTGAAACTTTGCTAAATTCACTGGTTCAGTTCAGTTCAGTTCAGTTGTTCAGTCACATCCAACTCTTTGTGACCCCATGGAATGTTGCATGCCAGGCCTCCCTGTCCGTCACCAACTCCCGGAGCTTGCTCAAACTCATGTCCGTTGAATCAGGGATGCCATCCAGCTGTCTCATCCTCTGTTGTCCCTTCTGTCCCTTACCTCCTCCCTCCCTTGCATGAGGCTGCGCACTCTTCACTGATGTCCTCAGCTCTGCAAGGCCTGCCAGCTCGAGTCTGCTGTTGAGACACCATAGTGGAATTTTGACTGTAGGTATTGCACTTTTCCATGATTGCTGAATACCCAGTTGGTTCCTGTCTGTAATTCCTGTCTTTTTATTGGTGTTTCCGCCGGGTGAGACGTTGCCATCATGCTTCTCCATGTATCTCCTGAAGTATAGTTTTCTTAAGCTCCTTGAACGTATTTACACAGGTGACTTTGCCTATTCATCATACTGTCCGGGACCTCTCAGAGGCAGCTTCTCTTGCCTTCTTTCTTCTTGTGTGTGGATCCACTGTCCTGTTTCTTTGTGTGTCTGGTCATTTTTTTGTTGAAACCAGGGCATTTCTGGTAATGCATTATAGCCACTCTAGACACTGCAGCCGTCCTTCTCTGTGGCCAGTTTTTGCTTGTTTATCTCTTATGGATTATTTTCAAGAAGTCTGTCTCCACTCCTCAGAGGTGTGGCCTTGGGTCTGTGCAGCCACCCTGGGTGACAGGCGTTCGCTGGCTGTGTGTGTTACACTGTCTGACTCTCTCAGCTCATGCCTGGAAGTTACACTCCTCTGTTTATGGGCCAGATGCTCTGCTTTCCTGACAGTGCCCCGGGGTGTAAACTGTTCTGTGTTGTTGTTCAGTCGCTCCGACTCTGTGACCCCACGGACGGCAGCATGCCAGGCTTCCCTGTCCTTCATCATCTCCCAGAGCTTGCTCAAACTCATATCCATTGAGTCAGGGATGCCGTCCAACCATCTTGTCCTCTGTTGTCCCCTTCTCCACCTCCTCTCATCTTTCCAGTGAGTCGGCTCTTCATACCAGGCAGCCATCAGCCGGGGCCCCTCTGCAGCGGTCGTTGCTGAGCACATTTGCAGTTTGTTCTTACCCTGGCAGGGCCGTTCTCCGACGTCGCCTCCTGGCTCTCTGCTGCCAAGAGGGAGCCACCAGCATCCTCTGCCTCGGTCACCAGCATCTCCACTGTCTCAGCTGTACCTGTAGGCGTGAACTGCCCCACAGTCCATGTCAGAGGGCCAGTTTCTTAGCGTGGAGCTCAGCGGTCTCCAATCTTGTGGTTTCCCCCTTGCCCCAAGCGGCCTCTGAGACCTTGCTTCAGAGCTGGGGTGCAGACCCACTTCCCTTGGGACAGCCTGCTTTATGAGCGGCTCTAGTAGGGCGGTAGCCTCCAGTCTCCTTGGCTTGCCTCTCCCAGCCCGGAGCCCTGCCCAGCGTGATCAGGGCCCTGCTGATTTCACCTGGGACAGAAGCTCTGAGCTATGAATGAGGTGGTGCAGCAGGGGGAGCTTTCCCTTGCTGCCACACTCACCAGCAATACAGCCTCTGCCACTCGGACCTGAGCGATAGAAATGGCAACGGCCCGCCTTGGGGCGGCTGGGACCCCCGAGAGCAGGGCGCCTCGTCGCCTCGGCCGCGGCCACCTGCAGTGGCGCCTTTGTCATGCTCTGGGGCGGAAGACGGGTCCCTGAGGCTCCCCGCTCTTACTGACGTTTAGTAGATTCTCTTGAATACGCGTCGCCTCATTTGCTGTGTGCCCTCAACTTCCAGAGATTTCAGTGGCCCTTTTTAATCAGCTCTCACCAGCCGTGGACATCTGCCAAGGGCAGACGGGCCAAGACCCTCGCGCCTCCGTCCTGGAGCCGGAGCCCCTCGGCTTCCCCTCGAGGGCTGAGGTCACCGAAGGGCTGGAGTCCTGCTGACGGCGGGCTCTGATTGACCTCGGCGGCGGCAATTGGAGAACTCTTAGGAGGTGACTGAGAATTTCCCGTGGGAGGTCTTGCTGGCTCAGGATATCCCCTGAGGGGGACTGGAAAGAGGAGCCCACTCCATGCAGAGCGCTGTGGAGACCTATTCCCCAACCGGATGGATGGGGACTAGGCGTGGGGTGGGAAGAGGCTGCAGGAGGGGGTCTGAAACTCTCCGTAGTCACGGACAAGCTCCTGGTGACGCCCCCCCTGCTGGCCCCCTGTCCGAGTGGCAGGGCCCAGGGCTCTGTGTTCAGGCAGCTGGCGAACGGTGACAGGGCAGGCATGCGCCTCCCCTCCCGGCAGGCAGGGAGGGTGTCCTGCTCATCGTTGCATGTTGAGTTTGTGAAACAATGGATGAGCCATCCTAGGTATGTGACGGTTGAATGGTTTAATGACTGTTGAAAGAAAACAGAGAGGAAAAGGCATGTGGACACAGGTGGATTTGGTGTGGGGCAGGCTCCGTGTGAGGTGTCCCGGGGTCACCCAGCTGGAGAAATGCTGCTTGTCTTGAGTCCCAAAAAAGAGGTTTGAGAGAAAGGTACAGATTTGGGAGTGAGACAGCAGGTTGTGAAAGAAGGGAAGAGGCGGGCTGAGGTCATTCTGGGAAGGCGCTCTGAGAACAGAAAACATGGACTGGGGCCCGCATCCCTGCAGGGCGTGTTTGAACGTCCCTGATGCTTTGCCACACTTCGTAGCTGTGTCTGGTCTCTGCGAGAGGAGAACGCAGGTGCATTTTCGTTACAGGTGAAAGAACTCTTTTCTTCTCTGGGAGTTGACTGTAACATCTTGGAACTTGATCAAGTTGGTAAGTAGAACGGTTCCTGCCTGTTGTTTGTAATCAGCACCCACGAGATTGAGTTCTTTCCTTGTATTGCCTTGTTCAGTTCAGTTTGCTCCCGTCTCTTTGGGTTCGATGAGCTGATTTCATCTACCCCCAACCCCACAGGAGATGAACCTGTATGTGGAAATGCTTTGTGTGGGTTTTTTGCGTACATTGTCTGCATTTGAGGAGGGAGTGGAAGGCAGCCATGTAAGGAGTGCTGGCGGTCCTCGGGTGTGTCTGCCCGCTGTCCGGCGGCCTAGAGGGCGCTGCACCAGGACGAGGCGGGTCTGCCTGTCTGCTGAGCACAGCCCCGGGAGGGCTGGCACGCCAGGGTTCCCGCTTTCCTGCTTCTGAATCCCATGCACTCTCCACGGGTGTGCGCGGAGAGCAGAAAGCCCAGTGTCTGCCGTCACGAGACTTCACCCCTCTCTTTAGCCCGGTTGCTTTAACAAGTGAAATGCTCTCGAATCTTTGAGACTTTGCTGGAGTTTACCACACGGGGAGCCTGAAGGACCAAGGGCCCAGTTCAGTTTTTAGGAATGGTGGGTATGTCTTGGACTGTGAGCATAAAGATTGTTTCAAATGTGATTGTTGGATATATTTTCTGTGTTACCACCATTAGAGCATATATTGTGTTTGTTCTTTAAAGACGATTCTTATCTGTCTCTGCCTGGCCAGTGGCTTATAGATCAGATTCTGATTTGAAGGTGTTCATTTTAAAAGGAGTCAGGAGTCTGCTCTTTATTCTGTAGGGTTCCCTTTGAACCCCTGAGTCGTCGCCTCGTGAAGCTGGCAACGTGCATGTGGGCATCTGAGTGCCACAGCACTAAAGCTCAGCTCGCAGAGCCTCGGAACCTTTGTGGGGTCTTACGTCTTGCATCTTTTCTTTCTTAGATGAGGGGGCCAGTGTCCAGGAGGTTCTGTCGGAGATCACCAACCAGAGGACGGTGCCCAGTATCTTTGTGAATAAAGTGCATGTGGGCGGCTGTGACCACACTTTCCAGGTAACATAGTGCCATGTGTTTCTGGAGGCTGTCTGTCCAAATTTGAAGAAAACATTTAAAAGAGGTGGAAATGGGTTTTACAAATCTGTTCATTTGTGTCTTTTGGAACTTGTGATATTGAAAGCTTCCTTGGTGGCTCACACAGTAAAGAATCTGCCTGCAATGTGGAAGACCCGAGTTCGATCCCTGGGTCAGGAAGATCCCCTGGAGGAGGAAATGGCAACCCACTCCAGTATTCCGTCCTGGGAAGTCCCGTGGACAGAGAAGCCTGGTGGGCTACAGTCTATGGGGTCCCAAAGAGTCAGACATGACTGAGCGACTAAGCACGATAGGATGATTACCAGATAATCATGATTACTTTAAGAGAAATTAACTTTTCTACCGATTCAAACTTTGAACGCTGAGAAGGAGAAGGTTTCGAGTGCGGTTGGAGGACAGAGGGTGGGCTGGCCTGCTCTCTCCTCCAAATGGGGACAGACGAGGCCTCCTCCTGCCTCGGGGTTCAGGGAAACGAGGTCAGCACTGGCAGTCTAGCCCAGGAGCACAGCTCTCCCACCAAGGCTGCTGGCCCTGCGAGCTTTGAGAAGCTCTGTTTGGTTCCTGGAATGCAGAAATGAACAGGAATCATTTGGTTACGTAGAGATAGATAAAAATTGATATGTAATAATAAGGACCTTATTTTAACTAGCTATTTGCTTTTATGAAAACTCTGCTCTTAGATCCTTTATATATGTATACAAGTGGTAATCATCAGTGGTGATGGACTGAATACTTAGGTTTAGATTCAATTAAAAATTATATTTTGGGGACTTCACCGGTGGTACTTTGGATAAGAACCTGCCTGCCAGTGCAGGGGACACAGGTTTGATCCTTGTCCAGAAAGATCCCACATGCCGCGGAGCAACCAAGCCTGTGAGCCACATCTACCGGGCCCCAGCACCTACAGCCCGTGCTCCCCAACAAGAGGAGCCACTGCAGTGAGGAGCCCACGCTGCGCAGTTCGAGAGCAGCCCCTGGTCACCGCAGCTCGAGAGCAGCCCCTGGTCACCACAGTTAGAGAGCAGCCCCTGGTCACCGCAGCTCGAGAGCAGCCCCTGGTCACCACAGCTCGAGAGCAGCCCCTGGTCACCACAGTTAGAGAGCAGCCCCTGGTCACCACAGCTCGAGAGCAGCCCCGCAGCCCCTGGTCACCGCAGCTCGAGAGCAGCCCCTGGTCACCGCAGTTAGAGAGCAGCCCCTGGTCACCACAGTTAGAGAGCAGCCCCTGGTCACCGCAGCTCGAGAGCAGCCCCTGGTCACCGCAGTTAGAGAGCAGCCCCTGGTCACCGCAGTTAGAGAGCAGCCCCTGGTCACCGCAGTTACCGCAGCTAGAGAGCAGCCCCTGGTCACCGCAGTTCGAGAGCAGCCCCTGGTCACCGCAGTTCGAGAGCAGCCCCTGGTCACCGCAGCTCGAGAGCAGCCCCTGGTCACCGCAGTTCGAGAGCAGCCCCTGGTCACCGCAGCTCGAGAGCAGCCCCTGGTCACCGCAGTTCGAGAGCAGCCCCTGGTCACCGCAGCTCGAGAGCAGCCCCTGGTCACCACAGCTGGAGGGAGCCTGCACAGCAACGAAGACTCGGCATAGCCAAGAGGAAATAAAGTGATGTTTAAAGAGCTTCATCGGAGAAGGCAATGGCACCCCACTCCAGTACTCTTGCCTGGATAATCCTATGGACGGAGGAGCCTGGAAGGCTGCAGTCCATGGGGTCGCTGAGGGTCGGACACGACTGAGCGACTTCACTTTCACTTTTCACTTTCATGCATTGGAGAAGGAAATGGCAACCCACTCCAGTGTTCTTGCCTGGAGAATCCCGGGGACGGGGGAGCCTGGTGGGCTTCTGTCTTTGGGGTCACACAGAGTCGGACACGACTGAAGTGACTTAGCAAGCAAGCAAAAGAGCTTCATACACTTAGAAAGCATTATACTTTTGTGGGTTGTCTACATCACATGTTTATCTGGGGTCAGCATCAGTTCCCAGTAATCGCCTGCTTCATCCGTCCTGGAAGCAGGCACCGTTGCTGTGGCCTCCGACACCTTCGGAGGTGCTGGGCTTGGCAGTGCCCACTGGGAAAGTGCATCACGGGGTGTGGGGGTGCCCTGGACTGCAGAGACGCCGGGTCTCCTCGGAGACTGAAAGCCCTGCCCTGGGCGGCAGCTCTGTGTGAGGTGGGCCCCCCTAAGAGCACCCGAGGGCAGGGGGCTGCCGGCCAGGGCCACGCGGCCTCGCCGAGTCTGTGGTCCTGCGGCACTTGTGTGGCACTCGCAGGAGGAGCCGGCTCGGGGGCCAGCGTGATGACTGAGCAGCCGACCTCACACAGACAGAACTGCTGTTCAGTCTCACGTGGAGCCTCCGAACTTGTCCACGCTGCTTCTGGCCACAGGAAGGGCCATGTGGACAACACGTTGTGCCTCCGGGTCAGCCCTGACCTTTCCCAACAGACGAAACAGAAGGCTCGTGTTGTACAGGAAGTTGCAAGATTTAGGTCAGCTTATGAAAAATCAGGAAAAAACCCACAGTGCATGTCCCGCCGATGATGCGTGAGCACTGTTTTCAGAGAAGACTAGCGCAGGTGGACGCTGGCAGAGGATGCCGCTCCCGGTCTTACATCAGGCTCGTGCGCTCACCCCTCACCAGCCATCCGCAGAGCAAAGTGCTGGTCGAAAGGAAAATCGTTTCAATCAGAAAAGCTGGCATCTGGGGAGAAGGGGACCCACGTCCCAGAACCAGCTTGCAGGATTCTGCTTGGCCATGAACATTTTTAAAGGGAAAAGAGGGAATGACCCCAGTCAATCGCTAAGGTGGGAGGTCAGCGTCTCCGCCGTCTCCGTCGCGTGCAGGCCCGCTGGCCCCTCCAGTCCTACTCGGCACTCCATAGTGCCCTCTTGGGTCACCTGCACGCTTGCTGCGGGGAGAGTGTGCTCGAGGGTCGCTCCTCGTTAATGACTCCGTTCTTCATGCTTTTTTTACACATTTTAACCCAGGAAGGGAGTCCACCGCTTAGCAAGGTGTGTGTACCTCCAGTAGAGCAGAAGTCAGGGGCCAGGTTAAGTGTCACCAGTGAGCTCATCTTTATGGTTAAGGTCTGAGGAGAACAGAGGTGAGCCAGCAGAAAGGCCCAAGAGAGCTGCTTGCAGAGCGAGCTTGTCTGACGTGGGACAAGGCCTGACCTCCCCACCATCTGACATGTGCCTCACTGCTGGGTGATAACCAGTGTGTTTATCTGCTGTGGCGTCGGCCTGACTAGCTGGGCCCAACCGAACACCCTCCAGATAAACTCACAGTCCAGCTTACCTGCACTGCAGGTTAACTGTCCCTGAAGCTTTCATGGGAGCCGTGTGTGCTGAGTCAGCGCGGTCGTGCCGTGTTGTCCTTTGACTCCCCCAGGCGCATCAGAGCGGTTTGTTGCAGCAGCTCCTCCAGCAGGGCCCGGCGTATGACTACGACCTCATCGTCATTGGTGGGGGCTCCGGGGGCCTGGCGTGTGCTCAGGTGAGAAGAAGCAACCCCGCGGGTGGCCCTCCCGGCGATCGCCACAAGCCTCCCTCTGCCCTCGATCGTAGGCCGCTCCAGTCTGCGCTGCTGGCGTGGCGTGGCTGGGTTAACAAAGAGGGCAGACTGTGTTTCGTCGCAGACATGGTCTCGTCCTTCAGGGGAAGGTCGGGAGAATGACGAGGGCTCCGTGTGTCTTTGTTCACAGGAAGCCGCCGTCCTGGGGAGGAAGGTCATGGTGCTGGACTTCGTGGTCCCGTCCCCCCGCGGCACGTCCTGGGGTGAGTGGCTCTCCTGCTGTCATCGGGGGGCTTGTTCTCTTTGGTTCTCATCGGTCTGCCTCGGTCCTCACCACAGCCCCAGAGGGTAACCCGCCTGCCTCGGGCTGAGGACACCGTCCCCGGTCCTGTGTTAACAAGAGGAGATGGCAGAGAGATAACACGACAATGATTAAGGAGGATTTTGCGAAGGGAAATTCCATGCCCCAAGTGTTCCGCCGCGTCTGCCAGCATAACTGCACCCACACGGGGGTGTTTCACATGGCCATGGTCTCGGAGCGGGCTATGTCGCGTCACGCTTGCCTAGGTTGGCCGTGACGCTTTTGTGTTTCTGCATCGATTTTATATATGACCCCTGGATGCAGGAAGGTCAGCTGAGTGACGTGTGCTCGCCCCAAGCCCGTTTGGTGCACACTTGTTCTCCTCCTCTTGCCGCCTCCCCATCCCGGGCACAGCTCTCCCTCCTGGGTGCTGGGGGGATGCGCTCTCGGAGGGCACCGATGTGAGTGTCTGTCTCACCCCTTGTTGGTGAGAGTCCAGGCAGCTGGCAGCGGGTGGTACTGGCCCAGAGGAGTCAGGGTTGCGCAGGGAAAGGCTGGAGGCCGGCCCTGCCTGGCCTCAGTGCAGCGTGTACCCGGTTAGCCTGACCCCGTTCTGACTACCTTGTGGTTGGGACTCAGGTAGAAGTCTTGGATTCTGTACACAGGAAACTGTTCAAATGCAAGTTGGAATTTGCTCGTTCCCAGGCCTCCTGCAGGGACCCTTGGTCAGCAAGTTTGACCCTCGGTCACCATAACACAAATCATTTTGTGTTATGGTGTGTGATGGTGACCCCACAGTCGTCAAGTCTGTTATTTCCACGTTTAATAGCACCTACTCTGCATGTGTGTAAGCCACGTGAACACACACACATGGGCACGCAGCATCACAGCTGTGGCTCTCTCACTCAGGTCTCGGCGGCACCTGTGTGAATGTTGGCTGTGTCCCGAAGAAGCTGATGCACCAGGCCGCGCTGCTGGGGCAGGCGCTGACTGACTCCAGGAAGTTCGGCTGGGAGTACAGTCAGCAAGGTGAGTGGTGCGCGGAACTGTCCAGACTGGGAGGGAGGAAGGAGCAATCGGCGTCTTAGAAGTGCTTGCTCTTCGTGTTTCTGTCGTTGACTTTTACGGTAGTTTAATAACACTCGTCAGGAGGTCACATGTGCCAGCTGGACCCGGGATTCCAAGACAGTCAGTGCGGATCTGCTGTCAGGGCCCTTAGGGCTGGGGAAGCGTTGTTGCAGCCCTGGCCATCCCAGATGCATGGCGGAGTGTGTGGGAGCTTTCAGGGCAAGAGTCGGGACTCGAGTCTAAGGAGATCGCTGACTTGGGTGGAACGCGCGCAGGCTGGGTGGGGCCGGGTGGAGTGACGCTCACGTTGGCCTGGAGGTGGTCCAGGGGCCGCTGAGCGCCTGTGAGAAGGCAGAGGAGTGTGGCAGGCCTGGGACACACAGAGCTGCGAGTGGGGAGGTGAGAGCGGACGAGGTTGGGAAGCTGTTGAGAAGGGTGTGCAGAACTTCTGCACCAGCAGCAATAACTCACAGCAAACAGAATCGTGGAAATCACAGCACATAACGGATGGTGGGAATCACAGCCAAAATGATGCATGGACTCGGGAGACACTCCACTAGGGGTGTGCAAAGCACACAAGGAGGCATGAGAGCGTAACAAAACTATGCTCCGGTTTTGGAGGAAATGCTTACACATTGTGAAGACATCTCAGAGTTATTTCGTAAAGTTTATTTAAAGTCCAAAGAAAATGTCAGATTTTTTTTTCTTTTTGGAACTGGACAGATTCTTCTCAAGTTCGTACTGAAAAGTAAATGTGTGAGGGTAGCTGTGCCACTTTGAGGAAACCAGAGGAGCGACTTTTCCATCTGAATTTAAGATGCTGTTGCTGCTTGTCACATGACCGAGCAGATGCGTGACACAGTCGAGCAGGTCCTTCCGTGGACCTGCCACGTCAGGGCACTGGGGACCTGCTCCCGACGCTGCAGGTCTGGGGGGGTGGTCCCCAGGAGCCGTGTATCTCAGCCTGCTTCTAGGGGTGCTGATGTGCAGGCATGTTGTGGAACTTTGAGAATGTCTTTTACACAAACCAGAAGCAAAGGTCCCTGGGGCCATGAGACGCACGGTTCTCTGAGGCCCGGGAGCCTGGCCTGTCTGGAGAGAGGGGCCGACAGAGGATGTGAGCCCAGCAGAGAGCTAGTCAGTGGTGGTCGCAACCCTAGGATCAGGAGCGTGGGTCACCAGACTGACTGTTTGGACCACACAGTCTTAGACCTGTTGTCCTGTTGCTGAGGTTGTGGGAAGGGTGACGTGATGTCTGGGCCATAATCACTGATGTCGCCCAAGTCCCCACGCAGTGACCTCTGTCCTCCCCTGTGCTCTGGGGTCCCTCAGCCTGCTGGGCGGGTCCCTGAGTGCACTGGAGGGTCAGGGTCCAAATGGGGCCGAGGGGGAGCCCCCAGTCGGCCGGGTTTGTGGTTGGGGGGTCTCACCCAGCTTGACAGGACCCTGGACCAGTGTTTCCCTGGGGAGCATCAGGAGATGGGGTGAATCCAGGAAATGAGCCCCACCTGGCAGGCCCAGGAGTAAGGAGAAGCCTTGATTCCACCAGCCTCAGCCTGGCTTCAGCAGGAAGTGGGCGAGCTCTGGTCTTGGCTCTGGTGTTCACTGTCACAGCCCTGCCCGCGGGGGACCTGTGTCCCTCCTGTAGATCCTGGAGGCCGGCCGTGGGAGGGCTGTTTCCCACCCCACTCCGTGGATTTTCATCATGTTCAGAACTCTGCTTTCTACATATTTGTAATATGAAAGAAGCTGTGTGTGTTAGTTGCTCAGTCGTGTCTGACTCTTTGCAGCCCCATGGACTGTAGCCTGCCAGGCTCCTCTGTCTATGGCATTCTCCAGGCAAGAACACTGTGGAGTGGGTTGCCATTCCATCTCCAGGGGACCTTCCCGACCCAGGGATCGAACCCCGGTCTCCTGCATTGCAGGCAGATGCTTTACCGTCTGAGCCACCAGGGAAGCCACGGTGGCTGTAACTGGCATAAAAAGACTTCTTGCTAATTATCTTCTGTTCAGTTCTGGATCCTTAACGCGATGGGCACGCGTGTGCCATGTGTGACTTCACGGTGGCCATGCAGCCTCTCACTCCCGCTTGCCCCGGTCTCTCCCCAGTGAGGCACAGCTGGGCCACCATGACGGAGGCCATCCAGAGCCACGTCGGCTCACTGAGCTGGGGCCACCGGCTGGCCCTGCGGGAGAAGGCAGTGACCTACGTCAACTCTTACGGGGAGTTTGTGGAGCACCACAAAGTCAAGGTCAGTCGGGCCTTCGGCCCCATTGGTTGCCCCCTCACTTCTGCCTGCGCCTGCGTGAGCCCAGCCTCCGTGGCCCATGTTGGGGCTGCAAACAGTGTGTGAGCATCCTGGCGTCCGCTCAGTCTGGTACTAGATGAAAAGTGAGGTTTGCTTTGCTTTTTTCAAGGCAACCAATGAGAAAGGACAGGAGGCGTTTTATACTGCTGCAAAGTTTGTCATCGCGACGGGAGGGAGGCCGCGCTACCTGGGAGTCGAGGGAGACAAAGAGCACTGCATCACCAGGTGGGTTGCGAGGCCGTCTGCCCGTAGGCTGCGCTCACGCCCTGTCTCATCTCACAAGAGGTCCGCACTGACGGCAGGTGCAGGGGCACGCAGGGCCGAGCCAGGAGCAGTGCGCCTCCAGGCCTCCAGGCAGGAGGGCGAGCCTGGGCTTCGGTCCACACTTGCTGCAGCCCAGAGCGAAGCAGCAAATGCCGTTAGCTTCAGGGTTTCGTGTCTGTGTGACAGTGGTGGACCAGGTGACCAGGAGAACTTGCTGTCCTGATGCTGGGATTTAACAGGAATCCCCAGTGGACAGTTGTCAAGAGGATCTGTGACCTCGATGTATAAAGTCGGACAACGACTTGCACACTTTCTCGACCAGATGCACTTTAAGAAACACGTTTTTCACTGTGTGGCTGTTCAGGCGAGCGCCCGACACAGGCTTTGCACGAGGGCCACTGTTTGATGTCCAGCCACCTGGCAAGACGTCCTCCTCCTCCACTGCAGGTGGACACACCTGCAGTCCCCGAGGGCCACTCCCCCCAGTGCCCGTTGGCTCTGGGCCCTGGCGCCGTCCCTCATGGAGACCCTTCTCTCTGCAGTGACGACCTGTTCTCGCTGCCCTACTGCCCGGGCACGACCCTGGTGGTGGGCGCGTCCTACGTGGCGCTGGAGTGCGCGGGCGTCCTGGCCGGCCTGGGCCTGGACATCACGGTCATGGCGCGCTCCGTGCTCCTGCGGGGCTTCGACCAGGAGATGGCCGAGAAGGTGGGCGCCTCCCTGCAGCAGCTCGGCGTGCGCTTCCTGCGCAAGTTCGTGCCCGTGGAGGTGAGTCCCGGCTCCGGACCGCCTTCACTGTCACCCTGCCGGTCCAGCTCCACGAGCTTCCCTTCTGTTTGATGTTTTTAAAGACTCCTGAGGCATTCGGGATGTCAGTTCCTCGACCAGGGATCAAACCTGTGCCCCCTGCAGTGGGGGTGTCGAGTCCTAACCTCTGGACCACCATCTCTAGGAGGGAGAGGTTCCTCCTGGGGCTTCTCATGTTACCCTTGTTCATGCTGCTCCCCAGGGACTGAGGACGGGGCGCCCACCCTGAGCCTCAGTGCCCAGCTGTGCCCCCCCATTCCCTGCCGACAAGCCACATCTCAGTGCTGATGGCTCTACTGGCATCTGCCTCGACTCCACACCCATTCATACAGCCGCCCGCTGGGCATCTCCGCCTGAATTCCTCTCAACATGTTAAATGCAGCAAGACAAAATAAAGCTCCTGATCTCCTTCCCACGGTCCTGCTGCCGTCCTGGCCTGTCCCTGTCCTCGGGAGGGCATGCTCCCGTCCAGGCCTGTCCCTGTCCTCGGGAGGGCGTCCCCCAGAGCACACGGTCAGTGCGGTCCACACCAGACAGCAGCCCCGGCGGCTCCCCGTCCGCTCTTCCCGCTCACCCAGGGGCTTGTCTCTCCCTCGACCACCCTCGGGCCCATCCTTCCTCCGTCGGCTCTGTGCAGGTGGAGCGCACCCGCCTGCACACACACACGCCCTGTGCCCCCCCTATCTGTGCACCTGCAGAGAGAATCCACGCACTGTCCATCCTTGCCAGGTCCAGCAGCTGGAGAAGGGCCTGCCCGGGAGGCTGAAGGTCGTGGCTAAATCCACGGAAGGGCCAGAGACAGTGGAGGGCGTTTACAACACGGTGAGCGTCTGCCGGGTGCGCAGGGGGTGGATGGACATGCTCGTGAATTGGCGCAGATGAAACACGTGGGGAGGTGGCACCAGGGCTGATGTTTCTGACTCTCTGTGAGACTCTAGTATATATGGCACGCGTTGGGCTGTTGATATTTGATGGTTTTCGGTGGCACACGAAGAATACGATGCTGAAATATGCGGGTGTGTAACTGTGCAGGGAACAAAATCTGGAAGCAGGTGTGAGTGGAGTTCGCTCAGTCGTGTCCGACTCTTTGCGACCCCATGGACTTCTCCAGGCCAGAATACTGGAGTGGGTAGCCGTTCCCTTCTCCAGGAATCTTCCCGACCCAGGGATCAAACCCAGGTCTCTTGCATGCAGACGGATTCTTCACCAGCTGAGCCACAGGGGAAGCCTGGAAGCAGGTGTACCTCCCTGCTTTTAGTGCTGAATTCTGGGGAGTTAGATGTCTTACACATTTCTGCATTTGACTATTTTTGCAATAAGCATTGATTATATTTTATAATCAAAAGCAGCAAAAACAAGCTATGTCAGACCTCCAAACAGTGTGAGTAGTCTGTGGACCCTTGGGTGGCAGTCGTTATAACTTGAACTCGTGCAAGTCAGACTCCAGCATTTCCTGTGTAAACTGTAGTTTATCGCTAACCTGGATCAAACTGTTCATTTATGTTTCATCTACTCTAACAGCATGATTTTTTTCAACTAAAAGTGAACGATGTTGTGAGGATGACCAAGGCCAAAGATCAGTGTAAGGAAAACAAACGTAAGAACTAGCCCCTGTCGGGGTTCTGATCAGGGTTGTGATGGGAATGTAACCAGCTGGAAGCACTCGATTCTGCAGTACCCAGGCTTCCAGTGTGTGGTACGTCTGCCCTTTGACCTCGGCCATCTGTAATAGCCCCCAGCAAAGTTAGTACATTTCTCTATAGACATCAGGAATATCTTCTGTTAGATTTATTCCTGGATATTTACGTATTTTTGTATAGTTACAAGTGGTGTTTTTGAAAAAGTGTCATTGTTTTTCAGAGTCTGTTGCTGACGTATAGAAAGGCTGCTGGACTGTGTGATTGTGATTTAACTCAGCACTCAGGAATCTTGCTGAGCCCGTTTGATCACGTGTCTGTAAATGCTTCGGCGTCTGCTTTGTTACACACTCACAGCAAGGACTTGCTTCCTTCCCTTCCTTTTCCCGCATGAGGGCACCAGCCACGGCCCCACGCAGTGCTGACAGGAAATGCAGGCCTAGACACTCCCGCCTTGCTCTAGGGGTCGGGGTCGGGTCAGGAGGGAGGTTTTCAGTGTTTCGCGGTTAAAGAGTAAGGTTTTCCGTGGGTTTTGGTAGATACTCTTAATCATGGTAAAGAAATCATTTTCTATTTTTGTTTGCTAAGTTGTTTTTGTTGTTGTTGCTATTTTGTTTTTTTGTTAAAAGTCAGAAGTAGGTGGTCAGCTGTAAGAATGTTCCTTTTGTGGCTGTTAATGATTATTTTTTCTCTTTATTCTGTTAGTGTGTTATATTGATTTACAGTCAACTTTATATTACTGTGTAAATCCAACTGGATAATGCATGGTTCTTTTTATATATTTTTAGATTTGGCTATTTAAAATTTTTGTATCTATATTCATGAATTATATTGGCTTATAATTTTCCTTTCACATTTTGAACTTCCCAGATTTTTATTTCAAAGTTTTCTAGCTCTTTAAAGAAGTCTGGAATGTGTTCCTTCTTTTTTTATTCTCTAGAAGCATTTATGTACTACTAGAATTGTTGTTTTTGTTCAGTTGCTAAATCATGTCTGACTCTTTGGGACCCCAGGGACTGCAGCTTGCCAGGCTTCCCTGTCCATCACCAACTCCTGGAGCTTGCTCAAACTCACGTCTGTTGAACCATTGATGCCATCCAACCATCTCATCCTCGGTCATCCCCTTCTCCTCCCGCCTTCAATCTTTCCAAGCATCAGAGTCTTTTCCAATGAATCAGTTCTTTGCATCAGGTGGCCAAAGTATTGGAGTTTCAGCTTCAGCATCAGTCCTTCCAATGAATATTCAGGGTTGATTTCCTTCAGGATGGACTGGTTGGATCTCCTTGCAGTCCAAGGGACTCTCAAGAGTCTTCTCCAGCACCACAGTTCAGAAGCATCAGCTCTCCGGCGCTCAGCCTTCTTGATGGCCTGGCTTTCACGTCTGTGCGTGACTACCGTGGCTTTGACTATACAGACCTTTGCTGTCAACGTGATGTCTCTGCTTTTTCATGTGCTGTCTAGATTTGTCATAGCTTTTCTTCCAAGGAGCGAGTGTCTTTTAATGTCATGGCTGCAGTCACCATCTGCAATGATTTTGGAGCCCAAGAAACAAAATCTGTCGCTGTTTCCACTGTTTCCCCATCTATTTGTCATCAAGTGATGGGTCCAGATGCCATGATCTTAGTTTTCTGAATGTTGAGTTTTAAGCCAACTTTTTCACTCTCCTCTTTTACTTTCATCAAGAGGCTCTTTAGTTCTTCTTCACTTTCTGTCATAAGGGTGGTGTCATCTGCATATCTGAGGTTATTGATATTTCTCCCGGCAATCTTGATTCCAGCTTGTGCTTCATCTAGCCCAGCGTTTCTCATGATGGACTCTACATATAAGTTAAATAAGTAGGGTGACAATATACAGCCTTGCGTGTTTGATAGAGTAGGCCTAGAATGTTCAGTGAAGATATGTTCAATTTTCTTTAACAGTCAAAGGACTGTTTAATGCTGCTTTTTTTCTGCCAGCTTTTCCTGTTGAGTCGTGGCTGATCTGGAACCGTGCCGTCCGCGCCCCTCGGGGTCCATCTGTGTGGTGTGCGTTGGTGGCTGGTTCTTATACACCTGTTCTTCTCCAGATTCTCTTTCAATTATAGGTTATTACAAGATACTGAGTAGTTTCCTGTGCTATATGGTAGGTCCTTGTTAATTATCTACTTTATATACAGTCCTGTGAATCTGTTAATCCCAAACTTCTGATTGACCCCTTCGTCCCCTTTCCCCTTTGGTAACCTTAAGCCTGTTTTCTGTGTCTGTCAGTCTGCCTCCGTTTTGTGAATAAGTTCATTTCGTTCATTTCTTTAAGATTCTACCTGTAAGCGATGCCAGGTGATATCTGTCCCTGCCTGACTTCCTTCACTTTGTGTGATAACCTCTGTCCGCCCGTGTTGCTGCGGCGGCACCATGTCTCTTTCCGGCTGAGCAGCGTTCCCCGGTATGTGTTCACCGCATCTGTATCCATTCCCCTGTCCATGGACACAGGTTGCTTCCTCCACATAAATTTAAAACCAGCTTTCCAATTTCGAAGAAAAAGTCTGCTGGGATTTTGACAGAGATTGTATTGCTCACGTAGATGAATTTGGTAAAACCGACATCTTAAATTAACGGCAATGATTTTTCCTGTGCATGAACCTTCATATTGTTTCCACTTATTATGTTTGCATGTTCTTTACTTTCTGTCAGCAACATTTTATCATTTTTCTCTGGAGGTCTTTCATGTTTCTGTTAAATGTATCTCTAAGTATTTCATATTTTTAGCCTTATGCAAATGATATTCTAATTTTTACATATTGGGCGGTTAGTTGGTAGTACATAGAAATACAGATGATTTTTCTGTATTGACCTTCTTAGGATTTGTTCTGCATGAAGCAGTAGTTTTGTTTCTTGTTTCCAGTCTGTGTGCATTTTATTTCCTTTTCTTGCCTCGTTACCCTGGCTGAGACATCCACGTGGTGCTGACAGAGGCTGAGGGCCTCCCGTCCTGGGGTGAGCGAGGCGGCCTCTCTGCTGCGGGCACGTGCACCCTCAGGGTTCTGCAGATCCTTTCGTCAGGCTGGGGACGTGTGCCTCCAGTCCGAGAGCACCGAGGCTTTTATTGAAATCCTCAAGGGTGCTTAGTTTTGTCAAATGCTGTCCCAGCTTCTACTGGGATGAGTAAGTTTTCTTCTTTTTTATTCTGTTCAAATGGTGAATTCCATTGATTGGTTTTTGTGTGTTAAACCAGATTTGTATTTTGGGACAAAGCCCAAAATACTTGGTTACAATCAATTGTCCTTTATTTACGTTGCTCTATTTTATTTGCTGGCATCTGTTAAATATCTGGCGTCTGCGTTCATGGGGAGTGTTGGCTTCTGATTTTCTTTGGTTTTAAATGACTGATGTTTTGCAGGGCTGGGCCTCCGGTGCAGTGTGCGGGTGCTCTGGAGCCAGCGAGCAGGGCTGCTCCTCCGTGCCGTGTGTGGGCCTCTCACAACAGTGGGCCTCTCACCGCCGTGTGTGGGCCTCTCACCGCCGTGTGTGGGCCTCTCCCTGCCGTGTGTGGGCCTCTCACCGCCGTGTGGGGGCCTCTCACCGCCGTGTGTGGGCCTCTCACCGCAGTGGCCTCTCACCGCCGTGTGTGGGCCTCTCACTGCAGTGGCCTCTCACCGCCGTGTGTGGGCCTCTCACCGCCATGTGTGGGCCTCTCACCGCAGTGGCCTCTCCCTGCCGTGTGTGGGCCTCTCACCGCCGTGTGTGGGCCTCTCACCGCCGTGTGTGGGCCTCTCACCGCAGTGGCCTCTCACCGCCGTGTGTGGGCCTCTCACTGCAGTGGCCTTTCTGCTGCTGCGCGCGGGTGCTGGAGCGTCCAGACTCAGCAGCTGTGGCCCAAGGGTTTAGTTGTCCCTTGGCACGTAGGCTTTTCCCAGACCAGGAATCGAACCCATGTCCCCCGCGCTGGCAGGTGGGATCTTAGCCACTGAGCCGCCGGGGTGTCCTCTCGCGCTTTCTCTCCTTCCACTGCCCTTGTCCGGCCTTGTGTCAGGCGTCCTCACCTTCCAGACGGCCTTGGGATGTCGTCCCTGTCTCTTGTCCTGGAGGCTTTGTGTGTCATCAGTGTGTTTCTTAAGTGTCGCACACACTTTACTAACAAGGTCTCCTGGCTCTGGGGTTAACTCACGGAGAAGCTTCCACACCGTGGACTCGGTCTCTGTGAGCACAAAGCCCTTAGTCTGCTTGCGCTGCCAGAGCATCTACGGGTTGGTCACATGGGGTCACAGGGAGAAAGTGACCGTCTACGCCCTGAGGAGAGAGGCCTCAGGAGACGTCTGACCTCCAGAACTGAGAGGAACCTCATCCGGGTACTCTGTTATGTTCTGAAGCAGGACCACTCTTCCCTGGTAGCTCAGTGGTAAAATGTCCTCCTGCCAGTGCAGGAGACAAGGGTTCAGTCCCCTGGAGAAGGGCGTGGCTACCCATTCCAGTACTCTTGCCTGGAGAATTCCATAGACAGAGGAGTCTTGCAGGCTACACGGTCATGGGGTCACAAAGAGTCAGACAAGACTTCTCGACTGAACAATAGCCTTGTTGTACCTTAATCAACTCTGTAAAGGCCCATCTCGAAATACAGTCACATTCCAAGCTCCTGGGGGTCAGTGCCTCGGCATGAATTAGGGGAAGGGGCATGGTGCAGCCTGTGCCATAGGTTACTCAGAGTCATGTGGGTGTAAGTTTGGTCAAGTCTGTCTTTGCAGGCCTCTGTTTCATCTAAACTGTCAAATTGATTGGCATAGGCTGTTGATGACATTCTGTTGTTCTCCTGTCAGCGTCTGAAGGATTCATCGTGATGTTCTTGTTTCCATTCCTGGTGTTGATGATCTGTGTTTCTGCCGTCTCTCTCAACACAGGTTTTGTTAGCAATTGGTCGTGACTCCTGTACGAAGAAGTTAGGGTTGGAGAAGATTGGTGTGAACATCAGTGAGAAGTAAGTACCCTGGTGTTAGCGCCTAGCCCTGCACAAAGCTCGGTGTTTCCACAGATCACCCCTGGGAAATTCTGACTTAATTACTGAGATGCTCTGAATTTCTTTTGTAGTAAGTAATGTGTTGCCTCTGTATTATCAGTTATTTCATTAATCAGTTGATAACTCTTAATGTTTTCCTTAAATATTTCATGCATTAAGCAGTTACTTGTAAAAAATAATTGTGGAAATGTATGCATCCACTTTCTGTGGTTTAGAATGAATTTGTCCTTGATCAGGCAAGGAGAAAAATTCCAAAGCAGTATGTTCGACTCTGGGGGAGGCCTGGCGCTGTCCTCAGCTCTCAGAAAGCAGGCAGCAGTTTGTCTGAGCCGTGGGTCCAGGGACGCTTGGTGGAAGACAGTCTGCTTCCAGCAGTGCAGAGTCAGTTGTAATATATTTTTTCTTCCCTGAATGCAACAGGACGGGCAAGATCCCAGTAAACGACGAGGAGCAGACCAGCGTGCCCTACGTCTATGCTGTTGGGGATGTTCTGGAGGGCAAGCCGCAGCTCACCCCGGTCGCCGTGCAGGCAGGCAAGCTGCTGGCTCGAAGGCTTTTCGGGGGCCGATCAGAGAAGGTAAGCTTCTCACTGCTGTCTCTAGGATAACGCCTAAATCAAAACCATGATTAGAGGAAAGTCAGTGCCATTTTGCTGGGAAGGCACCCCCTGTATCATGTGCAGTTCCCTACCGTTTGCTGATGGTTTTGAGTAAATACTTTATGAGCATCTCACGTTCAGGGTGTTGTCCTGGGTGGCACGGGGGCACCCAGGTGGGGCTGTCCTGTCTTCTTACCGGAGGGGTCGGGGAACGCATCCTGGGTGGATTGCTGCTCCAGCACCGGGGGCAGGGCCACTCAGCTCGGGATCAGATGGGCTCAGCGCATGGCCGTCTCCCCTTGGCAGGCCGGCCCGTCGCCCTGCCCAATGCGGCGGAAGGGCTTCCTGCTCTTCCTCGCAGGGGTGTGGTCCTGTGCGCGGCTGGGGGGTCCCGGTCTCACTGAAGCGGCCAGAGTCGGGGCCCCCCTACATGCTCAGTGACTCAGGTCCCCGAACTGTGGTGGGTGATGGTCACTTGCACTGGGCTGTGCTTGTTTGTCTTCCGTTTATAAATGCACGTTGTGCGGATTTTCACTGGGAAAAGCAGGACGAAACGAGACACGAACTGTCTGTCTTGCAGTGTGACTACGTCAGCGTCCCCACTGTGGTGTTCACGCCCTTGGAGTATGGCTGCTGTGGGTACTCAGAGGAGAAGGCTGGCGAGGTATACCAGGCGGAGAATCTGAATGTAAGCTGTGCGGTTGGCGCGTTCTCAGACCTCGCCTCTAATCCACGGTTTCTCCTGCTGGCCTCTTATTCTGTAGTTTTGCAAGTTCCTGTAATGGCTGCATTGTCAGAAATTACATTCCTGCTTTAGGAAAGTTGGAAGTTAAATAACGTAAGCCCTGTCTCTAGCAGAGCGTGATCGTCACGCGGCTGGGAAGAAGGACACGGACTCGGTGCACAGGGCTTTGAGTGCACGGCAGCATCTGCAGGGGGAGGCCTCTGGGGGAGCTCGCAGTCCCGGGAGCTGTGGGGTGGGGAGGACCAGGGGCTGGGGGGGCCACGGCAGCTCCTCCTTCTGCTGGGGTTCACGTGTGTGTGCGCACGCATGTGTGTACATGTGTGTGTACACGTGTGTGCCTGTGCGTGTGTACATGTGTATGCGCGCGTGTGCACGCACTTGCAGATCACGCTCTGTTGCTGCAGAAACAGGCACACGTGGCAGCCACGTGCACGTGGCCCCTCCCCACTGCAGGGTCACTGCTAGCTCTGGTCTCTGGAGGAGCTGAGTGGCCCAGCGTTTGTCTCGGCCACACATCGTGGGGGCATTCGCTGGCCCGAGCCGGCTCTGTGCACCTTCCCCACGTGGCGCGGCGGGGCCAGACTCAGGAAGTGGCTCTGGGCGCCCCCCGCCCCGTCTGCAGGCTCTGGAGGGGCGGTCCCAGGGCTGTGGCGCTGCGGGGTTGCGGGCTGCTCGCACGTCCCCAGAGCTGCTCTCGCTCCCCTCCACCCCTGCCCGTCCGGTCCCACCGCCCCACAGTGTGTCCTCACGGTGATGTGGTGGGTGGTCCGAGTGGCTTTCGCCTGCCCTTCTCCCCATATGGGAGGGTTTAGCGGATGAATGGGGTCAGAGGGTTAGAATCACTTCGTGTTTTCAGGGGCTGTTGTTTAGGTGGCGTTTTCAGTGAGAAGTTTCCATTTCAGAGGATGTAATTTGATCAGCGTTTATAATTAACTCCTGGGAATCATGAACCACGTGTGTGAGTGGTGAACTTTTACTCGGGTCTCTGACAAGTGACAGTAGCCATCGTGGACTTAACACTTAGTTCCAAAGGCCCGCGAGAGGAAGGACGTGGGAGGCTGCAGCCCAGATGAAGGGGTGCATCTACAGGAACAGCCCCCGTTTTGGGGTCACTCTCGGGTCTCTCCCAAGGCCCCCTGCACATACTTTCACTTTTGCATTTTGCAGGACTGAAACTTTGATCTGTTAGTATTTTTGATAGTCCTGTTATAAAGAGACTTGAGAAAACCTCGCATAAACCCACGTTATTTCTTTTCAAGTGGGGAAGTTAAGGTGAGAAGGTGAGGGTAGACTCAGTAAGACGGGATAAGAAAATGGAATTCATTCACAAAATTCACGCCGTACCGTCCTGTGGACGTTGATCTCTGATAAGGAACTTGTATGTAGCATATCAGAGAACTCTCACAACAGTAAAAACCAAATAACCCAGCTTTAAAAGAGCAAAGGCTGTTTCCCCAAAGAACGTGCACAGGTGGCCAGCAGACACGCGGAAAGGTTCTTGGTGTCACTGTCGTCAGGGAAGCACATCACAAGCTTAGGGAGAGGCCACGGGGTGATTGATGAGAGTTCTCACCATTTCTGCGGGTTCTGTCTTCACTCTCCTGATGGTGTCCTTTGAAGCACAGAGATCTTTCCTTTCGGTGCAGTCCGGTGTGTCTTTTTGGTTCTGTTGTCACATGTACTTTTGATGTCACTCCTGACAAATCATTATCTGACCTGCAGTTGTGAAGATGGATGCCTGTGTTTTCTTCCTAGAGTGTTGCGGTTTTCAGCTCTGACGTGTGGGCTTTGATCCATTCTGAGAACTTTCTGTCCACGTGTGAGGTCGGGGTCCAGCCTCATCCCCCGCACATGGGGGCCCATTTTTCCTTGAAGAGCGTCCTCCTAGTGAGGGAGCATGGGCACTGATCTAGCTTACAAATTTCAGTGTCATTGGAGGGCGGGTGGGAGGGCAGGGGCCAGGGAAGAGAGAGTGAAGAAGCCTCCTGAACAGGAGGGCAGGCCAGGAAGGAGAGCCCGCCCAGGAGCAGGCAACTGCAGTGCAAGTGTGCTGTTTAGAAGCGTGCAGGCTGATGACAAGCAGGAGGGAAGGCACTCGTGTCTGATTGAAAAGGGCACCGGTTGGCAGAGGTGGCTGGTCGCATACCAGAGCTTTTAAATTTGCACTTCTTGTGCCTAAGTTGATTTAACAATTAAAACTCTTTTAAAAAGGCAGTAATAGGGAGATTATTTGGGGGGCAGGCTGTGCACCGAGCTTGTTAGATCTTAGTTCCCCAACCAGGGATTGAACTCGTGCCCCCACGCAAAGAAAGCGCAGAGTCCTAACTACTGGACCCCTCGGGAACTCTGAAGGGAGGGTCTGGACAAGGAGAGTACTGGGCGGAGGAGGCCACCAGCGCTGTCGGGTAGCCGTTTATCCAGAGGGCACGGGCACCAGAGCTGCTGAGCGGCACATGGGTGACAGGAAGACCAGCAGAACGGAATCTGAAGCCCAGATTGATCCAGGTGCTTAGGAGAATTAACATGGATGAAGGCGGTATTTTAAATCTATGGCAAAAGGCGGTCATTAAGGGTGCTGGAGTAAGTGGGTGGCAGTTAGGAACAATGTGAAGTTGGGTCCACACTTCACGCCCTCTTTGAACCAGGAGGATCAAATACTTAAATGAAACACAATCTTCCAAATACTGGGAGGAAAGCATAGCTGACACATTGGTGTGAAGAGCCGACTCATTGGAAAAGACCCTGATGCTGGGAAAGACTGAGGGCAAGAGAAGGGGACGACAGAGGATGAGATGGTTGGATGGCGTCACCGACTCAACGAACATGAGTTTGAGCGAGTTCCAGGAAATAGTGAAAGACAGGGGAGCCTAGCGTGCTGCAGTCCATGGGGTTGCAGAGAATCGGACACAACTGAGCAACTGAACAGCAATGCACTTGAGGACAGGCATGGAGGGGGTACAGGGGAAGGGTCCCGTGCAGGGCTCAGGGTGCGTTGAAGCTGGGAGCTTTCTGTTTCAGAAATCCTGTTTATAATCTCAAGAGTTGGCGCAAGCTCTTTTCTTAACATTCGGGGTATATGTTAGGAATAATACCTTGGGGTGAAGAAGCATTTATCTCATGTTCCTGGTAGCCAGAGAGATTAAACAGTTTGTATTAAAATGCGTGGAAGAGTTTCAGACTTGGAAGCTGGGATCATGCACGTTTCAGTTTCTGAGAGCTAGTGGGCAAGCTGCCTTCTCTGTGTGGTCCTGGAGCCCCGCGGGGCGTCTCCGTGGGCGCTGACCTCTGCCCCTCTCTTGCAGGTCTACCACACCCTGTTTTGGCCTCTCGAGTGGACAGTGGCCTGCAGAGACAGCAACGCTTGTTACGCGAAGATAATCTGCAATAAGCTGGACAGCGTACGTCATGTGTTTGGAAGCGGGCATGCTTGGATTTTAAAATGTCGTTTTTAGTCTCGTATCTGGGCTTTTATAATCTCCTTAAAGATAGCTCTCGGGGCTAGGCAGAAATCCTTCAGACTGCCACCCAGGCGCTGTGCTTGCGGGGGATGGACACGTGCCTCCCTTTCTCCGTGGGATCGTGTCTCTCAGGGGCGCTCTGACTGGCGGTGTGGAGCCTCAGGCTTTGCCGCGATCTGGGCCGTCAGCGACAGAGCATAGGTGCGTCCATCTGCATCTGGAGACAAAGGCGTACCTTGAAGACATTGCGGGTTTGTTTCCAGACCTGGCAATAAATCGAATGTCACGGTCGTGCGAGCCCCAGAATTGTTTGGTTTCCCTGTGCGTGTGAGGTCACATTTACACCAGATACTCTATGCTTAAACACTCCAATCATCAGCCGCGCGCTCAGCAGGTTGTGGCTCTCTTGCTGGTGGAGGGCCTGGCCGCAGTGCTGGGGCTGCTGACTGACCAGGGCAGAGGCAGCTGAAGGCTGGGGCGGCTGCAGCTGTTTCTCAGAGCAAGGTGACCGGGACACTGGCCGCTTGGAAGGACTCTTCTTTCACGAGTGGGTTCCCTGGAGCAGGCAGTGCTGCTTGGTGGCGTCTCACGCACAGCGGCACGGCCTTCAGGGTTGGAGTCCGTCCTCCCAGACCTGCCGTCCTTTATCCAGCAAGCGTGAGTCGTGTCCCGAGTTGTGGCTGTGATCACGGCCTCCGGCAGGAGCGGCTCCACCTCAGGGCCTGCTGTCTGTGCTTCTCCGTTGGGAGCAGCTCCTGCGTTCGGTCCATCCTCAAGGTGGCGGCAGCTCAGCCCCGTCCTCAGGACCCGCTTCTGACCCCCGTTCTGCTGCTTCCACCACGTCTCCCTTCCTTCCCCCAGGAAGTCCTGGGCTCCTCGCTGTCATCCACGGGGACTAGAGTCAGCTTCTTCCAAATGCCTCTCAGGTTTCTGTTCTGACCTCGTCCCACTAGCCGCAGTGTTCTTACAGCATCTGGGACGGGACTCCTCTCCAGAGGTCTTCGGTCCACTCTTCCTGGATCCGCCAGAGGACTCACTGTCTGTGGCAGCTGCAGCCTAGCAGAGTGGATTTGTCCAATAATAAGACTTGGAAGTCAAGATTTCTTTTTGACTGCTGGACAGCAGAGGGCTGTTGTGAAAGCAACATCCATCACATTGTACGTCTCCATCAGAGCTCTGGGGTGGTCAGGGGCATGTCATTTGGAAAGGGCATTCCTGTTTGGAAAGGAATCTTTTCTTCTGAGCAGTCGGTCTCAACAGTAGGCTTAAAATATTCCATAAACCATGATATGAGCAGATGCCATCCTGGCTTTGTTGAGCGCAAGGCAGAGTCGATTCAGCTTAATTCTTAACGGCCCTGGGGTTTGGGGAATGGCAGGTCAGTGCTGGGTTGCACTGTGTCAGCGCACAACATGAGAGCAGCCTGTCTGTCCTTTGAGGCCGTGAAGCCAGACCCTGACTTCTCGTCTCACTGTGAAAGGACTGCATGCGCAGTCAGCCGCTTCAGTCGTGTCCGACCCTTTGTGACCCCATAGACTGCAGCCCGCCAGGCTCCTCTGTCCATGGGACTCTCCAGGCAAGAACACTGGAGAGGTTGCCACGCCCTCCTCCAGGGGATCTTCCCCACCCAGTGATGGAGCCCAGGTCTCTCATGTCTCCTGCATTGGCAGGCAGGTTCTTTACCACTAGCACCACCTGGGAAGCCCATGAACGCCCCAGATGCATCTTTCCATCCACGTTGAAAACCACCAAGTGTCGGAGCTTCTGGGGAGGTTAGGTCTTCTGGGCAAAGGGCTGCAGCTTCTGCGTCGGCGCTAGCTGCTGCCCCGGCCCCGCGGTGCTGTCTCTGTGAAACGGTTCCTTCCTGAGTTTCTGTGAGCCCACTCCGCCAGTTCCCACCGCCCTGCAGCCTCCCCTATCTGTGCTTTCATGGAACCGGAGGGGATCGCGGCCTTGCTCTGGAGGCTTTGATCAGAGGACGTGGCGGCGGGTTTGGTCTTCTGCCTGGACACCAGAGCTGTCTCCACCCACATCAGCAGGCAGGCTGCTTCTCTCCTCGCTCCTCGCTCGCCAGAGCAGCACTCTCAGCCCCGGGAGTGCTGTCCCTCCACGTTCTCAGCCTGGCTGACTGTCCGGCTCAGGAGGCCCGGCTCTCGGCCTGTGCTGGCTCTCCACCTGCCCTCCCCACTTCTAGCTTCTGACATCAAGGGGAAGTGTGCGACTCTTCCTTCCATTTGAATGTTCAGAGGCCATCGTTGGGAGATTATTGGGCTAATTTCAGTGTGTTCCTGTCCCAGGGCAGAGGGAGGCTGCGGAGTAGGAGACAGGCTGTGGGCGGGAGCCAGTCGGTGGAGCTGTGGGCGAAGGTCCCCGTGTCACCTGGTTCGCGGTACCCAGAACAGTTACAGGAGTAACATCGCAGTCCCTGATCACGGGTACAATAATAAGGAGGAAGTTTGAAACAGTGTGAGTTTCCAGAGCACAGAGCCACCAAGTGAGAGACTGCTGCTGGAGAGACTTTGCCAGGAGACGCGCTCAACACAGGGTTGGCACAGACCTTCAGTCTGCAAGGGACGCGCTCAACACAGGGTTGGCACAGACCTTCAGTCTGCAAGGGACGCGCTCAACACAGGGTTGGCACAGACCTTCAGTCTGCAAGGGACGCGCTCAACGCAGGGTTGGCACAGACCTTCAGTCTGCAAGGGACACAGTGTGTGCGACACAGCACGGCCTGCCTGTGGGGGGCTGTGCCACAGGCAGTTAGGTGATGCCTCCATGCAGTGAAAGCCTGGTTAGAATTACTCAAGTTCTAATGGAGGCGCTCACAGCGGCAGGTGCAGGGCCCCCCGTGAGAGCCCCTCGCCCCTCCGTGGGGTCAACAGGGACCCTCGAGGCCGGTGGAGAGTGCCCTGAGACTGTGCCAGGATGGGGCGCTGCCCTCCTCAGAGCCTGAGATTCTCTCTGGGGAGGTCAGATGAGAAGCCGCCAACGATGTGACCTCATGCTCCCCTCTGAGGGTCCTCCCGTGGGGCCCGGAGACTCCGGGCATTGCCCACGGCCCCCAGCGAGTGCCAGTCACTGTGGTGTGTTCTTCCGCAGGCCCACTGTGTGGGCCGGGAGCGTGGGGGCACAGGCCTTCCCCTGGTGCACTGTGGCCCTGAAGCTCTAGATGCGGGGAAAGAGATGAGAGCTGTGGACGGGGGGCCTGAGTGCTGCAGACCCGGGGGTGCCCGGGATGAATCGACAGCCCCTGGTGTGTGTGCGTGGGTGGCGAGGGGAGAGGGCCCCGCTCCTCGGTGTCTGTGCCCCGGGCCAGGAGTGGGGCCCCTGCTCAGAGGGCACACACCCCAGCGTGGCCGTTAGCCCTGACTCATCGGGCTGTCATTTAGCGCTCTCTCAGGGTAACTGGAAGCGTCCACCATGCTGGGAACCCCTCCGGGGAGCGGGTTTACACTCGTCCTGGTGGGTCGGGGCTCACGGTACCTCAGGGTGTGTGCCCAGGGCTCTCCCCGCAGAGTCTCGAGGGCGCAGGCTCCTGATGATGCTCTGGCTCAGGGCGGCGTTAGAGGTGCTTTTCTGGGGGAGACGCTGTAAGTTTCAACCATGAACTTGGGATGACGAGGCTCTTAGTTAGGACGTTAACCTACTGGCTTCCTTTCGGAAGGATCGGGTGATAGGATTTCACGTCCTTGGACCAAACGCCGGGGAGATCACCCAGGGGTTTGCCGCTGCCATGAAGTGCGGGCTCACAAAGCAGCTGCTGGATGACACCATCGGGATCCACCCCACGTGTGGAGAGGTGCGCCTGCTGGGTCTCTGGGGACAGGGAGGGGCCTGCTGTCCTCAGCCGTGTTCAGGACGCATGCTCCTAAAACTGGCGTCCGCACAGCTGCGTGTGAATCACGTTCTTCCTTCCCCTGGGCAGGTGTTCACCACCTTGGAGATCACCAAGGCATCGGGACTGGACGTCACGCAGAAGGGCTGCTGAGGCTAGGCCCTGCCACCCCGTCCTGTCCCGCCCTGTGATGGTGAGACGACGCGTGCGCTCAGGAAGCCCGCGCGCTGCCCGGGGACAGGAGGCGGGACGGCACAGGGGGCCCGCCGCCCGGCTGGGCTGACAGGAGGGCAGACTCGCTGCCTCCTTGACGTCTTCGCTCAGAGCCGCCAGGTGAGCCAAGACCGACCTCTGCCTGCCAGTTCCTCCGTGAGGCCTTTCTCGACTGACTCACCAGGCCAGTGCTCCTGCTTGCTGCGGTTTGACCCTCTCCCTGTTGCTTCCACGGAAACAGCCTCTGTTACGAAACTGACTCTCCTGGGCATGCTCAGCATGTTGATCTTCAGAGTAATATTAAAATGTTCTCAGTACTGAAAAATGGTTCTGTCCACAGTCTGTTCACTCACCGCCTGGTTCAGCAGATGACCAGGTGAGGTCAGGGCCTTCCCTTGGGGTGTGCACACCTGTCCACATCTAAAAGGGCTGGAGGCGGGCAGCCTTCCCTGGGGAGGAGCCTGTTTCCTCCCGAGCAGACCTCCCAGCCCCAAGTCCAGGGTTCCAGATGGCGGTGCGGTCCTGGGCTGCCTGCCACCCCCTGGCCCACTGGTCCTGTGGTCAGAACTTTTTAAAAGAAACTTTAGGCCAGTAAGCAGGTCGGGGTCACCATCTGTGGACGGGGTGTTTGCTGCCCTCCCCAGAAGTGGCAGAGGGGGCTGCAGAGGGGTGAGGCGCCCGGCTTACTGGTCTCGGGGTCCAGTTACTGAGGCGACCCAAGCAGGCGAGGCGGGGCAGCGGTTGCCGTGGCGGCAGCACGGTGGCCTGCGGGAGACGCTGTTGGTTCCTGCATGTGGGCTGGCAGCAGTCGAACAGGGTGTAACGCAGGCGGGGTGTTTTACTTGTTGGAGCATTTTCCGTAACGTCTGTTTTAGCATCTTGGCCAGGTAATACTGCTGTCTGTGTTGTCTCGGCCTTGGCATCTAGTCACCATCTCTTCTCCTTCAAGTAGACTTTCTCCTGAGATTGTACCTGTAACCAGCTGAGGTTTGTGTCTGGAATGCAAGAATGGCTCAGCATGCAGAATCCAATCAGCGTAGCATACCTCATCGGCAGAAGGAAGGAAAAGAGTCACATGATGATCTCAGCTGATGCTGAAAGGGCATTTGACTAAGTTCAACACACTGTCCTGATATAAAAGTAGTCAACGAACTAGGAATAGAAGAAAACTACCCCTATGTAACAAAACCCGTATGTGAAAGCCCCACAGTGATCATCTAACAAGACAAGGCTGTCCCCTTTTGCCACTTCTGTTCACCAGTTCAGTTCAGTTCAGTTCAGTCGCTCAGTCGTGTCCGACTCTTAGTGACCCCATGAATCACAGCACGCCAGGCCTCCCTGTCCATCACCAACTCATGGAGTTCACTCAAACTCATGTCCATCGAGTCAGTGATGCCATCCAGCCATCTCATTCTCTGTTGTCCCCGTCTCCTCCTACCCCCAATCGCTCCCAGCATCAGAGTCTTATTCAGTGAGTCAACTCGTCGCATGAGGTGGCCAAAGTATTGCAGTTTCAGCTTTAGCATTAAGTCCTTCCAATGAACACCCAGGATTGATATCCTCTAGAATGGACTGGTTGGATCTCCTTGCAGTCCAAGGGACTCTCAAGAGTCTTCTCCAGCACCACAGGTCAAAACCATCAATTCTTCGGCGATCAGCTTTCTTCACAGTCCAACTCACATCCATACATGACCACTGGAAAAACCATAGCCTTGACTAGAAGGACCTTGGTTGGCAAAGTAATGTCTCTGCTTTTTAATATGCTATCTAGGCTGGTCATAGCTTTCCTTCCAAGGAGTAAACATCTTTTAATTTCATGGCTGCAATCAGCATCCGCAGTGATTTTGGAGCCCAAAAAAATAAAGTCTGACACTGTTGCCACTGTTTCTCCATCTATTTCCCAAGAAGTGATGGGACCAGATGCCATGATCTTCGTTTTCTGAATGTTAAGCTTCAAGCCAACCTTTTCACTCTCCTCTTTCACTTTCATCAAGAGGCCTTTGAGTTCCTCTTCACTTTCTGCCATAAGGGTGGTGTCATCTGCATATCTGAGGTTATTGATATTTCTCCCAGCAATCTTGATTCCAGCTTGTGCTTCTTCCAGCCCAGCGTTCCTCATGATGTACTCTGCATATAAGTTAAATAAGCAGGGTGACAATATACAACCTTGATGTACTCCTTTTCCTATTTGGAACCAGTCTGTTGTTCCATGTCCAGTTCTACCTGTTGCTTCCTGACCTGCATACAGGTTTCTCAAGAGGCAGGTCAGGTGGTCTGGGATTCCCGGCTCTTTCAGAATTTTCCACAGTTTATTGTGATCCACACAGTCAAAGGCCTTGGCATAGTCAATGAAGCAGAAATAGATGTTTTTCTGGAACTCTCTTGCTTTCTCCATGATCCAGCGGATGTTGGCAATTTGATCTCTGGTGCCTCTGCCTTTTGTAAAACCTGCTTGAACATCTGGAAGTTCACGATTCACATATTGCTGAAGCCTAGCTTGGAGAATTTTGAGCATGACTTTACTAGCGTGTGAGATGAGTGCAATTGTGCGGTAGTTTGAGCATTCTTTGGCATTGCCTTTCTTTGGGATTGGAATGAAGAGTGATCTTTTCCAGTCCTGTGGCCATTGCTGAGTTTTCCAAATTTGCTGGCATATTGAGTGCAGCACTTTCACAGCATCATCTTTTAGGATTTGAAATAGCTCAATTGGAATTCCATCACCTCCACTAGCTTTGTTTGTAGTGATGTTCTCTAAGGCCCACTTGACTTCACATTCCAAGATGTCTGGTTCCAGGTGAGTGATCACGCCATCGTGATTATCTTCGTTGTGAAGATCTTTTTTGTACAGTTCTTCTGTGTATTCTTGCCACCTCTTCTTAATATCTTCTGCTTCTGTTAGGTCCATAGCATTTCTGTCCTTTATCAAGCCCATCTTTGCATGAAATGTTCCCTTGATATCTCTAATTTTCTTGAAAAGATCTCTTGTTTTTCCTATTCTATTGTTTTCCTCTATTTCAGAGTCCTTGTTAAAAGTTCTAAGCAGAGCAATTAGGCAAGAAAAAGGAGTAGAATCATCTGCACTCATAGATGATGGGGTTGTGGATGTAGAAAAACTGAAGATCCCTCATGCCCAGACACAGAAGCTGTTTGACCTGGTGAATGAGCTCAGCAGGTTGCAGGATGTGAAATCAACTCCAGGAAGTTTGGTACACCAACCGTGATCCGTCTCGAAATGAAGAAAACAATTCCACTTAACAGTAGCCCCCAGAAGAAGAAAATTCATAGGAACTAAATTAACCAGGGAGATGGAACAGTTGTACAGTGAAAACTGAAAACTGTTGAGGAAAAGACAAACAAGTGGAAAGACAGCCTGAGTTTATGGATTAGGAAACAATACTGTTAAAATGTCAGTTGTGCCTGAAGCAATCTACACATTCAGGTTCTGTCAAAAACCCAGCAATGACTTTTGCAGAAATGAAAGAACCTATCCTGAAATTCCCATGGAACCCGAAGGGGATTCTGAACGTTCAGAACAACCTCGAAAAAACACAGAGTTAGAGATCACACACTTCCTGTTTCAGGGTTTACTGCAGATCCTCAGCTGTGAGAACAGTGTGGTCCCAGCACAGAGTGGGACATGCAGAGAACAGGGAAGTCAGGCCTCGCCCGTCAGGTCGGGGGGATGGTGGGAACAGCGCTGTGACCCTTTCATGGGGAAGAGTCCTCTTTCTCCCGCTGGCACTGGGAAACCACGCCAAAGGGTAACGTCAGATCTTTGCTAACATCGTATACAAACGTCAGCTGAAAGTGGGTCAGAGGCCTAAACATAAAAGCAAAACCTGGGGAAAATGCGTCACGACCCTGGATTTGGCAGTAACTCTTCTGTGTGACAAAAGGCACAGGAAACAAGGTAAAATGGACAGAGTGGACCTCAGGGGGGTTGAAACTTTGTGCGGTCATGGCGCCAGAACACTGTGTACAGAGTAAAAAGACAAGTCCCAGAATGAGAGGAGAGACTTTCAGGCCACATATCCGCTAAGAGATATACTCCAGAATGTAACGTGGAATATACTGAGAAACTCTCAAAACCCAATAACATAGAAACAAACACCCAGACTGAAAATGGGCAAAGGACTTTGGCAGACACTTATCCACAGAAGATGCACAAATGGCCAGTACGTCACCAGAGGAACAGAGATCAAAGCTCAGTGAGCTGCCACCCCACAACCATCAGGGTTGGTGCTGAGTGGCTGACTCATGTCTGACTCTTGGACTGCAGCACACCAGGCTTCCCTGGCCTTCACTGTCTCCCAGAGTTTCCTTACACTCATGTCCACTGACTCGGTGACGCCATCCAGCCATCTCATCCTCTGTCGCCCCCTTCTCCTCCAGCCTTCAGTCTTTCCCAGCATCAGGGTCTTTTCCAGTGAGTCAGTTCTTCGCATCAGGTGCCCAAAGTACTGGAGCTTCAGCTTCAGCATCAGTCCTTCCAGTGCATATTCGGGGTTTATTTCCTTTAGGATTGACTGGTTTGGAACTGAACTATACACTTTAAAATGGTGAAGATGGTTACATTTTTATGTATTTTATCACAGTTTTTAAACTGCATTTAATTGGTGTCAGTTATGCCTTAATAAAGTTGATCTAAAAAAACAAAAAGCCCAAGACCAGATGGTATAATTCTGTGAAACATTAAAGAAGTATTAACAGCAATTTCTCTCAAAATCTTCCAAAAACTGAAGACGAGAGACCACTTCCTAAGTCAGTCTATGCATCACTATCACAGGCTACCAAAGCCGGATGGAGACGCAACCAGCAGACCCTCGGCCGGTGCCCCGATGGTTACAGGTGCAAGGGTCCTCGACAGGATAGCAGCAGCCGACCAGATCCAGCAGATTGCTAAAGGATTACGTGCGAAGTGAGTTTTACTCCCAGAGTGCGAGGGTGTTTCACAATAAGGAACTCAATCGATGTGACACACCACATTAATAGAATGACAGGCGGAGACCATGTGACCATCTCAGTTGGCACAGAAAAAGCATCTGGCAAAATCCAACATGATAAGGCCCCATGTGAAAACCCCACAGATCACACTGTCCTCAGTATTGAGACGAGACCGAAAGGTTTTTTCCTCTTAGATCGGGAACAAGATAAAGATTCCTGCTTTGCCTACTATTCATTCAACTCGCCCTGGCGTTCTGGAGAGGGTAATCGGACAAGAAAAAGAAGCAAAAGGCGTCTGCACTGGAAAGGAAAGGCAGACTTTGGTCTGTTCACAGACCACACGAGGCCGGGTTTGGTGACCCCTCTTGCTGTGTTTTCTCTGTCTGTGGGCCTGTCTGGTCGTGGGCATTTTAGAATAAATGTTCAGTTGATCGTGAACTGTCAGAGCCTCCTAACCCGAGGCCCAAGGCCCTCTTTGCTGTGCGCACTCTGCTTCGGACACGTGTCTTCAGATCCTGCTGATGTCCCGTCGGCGCCCACACCTCCGTCTGAGGCCAGGCGTCACACACCTGGACCTCAGACCCAGCTATTTACCTGCCCACATCGGGGCGGGGGCCCGCAGAGAGGCAGAGAGGCTGAGCGAGACTGGACTCGTGCCCTCCCTGCAGGGCCGCGTCCACCCTCCGTGGTCCCTCGTGGCTCGGTGTGCACAGCGTGTGGCTTTCGCCTGAATGTCCCTCAGGCCCGGCTCGTTATCCAGCGCCTCCCTCCAGGGACCACGTCTCTCCTTGAGTGAGCTCTGCTGGCCGCCAGGTCCACCCCAGGGCTCCCGGCCCGCTCGCCTCCTTCTCCGCACGGACGCCAGGTGTTTCCACGCACACCTTGTCGCTGCTGTCCTCACTGGGCACCTGGAGCAGCTGCGGCGCCCCGCCCCGCCCCGCCCGGCCGGCCCCGCCCCGCCCCGCCCGCCCGGCCGGCCTCGCCCAGCCCCGCCCCGCCCGGCCGGCCTCACCCGGCCCAGCCCTGGCCTCACCGGGCCGCGCTCTCCCGGTGGAGGCCTCCCCTCAGCTGGTGTTAGACCGCCACGCTGCGGCGGAGGGGACGGGGCAGAAGCAACCAGGAGCAGGGAGCCCCACCTGCCCACAGGCCTGCCGGAGCCTGGGCTGGAGCCCCGGGCCCCTGGGCACTATGGCCTCACCAGTGTGACAGGGCCACTGGGAGTCGCTCCTGCCAGGCACGGGGCGCACACGGGGCTCTCCAGGAGTGTTGTGAGCTCCGGCCCCAGCAAGGCGGGCGGGGGGCTCACACGACGCCCCTCATAGCCGCGACCCCGGGCAGGCGGCCCTTGGCCCTCCCTGGTGTACGCTTTCCTGCCCGCGCTCCTCGGGATGGGACCAGCCAGCCAGGACCTCCGGACGCTCAGGCCCCTGCACAGCCGTTGGCCGCCTGGGGCTCCTGGGGCTCCGCCGTCTGCAGGCTTCCTTCCCCGTCTTGCTCTCTCTGCCCCTCGGCTCGTTTCCATCTTCAGGGACAACGGGCTTGGCCCTGTGTGCACCTCTGGACCCCAGCCCACCACTGCGGGGGCTGACTCTTCACTGCTGACCCAGCGACAGGATGCCCCCCAGCCCCACCCAGAGGGGCTGACCCGCCTCAGGGCAGGGACGGCTGAGGGGCAGGGGGGGGGGGGGTGAACCGGGAAGAGGGGTCCCCGCGGGGGTCCCCTCGGGCCTCATCCTGCATCATGCCCCCAGCAAGCGCCTGGACCAGAGCCCCACGTCGGGGCTGCTCCGAGACCCTCCGGTTCAAGGCCGAGGACGTGAGGGAGGAGGCAGGCCCTGCCGTCCACACCGTCCGCTCCCCTCCCGCCCCCGGGCCTCACGTTGAGCCGGGGTCCTGGCCTGGTAGGTGCCCCGCTGCTCGTCCGCCGGCAGCCCAGTCGATTCCCAGCCTGGTGGGGTCTCTGTGGGGCAGCAGACCCTGGAGCTGCACCCTTACGCCCGCCCTGCTCAGCCAGGCCGCTCCTGGGCAGGAGCCAGGGCTCAGGTCAAGATCAGCTAGGGAAGGAGCTTCTCTTTACTATTTATCCGCATCGCTTGTCACCTGGCCTCTTAGTTCCCAACCAGGGATGGAACCTGTGCCCCCTGCATAGGGAGAGTGGTGCCTTAACCATTGGACCACCAGGGAAATCCCAAAGAAGAAGCTTTATTTCCGCCCAGGTGGGTCATTCACTGCTTCCAGGCCTCGTGTGTGCTCTGCTCCCATGCATGTGGCTGTGGGCGCTTCCATGCAGGGGCCTTGGAGACAGGGTGCCCACCAACCCGGCTCCACGCAGCCCCTCCCACGGCCCCTCCCCATCCAGGAGTCACCAATTGTGACCTCGGGGGCTCTGATGCTGGGTGAGGCTACCGGCCTGGCCCTGTGTCCTGGGCCCAGAGCCTGGTGGCACATGGCAGCTAGGACCATGGCCCGCGTTCACCTCCCCCAGGTTCATCACACAGGGTGGCCAGTGAGTACCTGGGCCTGGGGGTCTGCTCACCCACACCTTTCTGGCTGCAGGGGGGCCGGCCCTCACATCAGCATCCTCCCAGGCCAGGTCACTGCCGGGCGCTCCAACCCACACCCGACAGCATCTCCGCTGGGATGAGGCGGCAGCCTGGACCCACGGGGGTCCCCCTGCCTTTGCAGGCGGGCTCCCCGCAGTACACAGGCCCAGGCCCATGACCGAGAGGGTCCACAGGTGACCCGGCTGGGGTGTGGGGGCCCCTGTCCGCCTCCTCCAGGCACTGGGTTCCAGTGGCAGGGCCGTGTCCTCTGTGGTCACTGCTGGGGTACCCTCTGTCACCCAGCTGCTCCAGGACTGTGGGAGCCATGAGACCTGGATGCCACCTCTTCCCCCACACGTTGCGGGGCGGGGGCCAGAGATGCAGGCAAGGCAGTTCCCCCCAGAGCCTCAGTCTCCTCACCTGAAGAGGGCAGTGGTGGCCTATCTGCCGTTAGGTGGGGAAGTAAACCAGGATCCGCACGGAGCGGCACAGACACCCCGCGGGCCCACCCCGTCCTGGACCTGGGCCCCTGCCCGATCCCCACATCCCAGCCTGGCTCCCAGGAAGGAGCTGAAAACCTTGCCCTCGTACCAGCCCGGTCCCCTGCCCGAGGCCTGCCTTGGTGCAGAGGGCTGCCCTGTCCCCAGAGGACCAAGGCTCCTGGGGACCCAGCCCCCGCCCGGGAAAGAAGCGCTCGTTTCTCTGAGGCTTCTCTCCGGATTTCAGGAGATCTGACAGCAAAGTGTGGTCACAGGAACACAGCTGCTGCGACTCAGACTCAGAGAAGCAGGGGGCAGCGCCCCATGCAGAGGGTGGACGGGCGGTGATGCAGGCCAGAGGGCCCCCGGGAGCTGTGTACCCGCGTGTGCGTGCACATGTGTGCTCAGATCGGTGCTGGGGGCCTTCGCGGCCTCCACCCTCGGGGCCTGTGGCTCAGCAGCTTCCACGGCAGAGGTAGGGGGACAGGACCCCACTGCTACGAGATGCCATGTTTGGGAGCCGCTCCCTTGGCTCCACGGGGCTTGGGGTGAGAAGGCAGGAAAGAGGCCTGCCATGCTCGTGCCCTGGCCCCCCAGGCCCTCGAGGGGCAGTGCAGTGGGGAGCAGGCCTCACAGCTGTCCTGGCTGCCGCATCCCTGAGTCACCAGTGGAGGCCGCTTCAAGGGCACCAGCTCCCAGGGAACCTATCCCCTGGTGCGGTCAGTCTGGCCGTGTCTGCACGGCCCCCCGCCTGGAACCAGGGCCCCCCCACGGCAGGAGGGGGCTGGCGGGCAGCTGGATTCAGCCCGTGAAGGTCACGTGGATGGTGACGTGGCTGCATGAGCCCCTGGGGCAGGGACTCACGAGCCCCCGCAGCCAGGCCTTAAGCCCCGTCCTCCTCGGCCCCACCTTGGGTCGCCCTTCCTCTTGTCTTATCCTTTGGGAGAGAACAACCTGTGACCGTGGGGCAGGGAAAACGGCCCCCAGTGGTGGGGCAGATCTCTTAAAACTGAAACAAACGGGCTTCCGTCAACCCGGCAACTGCGCTCTCAGCGTGTGCAACAGAGAAACAGGGACACATCTTTGTGCAGAAACCTGTGCGTGAACATCCACTGCAGCTTTACTCATAATGACCCAGCCTGGGGGCTCCCAGGGCCCAGGGGGAGACGGTCAGTCTAGCCCAGCCCCGGGCAGGAGCCCCTGCAAACCCAGCCCGGAGATGGCTCGGGGCAGCCCGTCTCCTGAGGGTGCCAGCCACGCCTTTCTGCCTGTGCTGCCCCAGGCGGCCGCAGCCCCACATGGCCCGGAGAGAGCCGAGGTGGCCCCGGGTGGGCTGCAGTGGGGTGGATGCGGCTGCGGGGCCGGGGCAGCACCTGGGACCTGCAGGGCCAGTCAGCCGAGGGCCCCTCTGACTGTGCGGGCGACTCAGAGCCGCGCTTGGTGTAGAGCTGCGTGCGCGTACGTGTACACACACGTGTACACACACACGTGTACACACACGTGTATACACACGTGCACACACACGTGTACACACACTGACACACCAGAGCAGGCCTTGTGAGGCAGCGTGCTGAGCAATGGGGGGCTCACAGCCCTCCCAGGCACCCCGTCTCCAAGCGCTGTCGGGGAAGCCTTGCCATTCGAGTCCTGACTGGCTCCTCTGGCCTCTGCCCCAGCGTAGCCCCGTTCTGTGATGGACCCAAAGGCCCCTAAGAAGTCCCGCCAGGGAAAGAAGAGTAAGGCCAGGACGCAGGAGAAGTTTGCCAGGAAGTTTCCATTCAGGTAGCAGACCGCGAGCCCAAGCCAGGCAGGGCCCCCCTTCCGCAGGCCCCCACCCCAGGAGCACCCTCTGGGAAACACGGCAAGAGCGGGTGGGGTCTCTGTCCCCTGAGCTGCTCCGTGTCCCCCCGATGGCGGGCTCCACGCCACCCCTTTGCCTCTGAGCTGGGTGGCTGGCTGCTTCCTGCCCCTGCGGGGGTGTGATGGGCTCCAGTGTGGGGGCGGGGCAGGAGTCCGCAGGCGGGGCGGCTGCTTCTCTGGGCTGAGGGCCCTGGGAGGGCCGAGGGCGGCCCCGCACCCAACCTTGCGGGCCACGGCCTCCTCACAGCTGCCTGCGGCAGGGGCACCTGCCCTCGGTGCACAGCCCCGGTCCATCACCAGGGCCCAGTGTGGTACTCGCATGGCCGCGTGGCCCTTACTGAAGCAAGAGGGGGCTGGGGCGGGGCTGGCCCACAGGCTGCACGTCAGTCGCCCGCCGGATCTCAACCCCGCTGCTTCCGAGCTGTGGCCTCAGGGCAAGTCACTTGGCCTCCCTGTACCTCAGTCTCCCATCCGTAAAGCGTCCCAGCGACACCTGCCTCCCAGCACGG